>NC_092373.1:48546448-49155198 GCF_030028105.1 Mobula birostris
CAACTACATAGGCTCAGATCCACAATGGGACAGGACAGGCTGAATCATCTTACTCTGATGTCACTTGAAAGTGATCTTGTTCAGAAACTGGATTTTAGTGATCTGATCAAGGACTTTGCTGCAAAGAAATCCAGAAGAACTAGGCTTTAATTTTGAAAAACAAGCATCTGACTTTGTAAATATCTAGGCTTATGTATCAGTGCTGTTCCTGTTTTTGTGACAATAGGCTAATAGTTGACTGTTTACAAACCTAGTAAGTAATAAGTGGTCTTTACTCTGCAAGCCACACAGCACAGCAATAGGTTAGTATGTGCTAGATCTCATTTTTCAAAAAGATTGTTGGAGTATTGTCAAGTTTCCTGGTTTGCCATTGTTTGAGAGATAAGTCCTATGGTATGTGCAGCAATAGCTAAATAAAGATTTAAGATTGGGTACATCATACTTCATCTCCCTCATAACTTTACTCAGCCAACTAAGCCTAGGTCAATTTTTGAGTGCTTTAGATGCTGTCCTTCAAACTAAGAATCTGCATTACTTTCTGTCCTCCCTCTTAAGGCCTGTAGGTTTATAGCCTACGTATTGTACTAAACCAATGTCGGTCCACAGCTTTGATATTTAGACCAGTACAACCTTTGCTCTTGTTCTTGCCTTTTTTTGCTTGGTACAGCAGCATTTTACGGTGTCGGCAGGAGCCCACCAGGGCCTCCAGCCCAGGGGCCCTGGCCCCACTAAATCCGGCCCTGGTGGTAGGGTTGGCAATTCTGGGGGGTGGGGTTGTGGAAAAGCAGATAGGAACATAGGAAGAATCAAATGAGTTATGATGGGATTTGTGCTTGATGGTCAGCACAGTCTCAGTGGGCCAAGGGACAAGTTCCTTTGCTGTATCTCTCTGTGACTCTATAACCAAGTACTTTGACTCTAATGTTCTCAAAAATGTTCCTATTTGCAAATGAATTAATAGCAAAATACATAAACAGGAATCAATTACAAATATAAAACACAAGAAAGGATCTAGGTATTTTCAGTGGATATAATAACAAGCCCATTTGTTGTGGTTTATGAGTGGGTCTATGAGTTATCTATGGAAAATGAATACTCAATGAAAATATTATATTTAGAAATAAATGCTAAGACAAACTTATCTGGAAAAAGCAGAGGATTACTTTAATTTCCCTGCCAAGATTTATCTCTACTATAAAGAAACACATGCTTCCCTTGGGATGATACCACTTCCTCAGGATGTTTGACACAGATAGTGTGATGGACTCACCACCATGCCTGAACAGACCAGGGGATCAGTGAGGCTCCATAGAATGCACCTAACTCATCCTCAAAGGTAACATCATGCTGTAAATGATGCTGGTCTCTCAGTCAAATGGACAAGGGGTAAACACAATTTCAGAGGTGGGAATAAGTAAACTGACCTGATTTCATGATGCTGAATAACATCATGTTTGGTGGTATCTTTCAAACAAAACATGAGGTATGGGCCTGTTTGCTAAGGGAGAGAGTAACATAGTAATAACTAGTGTCCAGAGGTTTGCACTGTTGATCTCAAGGCATGAGTTTAATCCTACAACCTGCAGCTAGAAATTTTAATTTCAAGTAATTAAATTATTTAAAGATGGTGTCAGTAAATGGACCCTCAAAACCTATTGGGTTGTTTTACAATCTCATCTGCTTTGTTTATATCTATTATCTTTATCTAGTCACTCCCCAATTGCCCTAGCAACCAGAGCAGTTGCTGGTCTCTTATAGACTGAGTTCAGTATCTAACTCCACATAGACAGCACCCATGGTCAGGATCAGACTCCGGTTTCTGGAGCCCTGCAGTATCATTGTGCTGATATGCCAACTTGATACCCAATTTGCAAATTCATCACCTCTTAAACCTGAAAGAGCCCAAAAATCAAAGAAAACTATATTTCTACTCTTAAGCACTTTATTTTTCTGTGTTAAATTCCTCAGGATAAAATTTACTTTTAAAAGCCTAAATATAGTGGGAAACATTACATTTGTTCATATACAAATGGTTAAATAATACACACAAATTTCAAAATATACATTAACCAAGGACTGAAATAGGCCTTTTAGACCCTCATGCCTTCCGATCATTCATGAATATCATACACCAGAATTTTATTTTCTGACAGTCTGCTCATGTCCCTTGATACCTTCAATATTGCACCCTTAATTCCCAATCTTTGCTTTCTGTCCGATAAACAATTCTCAATCAGTATATATTACACCCAACTCCATGTTCTCTATCCTTGGCGACCAAACTATTGCGTGAGGTCCTGTCAGCAACTTCCTGAAAACCCAAATATATTCCATCTGCTGTTCTCCTTAATCTATTGCACTAGTTCCATCCTCATAGAAAGGAACATGAGTTATGAAAGGAACATGAGATTCCTTTCATAAACTCAGGCTGACTCTGTTCAATCCTTTTATTTATTTTAAGCTGCTCTGTTATCCTTCACTATTGACTCCAGAAACTTCTCCAACCACTGATGTGAGTGTTACAGGTCAGTAGTTCCCTGTTTTCTCCTGCCCCTCCTCACTTAAATAGCAAGAACACATTTGCTGCTATTAAATCCTGCAAGAACCATTCCAGAATCTATAAATTTTAGAAGATGATAATCAGCTCATTTGTTATTTCTATACAGTAACAGTTTCTTTCAAAACACTGGGATGGAAATTATTGTGGATTTATTATCTTGCAGTCTTACCAACTTCCCAGGTATTATTATATCGTTTCTTTAGTTCTCCATTCTCATGAGTCCCTTGGCACTCTGGTAATGCTGTCAAGTTTTTTTAGAGCCTTTGTCCATGAAGAGAGTCACAAACTATTAATTTCTCTCATATTTGTCTATTCCTCATTATAACTTATCTTATCTAGCTCTGCAAGGGAGCTACATTTGCCCTTCATAGTATTTTGTTTATTTTTACATACCTGTAGAAGCTTTGAGAAGCTGCTGTAGTGTTCTTTGTCAAGCTTACTCCAACATGTTATCTTGGCTTTCCTTATTCCTTTCTAGATCTTGCTTTGCTGAGCTCTAAGATGCAGTCAACCTATAGGCCTACAGCTAACTTAAACCAAATTTTGACCAGATGATTGACTGAACCTAAAGTAGAAATTAAACTAATGGTCTCTGGACCACATTTATTCAGAACCCACTTGACTGTCTCCCTTCTGCTCAATCACCTTGGGGACATTATGTAAGTCAGCTTCAGTGAGAGCTTTTCTGCTTTTTTCCTTCTCAAGTACAGTACAGTATGCCCTTTTTTTGGCTGCCCACGTATGATCATCCAGTGGTCAATGGTGCTGAAAGTGGAGACATACAGGTGGACAATCTCATTCAATGGACTGTCAGTGATTCATTAACATTCCTTGTTACCTGCTCTTTTCCATAATGACATGCTAATTGCCAAACACCCACATTAACTCGTGATAATAGCTATGCAAATCTAGTATCCCATAGCACGCTGGCAGATTTAACCATGCAGAGTATTAATCAGCACTCATTTGATGGCCCATACTCTGTTGAACTTTGGCAACATCTGCAATGATGTTGAATTAATAATCAGAAGTTATGATTATGAAGATGTCTGATATTCTGAGGTAGCAAAAACTGATTTGACACCCTCCATATCAACCACCAACCAAAGCAAAAGAAAGAGGTTTCAGAATAATTCAGATTTATGGGTGGTAGAAAATCCAATTAGAATATCTTCTGTTGCTGTGATGAAAACCTTGAGTCAATAATTCCTCCTTGGTAATCTCCAAGGTTGTTAGATAATTGGTTGGGATTTGTGCTGAGATGGAGAGGTGTCTCACCAGTGAGCTGCGAAGCATTTTCTGGTGCTAACATTCATATTCTTCCTTGGGAATTCTTAGCACCCAAATGCAAAACAGAAATAATTGGCATAATCAATGATGGGAGAAACTTAAGGGGCCACACGGTAAAGGAGATATCTTAAATTTATCATCTTTAGCCAATGTGCAAAGTATCATGAGATGGTCAAATGTAGAAAAATGTTTTTTTTTCTAGACACCAGGATAATTTCTGGGAACACTGAATACAAAGAAATCCATTATAACTCCATACCAAGAGAAGTCACAATGATCAAAGCTTGTGTTTCCTTTCATGGTCATCATAGTACAAAGGGAGATTTTTTCTTGTTTCAAGTGAAACTTATAAAACCTGTAAACATCAGGTTCTTTGTGCCAGCCATAAGAACAAAACAAATGCAAAATCTAAGAAGAAACTCTCCTTGAAATATATGCTTCATATTGTGTGATTTTCTTTAATTCATTGCATTTCAAAATATCAAAAGATTCTCAAAGCAACATAGTCAGAAAGAAATCTGTTTCGGTGAAGATATTCATAATCCATCTTGAAAAATGGTTTGGAAGCCAACAAATTAGAATATCACTGTTCGTTTCCCCTAAATTTTCATTCCACAAGTTATTGATGCCAAGCTTAACAAATACCCAATTAAATTATATTAAAAGTTTAATTTTTCCACTGAACATTATTTCTAAATAAACAAGACAGGGTTGAATGTTTCTATTTGTAGAATATTATCTGGTAAAACCATATTGTCAAATGTTCATGTGACTGTTCTGGTTATTTTCTAATGTAAGTAAAAGGACAATGTCTCATAAACAAAGCCACATGCCTCTCTCTCCATAGCAAATAAAGCTAATTCCAAAGTGCATAATATATTTTAATATATTGACAATTTATTTCTGTCCTATGCCATTTTATTGGCTCTCATGGGGTGATATTTTACTATTGCTCAAAACTCAAATGAATTTTGCCCATAATTTTTTATCTTTATATGCTTTTCTGTCCGGGGGTGGCCCATATGTGTTGTAATGTGAATACTTCTTTCACATTGATGGCGTTTTAGGTTCCACTTCCAGCTGTGGCAGACTTTTGAATCCCATGTGCATGTCCCGAGTTTGATCAGTTCCGAACAGGTGATGCCTTCAACCATATGCCAAAATTTCAAATGTGAAAAATGGTGCAGAATTTAGATAGCAGCAATCTGACATAAATGAACTAGCTAAAGAAAATGTTATCTGCTAAAACTTATAATATGTAAAAAGTAAAAATAGTTCAAAGGAATTGCATATGGAATTGAATTATTAATGTAAAATATAAAACAAATTGAAAAATTATTGACAACAAAATGGATCTCTATTTCACTTCAGTGGAAAAGACTAGGCAGCGCAGACACTAGGATGTTGATTATGAAATTACTCATTTTTTTGTTGCCGTTCAAAATATTTTTCACAGCTATATGTCAATGTCAGCAACTTGAATGTTACTGTTCCATAGCAGCCCAAGCACAAATTTACTATTTCTCACATTCTATGAATAATAAACTTTAGAATGTCTAATTTTAAGATCAGCTTGAGGTAAGAAGTTTGAGGAGACAGCAGGTGAACTGTCACCTCATCCTCTCAGCAGTAAGTAGAGGACATGAAAAAATGCATTTGGTAATTTAGTGAAGGAGATGCATAATATTAAAACACTATTGGTTTGTTCAATCACAGCAAATCAATTTTTAAGTCTGCACTGGTATCTCAAAGTGAAAAATATTTATCCTTTCAATTTTACTTTTAGTATTATTCACCTCAAAAATAAATCATTACAGTAAGCTATTTAACATGGAATACACTGCCCTGGTGTTTCCATCCAATTTCATTATTTTTATGTGTACTTCATTCAAAATTAGCAAAAGCTCTATAAGGAATCACAATGCATTGAAAACAATTAATATTCAGAAAAATCCTAAAGTACTGTAAACATATTATACCATCACAAAAAATATTGTTTTGGTGGTTGGCCCCTTCTACTAAATTGGTAATGCAACCAAGGTATCCTCTTCAAAGATGTTGTGAAAGTTCTGCAGGCTCTTATGGACATAAGGATATTAATGGATATGTCTGAAAAGTTTTGAAAATATCTTTTTTAAATTGATCAAGAAGATGAGTAAGGTACCTAACATACATAGGAAATGGCTCTGAGTTTTCTTCAAATTCATTTTCGGTTATTTAAAATTGGGCAATATTTTAAATTCTCTGGTGAAAATGCTTAAATTATTTTGTGATTAAACAATTTTAAACCGTACAAAGTAGCATTGCGATATTATTCTTAAATATATAAAGCAATATTTTTAAAACTAGGCTTTATTGTGTCATGGATATTTTACCGTGTGAGCTAGAAAGGAATGTGAGTGGCTTTCACCGCAACAATTTTAATATCTCATGTTCGAGCCTTATCTCTGCCCATGATATTGCAGCAATTAGTGACTAATGCTGGGCATGGGTTCTAATCTCCAAATTGTGCAAAGTTTTTTATCAAGAAGTGGGGATACATATTAATATTAACAACATGGTAGGATCTTATGTGACCTTCAAATATGAGAGTTAAGCATACAATGATGTCAATCAATGGAAGGCTGTGAAATTTGAATTCAATTAATAATCAGGATTTTTTAAAAAGGAATCCACCTATGGGCAATGGTGATCATAAATCCAATGGGTAGTAATAAAGACTAGTATACTTTAGGGGAGGAAATCCCACTGTTCTGAGGAGGCATAGCTGGAAGACTTGTTGCCTCACAGCCACAGTGATCCAAATTCTGTGGTGTAACGATGTGGAATTTGTACAAGCTTTCGCAGTGTTGTGCTCTGGTTTCCTCCCACATCCCAAAGGAGTGCCCCCAGGTTAATGGGCAACTGCAAAATTGCCTCTGGTGTATAGATAAGTGGAAGCATCCAGAGAGACTTGATGGGAATATGAGGAAAATAAAATGTGATGAGTGAGGGATTGGTGTAAGTGAATACTTGACAGCAGGCATGGACTTGGTGGGCCTGAAGACCCCTTTCCATGCTGTATGACTCTATCTTTTAAAGAACAATACTCAATCTGAAAGAGTTTGACAATACTAGTTTATGCAGATTAGTTTGTGTACTTGTGGAAGATATTTTGCAAAAGTAGTCCAATTTGCATCCACAATGCTAATTGTGCCCAAAATAGAAGTTCCACCTTATTTTTTGTCAAACAACTGCTAATATAATATCTCCTGCAAAAGCTAAATGTTTCCAGTTTAACAGGAGTGGTCTCTTGGCAGCATAATGGTGCAGCACTGAGAGTTTAGAAAATATATTTTATTCAATCCATGCCTCAAATGAAAGTTGGGAACACATTTTGCAAAGGTCAGAGCTTTCTGTTGACTGTAATCAGCAACCTTATAAGTGGACAACTGCTTTTGTTTTTCTGGAACAATTATTTCACAAGTAGCTCTTTTTATTGTCGTGCTGCATCACTGACAAAGTCAGTGCATGCTTCACAGGCATACAAAGGATGTTATCCCCACACCCCATGTTAGATAATTTGCTTTGCTTTTCTGTCTGCTGGTTTGGCTGACCAAAGGTATAGTTGAGCTTATTTAACTTCTGTAAATGAATGAAGATTAATTTGGGATCAGCAAGATTATTTATTCAACAGAGTTCTTTTTAGCAAATTTCTTGTTGGAATTTGGGAATCAAGAGGAATCAAAGAGTGTGAAATCTAACATTTTTGAGACTGTTCATGTTCTCTAGAATGTGTGAATTAAGTATCACTAAATCACAGTCAGGGCTAAAAACTATAAATAATTCAAACCAAGTGCCTGTGGACTCACATCTGTGCTTCATGAAACATGATCAGAGTGCAGGAGATGTGCCATGCTAGTTTAATGTGAATATTTTAGATGAGAACTAAGAAAGGGAGTCAAAAGAGTCGGTTTCTTGTGATCACAAGTTGAAATGACTGAGTGAGGAAGGTATGTGTATTCTGGGTTTTTGAGTCTTAATATGTCATGAAATAGTGAAAGTTCACTGTTCTTGCCTTCCACCACCCACATAAACAATATGCCCAACAACCAAGTTGACAAAGAGTTCAAACATTTTCCACCATGACGATCAAAGGATATGTAGCAGATCTCCAGGCAAGTGGCTTCATTACTGAGGGCTTTGTGCAGTCTTTCCCCTCAGACACAATTAGTTTAATGGCAGATGTATAATGGAGAAGTTAATATACAACTATTTTCAAAAGATTAAATTCTACTAAACATGAAAATAAATGAGTGGAAAAGCTTGAGTGGAAACTCCAGCAGAACAACATGAGAGAGGTCTGGAGGGGGATGAGGACCATCATTGGGTTCCGGCAAACTAGCAACAGAGGAGCTGAAGGCAGTGTGGACAGGGCCAATGAACTTAACCTGTTCTTTAACAGATTTGACATTGTGACCCCTGCCCATCCCCCACATGAGCCACCTGTTGTCGGCCCCCAACCAACACATATTCCACTCTCCCCTCCTACCCCTCCTCATAGTCCCCCACCCTGCTCTCATGACTACACCACTTCTCTACACGAAACCACCATGGTGGGCTTCACAGCTGAACAGGTGAGAAGACAGCTGAAACGTCAGCCCAAGCAAGGCTGCAGGACCAGATGGTGTCAGTACCAGGGTGCGCAAAGCCTGTGCCCCTCAGCTATGTGGAGTACTTCGCTATGTATTCAACCTGAGCCTGAGGCTCCGGAGGGTTCCTGTACTGTGGAAGACGTCCTGCCTCGTCCCTGTACCGAAGACGCCGCGCCCCAGCGGCCTCAATGACTACAGACTGGTAGCACTGACCTTCCACATCATGAAGACCCTGGAGAGACTTGTTCTGGAGCTGCTCCGGCCTATGGTCAGGCCACACTTAGATCTCCTCCAGTTCGCCTACCAGCCCTGACTTGGAGTTGAGGATACCATCGTCTACCTGCTGAACCATGTCTACGCCCACCTGGACAAGCCAGCGAGCACTGTGAGGGTCATGATTTTTGACTTCTCCAGTGCGTTCAACACTATCTGCCCTGCTCTGCTGGGGGAGAAGCTGACAGCGATGCAGGTGGATGCTTCCCTGGTATCATGGATTCTTGATTACCTGACTGGCAGACCACAGTACGTGTGCTTGCAACACTGTGTGTCCGACAGAGTGATCAGCAGCACTGGGGCTCCACAGGGGACTGTCTTGTCTCCCTTTCTCTTCACCATTTACACCTCGGACTTCCACTACTGCACAGAGTCTTGTCATCTTCAGAAATTTTCGGATGACTCTGCCATAGTTGGATGCATCAGCAAGGGAGATGAGGCTGAGTACAGGGCTACGGGAGGAAACTTTGTCACATGGTGTGAGCAGAATTATCTGCAGCTTGATGTGAAAAAGACTAAGGAGCTGGTGGTAGACCTGAGGAGAGCTAAGGTACTGGTGACCCCTGTTTCCATCCAGGGGGTCAGTGTGGACATGGTGGAGGATTACAAATATCTGGGGATACGAATTGACAATAAACTGGACTGGTCAAAGAACACTGAGGCTGTCTACAAGAAGGGTCAGAGCCGTCTCTATTTCCTGAGGAGACTGAGGTCCTTTAACATCTGCCGGACGATGTTGAGGATGTTCTACGGGTCTGTGGTGGCCAGTGCTATCATGTTTGCTGTTGTGTGCTGGGGCAGCAGGCTGAGGGTAGCAGACACCAGCAGAATCAACAAACTCATTCGTAAGGCCAGTGATGTTGCGGGGATGGAACTGGACTCTCTGACGGTGGTGTCTGAAAAGAGGATGCTGTCTAAGTTGCATGCCATCTTGGTCAATGTCTCCCATCCACTACATAATGTACTGGTTGGGGACAGGAGTACATTCAGCCAGAGACTCATTCCACCGAGATGCAGCACTGAGCATCATAGGAAGTCATTCCCGCCTGTGGCCATCAAAGTTTACAACTCCTCCCTTGGAGGGTCAGACACCCTGAGCCAATAGGCTGGTCCTGGACTTATTTCATAATTTACATATTACTATTTAACTACTTATGGTTCTATTACTATTTATTATTTATGGTGCAACTGTAACGAAAACCAATTTCCCCCGGGTTCAATAAAGTATGACTATAACTATGACTAAATGTCCATCCATTCCAGTTCCCAAAATGTTGAATTCACCTCCTCTGGTCTTTTGTAGACATTCTTTATCTATCAATACAAACTTGATTTATATTGAGTCTTCAATATCACACAGCAAGAGAAAATACCAGTGGAGGTAATTAAATAGTTAGTCAAAGAGGAAGGTATGAGAATCATCTTAAAGTAAGGTGAATATCAGCTTGGGCTTTGACAGCATGTAGAGTATTATTGGAATCAGGGATAATCAAGAGACCAAAATCAAAGATGATCAAATATGCTGTAGAGCTGTCTAATTCAAGGAATAGGAGGAATTGGACAGGCAAGCATCTGAAAAGGGATAATACCCTCACAATCAAAGCTTTACTGGTTGAATGGGGGATGTGATACAAGTTAAAACATAGATTTTGGATTATTATTTGAGGTTTTCAAAGGGTATAAGATGATCCAGCTGAGAATGCATTGGAAGTTAATGGATAGAAAATTACTAAGGTGACAAGGACATGGTTGAAAGTTCAACATCACATCACCTGATGTAGCAGTTGAATATGTAAGTGTTGGATTGTCTAACACTGACTACAGCAGTCCAACATTGACTACAGCTCTGTCTTCAATATTATAGTTCTGAGCATACTCATTTCCAAATTTTTCCCTTTGCAACTGTATCCTTGACTTCCTGACCAACAGAATATAGTTAGTAAGGATAGGCAGCAGCTCTTCTGCCATATCTCACCAATGCTGCCCCAAAACGCTGAAACCTCAGGCCTCTGCTCTACTTCCAATGCACACAAGATTGTGTGGTCAGATTCTACTCTAACTCCATCTACAGATATGAAGATGATACCACCGTAGTGAGTTGTATTTATGGTGAGTAACAATGAGTCAAAATACAGGAAGGAGATGAAGAGCCTAAACATAGTATCAGGACAACAGCCTTTCCCTCAATGTCAGCAAAACAAAAGATCTTGATCATTGACTGCAGTTGCACGTGCTTCTGTTAATATCAACATTGTTGAGGCCCAGAAGGTTGAGAGTTTCGTGTTCCGAGGAGTGAACATCACCAATAGTCTGTCCTGTGGAGTCACGTAGGCACCACAACCAAGAAATCTCACCACCACATCTACTTCCTCAGGAGGCTAAAGAAATTTGAGATGCTTCCTTTGGCCCTCACCATTTTTTACCAAATCACCATGCTATTCAGATGTATCATGGTTTGGTCAGCAACTGTCCTTGCCATGACAGAACAAAACCGCACCGAGTTGTGGACAGAGTTCAACACATTATGAAAACCAGCCTCCCTTCTGTGGACTCTGTCTGCACTTCATGTTGCCTCCGCTCCTGCACCAGCAGGCACAGGAAGAGCTTCTTCCCTGAGGCTGTGACACTGCTGAACCTCTCATCACAGCGCTAAGCAGTATGGCATCGGTATTGTACTGTCTCAGTACTTTTATATTTGTGTGCTGTAGAACTTTTTTTATTTGCAGTTATTTTGTAAATAACACTATTCTTTTCATTTCTGGTCAGATGCTAAATACATTTCATTGGCTTTGTATCTGTACTCGGCATAATGACAATAAAGTTGAATCTAATCTAACCGAAAGTAATCAATGTAATGAAAGATCGCAACCACAATGGACATTCACTCTTCTCCCCCCTTCTTGAGGAGCAGAAGATACAAAAGCTTGAAAGAACACGTCACCAAGCTCAATGACAACTTCTATCCTGCCATTGTACGACTATTGAATGGACCTCCTGTACAATATGATGGGCTTTTGACCTCTCAATCTAGCTCGTTACAAGAATGCTTTAATCAAATATTAAAAAAAAGAGCCTTTCACTGAATTCTCAAAGAATAGTCACTAATTTCTAGTGCTAACAGGTCACCCACATACATTAATTATTAAATTAAAGGTGTAAATAAGAGGCATTAGGGATAGTTTGGATATTCATGCAGAAGCACATCAAATGAAATTCATGAATAATATGAAGCCAGTCCTTCAACCAGCAAGGGAGTGATGGGTGATTGCGATTAGTTGTGTGTTAGTATGATAATCAGATTTCAGTTATCCTGCAATTTATAACTCAGACATAGAATCTCCAAACAGCTTTCATTTTATATCAATTCAGGTTTTTAGTCCTTTAAATTATAGGTTCTACAGAAAATGTTTGAACAACAGAATAAATAAATGATGTTATTCTGAGGTTAGTGGTATTAATATATAAAACAAACCCTTGTTTGGAGTTGGCCACAAAAACCTCTAATGACAAAATAATAATAAGTAATGGTGGCAATACAGGAATGGATTATCTTTGCATAAGTATGCGGTATCCTGCTTCTGCAAACATCCAGATTTAAAGTAAACTGATTAGAAACATTAGAACATTTCACAGGATCTTTTATCACAGTTGATCTTATCAGTGCATTTGCAATGGAAACATTTTTAAATTAAATTGATTAGTGCCTCTGCCAGCTCTGCAAAACTTTGTGATCCCAATAGAGTGAATTCAGTTAATTGGGCCATTGGTTAATTGGGGCAGCTGCTTATTTGGGACAACTATTAAAGAACAAAAACTAATTGAGAAAATAGACAGGATTCCATTCATTTATTTGGGAAGGAGACTGTGGCTGAACAGTTTCCAACTAGCACCAGTCAAGAGTACTCGTGTGGCTATTAGACACTGCACTATACTTACAGAGAACAGTTTTTAAATAGTATCAGTTGTGTGTGCTTGTGTTATCTGTCTGGGCACCAATTCAAAAAGCATTAACTTTCAATAATGCTATATTTTATTTTCACTTTTTGAAATTTCAGTCCCTTGCAAAAATGCCCTGGAAAGATTTGACACACCATAAAAATGACCCTACTGGACCAAATTAAAAGCCATCCGCATAACACCACTCATCATCAGCTGGCAGCGATAACTGGAGTGCCAAAATCTACAACTGAACGCTTGACACATCTGGAATATAAACTATGAGAAGAATGTGCATTTTGCGAAGGATAACAGGGAATATCCCAAAAAGAAAAGCATGAAGACAAGGATCCAGATGTTGAAGAGGCTCCCAATCAATGGTTTTCCATTGTAAATGGATGGGCTGTGCATGTCAGTGGACTAATTTAAAAAAGAAACAAGTCAGAGGCTAAGAGGTTGGTCATGAAGATTTTAAAGCAACATATGGTTGTTTGTCTCAATGGAAGTGCTGGCTCCACATTAAATTCCAGGATATACATGGTGAGAAAGATAATGCGGATGCCGTAAGTGCAGAAACGTGGAAATCTACAAAACTCCCTGATTTGCTTCAAAAATTTTGTGCAGATGATACTGTACCTGCAACGCTGATGAAACAGGCCTTTTTTATCATGCCAAATAGAACGGTTCCCATGGCTACAAACATGCAGCACTATCAGCTTCAAAGCAAGCAATGGATCATGTAATGGATCGATTATCTGCACTTGGTGTCTGCACAGATTGTGTTCATTTACAGTGAATCAAAAGAATACAGCAGTATAAACTGGATGAATTTCTCCATCAATAAGTTTTAGGAACTAATACACAGTTTTATAGTACTGTGGTAGCATTGCTAGTGTTCTTTTTTTCTACTTTACATTTAAATACATAATTTGTTACTCAGTTAAATGATAATTAGTCTTTATTATACCTTTCTAACTATTTCCTTGAAACTCCAGCTAAATAGGACAGCCATTTATTGGGCCAAAATCTACTGGTCCTGATGTGTCCTAATTAACTGGAATCAACAGTGTGCATTCTCCACAGATCTCCATATCAAAATTCCTGATATGGAGCTCTGTGGGATTCACTGATTTCCATGCCCATATTCCTGATATATGTAGACTCCCACAGGATCTGCTGACATATAAATCCAAATTCTTTTTGCATCCCCCCACTGGACAGAGATTTCTGGACTAATAATAATGACCTTTAAGTTCCAAAATAAGCCTAGTTGAAAATCAGCAGTATTTTTGGCAAACATACAAATGAAAATTAGCTCTTAATTATTTAGTTTAAATATCCAGTATATCAGTCCACTCTGTTTCAATGATAAAGGGGCATCTGTTGCTATTGTATTATTCCACCAGTATTTCAAAGTTCCAAGGGTAACACTTGATCACCACAAACAGCACACATAAAATGCTGGAGGAACTCAGTAGGCAAGGCAGCATCTATGGAAAAGAGTAAACAGTCAATGTTTCGGGCTGAGATCCTCCAGTGTCATTTTGTGTGTGTTGCTTGGATTTCCAGCATTTCTCTTGTTTGTGATCAATCACCTCAATATATTTTGCTGAAACTCGTAAAATTACACGTCATTTTTTCTCTTCCCAAAATAATCTAAGTCATTATAAAACAGATTTTTTAAAAAAAATCTTTATCACAGTGGAAGAAGGAAATCTTTTTAGATTTGATGATGTCATAAATGGGATGGCAAAAACAGGGCTAAAAGTGGAGTCTGACCCAAAGGTCATTAGATTACAAAGTAGCAGATATTGTTTGAAATGTACTGTCTGACATGCTGAAGATCAAAAGTGAACTTATAGGTTCGATGCATCTAATTCAAAGAATTAAAAGTATAGAACAAACGGAGCATAAGAGTGGTGAGAAAATACATAGCAAAGATATTTTTTTGTTGAATGATAAAAGTAATAGATTAGATTATGAGAACACTCAGTCCTCTTTTATTGTCATTTAGAAATGCATACATGCATTAAGAAATGATACAATGTTTCTCCGGAGCGATATCACAGAAAACAGGACAAACCAAAGACTAACACTGACAGAACCACATAATTATAACATATAGTTACAGCAGTGCAAAACAATAACAAAATTTGATGAAGAACAAACCATGGGGACGGTAAAAAATGTCTCAAAGTTCCCGAGCCAATCGACTCCCAAGTCCCGATAACAGGCGGCAAAAGGGAGAAACTCCCTGCCATAAACCTCCAGGCACCGTCAACTTGCCGATGCCTTGGAAGCAGCCGACCACAACCGACACTGAGTCCGTGCATCCGAAAACTTCGAGCCTCCGACCAGCCCCTCCAATACAGCCTCCCGACCGCCATCCTCTGCCGAGCACCTTCGACCTAGCCCCGGCCGCTGAACCAAGCAAAGCCGAGGACTCGGGGCCTTCTGCTCCGGAGATTCCGGCTACCACACAGTAGCAGCGGCAGCGAAGCGGGCATTTCAGAAATTTTTCAGATGTTCCTCCGTACTCTCACGTCCACCTCCATCAAATCAGAATTGTGCACGGTCCCCTAATAGGTCAGTTAGAACTGAGTTTGCTACTATTGAGTCGTCATTGTTATCTCCAATGGA
The DNA here is from genome assembly GCF_030028105.1 of Mobula birostris. Classification (NCBI taxonomy): domain Eukaryota; kingdom Metazoa; phylum Chordata; class Chondrichthyes; order Myliobatiformes; family Myliobatidae; genus Mobula; species Mobula birostris. Next base: position 48,561,782 of record NC_092373.1, read on the forward strand.
CAGGAGTGACCTTTCACACTAGAGGTAAATGTAGATGCATTTACCAATGGTGTGAAAGGTCATTCCTGTCCATTGATGCTGATTCCAAATATATTTTTATAAAAATTCAAGAAACTGCTTTGTAATTAATAAATTAGAAGTGATATTTGACAGCTTTATTGGGTTCTCTTTCATATGCTGTAGATAAAGGGGAATTTGTGGAGATATTAAACTTAGATTTCTCGATGTTCAGAAGGTACCTGATAAGATATCACATCAAATGTTATACCACAAAATAAAAGCTAATGCTATAGAAAAAGAAAATATAGGCCCCATTGGAAGGCTGACTGAAAAACATATAACTGGGTCTACCCTGTTATTCCATACCCTCACTTTGGGAAGTCTGATCACCTGGCTGTACTTCTACTCTCTGAGTATAGGCAGAGACTGAAGACTGCAGCACCAGTAGTGAGGACCAAGGAGGTTTGGACAAGAGAAGCACAGGAGCACCTGCAGGATTGCTTTAAATCAATGGACTGGACTGTATTCAGGGATTCATCTTTGAACCTGGATGAGTATGCTGCAGTTGTTCCCGACTTCATTAAAATCTGTGTGGATGAGCATGTGCCTACAAATACTTACTGTACATTCCCAAACCAAAAGTCATGGATGAATCAGGGTTTCATCTTTGGATCTGGATGAGTATGCTACAGTTGTTACTGACTTCATTAAAACCTGTGTGGTTGAGGGTGTGCAGACAAAGACATACTGTACCTTCCCAAACCAAAAGCCGTGGATGAACCAGGAGGTACGTCATCTGCTGAAGGCTAGATCTGTGGCATTCAAGTCTGGCAACCCAGGCCTGTACCAGAGAAGCAGGTATGATTTGTGGAAGGCTGTTTCAAGGGCGAACAGACAATTTCGAACGAGGTTGGAGGCGATATCAAATGCACGGCAATTCTGGCAGGGTCTGTAAGACATTACTTCCTACAAAGCAAAACCCAATAGTATGAATGGCAGTGATGCTTCACTACCAGATGAACTCAACGCCTTCTATGCCCGCTTTGAAAGGGAGAACACAACTACAGCTGTGAAGATCCCTGCTGCACCTGATAACCCTGTAATCTCTGTCTCAGAGGCTGATGTTAGACTGTCTTTAAAGAGAGTGAACCCTCGCAAGGCAGAAGGTCCCACTGGAGTACCTGGTAAGGCTCTGAAAACCTGTGCCAACCAAGTAGCAGGAGTATTCAAGAACATTTTCAACCTCTCACAGCTACAGGCAGGAGTTCCCACTTGCTTCAGAAAGGCAACAATTATACCAATGCCTAAGAAGAATAATATGGGCTGCCTTAATGACTATCACCTAGTAGCACTCATATCGACAGTGATAAAATGCTTTGAGAGGTTGGTCATGACTAGACTGAACTCCTGCCTCAGCAAGGACCTAGACCCATTGCAATTTGCCTATCGCCACAATAGGTCAACAGCAGATGCAATCTCAATGGCTCTCCACAGGGCTTCAGACCACCTGGACAACACAAACACCTACATCAGGATGCTGTTCATCGACAATAGCTCAGCATTTAATACCATCATTCCCACATTCCTGATTGAGAAGTTCCAGAATCTGGGCCTCTCTCTGTAATCAGATCCTCGACTTCCTAACCGAAAGACTACAGTCTGTGCGGATTGGTGATAATATCTCCTCCTCGCTGACGATCAACACTGGCGCACCTCAGGGGTGTATGCTAAGCCTACTGCTCTACTCGCTGTATACACATGATTGTGTGGCAAGGCATAGCTCAAATACCATCTATAAATGGGCTGACAGTACAAGCATTGTTGGTAGAATCTCAGGTGGTGACGAGAGGGCGTACAGGAGTGAGATATGCCAACTAGTGGAGTGGTGCCGCAGCAACAACCTGGCACTCAACATCAGTAAGACGAAAGAGCTGATTGTGGACTTCAGGAAGGGTAAGACGAAGGAACACATACCGATCAGAAGTGGAGAGAGTGAGCAGCTTCAAGTTCCTGGGTGTCAAGATCTCTGAGGATCTAACCTGGTACCAGCATATTGATGCAGCTGTAAAGAAGGCAAGACAGCGGCTATACTTTAATAAGAGTTTGAAGAGATTTGGCATGTCCAAGAATACCCTCAAAAACTTCTATAGTTGTACTGTGGAAAGCATTCTGACAGACTGCATCACTGTCTGGTATGGAGGAGCTACTGCACAGGACCGAAAGAAGCTGCAGAAGGTTGTAAATCTAGTCAGCTCCATCTTGGGCACTAGCCTATAAAGTATCCAGTACATTTTTAGTGAGCGGTGTCTCAGAAAGGCAGTGTCCATTATTAAGGACCTCCAGCACCCAGAGCATGCCCTTTTTTCACTGTTACCATCAAGTAGGGGATACGGAAGCCTGAAGGCACACAAGCGGTGATTCAGGAACAGCTTCTTCCCTTCTGCCATCTAATTCCTAAAAGGACATTGAAGCTTTGGACACTACCTCACTTTTTTTAATATACAGTAAAAGATGTTTTTGCACAACTTTTAAAATCTAGTCAATACACGTAATTGGTTTGTTTATTTATTTATTATTATGCTTTATTTTATTTATTTATTTATTGAACTGCTGCTGCTAAGTTAACACATTTCACGTCTCATGCCGGTGATAATAAACCTAATTCTGATTCTGATTCTTTTTCAGAATGGAGAGATGTTAAAAGCTTCAGTATGTGCTATAGTGACTGCTGATTAAGACTCATTTTTTTTTACTATTAGTATGAATGATATGGTCAAAGATTACAAATGTGTGTTTGCTGATGTTCCAAAGAAGTGAGTGTGCTTTAAAAGGAGCATGGAGGGCAACTGAAGGGTTAAACAGAGTGTTGATTAGTTGATCAGAGGGAGTGAGTACTTGAGATAATTGGCAGGGACAAATAAAAGGAGCGGTAACTGAACAGGAGCGGCCAGTGTGTGATTGGCTCAGGGTAGGAGTGGAGCATTGAGGCTTTGGTGAGCAGAGGCTGAGGACGAGCCTGCTCCCAGTGAGGTAAGGCTGGGTAAGTTCCTTTAATTAATTTAATTAATTTAGGAGTAGGTAATGGCGGCAGCAGTTAGGGCAGTCGAGTGCTCCATATGCAGTATGTGAGAAGTCAGGGACAGCACAATCATCCCTGATGATTACACCTGTAAAAGGTGCATCCAGCTGCAGCTCCTGACAAACCGAGTTAGGGAACTGGAGCTGGAGCTGGATGAGCTTTGGATCATTTGTGAGGCAGAGGCAGAAATAGACAGGAGTTTCAGGGAGATAGTCACCCCTAAAAGTCAGGAGGCAGGTAGCTGGGTGACTGTCAGGAGAGGGAAGGGGAGTAGACAGAAAGAGCAGAGCACCCCTGTAGCTGTTCCCATCAACATTAAGTATACCATTTGGGATACTGTTAGTGGGGACGATCTACCAAGGACAAGTTGTAGTGGTCATGTCTCTGGCACTGAGACAGGACCCTCAACTCAGAAGGGAAGGAGGGGAAAGAGGAGAACTGTAGTGATAGGGGATTCAATAGTTAGAGGGACAGATAAGAGGCTCTGTGGGAGAGATCAAAAATCCCAGATGGTCTGTTGCCTCCCTGGTGCCAGGGTCCGCGAGATCTCGGATCGAGTTCTCGGTATTCTCAAGAAGGAGGGTGAGCAGCCAGATGTCATAGTCCATGTAGTGACCAATGACATGGATAGGAAAGAGGAGGAGGTCCTGCAAAGAGAGTTTAGAGAGTTAGGTGTAAAGTTGAAGGACAGGACCTCTAGGGTTGCAATCTCAGGATTGCTACCCGTGCCACGTGCTAGTGAGGCTAGAAATAGGAAGATAATGCAGCTAAATATGTGGTTAAGGAGATGGTGCAGGAGGGAGGGCTTCATGTTTCTGGACAATTGGGCTTTGTTCCAGGGAAGGAGGGACCTGTTCCGATGGGACGGTTTGCACCTGAACTGGAGGGGGACTAACATCCTTGCGGGTAGGTTAGTTAGTGCTGCTCTGGGGGATTTAACCTAGATTTGCAGGGGGAGGGGAACCAGAGTGTTAGAGCAGATAGTGAGGTGGAGGAGGATAAAGGTCATGCGAGGACTGCATGTATACACAGAAATCAAAGGTTTGTACGTGATAGAAATGTTCTCAGGTGCATCTATTTCAATGCAAGGAGTATTGTAGGTAAGGCAGATGAGCTTAGGGCATGGATTGGCATGTGGGATTATGACATTATTGCTATTAGTGAGACTTGATTGCAGGAAGGGCAGGACTGGCAGCTTAATGTTTTGGGGTTCCGTTGTTTCAGAAGTGATAGAGGGGGAGGGATGAAAGGGGGAGGAGTAGAATTACTAGTCAGGGAAAATATCACAGCTGTGCGTAGACAGGACAGCCCGGAGGGCTTGTCTACAGAGGCCAAATGGGTGGAGCTGAGGAATGGGAAAGGTGTGAATACACTAATAGGGTTGTATTGTAGACCCAATAGTCAGAGAGAATTGGAGGAGCAAATCTGTAGAGAGATAGCAGACCGATGTAAGAAACAAAAATTGTAATAGCAGGGGACTTTAACTCTCCACATATTGACTGGGACTCCCACACCGTGAAAGCGCTGGATAGCTTGGAATTTGTCAAATGTGTTCAGAAAAGTTTTCTAAATCAATATATAGAGGTACCAACGAGAGAGGATACAATACTTGATCTCCTATTAGGGAACCAGACAGATCAGGTGACAGAAGTATGTGTAGGCGAACATTTCAGGTCCAGCGACCATAATGTCATTAATTTCAAGTTAATTATGGATAAAGATAGGCGTGGTCCTCCAGTTGAAGTTCTAAATTGGAGAAGGGTCAATTTTGTGCAAATGAGAAAAGATCTAGGAAGAGTGGATTGGGATAAGTTGTTTTCTGGCAAGGATAACCAATTTCCCCCTGAGATCAATAAAATATGACTATGACTATGATTATGTGTTTAGTAAGTGGAGGGCCTTCAAAGGCAAAATCTTGAGAGTGCAGAGTTTGCATGTTCCTGCCAGGATTAAAGGCAAAGTTAACAGGCATAGGGAACATTGGTTTTCAAGAGATATTTGCGATCTGGTTAAGAAAAAGAGGGAGGTGTATAGCAGGTATAGGCAACTAGGAACAAATGAGGTACTTGAAGAGTATAGAAAATGTAAGAAAATACTAAAGAAGGAAATCAGGAAAGCAAAAAGGAGACATGAGGTTGCTTTGGCAGATAATGTGAAGGTAAACCTGAAGGGTTTCTACAAGTATGTTAAGAGTGAAAGGATAGTAAGGGACAAAATTGGTCCCCCTAGAAGATCAGAATGGTCGTCTATGTGTGGAGCCTCATGAAATGGGGGAGATCTTAAGCAGTTTTTTTGCATCAGTATTTACTCAGGAAACTGGCATAGCGTATATGGAAGGAAGGGGAACAAGCAGTAGTGTCATGGAACATATAGAGATTAAAGAGGAGGGGGTGCTTTCTGCCTTACAGACAATAAAGGTAGATAAATCCCCTGGGCCTGACATGATATTTCCTCAGACCTTGAGAGAGACAAGTGTAGAAATTGCAGGGGCCCTGGCAGAAATATTTTAAATGTCCTTAGCCACGGGTGCGGTACCGGAGGATTGGAGGGTAGCTCATGTTGTTCCGTTGTTTAAAAAAGGCTCCAAAAGTAAAACAGGTAATTACAGGCCGGTGAGCCTGACATCAGTAGTAGGTAAATTATGGGAAGGTGTTCTGAGAGATGGGATATACAAGTATTTGGACAGCCAAGGGCTGATTAAGGATAGTCAGCATGGCTTTGCGTGTGGTAGATTGTGTTTAATGAATCTTGTAGAGTTTTTCAAGGAGGTTACCAAGAAAGTAGATGAAGGAAAGGCTGTGGATGTTGTCTACATGGACTTTAGTAAGGCCTTTGACATGGTCCCAGATGGGAGGTTAGTTCAGAAGGTTCAGACACTAGGTATCCATGGAGAGGTTTTAAACTGGATTTGAAATTGGCTGTGTGGGAGATGGATGAGTGGATGATTGCTTCTCAGACTGGAGGCCTGTGACTAGTGGTGTGCCTCAGGGATCTGTGCTGGGACCATTGTTGTTCGTTGTCTATATCAATGATCTAGATGATAATGTGGCAGATGAGAAGATCTACAGTACCCAGGTAGATCCTTCGCATGATGGCATTGGTGAGGAGGTAGAGAAGAAGAGGAAGGTCAAGTGGCCAGCAATGGCAGATGAGAAGGCTTGGTGTGTGTTTGCTGAGAATATCAGTATGATGTTGGAGAACACTCTCATGGGAACATCAAATGGAAAGTTGGAAGTGATGGCAATATGATTTACGATGTTGGAAAGTACCGGTTTGATTTGGTTGAGTTGAAGAAAGCAAAGTCTACACAGACACCAAGCAGGCACTAGAAGGAGATTAGTAGGTTGAGGAGAGAGCTTAGATCTTTGAAACAGAGGTGGAAGATAGCAAATGAGGGTGACAAGCCAGGGCTTGCTGATCTCCGAGAGCATTTTCAATTAAAGTTAGCATCACTCCGTCGTGCAGAGTCACAATGTAAAAAGAGAAAGAAGAGAGAGATGGCAAGAAAGTCATTCTTTGAGAACCCTCACCAATTCACAAAGAAATTGTTTGAACAAAGTAAGAGCGGGCAGCTTAACATCGCTCAACAAGAACTTGAGCATCAGCTGGCAAGCACTTACTCTAACGAACAGCAGGAGGCTTCTTTGCTTGACATTTCAGGGCTTGTGAAGCCTACCGAGCCAGGACTGAAGTTTGATCTGTCAGAATCCAAACTGGCAGAAGTCGAACGGTTCATCAGAAAGGCAAGGTCAAGTTCAGTGCCTGGACCTAATGGAGTGCCGTATAAGATGTTCAAGAAGTGTGAAGAGCTGAAGAAATACTTGTGGAGATCTTTAAGGTGGTGTGGAGACAAAGTGTTGTTCCTTTGTCATGGAGTGAGGCTGAAGGAGTATACATCCCAAAGGAAGAGAATTCTACTGCATTGAATCAGTTCCGACCAATTTCACTCCTGAATGTAGAGAGGAATATTATGTTTGGCATTCTAGCAGAAAGAATATCTTCATTTGTGATAGAGAATGGATTGGTAAATACATCTGTGCAGAAGGCAGGAATACCAGGCTTCCTGGGATGCCTTGAACATACTAGTATGATGTAGCATACCATCCAGGAGTTGAAAAGGTTGAGAAGAAATCTGGCTGTAGTTTGGCTTGATCTGGCAAATGCCTGTGGTTCTGTTCCCCATGCACTGATTGAGTTTGCGATGGAATTCCTATAGATTCCTGCTAAGGTGAGGAACTTTGTTATGCAGTACTACAACGACTTCCGGATGAGGTTTTCCACTCAGCAGTTTACAACTAGGTGGCAGAGCTTGGATGTTGGAATCCTAATGGGATGTGCAGTTCCACCTATCCTTTTTGTGTTAGCCATGGAGGTCATTGTGAGGGCTGCAGAATCAGTGGGACCAGGTGCTGCATTTGATGGCGGAGGGCAGTTACCACCAATACGAGCGTCCATGGACAATCTCACCCTTCTGGGTCCTGGCACGGAGGCAGTGGAAAATGTACTATCTAGACTCAAGGAGCTAATGGATTGGGGAAGAATGGAGTTCAAGACCAAGAAGTCAAGGAACCTTGTTCTTAGGAGAGGAAAACTGTTTTTGACTTTTAGTTCACCCTTTCTGGAGAGGAGATTCCATCCATTCAGGACTAACCAGTTAAGAGCCTCGGGCAATGGTACACAGAGGAGCTGAGAGGCACCAAGAGGGTTCAAGAGACAGGAGAACAGATCAGCAGAGGTCTGATGTCTGTCAACAAGTGTGACTTGCCTGGCAGGTTGAAGTTGTGGTGCTTGCAGTACGGACTGATGCCACGGATAATGTGCCATCAACTGTCTATGAAGTGGCAATGTCCCATGTTGAGGCAATGGAACGGAAGATCAACAAGTATGTGAAGAAGTGGCTTGGAGTACCGAGCAGCCTCACCAATGTTGCAATCCACAGTAGCCAGACAAAGCTTACCATCTCAGTGCAATCCCTTGTTGAAGAGGTCAAGGTAGCCAAGATAAGATCAAGGTAAGGTTGATGCTTTGAGATTCGAAAGACCCTGTCATCAAGAACACCCAGCCGGATGTGAGATCAGGCAGGAAGTGGTCAGCCCATGTAGCAGTTGATGAGGCAGAGTCTAGGTTGAAGCACAAGGAGACAGTTGGGGCTACCCAGCTAGGACTCAGATGGACAACCCACAAGTGGTGATCATCTTCTACAGGTAAGGAGTGCCGTGAGATTGTAACGCAAGAAATACGAGAGGTAGAAGAGGAGAAGAGGTTAGCTAAAACAGCTGGCCTGGCCAACAAGAGGCTAAGACCTGGTGGAAAAGTGTTGAACAAAGACATCTATCTTGGAATGTTCTGTGGCAGATGGAACTGCTTTCTTTTCTATGCAGAGCAGCGTACAACCTGCTCCTAACACCTGCCAACCTCAGCACCTGGTATGAAAATAAGACAGACAGGTGTGCTGCTTGTGACGAGAAGGGAACACTTCAACATATTTTGAGTGCTTGCAGAGTCAATCTTCCCAGCGGCATGTACACTTGGAGATATAACAACGTTCTCAATGTTGTAACAGAAGCGGATGAGCAGAGAGTACTGCAGCACAACTTATCTCATGCCCCATGCTGCACAGAATATCGCATATCATTTGTGAAAGAAGGCTCCATTTCAAGGGTGTACAGTGCAAGCCCACGATCAAGAATATTTTCTTCAGCCAATGATTGGTGTGTCGAGGCCGACCTGGATGGGAAAGGCAAATAGCTTTCACCACATTGCGTCCAGATATAATTGTGTGGTCTGACACCAGTAGAGAAGTGGTTATTACTGAACTCGCAGTCCCCTGGGAAGACAACATCGATGAAGCCCATAAACGTAAGTTAACCAAGTATGCAGAATTAAGATCAGAGTGCAGAGACAGAGGGTGGAAGGTCTCATGCTATCCATTCGAAGTAGGTTGCCGTGACTTTATTGTGTTCACTTTCCAGAAGTGGCTGCGTGACCTTGGCTTCACTAGAAGAGAGATCAAGTCAACCAGCTGGGCTGTTGCTGAGGCAGCAGAGAAAAGATCATCATGAGTGTGGACCAAGTACGTCCAGAGGGGCAGATAGTTGGACAGTGTATACATCTTTTGCAAACCCTTCAGTAGTTGCATAAACACCTGAAGAGCAGACTATCTGTTGGATGGAAGTGACCAACAAATCTGATAGAGGCAGATGCCAAGTTTTTAAGCTCACCAGTGGGAGGTGGTGCTTTAGCACTGCTGGCCCACCACCTCGAGGGAGTCTTGATCATAAGCGGGCCGAAAATCCTGAAGACAGGTGGCAGATCAACTGATGATCCCACTGGTGATAGCACAGGACAGTTAACATCTTAGTCCAAGTGTATTTTCAATCCTTGGTAAATTGGATCAGCAAGTTTGCTAATGACACTAAGATTGGAGGCGTTGTGGACAGCGAGGAAGGCTTTCAAGGCCTGCAGAGAGATCTGGACCAACTGAAAAAATGGCAGATGGAAAATAATGCAGACAAGTGTGAGGTGTTGCATTTTGGAAAGACAAATCAAAGTAGGACATGCACAGTAAATGGTAGGGCACTGAGGAGTGCGGAGGAACAAAGGCATCTTGAAGTTCAGATATATAATTCCCTGAAAGCGACATCACAGGTAGACAGGGTTGTAAAGAAGGCTTTTGGCATCCTGGCATTCATAAATCAAAGTATTGAGTATAGGAGTTGGGATGTTATGGTGAGGTTGTGTAAGACATTGGTGAGGCCAAATTTGGAGTATTGTGTGCAGTTCTGGTCATCTAACTATTGAAGGATATCAGTAAGATTGAAAGACTGCAGAGAAGATGTACTAGGACATTGCCGGGTCTTCAGGAGTTGAGTTACAAGGAAAGATTGAACAGGTTAGGACTTTATTCCTTGGAGCGTAGAAGAATGAGGGGAAATTTGATAGAGGTTTACAAAATTATGAGGGGTATAGACAGAATAAATGCAAATAGGTTCATTTCCCTTAGATTAGGAGAGATAAATACGAGAGGACATGGCTTTAGGGTGAAAGGGGAAAGGTTTAGGGGGAACATGAGGGGGAACTTCTTCACTCAGAGTGGTAGGAGTGTGGAATGGGCTGCCATCTGACGTGGTAAATGCAGACTCACTACTTAAGCTTTAAGAATAAATTGGATAGACACGTGGATGGGAGAGGTCTGGAGGGTTATGCGCCCAGCAGGTTAATGGGACTAGCGGAATAAAGTTTCAGCACAGACTAGAAGTGCCAAATGGCCTGTTTTCTGTGCTGTAGTGTTCTATGGTTCCATGGTTCTAAAGATAGGAAAGTAAGATATAAAGCGGAGCAGAGAAGGCTAAAAAGGGAAATAGATTCAATGGCAATGCTCTGGCAAATGGATTATTTTGCAGGAATATGTGAAAGATTTTCATTGACTCTTGCAATGCATTATCCTCCACTTTGACTGGCAAAAAAGAAGAAACACGCTATCTATAATAGCAGGCATGCTGAGCTCGTTGACTTTATTAACTTTGCCTCCAACTTTCACCCTGCCCTCAAGTTTACCTGGTCCATTTCCGACAGCTCCCTCCCCTTTTTAGATCTTTCTGTCTCTATCTCTGGAGACAACTTATCTAGTGAGGTCTACTATAAGCCTACTGACTCTCACAGCTATCTGGACTATTCCTCTTCTCACCCTGTCTCTTGCAAGAATGCCATCCCCTTCTCGCAATTCCTCCGTCTCCGCCGCATCTGCTCTCAGGATGTGGCTTTTCATTCGACGAGCGAGATGTCCTCCTTTTTTAAAGAAAGGTGTTTCCCTTCCTCCACCATCAACTCTGCTCTCAAACGCATCTCCTCCATTTGACGCACATCTGCTCTCACTCCATCCTCCCGCCACCCCACTAGGAATAGGGTTCCCCTGGTCCTCACCTACCACCCCACCAGCCTCCGGGTCCAACATATTATCCTCCGTAACTTCCGCCACCTCCAACGGGATCCCACCACTAAGCACATCTTTCCCTCTCCCACCTCTGCTTTCCGTAGGGATCGCTCCCTACGCAACTCCCTTGTCCATTCGTCCCCCCCATCCCTCCCCACTGATCTCCCTCCTGGCACTTATCCTTATAAGCGGAACAAGTGCTACACATGCCCTTACACTTCCTCCCTGACCACTATTCAGGGACCCAGACAGTCCTTCCAGGTGAGGCGACACTTCACCTGTGAGTCGGCTGGGGTGATATACTGCGTCCGGTGCTCGCAATGTGGCCTTCTATATATTGGCGAGACCCTACGCAGACTGGGAGATCGTTGTGCTGAACACCTATGCTCTGTCCGCCAGAGAAAGCAGGATCTCCCAGTGGCCACACATTTTAATTCCCATTCTGACATGTCTATCCACGGCCTCCTCTACTTTAAAGATGAAACCACACTCAGGTTGGAGGAACAACACCTTATATTCCATCTGGGTAGCCTCCAACCTGATGGCATGAACATCGACTTCTCTAACTTCCGCTAAGGCCCCACCTCCCCCTTGTATCCCATCCATTTTATATACACACTTTCTTTCTCTCACTCTCCTTTTTCTCCCTCTGTCCCTCTGACTATACCCCTTGCCCATCCTCTGGGTTCCCCCCCACCTTTCCTTCTCCCTGGGCCTCCTGTTCCATGATCCTCTCATATCCCTTTTGCCAATCACCTGTTCAGCTCTTGGCTCCATCCCTCCCCCTCCTGTCTTCTCCTATCATTTTGGATCTCCCCCTCCCCCTCCCACTTTCAAATCTCTTACTAGCTCTTCCTTCAGTTAGTCCTGACAAAGGATCTCGGCCTGAAACGTCGACTGTACCTCTCCCTAGAGATGCTCCCTGGCCTGCTGCGTTCACCAGCAACTTTAATGTGTGTTGCTTGAATTTCCAGCATCTGCAGAATTCCTCGTGTTTGCATCTATAATAGTGAGAGCTTATGGAGTTCTATGTTGCGGAAGGATTTTTGTGTCTGGTAGATAAATTGATAAAAGGCTGCTATGGGGTTGCAGCAAATAAGAAAGCTAGCACAATGTTATTGCTACAGGAATTTAATAAAAAAATTTCAGGAGCATTATTGCACATTAGTGAAATCACATACGGAGTACTGTGCAGAGTATTGATCTTCTTATTTATAAACACATGTCAATGAGCTGAAAACAGTTTGGAGAAGGTTTATTAGACTTGTATCTAGAACAGATGTATTATCTGATGAAAAAAGGTTGATGGGCTAACCTTGGATCTACTGGAGCCTAGAAAAGTGAGTGGAAATGATTGAATCATAAGGTCCTGAGAGGTCTTGATGGAGCTGATGTGGAGAGCCTGCTTCTCCCATGGTAGAACCTAGAACTTGGGTCACCGTTTAAAAATAAGAGGATGTCGCTTAATATAAGAGATAAGGGAGTCCTAGTATGAGGTGCAATTCACTGTTTAGACAATTTACACATCGGTCTAGATCGGAGGTGAGAGCCAAATTCAGAATCAGAATCAGGTTTACTGTCACCAGCATACATTATGAAATTAGTTAATTTAGCAGCAGCAGTACAATGCAATATATTGAATTGAATTGAATTTATTTTATTTCTTATATCCTTCACATACATGAGGAATAAAAGTCTTTACATTACATCTCCATCTAAGTGTGCCGTGTGCAATCATAGTAATTTATAATAAATAGAACAGTCAATGTAATATACAAATACACTCAAAGGTCAATCAGTGAGTTAATCAGTCTGATGGCCTGGTGGAAGAAGCTGTCCTAGAGCCTGTTGGTCCTGGCTTTTATACTGTGGTACCATTTCCTGGATGGTAGCAGCTGGAATAGATTATGGTTGGGAAGACTCGGGTCCCTAATGATCCTTCAGACCCTTTTCTCACACCTGTCTTTTTAAATGTCCTGAATCATGGGAAGTTCACAACCACAGATGCACTGGGCTGTCCGTACCACTCTCTGCAAAATCCAACGATTAAGGGAGGTCCAATTCCCATACCAGGCAATGATGCAGCCAGTCAGTATGTTCTCAATTGTGTCCCTATAGAAAGTTCTTAGGATTTGGGGGCTCATAACAATCTTCCTCAACCGTCTGAGGTGAAAGAGGCGCTGTTGTGTGTGCAAACCACGTGAGGTCTTTGGTGATGTGGATGCTGAGGGACTTAAAGCTGTTTACCCTCTCGATCCCAGATCCATTGATGTCAATTGGGGTTAGCCTGTCTCCATTCCTCCTGTAATCCACAACCAGCTCCTTTGTTTTTGCGACATTGAGGGAGAGGTTGTCTTCTTGACACTACTGTGTCAGAGAGATGAATTCTTCCCTGTAGGCCACCTTGTTATTGTTTGAGATAAGGCCAATCGATGTACTGTCGTCAGAAAATTTAATTAGCTTATTGGAGCTGTGGATGGCGACACAAGCATGGGTATGCAGGGAGTAAAGGAGGGACTTGGTACACAGCCCTGAAGAGTTCCTGTGTTGAGAGTCAGAGGGGTGGAGGTGAGGGAGCCCACTCTTACAACCTGCTGGCGATCTGACAGGAAGTCCAGGATCCCACAAGGCAGGGTCAAGGCCAAGGTCTCTGAGCTTCCTGTCAAGCCTGAATGGAATTATGGAGTTGAATGCTGAACTGTAATCCAAAAACAGCATTCTCACATAAGCGTCCTTCTTCTCCAGATGTGTAAGGATGGTATGTAGAGCTGTGGCTATTGCGACATCTGTTGATCAGATAATATAGAAAGAAAAATAAATAAGTACAGGTGTCTCCCACTTTTTGAACGTTCGCTTTATGAAACCTCACTGTTACGAAAGACCTACATTGGTTACCTGCTTTCGCTAACAGAAGGTGTTTTCACTGTTACGAAAAAAGGCAGTGCGCGGGAAAAGCAGTGCGCGAAAAAAATCAGCGCGCTGCACGCCCTGAACAGCCATTCTCTCCTGGATTCGGAACGGCATTTTCGGCTGCATTGCTTAAACACGTGCCTGTGAGCAGCCATTAGCAAGATGGTATCGGAAAAGCCTAAAAGAGCTCGTAAGGGTGTTACACTTAGCATAAAACTAGACATAATTAAGTGTTTCGAGCATGGTGAACGAACTAAGGGCAAAGTGAGTTTGGCTTGTGGAAGCTGATGAAGATGATATTGAAGAGGTTTTGGCATCCAATGACCAAGAACTGATAGATGAAGAGCTGATGCAATTGGAAGAGGAAAGGATAACAATCGAAATTGAATGCAGTAGCGAACAGACCGAAAGTGACTGCGTGAGATTTTCGCTGCAATGATAAAGTACGACTTTAATTTTAAAAGGGTACGTCGGTTTAGGGCATATTTGCAAGATGGTTTGAGTCCTTACAAAGAACTGTACGATCTAAAAATGCGCGAGGCTAAACAGTCAAGCAAGCCTTCCAGATCAGCCACAGCAGACAACGAACCTCAACCTTCGACATCGAGGCAGGCAGTCATAGGAGAAGTTGAGCTGCCTGTCCTAATGGAAACAGGCGACAATGAGATGACACCCCAGTGTCCCACCACCCCAACCCCCAGGCCGCGGACAGATACCGATTCGCGGAGAATGCAGCGGTAGCTGGGAGGTACACAGCACATCTTTAAGAAAAAAGCTGAAATAAACAAGCTAATTAATTAGGTGCCGCCTGGCATGTGAATGTCGGCCCAGATCACAGGCGATGCAATTGGTAATCGCCTCTGATCTGGGCCGACATATACGTGCCGGGTGGCACCTAATTAATTAGCTTGTTTATTTTGGCTTTTTTCTTAAAGATGTGCTGTGTGCCTCCCGGCCGCCGCTGGACCACTGCATGCTTCGCAGATCAGTATCGGGTCGCTGCCTGCAGGGTGGGGGCCACTGCACCACCCCAATCTCCGACGACTGAGCCTAACACACCATCATCAGTGTGCTCGGCACTGTCTTCCAGATTCCCGTAAGTGATACTACACTGTACATACATTATTTCTACCTTATATAGGCTGTGTATTTTTACGTGTTATTTGGTATGATTTGGCAGCTTCATAGCTTAAAGGTTACTGGAGAGAGGGTTTCTGCCAACTGCGCTTGCATGAGATTTTCTGCCGAGAGGGCTTGCGCCGTGTTTTTGCTGACGGCGCTTGCGCTGTGTTTCTACCGAGAGCGCTTGCGTGAGATTTTCGCTAAATGATTGTAGAAAGGTATTTCTACTTTATATAGGCTGTGTATTTATCATATCATGCAACACACATCAAAGTTGCTGGTGAACGCAGCAGGCCAGGCAGCATCTGTAGGAAGAGGTGCAGTCGACGTTTCAGGCTGAGACTCTTTGTCAGGACTAACTGAAGGAAGAGTGAGTAAGAGATTTGAAAGTTGGAGGGGGAGGGGGAGATCCAAAATGATAGGAGAAGACAGGAGGGGGAGGGATAGAGCCAAGAGCAGGACAGGTGATAGGCAAAAGGGGATACGAGAGGATCATGGGACAGGAGGTCCGGGAAGAAAGACGGGGGGGGGGACCCAGAGGATGGGCAAGAGGTATATTCATAGGGACAGAGGGAGAAAAAGGAGAGTGAGAGAAAGAATGTGTGCATAAAAATGAGTAACAGATGGGATACGAGGGGCAGGTGGGGCCTTAGTGGAAGTTAGAGAAGTCGATGTTCATGCCATCAGGTTGGAGGGTACCCAGACGGAATATAAGGTGTTGTTCCTCCAACCTGAGTGTGGCTTCATCTTTACAGTAGAGGAGGCTGTGGATGGACATGTCAGAATGGGAATGGGATGTGGAATTAAAATGTGTGGCTACTGGGAGATCCTGCTTTCTCTGGCGGACAGAGCATAGATGTTCAGCAAAGCGGTCTCCCAGTCTGCGTCGGGTCTCGCCAATATATAAAAGGCCACATCGGGAGCACCGGACGCAGTATATCACCCCAGTTGACTCACAGGTGAAGTGTTGCCTCACCTGGAAGGACTGTTTGGGGCCCTGAATGGTGGTAAGGGAGGAAGTGTAAGGGCATGTGTAGCACTTGTTCCACTTACACGGATAAGTGCCAGGAGGGAGATCAGTGGGGAGGGATGGGGGGGACGAATGGACAAGGGAGTTGTGTAGGGAGCGATCCCTGTGGAATGCAGAGGGGGGGGGGAGGGAAAGATGTGCTTAGTGGTGGGATCCCGTTGGAGGTGGCGGAAGTTATGGAGAATAATATGTTGGACCGGGAGGCTGGTGGGGTGGTAGGTGAGGACCAGGGGAACCCTATTCCTAGTGGGGTGGCGGGAGGATGGAGTGAGAGCAGATGTACGTGAAATGGGGGAGATGCGTTTAAGAGCAGAGTTGATAGTGGAGGAAGGGAAGCCCCTTTCTTTAAAAAAGGAAGACATCTCCCTCGTCCTAGAATGAAAAGCCTCATCCTGAGAACAGATGCGGCGGAGACGGAGGAATTTATCATATCATTCCTGCTTTTACTATATGTTACTGTTATTTTAGGTTTTATGTGTTATTTGGCATGATTTAGTAGGATACTTTTGGGTCTGCGAACGCTCACAAAATTTTCCCAAATAAATAAATGGTAATTGCTTCTTCGCTTTACGACATTCCGGCTTACGAACCGTTTCATAGGAACACTCTACCTTCGGATGGCGGGGGAAACCTGTAAATCTATTACAGAAAGTATATATATGTATACTAAATAGTTGAGTTAAAAGCAGAGCAAAACCAGAAATAAAAAAGTAAGGTAGTGTTCATCAGTTCAATGTCCAATTAGGAATCGAATGGCAAAGGGAAGTAACTGTTCCTGAATCGCTGTGTGTGTGCCTTCAGGCTTCTGAACCTTCTTCCTGATGGCAACAATGAGAAGAGGGCATGGCTTGGGTGATGGGGGTCCTTAATAATGAATGCCAGATTCTGAGGCACCACTCCTTGAAGATTTTGAGCAGACTAATATAACAATTTTATGTAGCTTCTTTCGGTCCTGTGCAGTAGCACCATCTCCCCCCGCCGCCATACCAGACAGTGATGCAACCTGTCAGAATGCTCTCCGCAGTACATCTGTAGAAAGTTTTGAGTGGTTTAGGTGACAAAACCAAATCTGCTCAATCTCCTAACGAAATATTCTTCTTTACTGCTGAGTTGATATGTTGGGACCAGGTTAGATCCTCAGAGATCAGGAACCTGAAATTGCTCCGTATCTCCACAACTCCCCTCTGCAGTGTGCCAGAAATTTTTGCGGTTCACTGTTTGGTCAATTTAAACTCTGACCCAGATAGACTGAAAAGACAAGGTGTCGGGACCTAGGACAAGAGCCGATTTTGCTTATTTTCCACGATAGTCACTCCACTCTCCTTGGCGCTGAGCCTATGAAGACGGCCCCGCCTGCTGTGCTCCATGCCCGTTAATATGATGAACTGATAAGCGAGACTTTGGGCATACTGCGGGCTGCTGTGGGGTTCAGATCTGAGGACTCAACTTTGGTTTTGAATGCTGTTGTTTGCTTCAATTGTTTGTGTGATTTGTGTTCTTTTTCTTTCCCTTTTATTTTTATTTTAATTCTTTTTTTCTTGAATTGAGTTCTTTTGGGTTTCTTCCTTTGTGGCTACGTGTGAGCAAGTAAATCTCAAGGTTGTACAATTTATACTTTTTTTGATAATAATTGTACTTTAATGAATGGATGAGATGACTCTATTTTTCTCTCTCGGTTTTGAGCTTTTGAAAATGTCTGCCTCAAGACCGGTAGAAGTAGAAGGCAGAGGTAGATAAGTTACTAATAAGTGTGAGATGGAAAGTTCAAATTCAAATTAAATTTATTACCTAAGTACCTACAGTATATGTCATCATATACAACACCGAAATTGATTTTCAGAAGGCAGGGTGTCAGAACCAGGGGTAAGGGCTGGGCCGGTTCTGCTCATGTGACAGTGAGGATAGGGATAGAATGAGGTGGCAGATAAACGTGTGGCTGAAGACTTGGAGCAGGGGGCAGGGATTCAGATTTCTGGATAATTAGGACCTCTTCTGGGGCAGCTGTGAACTGTCCAAAAGGGATAGATTGCACTTGAGTCTGAGGAGGACCAATATTTTTGCAGGTAGGTTTGCTAAAGCTGTTAGGAGTGGATTAAACTAATATGACAGGGGGATGGGAACCACTATGATAGAGCTGAGGACGAGCCAGCAGGTTTACAAGTAGATGATGTAATATGTAATATGAATGCGAGGAAGGACAAGCAAATGATTGGGTACAACTGCAGACAGAGCAAAGAGTTCAGTTGTACCACAGAGGCAAAATTCATAAGGGTGAAGAATGCAGGACTGAAGGTGCTGTATTTGAACGTATGTAACATTCAAAATAATGTGGTCGAACTCCAGGCACAGTTAGAGACTGGCCAGTATGACGTTGTGGGCATCACTGAATCGTGGCTGAAAGAAGGCCATAGTTGAGTGTTTAACATCAAAGGATGTTATTTGTATTGAAAGGACAGGCAGGAAGGCATAGGTGGTGGTGTGGCTCTATTGGTAAGAGATGGAATTGCATCTTTAGAAAGAGGTCACATAGGGTCAAAGAATGTTGAATCTTTGTGGGTGGAGTTAAAAAACTGCAAGGGTGAAAGAAACATGGGAATCATATATAGGCCTGCAAATAGTGGCCAAGATGTGAGGTTGAAATTACAAAGTGAGCTGAAAAAGGCATGCAATAAGGATAATGCCACAGTTGTAATGGGAGACTTCAATACCAAGCTGATGGATCACAAGAGAGGGAATTTGTTGAATGCCTACAAAACGGTTTTTTAGAGCAGTTTGTGCTTGAGCCTATGAGGGGAAAGGTTATCTTAGATTGGATGTTGTGTATAACCCAGATCTTATTAGGGAGCTTAAGGTAAAGAAACCCTGAGGAGACAGTGATCATAATATGATTGAATTCATACTGCACTTTGAGAGGGAGAAGCATGTCACATGTCTCAGTATTACAATGGAATAAAGGGAATTACAGAGGCATGAGAGAGGAGCTTGTTCAAGTGGATTGGAAGGAGATACTGGTGAGGATGATAACAGAACAGAGGTGGCTGAAGTTTCTGGGAATAGTTCACAAGGCACAGGTTAGATATGTTCCACAGAAGGAGTTCCCGAATGTCAGGGCTAGGCAACCATGGCTGACAAGGGAAGTTAAGGACTGCATAAAAGCCAAGGAAAGGGCATATAAGGTTGCAGAAGTGAGTGGAAAGTTGGGTGATTAGGAACCTTTTAAAATCCAACAGAAGGCAACTAAAAAGCTACAAGAAGGGAAAAGATGAAATATGAGGGCAAACTAGCAGATAATATAAAGCAGGATACTAAACTTTTTTCGGTTATATAAAGAATAAAAGGGAGGTGAGTGTTGATATTGGATCACTGAAAAATGATGCTGGTGATGAAGTAATGGGGAACAAAGAAATGGCAAATGAACTTAATGGGTGCTTAGATTCAGTGTTCACTGGGGAAGACACTAACAGGGTGCCTGAGGTCCATAAGTGTCAGAGAGCAAGAGTGAATGCCATTGCTATTACAAAGGAAAAAGTGCTAGGCAAACTCAAAGATCTTCAGGTGGATAAGTCACCTGGACCAGATGGACTACATCCCAGAGTCCTGAGAGAGGTTGCTGAAGAGATAAAGGATACTCTCTATGATCTTTCAAGAATCACTTGATTCTGGCATGGTCTCAAAGGATGGGAAATTGCAAATATCACCCACTCTTTAAGAAGGCAGGAAAGCACAGACCATAGAGCTAAGGCCAGAAGACCTAGACCACAGATCGTGGAGATTAGGCAAGATACTACAGACTACAGACCATAGTCCACAGACTGCAATGCTTAGGCCAGAGCCCATAGTCCACAGACTGTGGAGATTAGGCCAGAGACCTAGACCACAGACCATGGAGATTAGGCGAGAGACTATTGACCACAGCCTAACCTCAGTGGTTGGAAAATTGCTGGAGTCCATTATTAAGGATGAGGTTTTGGGGTACTTGGAGACTAATAATAAAATAAGTCAAAGTCAGCATGATTTCTGCCAAGGGAAATCTTGCCTGACAAATCTGTTCGAATTCTTCAAGGAAGCAACAAGCAGGTTGGACAAAGTAGAGGCAGTGGATGTCATTTATTTAGATTTTCAGAAGGCATTAGATAAGGTGCCTCACATGAGGTTGCTTAACAAGATAAAATCCTATGGTGTTACAGGAAATATACTGGTGTGGATAGAGTAATAGCTGCCAGGCAGGAGGCAGTGAGTGGGAATAAAGGGGGCCTTTTCTGGTTGACTGCTATTGACTAATGGTATCCCTCAGGGGTCAGTATTGGGACCGCTATTTTTCACATTGTTTGTCAATAAAGTAGATAGTGGAATTGATGGCTATGTGGCAAAGTTTGTGAATGATACAAAGATAGTAGGGAGATGGTAGTGCTGACGAAGCAATGCAGTTGCAGCAGGACTTAGACAAATTGAAAAATGGGCAAAAAAGTGGTCTGATGGAATACAGTGCTGAGAAATGTATGATAATGCATTTTGATAAAAGGAACAATAGTGTAGATTATAATCTAAATCAGGAGAAATTTCAAACATCAGAGGTGCAGAGGGATTTAGGAGTCCTCACAAGACTCCCAGAAGTTTAATTCACAGGTTGAGTCTGTGGTAAAGAAGGCAAATGCAATGTTGACATTTATTTCAAGGGGAATAGAATATAAAAACAAGGAGATAACGCTGAAGTTTTATTAGACACTGATCAGGCCCCACTTGGATTATTATCAAATCGCTCCACGGAGGACACATTACCCACCACACTGCACAGAGTTCTCTCTCACTTGGACAACAAAGACACTTATGCCAGAATCCTGTACATTGATTTCAGCTCAGCGTTCAATACCATCATCCCGCAAAGACTAGTGGAGAAACTGTCGCTGCTTGGCCTTAACACTGCCAGGGTCGCTGGATTCTGGATTTCTTGACAGAGAGACCACAGTCAGTCTGTGTTGGCAGGAACATCTGACTCCATCACACTGAGCACTGGATCCCCACAAGGCTGTGTGCTTAGCCCATTGCAGTTTACACTGCTAACACATGACTGTGCAGCCAGATTCAAGGAGAACCTGATCATTAAATTTGCTGATGATACCACAGTGGTGGGGCTCATCAGCAAAAATGATGAAACAATGTACAGGGAGGAGGTCAAACACCTAGAGAGCTGGTGCAGTGATAACAACTTGATGCTTAATGTCACCTAAACCAAGGAGATGATCGTCAATTTTAGACGGTCTCAGCCTGAGCACACACCCCTCAGCATCAGCGGCTCCACAGTAGAGAGAGTGGAAAACATCAAGTTCCTTGGGGTGCAGATCTCAGACAATCTCACCTGGTCCAGGAACACCACTGGGATTGTGAAACGGGCCCAGCCGAGATTGCACTTTCTGAGGAAGCTTAAACAAACATCACTCCCCACTAACATCTTAACTACATTCTGCAGAGGTGTGGTTGAGAGTGTCCTGACCTTTTGCATCACAACCTGGTGCTCCAGCTGCAGTGCTGTCGACAAAAAAACCTTGCAGAGGGTGGTTAGGGGAGCAGAGAAGGTTATTGGGGTCCCCTACCTTTTGTCCAAGACTTCTTTCAGAGTTGATGCCTCCAGAAGACACAATACATCATTAAAGACCCCTCACAGCCTCTCCATGAACTGTTTGTTCCTCTGCCATCAGGCAAACGTTACAGGAGCATCAAAACTAAAACCACAAGGCTACTAAACAGCTTCCTCCCACAGGCAGTCAGACTGCTAAATAACTGCTCTACCTGACTCTGCTTTGGACACTTTTAACTTGCACTGGGCACTTATAACTTGATTTTAACTAACATGTGGCCATTGTGTTTTACTATTTATTGTTATGTTTTTTATTTAGTGTTGCATTTGTTACGTTATGATTGCACTGCTCCTGGGAAACGCTGTCTCATTCTGCCCTGCAGAACTGATGTATGGTTAGAATGACAATAAAGTTTTTTGAATCTTGAATCTTGAATCAAGAGTTTTGGGCTCCTCATCTGATAAAGGCTGTATTGCCATTGGAGAGAGTCCAGAGGAAGTTCACAAGGATGATTTCAGGAATGAAGGGGTTAACACATGAGGAGCATCTGGCAACTTTGGGCCTGTAATCACTGGAATTTAGAAGAATGTGTGGGGGTATCATTGAAACCTACCGAATGCTGAAAGGACTAGATAAGGTGGGTGTGGAGAGGATGTGGGTGTATTGAGGTTGAGGGCAGAGCCTGAAAATTTAAGATTGACCTTTTAGAACAGAGGTAAAGAGGAATTTTTTTAGCCTAAGAGTGTTGAATCTGTGGAATGCTCTGCCACAGACTGTGGTAGAGGCTAAGTCTGTGGGTATTTTCAAAGCAGAAGTCAATAGGTTCCTGATGGTTGGGGTATTAAGGGATATGGTGAAAGGGCAGCTGAGAGAGCAGGTGAGAGGGCAAGTGAATGGATTTGAATGTGATCCAGGATCAGCCATGATGAAATGGTGGGCAGACTTCATGGGATGAATGGCCTAATTCTGCTCCTATGTCTTATGGTCTTATCATTAAGTTTTACTTGTTTTGTGCATTAAGCTTACTGATGTACACAGGTCCAATTAACTACAGGGACCAAGGCCTGCTTCATGCTTTTCTAATCACAAAATTGGACCTTGGGTTGTCAAGAAAATAGAGCCTCCTCATTGGAGTTGAGGGATTTGCTCCTGTTTATCCATCCAGCCTTTTGCTCATCTCCCTAGAAAAAAGGCTCATTAAATATGCTGAGCTGTTGTTGGGATTCCCAGTAACAAGAGGGAATTTCAGGCACGAACAGTGACACTGACAATGTGCTGGTTGGTATGGCATCAGAGTGACAATATGCTGATTGGTATGGCATCAGAGGCTGTAAAAGGGTACACCATGCAATTGGATGAAAAGTTTCCAATTAATGCCTTGCTTGAGCACCAGTGTTTTCAGCTGATTAATAAATTAATGGGACTAATTGGAAAGAGAAGGAGAGAGTGAGAGAACTGTGAGCCTTTACCATCTTCAACACAGAAACCTTGAAGTTCACACATGCTCATTGTGAAAGGAATGAATGTGTGGCTCAGCGTGAGAAAGGAGTCGGAAATCTCGGGCAAGATTTCAAAGCAGTGCTGAGCCTCTGTATTTGAACTTTCTCATATTCTCAGTCCAGAATTGTGAAGAGAAATATCCCTTATACTGTATTGAAAGTGCCAAACTTTTAATTGTTATAATAAAGATCAGATTCTGAATCTTAGAACTATTACCATACAGAGGGAGATGACTCAACCCTTGGAGTTCATGCCAACACCTAATAGAGAAATCAGCTCAGTCCCTTTCCCATGGCTTTCAAGTTATTTTCTCTCTCACAAAACTTTTTTTCAGTTCCTGCTTTAAAATGCAATGATCAATCAAGTTTGCACCACCCTTAGAAGAAGTACTTTGTTACAATATTTTATACTTCGGTCTTGTTTTTTTCATGTCTGGGATTAAGTCAGCCTTGACCGTCCTCAACCGCACTTTGTATGATGCATGCTCATTCATCTTCTCAAAAAGCAAAATTATTGCAGACTCTGGAAACTTGAAATAAAATTGAAATATAGAATAGAAAGAAAATACTGAAACTGCTCAGTAGATTGGGTGGCATTTGTGGATGGAGGAGCAAAGATATTTTTCTTGGTCACTTTCATCAGAACCAGGAACAGTTCATCAGTAAACTTCTTTAATATTAATCACATTTGAGATTTAAAAGGAAATGATCAGAAAGGATAATTTCCTGTCAGATTAATTCTTCATCCCATTCCCATTCTGACCACCATTCTGATCTCACACTATTCACACAATGCTTGACTGGTGTATTGTGTGCAGTTATAATAGCCATACTATAGGAAGGATGTGGAGGTCTTGGAAGAGGGGTAGAGAAGGTTAATTAGATGTAGCCTTGATTAGACTGTATTAGCTATAAGGAGAGGTTGAACAAACTTGGGTTGTTTCCTCTGGTGTGTCAGAGCCTGAGAGGCGATCTTATCGGTTTACAAAATTATGGGAGGAATGGACAGTGTAGACAGTCAGAAGCTTTTCCTCAAGGTTGGAAATGTTAACTACTTGAGGGCAGAACAATGAGGGCAAGTTTAAAGAAGATATGAGAGGCAAGTTATTTTTATACATGAGGGTGGTAGGTGACAGGAACATGCTGTCAGGGTAGGTGGAAGAATCAGATACACCAGCAATATTTAGGAGGTATTTGCACAGAAACATGAAGAGTCAGGAATAGAGTGATATGGAGACAGGCCTAATGGATTAGTTTATATATGGTGTCATGGCTGGCACAGAAGTAGTGAGCCAAAGGACCTGTTCTTGTGCAGTACAGTTCCCTGTTCTGCGTTCTATATACTTAAGCTTGAGGCATAGCACTTCATTTCCTGACCAAGGGTCTTCAGCACTTCGGACTCAACACCAAGTTGAACAATTTTATGCAGCCAGTCATTCTATTTTGTGTTAAAACCTCTCAGTTCTGATGAAGGAACTTCAACTTGAAACAATGAATCTTGTTTCACTGTAAATGTTGCCTGATCTACTGAGTGCTTCTAGCTTTGTAAATTTTATCATTCAACAGTATTATTATAATTCTATTAATGGGTAAAATGAAATCACAATTCAAGCTGTAAACAAACTCTTAATGCTCCGTAGAGTTAAGAATGCAATAGCAGAGAAAAGAGATACATATCTCAGAATCTCCTATCATTGTGCAAAATTGCACACGCAATGACAACTAAGTGAGGATTATTAAACAGTTTGGCATTAATAAGGAAATATCCATTTGGGATATACATATTGAATATATTTTTAAATACTTTAGGCATTAATGGCAGAGCCTTTCCCTATAGGCCATGGAGTGGAAAATCACAAAAACGACATTGTTAATTGTGTTTTATTGAAAACAGATGCTAACAATGTGCTAAGTCTTTGAATTTATCCAAATGGGATACAGCTAGTATTTTTTAAAGTGCATATTACAAATGCAGGAAATTCTTATATGCGCTCTGTCATTAATCACTTGAAGTCCACTAACAGTAGGCCAGGCTATGCCTTGTCCTCTTGGAAAATTACTGCACCATAAAGTGACTTTCCTTACAGTATAATTATTCAAAGTTCAGACAGTAATAGTCTGTTTTGCCCCTTGTTCGTATATTTGCAAGTATATGAAGTGTGATATAAACCTGCATTTCATTGTTCTATAACCTTGATTAAGGTAAGAATCCATTACTATATTTAACAATTCCTTGATTGTAAAGTCACTAGTCAGATAGCCCCTTTTTTCAGACACCATGTACATGATCTGTAAATGCTACTTCTTAACTGTTATAAGCTTAACAACAGATTATAGGTAATATGAACAATTTGTCAAAGATTAACTTAAACAGGTTACCTAGCCACAAATGAGGCCCTTGACCTCTGTAACTTGGTCCCTAGGAAAAATTGTGCAGAATTTAGGTCAGAATTTCCATCTCTGAAGCTAAATTTCTGGAAATGTGGTGGAGTAAGACTTCTTTCTCAAGCCTTGTCCTCTCTGTGACCTGCATCTTAGGTTTATGGTTGGGTGGGCATGTGAGGCTGTAAAAAAGTAACTGCAGCAAAGGTCCCATTGATAATTTATAAGCTAACATGTGGTATTCTGTAGTTTCAAAAGAAATCACATGGTAATTGAAGAGAATTTGGAGGCTCTTTTCGCATCTCAGAGTTGCACACTGACATGTCCAATATTTAAATTGTAATTTGTTTCCCAGGCTTAGGTGACTGTGGTGGTATAAGATGCAGGTTTCCTGGCATGCCCCAGACATTACCTGCACTCCAACTCAAAACTGGTAAGGATTTAGAGATGGAGTGGGATGCCTGGAGAGAAAGAGTGCACAGGTTTCTGAGGTTGAGTATTCACCTCTCATATTGAATAGGATGGAAACCTGGCAGAGTTGGGTTCAGCTACAAATCAGATCTCTCTGCCAGCATTGGAACTGAAATAGATTTCTACACATCTAATGAGGCAACTGTACCTCATCAAAATTAAAGTAGCATTGTCTGTGCACACATTCATCAGAGCCAGAGATGCATAGGCCACTTTTAAAAACGTAAAACAGCCATTACCCTGCAAAGTAACTAAGCTGACCGGATGCAAGATAAACTTAAAATTTGTCTAGGCTTGGCTAGAATCACTTTACAGTTCCCTCTAGCCTATCAATACCCAAG
Source organism: Mobula birostris (assembly GCF_030028105.1). NCBI lineage: Eukaryota > Metazoa > Chordata > Chondrichthyes > Myliobatiformes > Myliobatidae > Mobula > Mobula birostris. Next base: position 48,588,125 of record NC_092373.1, read on the forward strand.
TATGGTTGATAAGGCAACCGTGTGCAGTTTGGGACTTGCCGAGTTTAAAACACCATCCATTGTGCAAATACAATGTGACCTTGACCATCAATTCAAAATTTTTTATTATTATGTGCTTTGACAGAACACTCAGTATGTAACACATGAAGAACCTGGAAGCTTCATTTGCAGAATATTCAGAGCCAAGAATCCTTGGAGGGATTCAGATTTTCCTTCAAACTTGGCACACTGAGTCTTGTACTCAGCCTTGAAAGCACAACAACACATTGGGCATCATGTAATAATAGTTTATTTGGATACAGAAGAAGCAGCTTGGTACTTTACTTCTTGGGGTACTTTACTAAAGGGTTTGAAACTCGTCACAATAAGTTTGAGGGGGTGGAATAAGGTTGAGATGGCTGAAAGAAGATGGCGCCAGAGAATCATGGTGCCTTCTGCAGACTACGTATAATACTTCTAAATATACCTCTTTTGAATTGCTCTCACTGCAAAACGGCAATCTCATCCAAACTTACCAACCAAATAGACATTATTGGGGATGCATGAATTAGCAACTAAGGTGCCCTAACAGTTCCCCTTGACTCGTGGCATGGAACCAAAGTTTATGCAATTTAACAGTAGTAAGTCAAGTACACCCTCTCAACGTTCTCTTCAGATCTACAGAAAACAGGTTGCGCAGCTATACAGCACTGGCTGGAACCAAACAGTGAAATTTAGCCAATCAGTGAACCTGCCGAATCCAAGGGTTCCTCTTGAGGTGTTCAAAGTGAAGTCAGCTTCATATGTGCGGTCAAGAACCAACTTTGGTGATTATGAAACCTTATGTGATTGGTCAGTCACTCTAACTGGAATAGTATAAAAGTAGTACGCATAACACTAGCTCTATCCTGACTAACTTTCAGATTCCAATCTGAATACTTATTAATATAACTTTCACTGTTGTGATCATCTTCATCTTCACCTCACCTTTCCTTTGTGTGCCGCTACCATCATTCCATCCATGTCAATTCGCTGCCGTCGTCAACATCTGAAAGGCATTCCCAGTCTGTTTTTTTCTCATATTAATTTGCTCCTGTTAATGATGGATAAATATGTATGGCAAAATCTCTGTGAGTCTGATGGTGATGAAGCCTTGAATTCTAATCTTGCTAAGAAACAGAAACTACATAAAGTGTGTCAATACCATGTTATATACTGTACCTGGAGAATGGTTTTATTCCGTTCCCATCAGATCAGCGATGCCCCATGTGTCTTATTTGTAACACTGTACTGTCTAATGAAGCCATGAAACCATCAAGATTGCAGGAACAATTCTGTAAAAGTCACCCTGAAAAGGCTACTTATTATTCAGTTCTAAAAATGAAAGAAGCATTTGAAAAGCATTGCACACCCAAGTAATTTGCCATGAAAGCAAAAGATGACCTTGATAGTGGTCGTGTTGCCTCTTGTAACATTTCCAAAATGATAGCAAAGTGTGGAAAAACTCATACAATTGATGTAAGACTAATAATGTCTGCTGTATCAGAAGTGCTCACCACTGTTCTCAAAATGGATGCAAGTAATTTAAAATCAATTCCTCTGAGTAATAACTCTGGAGATCGTCATATTGACAAAATGAGTGAAGACGTTGAGTATCAACTATGCACGGAGCTACTAAAACAGAATTCGAGATACAACTGGATGAGTCAACTGTGCGAGACAACAAGGCATTGTTGATGGCATATGTACAGTTTATCAAAAATAGAAAAGTTTATGAAAAGATTGTTTTGTAAAAAGTTGAAAACAAATATCAATGGAGAATCTATCTACAATAATCTCAAAATGTGTATTGAGGATAAAAGTATTTCAATTAGGATCATGATTTCTTGTGCAACAGATGGAACACCACATATGACAGGTCACCATGCTGGATTAGTGAAGAAAGGAATTCCAAGTCTGTTTGCAACCCATTACGTAATTCATTGTCAACATCTCACAGCCAAAAACCTCTGCCAGCACTTTTTCAAGCATTACTAATGTAATATCTGCTATCAACAAAATTAAAGCTCATCCATTAAATAGTAGAATATTTCACCAGTTATACCAGGATAATGATGAAGAGTTTGAATGCTTGTTTCTTCACACTGATGTGCATTGGCTGTCAAAAGGTTATTGCTTAAAACTTTCCTTTGATCTTTTTGATACTGTGGTTGAATTCAAAGTTGACAAAATCTTGGGAAACAAGATTGAACTTCTATATGGAGGTGTGGCATACCTAGCCATCTGTATGAGAAAATGAACATTTACAGTATATATGAAACTGCAGGGTGAGGATTTCAATTTAATCCAGGTAAAAATGCAGTGTCCACTTTTATCAGAAAATTGGAAATATGTACGCAAAAATACTGGGAGAAGATCGTTCTTGCTGTTTTCCTGCATGGAAAGTATGGAACTCTCTTTCATAGATGGTGATTTGCAAGAGTACTGCTTACACCTGCAGTCACTGAAGAAGGATTTTCAGAATCAATTGAAGGATTTGAACAATCTGGAAATTCTGGACTGCGTAATCAAACCATTTCTTTGCAAAGTGGAAGAACAGGAAGAGAGCACGCAAGAAGAAATTTTCAAAATTCAGAATGATGAAGAGGTAAAAATACTTTTCAAAAATGTCAGCTTTTGTGGTATGTGGCTACACTGCCATATGAAGTTTCCTGGTACTTGGAGAAGAGCCAAACTGCTCTTCGTTGCCTTTCTATCCTCCTACCTTGTTGAAAGAGGCTTCAGTGCAGTCAACCACATACTCACAAAAACAGAAATTGCTTGGACATTGTTACATGTGGGGAATTAAGGCTTTTGCTCTCACAACTTGAACCAGAAATTTCAACTCTTGCTAAAAACCATCAAGCTCAGGGATCACATTGATATCAGTGCTGCTGTACAGCGCACTGGTACTGTTTAAACTAAGTTTAAAGACAAATAAACATTCAAAGCAGAATCATTTTTCTCATGTTAGCATATAGTAGATATGTTTTTACACTATGGGGTCACTGGAAAATATATTGTGCCTAGGAGGAGCGTTAGCAAGTATGAAAGTACTTTACAGGGGTGTTAGGAAGTGTGAAGGTGCTTTTCAGGGGCAAAAGTCAGTATGAAAGTGTTTTGGGTGGGTATTGGCTAACAAGTTTGGGAAACACTGCCCTGGATGAAATATGAGATTTGCAGTCTACTGAGGGCCAGATCAGAGGTATTCAAGTCTAGCAACCAAGAAAGTTACAAAAGGTATAGGTATGATCTCCAGAAAGCCAATCCACAGGTGAAGTGGCAAATATGGACTAAACTTGAATCAACAAAGAATGCTCAACAGTTGTGGCAGGGCTTGAATACTATCATCTCTTATAATGTAAAATCAAATGACATGGGTGACAACAGGGCTTCACTTCCAGATGAGCTCAGTGCTCTCTATGCTCTCTTTGACTGTCAAAACATAGAAGAACCATCACAAACTCCCACAGTCTCCAAAGATCATGTGATTTCAGTCTCTGAGGCTGATGTGTGAGTAGCTTTCAGGAGGATGAATCCACGAAATGCTTCTGGCCCAGTTAAGGTACCTGGCAAAGTACTAAAGAACTTTTTTTTTATTAAGTGCAATCGTGAACAATAGCCAGATCAGAAATGCTGATCAAGTCAACTAGTTCCCAAAGAGAATTCTGATAGGCCAACCAGATGTTTCACTGCTGCTCAGCGATAGAGCACAAAACAGGCACAAGGGTCGCTAGCCCCTGTACCCCAGAAACACACCTGAGCGGCATGGCAAAGGTATGTGCTATGCATGACCTGATCTGAAAACATCATGTTGACTCAGAACAGATCATGTTCACGATGGACCAGCTTAGTCAAGGATCGGGTGATCAGTACAGATGGACAAATTATACCTCCATTACCCCTTGACCTGTGCTGATCAACTTGCTAGAGTGTCCACAGAGATCTTTAACCTTTCACTTTGGTAGTCTGAGGTACCCGCCTACTTCACTTATACCAGTGCGTAAGAAGAATGTGGTAACCTGCCTCAATGACTATCATCCAGTAGCATTTACGTCTACAGTGGTGAAGTGCTTTGAGAGGTTGTTGATGAAACATATTAACTCCTGCATGAGAAGTGACTTGGATTCACTCCACTTTGCCTACCAGTGCAGCAAGACCACAGTGGATGCCTTCTCATTAGCTCCTCACAGAACCCTGGAACATCTGGATAACAAGGATGCACATATCAAGATGTTCTTTGTCGACCACAGCTCTGCATTCAATACAACCATCCTCTCATCCAGTTGCACCTCCGTGCACAATTGGATCCTTGATTTCCTCACTTGCAGACCCCAGTCCGTTGGACATCACCTCCCCTACGATCTCTATCAGCACAGGGACACCATAAGGCTAGGTGCTTTGCCCCCACTCTACTCTACACTTATGAGGATGGTGGATAAGCACAGCTCCAATGTCATTTTGAACTTTGCTGACGACACCACTGTCACAAACCAAAACAAAGGTGGTGACGAATCAGCATATAGGAGGGAATTGACAATCTGGCTGACTGATGCCACAATAACAACCTCCTTCTCAATGTCAGCAAGACCAAGGAGTTGATTATTGAGGAAACCAGAGGTTCATGAGCCTGTCCTCATTGGAGGATCAGAAGTGGAGAGGAAGAGCAAATTTGAATTCCTCGGTGCTATCATTTCAGAGCATCTGTCCTTGACTCAGCACACAAGTGCAATTACAAAGGCAGCACAGCACACCTCTACTTCCTTAGCTGTTTGCAAAGATTCCGCATGACATCTGAAACTGTAACAAATACAATAGATGTGTGGTGGAGAGTATATTGACTGGCTGCATCACAGCCTGGTATGGAAACACCAATACCTTTGAACAGAAAATCCTCCAAAAAGTAGTGGAAATGACCCAATCCATTATGGATAAAGCCCTCACCACCATTGAGCACATCTACACGGGGAGTTGTCACAGGAAAGCAGCATCTATCATGCGGACCCCCACCAACTGCTGCCATCAGGAAGAAGGTCCAGGAGCCTCAGGGCTCACACCACCAGGTTCAGGAACATCAATTACACCTCGAACGTCATACCCTTGAACCAAAGGTTATAATTGAGGGCGGAGCTTAGGGACGTTGGGTGGAGCTCAGGATGATGGCACCTAACGGCGACTCTTTTGCTCGCATCTTTGGAACAAGCTCTATTTTTATCTCTAATATCCCTTTTTTCCCTTTTCAAGGTTTTTGTGAAGACCCTGACCTGCAGTAACACACTGACTTCGGTTCTTTGCGGGAATGAGACCCACTCTCAGGGTCTCACGACTGGCTGCTTTTCGATTTGCCAAGGACACGGCATGGAAGAGTAGTGCGCCTTCAGCATGCCTGACTTTTGTGGCTCTGGAGGCAGACAGATTTGGGGTCGGTGCAGCCGCAGAAAATTGGTGTGTCATGGGAGTACATGGAAGATCGAAAGCGATGAGCTGGCTGCAGGCAGCTTGCCCAGAGACCCAAGATCTTTGGGCACAGAGCTCGGAAAAAGTGATGCAACAGACTTTTAAGACCAGAAATCGGTGAGCTGCTTTGTTCTGTCTCCCCTTTAGCTGTGAAACTTATTAGGGAGAGAGAAAGAGTCTGTGGTATGTCAAGTTACCAGGTGAACGAGTAGTCTTTGGGATACTGCAAGACTGTGTCTTTATTGATGCCTTGCTGCATGCTTGAGTGCTCGTTGGAGGGTGCAATGCTTTTTTGTTGATGGGGGAGGGAGGGGATCGTCGCTTTGCTGCCGCTTATGTGTGAGGGGGAGCTGGGGGGGCTTTGGGGTTCTAACATTTAACTGTCATTCATTCTTTGGGGCACTCTTCTGTTTTCGTGGATGCTTGTGAAGAAAAATGAATTTCAGGATGTATACTGTATACATTTCTCTGACATTAAATGTACTTATTGAACTTCACTCAACCTCACATGCCCCATCATTGAATTGTTCCTACAACCTATTGACTCACTTTCAAAGGCTCTTCATTTCATGCTCTCAATATTATTATTTCTATTTTTCTGTATTTGCTCATTGTTGCCTTTTGCATACCCAAGTCTAATGCCCAAGATGGTGGGGTCTTTCATTGGTTGTGGTTATTATTCTATTTGAGATTTATTGAATATGCCCATAAGAAACTGTGACATAGATATACTTTGATAATAAATTTACTTTGAACTCTGAACCTTAGAAAGAAAACAAACTGTGACAGTTAAAAGGCTTTTTTAAATTTTTGTATTGATAAAAGAAGAATAATTTCTAGGAATCTGCAGTGACCTGAGGGAAAAATATCAATGGTTCAGGATCCAGTTTGATGGGGGCAGGTATGCAAATAACTTTTCAATTTATAGCACAATTATTTCACAACCCATGCACTCTGCATTAAATGCTTTCACTTGACATTCCAATTATGCAGAGAGATTTAAGACATTTTTCCCATTTAGGAAATTAAACTTATTCCATAGTTATCCAATTATTCTGGATTCTTCTGTACATAAGTTTAATATAGTCTCACCATTTATACCCATAACTTTGAAAGACTTTTAATAATATACATCAATAATACTCCATTAATGTTTATAACTGTTTAATAACATACCCTCAGCACTATACTGAAGTTTCTGTATTGGCTCTGAGCTCAAATCTCTGGAACAGAACAAATCAACAACTTGCTGATTCAGATGTGAAAGTATGTAGAAAGTTTTCCACTTGTACAGAGAAACAGTTGATAGGTAATTTATCTTGTCAACTATCAAAACTCATGAACCTTATTTAATTTTGAAAAGTTGGCTCTCACGTTTCCCAACTTTTTGGTTTGGTACCTACTACGAGAAAAGCAAATCTTATTGAAACAATTTTAAAAGTGTTGGACATAAGGGTGTTTGCTTGTGTAGGCCCCCTGGCCACCCTCAGGGTTGCTCGGCTTGCTGTCGTCTAGGGAAACAGCCCTCAGCCCCGCCAAACTGGGTAATAGTTTGTGTGGATGCTGTGTGAGGTACCCCACCCCGCCCCAATAACAGACAATACACCAGATGCAATTAAATGATTTACAGTTTATAGATATTACTGGAACTATATAATTAAGAGAGAATAAACTATAAAAGGAAAATAAAAGATTCCACACTTATCAAAGTCCAATCTCTTCGTGCACAAACATCTGGAGCTCAAGGACCTTCTTCTTCACCCTGCGACTCCTCGGACCACCTCCACCAGCCACCTGGGACCACCAACGGTGGTCGACCAAACGCACAACATGAGTCCGTTTCCGTCTCCTCGCCGAACGCCCTCCTCGGGGTCCGACCCCATTAGCGGACCTCACAGCACCTGGTCCATTCTCTGTCTCACTCTCCCGCCTTCTGCCCCAAAACCCCGCGCATACAGTATCTTCAAATACACCAAAACCATAACAACTATCCCAATTGGTTAATAGTACCCTCTTATCACACTCTAAATCAAAACAGGCTGCTAGCGCAAACTTTCTCAGCGTTTAACACAACAAAGCTGCATTCCCCAGATTAACATAACAAAGACGCCATTTTATTTAGCCTCCGCAGTAACATAAAAGTCGAAACCCCCTTACACTTGGTTGCTGAAAATAAGAAACTGAAATCATATTGTAGATATGATTCACTGGTTTTTGATTGATACAAAAAAACTTGACTAAAGGATCATAACAGACCATAACACCTAGACCAAAGTCAGCGAGTCAGGAAGTTGAGGCCCAGTGGTTGAAGTCCCTGGGTCAGTGTGTCTGGAAGTTGGAGGCTAGGAACAACCTCCTCATGTTGGTAACTTCTCAGGTCGGAGGCTCATGCAGGATCAGAGTTCAAGGCCTGGTGTTCTAAGTTCGGTGATCAGCAAGTCCTGGGTTGGAAACTGAAGATTGAAACCCTAAGTTCGAAGACTGAAGTTAGCTATTTCAGAATTTATGGCCTGATGTCAGGACTTCCAGTATTGGTGAGTCCATAAGTCAGATACACAGTGTCTGTGAGTCCAGGCCTGGGATGGAAGGTTGGAGGTCGGGAGGGGGCTTGCCCTGAAGCTTGAGGTCTATCAGTGAGTGTAAGTGGGTGAGTGGGTGGGTGGCAGGGAGGAAAGGGGCTTGATTTTCCATTGTTATTTAGTTTTGTTGCTATTAAGTTGTTGTTGCTACTTGTGTTGTTCTGCTGAACATTGTTGCCTGTTACGAGTGCTGCGGAGTCTGGCTGCCTTCACATGTGGACAGCCGAAAAGTGTCAGCAATCACGCTTGTGAGTATGCATATTCCAACCAATTAGCGGTCCGTTCAGGTTGCACTTATCTCCCTTCCTTTCATTTCAGTCTTGTTGAGTCTTGACCAAAAGCACAGCAACGTCAATACTCCCTGCTTTCCTCTGGCCCTGTACTAGAAAAGAAGCGTGCCTTTGTTTAGATTGATTCTGTAAAGGAGCGGTATTTATTTTGTATTAATTTACTGCTTCTGAGTCACAGTGTCAGTTTGAGAGTTTTAGTTAATAACTCTGTTGGCCTCATGTTTATTGCTTTCCCGTTAATTCTGCACAGTTCTTATTAAAAGTCAGTGAACTGTTCATTGCTTCAGTGTCTCTCTCTCGGCACTTGGTCGACAACCATGCATCCTTGTCGGCAAGACCTGACCATAAAGAAAATAGCCCCAGCGGAGACAAAATAGCTGACCCTGGCCCTGACATTTGTTGGTCAGATAGGAGAGATGTTAAAGTCAGTGGAGGCTGTGTTGGCAGAGGTGACTCGTGCAGTATAACAGCTATTCTTAAAACAACAAGCCCAGCCCAAACCGAAGTTAGAGGAGGAGGAGCTCAAATCAGTCGAGTCTGGGTTGGCCAAAGTGTCTCACACAATGCAACCGTGACTCTCAGAGCAGCAAGCGCAGTCCAAGCAGGAAGAATAGATGTCAGCCCTCACAGCAACTGTTCAGCAACTCAGGACGGACAGAATTGAGTGGCAGCGATGACTACTCTCACAATTGTAGTTCAGCAGCTTGCTACCAACAGCCAAAATCAGGTGACAGTCATTATCAGATTCAGCAGCCTTCAGCCAGGTCAGTCCCACTCCCTTGGCCACGAGTGCCCCGATTCCCATGACACCGTCTGGACCAGATCCTCCACCAGGCTGATACTCCAGTGACCCTGACAGCCGCAAGAATTTTATTACCTAGTGTGAACTGAATTTCCAAGTCCAGCCAGGTTCAGTGATGGTGTATGGAAACTGGCTTACATGGTGAATCTCTGAGATGGACCCCACTCAGGCTGTTCAATGCTCTACAGGAGCAAAGCTCATCTCCAGCCCAGTCATTCCAGCATATTTTGGTCATGCAGTGTGGCAAGCAGGGCAGCCTGGGTGATCTGATATATCTTGCCATTTGAAATGACAACTGGGCAACTGAGTGCTGCAAATAAAGAATGCCCTGAGCTTCCTACTCCTTAAATGACCCCCTCTCTGTACCCCCTCTCTCATCACCCAGTACACAGTCCACAGAGGAGCCTACGCAGGTGGGGTGCATGCACCTATCAGAGCAAGAACAAGATTAGTTCAGGAGAACAGGTTTCAAACTCAATTGTGGTGATTCAGGACGCTTCCAGGAATCATGTCCCAATCACCCAGTACAGGAAAACACAGCAGGAAAGGAATTCTGACAGGTTGATTCGCCCAGTAAGCATCTCCCCCTAATCATGTAATGCTCCCACTTCCTTGTTGTGGGGGTCACAGACCTATGAGCTTCAGACATTTATTGATTCTGCGGAGGCCAGGAACCTCATGGATATCTCTCTGGCTCAAGGACGGAGAGTTCCAACTCAACAGTTGAGAGAGAATATTGATGTTAAGTCTCTGGATGGTTGGCCTCTGGGCACTGGCATAATCCACCTTTCCACAGAACCACTCCAACTTATGCAAGAGGGCGACCATGGGAACAGCTCTTTTTCCATCTTGTTCATCCACCTGAACCGCCACTGATCCACCCGTCAACCTTGCTTGAAGGGGCTGGCTTCCTTTTTTTTTGTGAACAAGAAGGATGGTAGGCTCTGTCCCTGCATTGATTATCATCCCCTCAACAACACCACATTGCACAACAGCTGCCCTCTTTCTCTGCTTGTCTCTGTGTTTGAACATATCCAAGAAGCAACCATATTCTCAAGATAGATCTATGCAATGCTTACAACCTGGTTCATATCTGAGAAGTGGACAAGTGGATGAGCATTCAACTCTTCCACTATGAGTGCCTCGTGATGCCCTTTGCTCTGATCAATGCTCCCGCTGTTTTTCAGGCCCTAGTCAATGAAGTGCTCCAGGACATGTTAAATCTGTTTGTTTTTGTATATTTGGATGACATTTTTATCCTTGATCTCGGCAGGAACATGTCTAGCATGTCTGGAAGGTGGCTCCTTGAGTACAGCTCTTAAGCCAAGCCAGAGAAGTGTGCGGTCCACAAAAAGCAGGTCTCATGTTTGGACTATGTCCTCAGTATGTAAAGGTCAGGCCATCACAGAGTGGCTCAAACCATCTACACTCAAACAGGTGGGGGCATTCCATGAGTTCATTGGAAACTTCAGTTCCATTGCAGCCCCAATATGTGCACTCACCAAGAAGTCAACTACAGGATTTCTTTGGACAAGTGAAGCAGATCAAGCATTCTTAGAACTAAAGTGACACTTCACCACTGTCCCAGTTCTGCAACATCCTAACCCATCTTGTGCATTCTTCATCGGGGTAGATTCATCAGATGTTAGTATTGGAGCTATACTCTTCCAGGACCTTCGTGGTTAAGTGGCTGCAACCCTAAGTTTTTCTTTCCCATCGATTGACTCCTGCCAAGTTTTAACTACACTGGCTGGAGGGGATCGGGCACTCTGTTTTGGTATGGAAATTCCCCTATGTTCAGGAGGCCTCGCAACTCACTTCTTGCCAGGGCTGCTGGGTTCTGTTCTTCACCTGGTTTAATTTCGCCCTTACCTACCATCTTGGCAGCAAAAATACCAAGGTCAGTGCTCTCTCCCAGCAGTTCAATAGGTCTGAGGACAATGCCAATCTACAGCCCAATCTTCTTCCCTGGTATATTCCCCTTTGGGTGCCAGAAGGGAATCCAGCCACCACTCTTCCCTGACCAAGAGATTGACATGGGAGTTCCTGCTGCTGAACAGTTGGTCCAGTGCTAAAAACACACATGGAGATGGGTCAGGGCTTCTCTGTCGTGTGCTTAGAAACAATATGCCTGGCAGGCTGATCAGTTCCTCTGACAAGTGAAACAACACAAACCAGGGGAGAAAGTCTAGCTGGCATGTACAGATCTTCCAATGAAACTTGAGAGCTCAAGTTGACCCCACTCTACATGGGACCATTCATAATGAAGAAGGCTGTCAACAAAGACTCACAAAATAATGCCTACTGTCATCAATGAGGATTCACCCAATATTCCATGTTTCCCAGCTCAAGCTGGAGATTACCTCCCCCCTTGCTCCAGTCAACCCCTCCTCCTCCCTTCTTGATGAGGCCCAGAGGAACTTTCTGGGGTTCTGGGTCTTGACATCCTGGGCAAGTCTCTCATCTGCAACTTCCAGGGACAAAGATCTCTGGCACCCCAGAAGTGGCACTTAGGGAGGGGTGGGGCCCTGTCACAACCACGGACTCTGCCGCACTCTTACGGGTGGGCAGCTGAAAGGATTCGGCAATCACACTAAGGTTCCTTTGTGGTTGTATTTAAATTCCCATCTTTCATTTCAGTCCTGTTGTCTCTTGACCAAAGGCACGGCAATGTCTATGCTCCTCGCTTACCTCAGGCCTTGTTCTGGGAAAGAAGACTACTGCTTAGATTGATGCTGTCAAGGAGCGGCATTTATTTAGTATTAAGTTACTGCTTCTGAGCCGTAGTGTCGGTGCTAACCTTCTGTCTGAGAGTTTTAGTTAACAGCCCTGTTGGCCTAGCATTTATTATTTTTTCCTTTAATTCGGCACAGTTTTTATTACAAGTTAGTGAACCGTTCACCTGTTTCAGTGTCTCTCCCTCTGCACTTGGGCATAATTGCCTATCCTTGTCAGTGGGCATTGCTATGTTGGTGCTGGGATGTATGATGACACTTGCGGGCTGCCCCAGCACATCCTGTGTTGTGTTGGTTGTTAACGCAAATGACTCATTTTATTGTATGTTTCAATGTACGTGTAATAAACAAATCTGAATCTGAATCAGAATAGGAGCAAAATTAGGCCATTTGACCTATTGAGTCTGCTCTACCATTCAATCATGACCTTTTTTTTTCAACCTCATTATCCCATCTTCTCCCATAACAGAGGTACAACAAATCTGTAATATTTGAAGCTTTTTTTAGAATTTGCAATTAACTAAGCTGCAAGTGGTTATTTGCATATTAATAACATTATTAATACACAATGTAGATACAGAATATGTAAGATATATTCAAACATTCTGAAAATGGATCAGGCACTTCTATGTGCTATGGAAATCTGGAGTGAACCTAGTAAAGCCGCTATTCATGCGACATCCATTTGGCCTTAATTTGCACTTTATGGACTCCAGTTTATGAACTTTGTGGAACAATCACAGAAAGCTAGGAGAAACGTTGTGATGATTTTTTATTGTTCTTTCATAGTCTAACACACTGTAAGGTTTCCCTGCTAAAGTAATGGCCTCTCGGAAACATTTCACTGCTAATGTAATGGTTTCTCTGTAGCAGCAATGTTTGGGTTACAACTAGAGATAACAGGGCTTTGGAACATTGGGGGCTAACCAACGAGCGGAATGTTGTTCTTCCTTGTGTGTCTAGGAGCCGGGAATTTGCGGTCTTTTGCCAGGGAGAGATGAGGAGAGAAGACGCGAGTGGAGAGAGTTGGTAGACCGCCGGATGAAGTGGACTTGGAGTGAGGGTCCGAAGGTCAGCGACGATCGGAGGAGGTCGGTGGTGGACAAACGGCCTTATCAGTGAGCTCCAACATTGTGCATTAGACTGTTTCTTGACAATGGGCCCTTTTTCATTTTTGTTTTCTTTACTAACCTTATAGTCAAATTAAGAATGATAAAGCTCAATTGTTTATTTGCATATTGTGTACTGTTTGTTATTTTGTGAAACTGATTTGTAACAGGGGACATTGCGCAGCATCCACCCAAACGAGATTTCTTAAGCTTGGCGGGGCCGGAGGGCTATCATCCCTATATTAAGCCGCTAGCCAAAGTGACAGTTACAATGGTATACACTGCTGAGGTTGGTGTCACTGAGTCATGCAGCACATCAGCAGGACCTTCAGCCCAAAGGCCAATCACTGAGCACTCTTCAAAACAAACTTCCTTTACCAGCACAGTTCATAGCTTTCCATACCATTCTCATGCTCATCTGGATCATTCTTTAATGCTTAGTTGATATTTACCCCATCGTCCACACAGACAGTATGATTTAGATTCTAACCACCCACTGGGTGAAAAAAATAATCCACCTCAAATAACCGGTCAACCCTTAAAGATATACTTGTGGTTATTGGTTTAAGGTTCAAGGTTCAAGATATATTTATCATCAAAGTATGTACGCAGTATACAACGCTGAGATTTGTCTTCTTCAGATAGCAATGAAACAAAGAAAACCAAGGAAACCATTTAAAGAAACACATCAACACCCCCCCGCACCACCTGCAAAAAACAAATCGCGCAAATTGCAACAAAAACAGCAACACATCCCCATGTGCAAAAAACAAATCACACAAACAGTACAAGAATATCAACCCCAAACCGCAAACCTTCCCTCATGCAAAAGAACAAGCAAACGGCACAAACAGCAATAAGAAAAATGGATGAAAACACAAAACTGAAAAAGTCCAAGTGAACCACAGTCCAATCCACAAATAATAGACCCTGAACATCAGTACGGTGCTTTGACAGCACCGAGGGAGAGAGAGAGAGAGAGAGAGACCACTCAAATGCAGGGACACTCCTTCACAAGCAACTAGCGAGAGACCATCACACACAGACACCTTCTCCGGGGTAAATTGATGTAAGTGCTTTGCAGAAAAGTTACCTGCTAAATAGCACATCTATACCTCTCATAATTTTTTAAACCTCCATTGGGTCCCCACTCAGCCACGTGAGATCCAAAGCAAACAAACTATCCACTCTCTCCCCACAAATGAACTGTTCCATCCCAGTCAATGTCCTGGTGAACCTCCTCTGCATACACTCCAAAAGAATCACATCCTTCCTAGACAGTGGTGACTGAAATTGCACAAAATACTCCATCTGTGGCCTAATCAACATTTTATAAAGTTGTACAAAACCTCCTTGCTCCTGTCTTCATACTTATACATACAGTTCAAAGTTTGAAGCAAATTTGTTCTTGATGTATGTTAATATTATAATAAACTATAAGACCATAAGACATAGGAGCAGAATCAGGACACTTGGCCATCAAGTCTGCTCCAGCATTCTATCATAGCTTAATTATTATCCCCCTCAGCTGCATTCTCCTGCTTTCTCTCAGAAACCTTTGGTGTCCTGATTAACCAACCTCTTCCTTAACTATACTCAATTGCTTGGCAGGTGTTGCCTTCTGTGGCAATGAATTCCACAGACTCACCTCTGGCTAAGGAAAAATTTCCTCATCTAGGTTCTAAATGGATATCCCTCAAATCTGTGATTGTGCCCTCTGGTCCTAAACCCTAGTGAGTACAAGTCCAGAGCCATCAAACACTCCTCATATGTTAACCCTTTAATTCCTAGGACCTTAATCTCTTTAATCCTCTAGACCCTCACCAATGTCAGCAGATAAAGGGCCCAAAACTGCTCACAATACTCCAGTGCAGTCTGACCTATGCCTTATAAAGCCTCAGCATTACATCTTTGCTTTTGTATTCTAGTCCTCTTAAAATGAATGCAGACATTGCATTTACCTTCCTTACCAACAACTAAACCTGCAAGTTCACCTTCAGGGAATCCTGCATGAAGACTCCCAAGTCCTTATGCACCTCTGATTTTTGAATTTTTTCTGCATTTACAAAATAGTTCATGCCTTTATTCCTTCTACCAAAGTGTATGACCATGCACTTCCCTACACCATATTCCATCTGCCACTTACTTGCCTATTCCCCCCATCTCTCTAAATCTTCTGCAGACATCCTGCTTCCTCAACACTACCTGCCACTCTATCTATATTCATATCATCCACAAACTACAAAGCAATCAATTCATTCATCCAAATAATTGACATACAACTTGAAAAAAAAGCGGTCCCAACACCTATCCCTGGAGCACACCACTATTCACCAGCAGCCAGCCAGAAAATGTCCCTTTTATTCCTACCCTTTACCTCCTGCCAGTCAGCCAATCTTCTATCCATGCTAGTATCTTTCCTGTGATACTATGGTCTCTTATCTTGTTAAGCAGTCTCACCTTCTGCACCCTGTCAAAGGCCTTCTGAAAATCCAATTAAACAACATCCACTGACTCTCCTTTGTCTATCCTGCCTGTTATTTCCTCAAAGAATTCCAACAGGTTTGTCAGGCAAGATTTCCCCTTGGGAAATCAATAGTGACTGTGGCCTCAAGTACCCCAAAACCTCCAACACCTTCCCTACCACTGAAGACAGTCTAACAGGCCTATAATTTATTCTCTTTTGCTTCCCTCCCTTCTGAAAGAGAGAAGTGACACTTGCAATTTTCCTGTCCTCAGGAACCATCAGAACTTACTGATTCTTGAATGATCATTCCTAATGCCTCCTCAATCTCTTCAGCTACCTCTTTCAGATGCTTGGGGGTGTACACCATCTGGTCCAGATGACTAACTACCAACAGGCTTTTCAGCTTCCGAAGCACCTCCTTAGTAATAGCATTGACACTTCTACCCCCTAACAGTCTCGCATTTCTGGTAATCTGCTTATTTCTTCCACAATGAAGAGTGAAACTATACTGATCCTGATGTGTCCTAATCAACCAGAATTCACTGTATAACACCTTCAATCCTGTATTCATCACCTTTTTGATTTTGCCCCCATGTTGCACTTAAACTCATTTCACTGAATGCAATTTTGCCCTGTCACCTTCATAGTCTTATACTACACAATGCACTCACCTGTATACTAATTGCTCCATCCTCAGCCCCATCACTCCGGTTCCCATTTCTCTGCCAAGTAAGTTTAAACCTTGCTGAATAACTCTAGAAAAACCTGCCCAAAAGGATTTCAGTCCACCTCAGGTTCAGGTGTAACATGTTCCAAAAAAGAGATCCATATGATCCAGAAATCTGAAACCCTGCCCCCTACAACAATTCCTCAGCTACTCATTCATCTATACTATCATCCTATTCCTGCCCTGACCATCTGTGGCACTGGAAGTAATCCAGAGATTATTATCTTGATGGTCCTGCTCTTCAACCTCTTTCCCAACTCTCTGCTGCAGCTCCTTTTCCCTCTTTCTATCAATGTCATCAATGCCAAAGTTGCATCACAACCTCTGGCTGCTCACCCTCCCTCTTGAGAATTTTCTGCAGCCACTCTGAGACATCCTGGATCCTAGCAACTGGAAGGCAGCACAGCATCCTGGCCTCTCTTTTCACAGTCACTGAATCTCCTGTTCGTCCTCCTAACAGTTAAGTCACATATCACTATCACTCTGCCTAACTTTACTCTTCCCTGCAGAGCCTCAGAGCTGTCTACAGTGCCACTGGCCTGGCTGCTGCTATTGTGCCCTGATAGGTCATCCTCTCCACACCCCCAGCAGTATCTAAAGGGGTATAATTGTTGCTGAGGAGAATAGCCGCAGGGAATCCTACACTGACTGCTTTCTGCATAAGTGAGACTTCTACCGAGGTGGTCATATATCTATTATCTGAAGCCTGCATTCTGGGTGTGACCACCTCAGTAAAATTCTCATCTACGAGGTTCTCAGTCCCCTGGTTGGTCTTGAGCACACCCAGCTCTAGCTTTTTGACCTTGTCAGTCAGTTGCTGAAATTGGTTGCACTTTCTGCTGCTGTAGTCATCAGGAAGACTGTTAGGTACCCTGAGATCCCACATCTTACAGGAGGAAAATTCCACTTTCTGAACTTGTCAACACCTGTTGTACCTCTAACTTCTCAAGGTGAAGTTCCAGCCTGTGCCTATTGAAACAGAACCTGACCACTCAGCATTGACCCATTCACACAATGGCCACTCCAACAATGGGTGCTCTGTTTGC
This sequence comes from Mobula birostris, assembly GCF_030028105.1. Classification (NCBI taxonomy): domain Eukaryota; kingdom Metazoa; phylum Chordata; class Chondrichthyes; order Myliobatiformes; family Myliobatidae; genus Mobula; species Mobula birostris. The sequence continues at coordinate 48,605,355 of NC_092373.1, forward strand.
ACCTTGCTTCTTTCTATTGGCCAATGCCAGGTGCCTAAGAGATCCTTATGACTGCAGCCTGCAGAAAAGTTCTGAAAGGTCCTGAGCTCTATTAAACTTCGCACATCTTCACTAATGAAAGGTCTCTTGCGATAATTGTAGCCCGCCAAAAATTTCAACAGGAAAACAATACAATTGGCTCAAGTTCCCGGCCCTCATGTCGTCTATTACCAGCCACTGTTCACTGAAACTGGTTATGCAAGTAGATAAGATGGTAAAGGCAGTGTTTTGCATGCTTGTGTTAATTGGTAGGTGTGCTAAGTGTAAGAGTAAAGAAGTTATGCTGCAGCTATTTCAGATATTAGTCAGATCTCACTTGGTGATCTGGTTGCCCAATTATAGGAAGAATGTGGAGAGTATGGAAATAATGTGAAGATGTGTACCAAGATGTTGTCTGGATTAGAAGGTATGAGGCAAAAGGAAAGGTTGGGCAAACTTGGATTGTTTTTCCTTTAGAGTGTTGGCAGCTGAGAAGAGATGTAATAGAGAGTTTTGTTAACTATAAAAACATAGATAGAATCAGAATCTTTCCCCCAGAGTAAACACGTTAAACACCAGAGGACATGCTTTTTAAAGTTAGACAGGGAGAGTTTTCCTCAAGTAACGAGGCTGTGTGGAATGGGTTATTCATCTGTCCTGGTGAAGGGTCTCATCCTGAAATGTCGACTGTTTATTCCTTTCCATACCTGCCACCTGCCCTGCCGACTTTCTCCAGAATTTTCTATATGCTGCTCTGGATTTCCATTATTTGCAGAATCTCTTTGTGTTTATGAATTGCTATTTCTATCAATGTCGCTTACAAAAATATGCCCAAACTTGGAGAAAAAAAGGCCACAGCTAGCTAACCTCCTGAAAACATTTTGTAGAAAAGACCTATTATCAAGTAATTTAAGATTAAAGTTTAGACCATGTAAAACACTTCTGCTTGATCCATCATGTTACTAACCAACTATCTCAATTTTTGACATCATTCTCCAGCAATACTTCAGTAAGAACATCACAAATGTCACTTGACCTTTTAAAGAAAGAGGGAGGCAAAGGACAAGAAATTATAGGACACTTAGCCTGACTTCAGTGGTTGGCAAGATGTTAGAGTTCAGTATTTAGAATGAGATTTCAGGGTACTTGGAGGCACAAGATAAAACAGGTCAAAGTCAACATGGTTTCCTTCACTGGAAATCTTGCTTGACAAATCTGTTGGAACTCTTTGAGGAAATAACAGGCAGGAGAGACAAAGGAGAGTCAGTAGATCTTAGGTAACACATTCAAAGTACTGGCCAAGGCAGGATCAATGAAGGGAACAGTTGATATCCTGGGCCTAGATCCTTCACTAGGTTTAGAAAGGAAGGAGGAAGAAGTGGTGAATCGCATATCTAGGACTATGGATAGGGCTTTAAACTAAATCGCAATGGTGTGGGTTCAACAGGTTAGAGAAATATGGATAAAGTAAAAGAGAAAAGTGTGGATAAAGATAAAGTTTAAAAAGAGAAAAGTAAGGGTGGAGTGCAGAAAAGTCAAGTGCAAAACAGACAAAGATCAGTAGATTTTAAAAGCACAATGAGTGTAAGGGTACCTTATCTAAATGTCCGTAGTATTCGAAACAAGGTCAGTGAACTGGCGGCACAAATCAGTGTAATGGGGTGTGATTTAATGGCTATTACGGAAATGTGGTTGCAGGGTGGAAAGGACTGGGAATTAAATATCCAAGGATACTGGTGATATGGAAGGATAGGCAGGAAATTAAGGGAGGTGGGATAGAGAACTTAATTAAGGATGAGATCAGAGCAATAGTGAGAGATGATATAAGATCTAAGGAGCTGAATGTTGAATCCACCTGGGTGGAAAAAGAATATTAAGGAGAAATAGATTACTGGAGGGAGTATTCTATAGGCCATCAAATAATAGCATTACAATGGCACAGGCAATAAACAGAGAAACATCTGAGGCATGTAAGAATGGAACAGCAGTTATTGTTGGGGACTTTAACTTGCACATAGATTGGGTGAGTCAAATTGGTCGAGGCAGCCTTGAGGGAGACTTCATAAAATGCATTTGTGATAGCTTTATTGAACAGCATGTTACTGAATCTACAAGGGAACATGCTATCTTGGATCTGGTCCTGTAGAATTAGACAGGTAAAATTAGTGACCTCGTAGTTAGGGATCCTCTTGGAAAAAGTGATCACAGTATGACTGAGTTTCTCATACAAATGGAGGGTGCAATAGTTCAATCTAAAACCAGTGTATTATGCCTAAACAAGGGAGACTACAACGGGAGGGGGTTGGAGCTGGACAGATGAACAGGGACAACAGGCTATATGGTGGGAAGGTTGAGGAACAGTGGAAGACTTTCAAAGAGATTTTTCATGGTGCTCAACAAAAGTATATTCCAGTTAAAAGCAAGGAGAGTAAGAGCGGGGAGAGCCAGCCATGGATAACTAAGGAAACAAAGGAAGGTATCAAACTAAAAGCACATGCCTATAAAGTCGCCAAGAGTAATGGGAAACTGGAAGACTGGGAAAACTTACAAAGCAACAAAGAACCACTAAGCAAGCAATAAAGAAAGAGAAGATAGATTATGAAAATAGAGTAGCACAAGATATAAAAATGGACAGTAAAAGTTTTTATTATTACATAAAGCGGAAAAGGATGGCTAAAGTGATCATAGGTCTCTTGGAAGACGAGATGGAGGAGTTGATATTGGGTAATGGAGAAATGGTAGTATGGATTCAGCAAAGGCAGAGCCTGTTTGACAAACTTACTGAAGATCTTTGAGGATATAATAAGCACAGTGGATAGAGGGGAACAGATGGACATTATTTACTTGGATTTCCAGAAGGCATTGGATAAGGTGTCACATAAAAGACTTATCCATAAGATAAGGATGCATGGAGTTGGGGGTGATGTATTAGCATGAATGGAGGGTTGTTTAATCAATAACAAGCAGATAGTTGGGATACGTAGGTATTTCTCTGGTTGGCAGTCAGTGGTGAGTGGTGTGCTGCAGGGGTTGATGCTGGGCTCCCCGCAATTGTTCACAATATATGTAAATGATCTGGAAGAGGGTACCATGTATAGTGTATCTAAATTTACTGATGATATTTATTTATGTGGAAAAGCAAATTGTGCAGAGGATATGGAGAGTCTGCAGAGAGATATAGATAGGTTAAGTGAGTAAGCAAGGGTCTGGCAGATGGAGTACAATGTTGGTAGATTCAAGGTCATCCACTTTGGAAGGAAAAATGGAAAATCAGATTATTACTTAAATGGTAAAAAATTCCAGCATGCTGCTGTGCAGAAGGGCTTGGGAGTGTTTGTGCATGAATCACAAGAGGCTGGTTTGCAGGTGCTGCAGGCTATCAAGAAGGCAAATGGAATGTTGGCCTTCATTGCTAGAGGGATTGAATTTAAGAGCTACAACTGTATATGGTATTGGCAAGGCCGCATCTGGAGTACTGCGTGCAGTTCTGGTCTCCTTACTTGAGGAAGGATATACTGGCTTTGGAAGCGGTGCAGAGACTGTTCACCAGGTTGAATCCAGAGACGAGGGGGTTAGACTATGAGGAGAGATTGAGTCGCCTGGACTGCGCTCGCGGGAATTCTGAAGAATGAGAGGAGATCTTATAGAAACATATAAAATTATGAAAGGGATAGATAAGATAGAGGCAGGAAAGTTGTTTCCACTGGTGGGTGAGACTAGAGCTTAGGAACATAACCTCAAGATTCGGGGAGTAAATTTAGGACAGAACTGAGGAGGAACTTCTTTTCCCAGAGAGTGGCGAATCTGTGGAATTCTCTGTCCAATGAAGCAGTGGAGGCTACCTCAGTAAATATATTTAAGACAAGGTTAGATAGATTTTTGCATAGTAGGGAATTAAGGGTTATGGGGAAAAGGCAGGTAGGTGGAGATAAGTTCATGGTCAGACCAGCTGTGATCTTATTGAATGGCAGAGCAGGCTCGACGGGCTGGATGGCCAACTCCTGCTCCTATGTCTTATGCTGTTCTGTGTGCCTGCACTCCTTCCCCCACCCCATTCCAAATACAGTCTGACCATTGTCTTATAAAGCCTTAGCTTTGCATCCTTGCTTTTATAATCTATCCTCTCAAACTGAATGCTTACATTGTAGTTTTCTTTCTTACCACCAACTCAACCTGCAAGTTAATCTTTAGGAGTCCCTATACAACTCTGATTTCTGAATTCCATCAACTACACTGCTCTCTCATCAATATATTTTATTAGCTCTTTGAAAAATTTAATTAAAGCCATATGGACTTCTGTATCCTTTACTAATCCCTGCCTTTCCAGGTATAAAACAATCCTGTCCCTCAGACATTTATTTCCAATATTATCCCCACCACTGAAAAGCTAACCTCCTCAATGCTGGAGAAACCAGGCAGATCGCCTTGTGAAGCACCCAAGTTCATTCTGCTGTGCTAACACTGATCTTCCAGTTGTTTGTCACTTTAATTCACCAAGCCACTCCCACTTTGAGATTTTTGTCTATGGTCTCTCGTGGTATTTTAATGAGGTCCAATGCCAGTTTGATTTACAGCAACTGATGCACAGCATCTCCTTGCTCCTGAAAAACAGCAAGCTGCTAACAAGCTGTATGTCTCTGTCGGCTGAGAGCAACAATATACTTGTGAATGGCATCTTGGTGTTCAATGAGAACATCAAAATGGTCTCTGCTGGCTTACTGTTGTTCCTTTGGAGCTTTAAGCTACTGACCCAAGACAGAGAGCAGTCTTCCAGATGGTTCGTGGTGACACTGCTCAGTCAGAGATGGTTAGTGCAGCATCAATCTATGTCACAACAGCAGCTGCCATCAGAACTAGCAGCTCACTACTAATCCTCTGAAAAGCTGTGTGTGTGTGTGTGTGTGTGTGTGTGTGTGTGTGTGTGTGTGTGTGTGTCTGTATACAAGATTGAGGGTGTTATATTTTGTAATTCCAAAACATAAAACTAATTGAAAGGAAACATGGAGACATGAAATGTGTATGTATGTTTCATTTTTACTTTAAGTGGCTTGTCCTTATAACATGGTGGTGTAATGATGTTTGGCATTCACATACTTTTACGTATAACTTGTAATGAATTATTTAAACAAAGAATGCTTAATCAAACAATATATTTACAATATAACAAATATTACTGAAATATTAAATAAATAACACAACACTCCTCCCTGCTTATCTATAAACTCCAACTCAATACAGAATGCTTTTCAACTTTTAAAACTATTTCTACAGAGACATCCACAGCATAGTAAATTTTAAATTGTCTCACTTAGGCCTGAAGATTTAATCACTTTGGAGGATTTCTTACTCTTGAGGGATAATGTCTTTTCTAAGGTTGGGTCACTTCGCTTGGCAGGAGAGACTTGTGGCTGTGAGACATTCTCAGATTCTGGGCTCCCTCTGTGGTGATTGTAGCAGTCAATTCTGGGACTGCAGGAAGTAGTTCTGGCAGCTCTGACTACCTTTCCTCTCCTTTATTCTTTCTTCTCCAAGATCTCTTAGCATATTCTGGACATGTCAGTATTCTGAACAGTGCATGACAAGCTGTTTGATCTGCTGATCTATCCCAGGCCACCGGTCAAAGCTTCAGGACAATGCTTTCAGTTTGACCATGGCTAGATGACCGACATGTAGCTCCTCCAACACTTCAGCACTCAGCTTGGATGGTACAACAATTCTTAATTCCTATATAAAGCAACCTCCTTCAAGGGCAAGTTCATTCTGGCACTAGTAAAAATGGGGGAGCTGGAACTTTTGCTACAAATTCCAGCCACTTTAAGTGGCCATGTAGGCATGAGACAGTGTGTGGTTTTTCCTGGTTTCCGTTTGAACCAACTCTGCCATAATCGGAAGACTTTTGATTTGTATTAAGGAGCATATGTCCAGAGGAGTGTTCTCTTTTGTAAATTTTTCAGATATTTCCTTCTTCAAGAGTAAATGAGACAATCCATCAGCATTTCCATGATTAGTTGTCCTCTTGAATTCAGTCTTGGAATTATGTCCTCCATAAAACAAAGCCCATGTCTGCAATCATACAGTTGCTGTTAGTGGAATCTCGCTCTGTGGATTGAAAATGGGCATTATTGGTTGATGATCAGTCATGAGGGTCAACTCTCTCCCATACAAGCACTAGTTGAAATGTTTTACACCTCAAACCAGACTCAAGGCCTCATTGTCAATCTGCGTGTGATTTTTCCCTGCAGCAGTAATGGAATGTGATGCAAAGTCTATGGGGCATTCACTTTCATCACTCATAAAATGTGACGTGACTGCACCTATCCCAACAGGTGGGATGTCACAAGCAAGACCATACTGGGGATAACAGTGTCTAATGTCACCATTTCCTTTACCTTTTGGAAAGCTACCTCACACTGCTTTCTCCATTGTCATTTCTTCCCAATCTGTAGTAGTGAGTTCAAGGGGTAGAGCACAGTAGCCAGGTTTGGCAGAAATCTGTTATAATAATTAAAAAGTCCTAAAATGAACCACAACTGTGACACATCCTTTGACCTGGGGGCATCTACCACTGCTTGAATTTTCTCAGCACGTTTGTGTAATTCTTGTGCATCAATGGTGTGACCATAGTAAGTGATGCTTGGTTTAAAGAATTCACCCATCGCATCATTCTCTGATCTCATGATCTTTTAATCTTTTTTAACACTGCCTCAAGACTTTGAAGATGTTCCTTGTCATCCAGCTAACACTTAATGCACAGGCAGGCTTGCAGCATCCGGTCCATAGCTATCTGCCAGGGTGCAAGTGCAGATTCTATTCCCAAAATAAGCCTATTATAATGATAAAGCTCTTTCGTGAGTGTTTATGGTGAGAAAAACTTTAGACACTTCTCCCATCTCCACTGTGACATGTTGGTTGTTGTACTTCACTGTTACAAATGCCATTCCCACAGGAGTTATCTTTTGTCCAGCTGTTTGTTGGCTAACTGCAAGTTTCAGTTTAGTATGTTTGAAATGCCATTCGAACTCAAATTGTGGAATGACTGAAACAGCCATGCCAATGTTCAATTCCATTTTAATTAATTTGCCGTTACTTCTGGTGTAAGCCATATTGTTTGTCTCATGCTAGTTTTCACATTGTAAATCTCAAGGCCACTACATCTTGTGTCACGCTCATAACTATCAGATTTTTCATCGACAGCATGCAAATTAGTGCTCTTTTTGAAACTGCAACTTGGCTTTTTATCTTTCACTCTTCCTTGTGCAGTCCATTCATTTTTGTCTGCCCAGCATGCTCTTTGTATGTGTCCTATTTTGTTGCATTTTCTGCAAGTTAAATCTGAATTGTTCTGGTGTATTTGAGCCCTGTAACAATAGTAGCACAATTTGTTCAGCCAGACTAGTTTCTGTTTCAATGTTGCAATTTTGTTCACACTCGCTTTCATTCCTAACTACAACTCACTTGCATCTCTGACCGTCGTTTCCATCGATACAGTTATTTCAATAGCTCCTTAAATATAAGTTGTGCTTCAGTTAGAAGCAGTTTCTGAATCCTTTCTTGTAAGATTCCACAAACTAAATGATCTCTCAGTGTATCATTAAGCCCATCCCTGAATTATCAATGCTCAGACAACTTCTTCAATTCAGCCATGTATGCTGAAATTGACTCCCCCTCCTTTTGATTCTGCTAAGGAAACCTAAATCATTTTGTAATCAACAAGTTGTTTCAAAAATTTCATGCATTACCTCCAGGGTATCAGCAAAGCTCATTTTGGCTGGTTTGGTTGGAGCAGTTAAACCTCTAAGCAAACTGTATGCTTTTAAACCCATTGTACTCAGCAAAATTGGCACTCACTTTTCGTTGGCTATTTCATTTGCTTCAAAATACTGCTCAATTTGCTCAGTATCCAGTTATCTCTTGTGCAATTGAACACATCTATCTTTCCAATGTCACCAGCAATTTCTGCTTTTTCATTTTATTTATGATTATTGTCATCCAGTACACACTGTTTATAAACCCGTGAATTTTAACTCAACCATGTCTCTTTTCTCCTTCCGAAGAGACGTGCTGTGGTGTTTTTTTTTAAAAAACACTCAAATGTCTTGCTGTGCTTCAACAGGTCGTAAATTGTCTCAATTTCATTTAAAACTTGCTCATCACCAGTGTTATGTTTTGTAACCCCAAAATGTAAAAACAATTAAAAAGAAACATGGAGCCGGGAATGCTTGTTTTAATAGATAGAACGTAGAACAGTACAGCACAGTACTGGCCCTTTGGCCCACATTGTTGTGCCGACCCTTAAACCCTGCCTCCCATATAACCCTCCAACTTAAATTCCTCCATATACCTGTCTAGTGGTCTCTTAAATTTTACTGCACTGCCACCACCACTGACTCAGGCAGTGCATTCCACGCACCAACCACTCCCTGAGTAAAAATATCTCCCTCTAATATCCCCCTTGAACTTCCCACCCCTTACCTTAAAGCCATGTCCTCTTGTATTGAGCAGTGGTGCCCTGGGGAATAGGCGCTGGCTGTCCACTCTATCTATTCCTCTTAATATCTTGTATACCTCTATCATGTCTCCTCTCATCCTCCTTCTTTCCAGACAGTAAAGCCCCAGCTCCCTTAATCTCTGATCATAATGCATACTCTCTAAACCAGGCAGCATCCTGGTAAATCTCCTCGGTACCTTTTCCAATGCTTCCACATCCTTCCTACAGTGAGGCAACCAGAAATGGACACAGTACTCCAAGTGTGGCCTAACCAGAGTTTTATAGAGCTGCATCATCACCTCACGACTCTTAAACTCTATCCCTCGACTTATGAAAGCTAACACTCCATAAGCTTTCTTAACTACCCTATCTACCTGTGAGGCAACTTTCAGGGATCTGTGGACATGCACCCCAAGATCTCTCTGCTCCTCCACACTTCCAAGTATCCTGCCATTTACTTTGTATTCTGCCTTGGAGTTTGTCCTTCCAAAGTGTACCACCTCACATTTCTCCGGGCTGAACTCCATCAGCCACTTCTCAGCCCACTTCTGCATCTTATCAATGTCTCTCTGCAATCTTTGACAATCCTCTACACTATCCACAACTCCACCAACCTTTGTGCCCTCTGCAAACTTGCCAACCCACCCTTCTACCCCCACATCCAGGTCGTTAATAAAAATCACGAAAAGTAGAGGTCCCAGAACCGATCCTTGTGGGACACTACTAGTCACAACCCTCCAATCTGAATGTACTCCCTCCACCACCACCCTCTGCCTGCTGCAGGCAAGCCAATTCTGAATCCACCTGGCCAAACTTCCCCAGATCCCATGCCTTCTGACTTTCTGAATAAGCCTACCGTGTAGAACCTTGTCAAATGCCTTACTAAAATCCATGTAGATCACATCCACTGCACTACCCTAATTTTGTTTTTACTTTAAGCGAGGTTCACCCTTATGATGTAGTGGCGTGATTGTTCATGCCATTCACATACTTTTACATATAACCTGTAATGAATTACTTAAAAAACAAGGAATATATTTACAATATAACTCAAAAACTACTGAAATATTAAATACACAACAGGAGGGTATTTGTCTCCTGCATCGGTTACAAGTGTATTCCTTACTCCTCCCTTTTGCATTCAGTGAAGTAGTTCTGACAGTTTGCTAACCACAAAGTTGTGAATCAGTACCGTAACAACATTTCCCTCATCTCCCTTTTTAAATGTCTGAGACAATGCAAATGCACAGCAACCCTTTGCCCATTGTCCCAGGATTTGCCTCACCCATGAACCCCTATATGCACTCTGCTGCCCTTTTCATGCACTCCTACCTCTAAACTGATCAGTACCCCAGTTCCTGAAGTAATGCCATGGCATGTTAGGTGCAATGATGCTTTGCATTCTTCTTCGTCATCATCTTCCTCTTCCTCGTCTTTTTCTGGCATCACATTTGCTCCTTGTGCTTCTGCTTATCGTTCTCCATTTCAGAGAAGGGCAAAATAGGTGGCTTACCTCAATTTTCAGCAATTACAAAACAGAAGATAGTTTCTTTGCCAACTGTGGCAAAAAAAGCCTCCTTTGATACAAACAGTACAGATATTAAGAGGATGTCTACAGTCAATCAGTTCATAGTGGTTGAGTTGCTACAAAGAAATTCCAAAAAAGAAACATTTCCCCTATCTAATTTAATAGTTACATCATCCAACAGATTAATCAAACATGAGTTCCCTTTAATAAATTAATGCTGACTCTGCCCAGGCCTATTAGTCTTCTCAAAGTACTATTGCCTCTTTCATTATCTATTTCATCATTTTCCATGCATAGCTGTCAGGTTAACAAGAAGTTTATCTCTCTTCATCCTTAATGGGGTATAATATCCACAAGAATATTTCTAGAAGCTACAGATGACAATAGAGCATCTGCTACCCTTGAAATATTTTCCCCGGATCATCAGGTCTTTGAGTTGACTTCGAAGTGCTTCCAATGGATCCCTTATTATTTTGAGTAATAGTTCCTTCAGTTTGTCATTCTCATTGGACACTTCAATCTCTGATACATTCATTGGGTTTCAGATGTTTCCTTCTTTGAAAACAGACACAATGTTTAAATCCTTGCTATTTTCTGTAAAATTTACTCTCGCCAATCTTTTCTTTCTAGTACACTATGTAAGTTCTTACAGACTGTTTTATATTTCTCAGTAATCTACTCTCACATTCTACCTTGTCTTTCTTTATTAATTTTTTTGATCCTGCTTTGCTGAGTTACTAAATACTCCCAGTTCTCAGTCCTACAGCTTTTTCAGACAACTTCAGAAGCCTCTTCCTTTGATTTAATACTATCTTTCATTTTTCTTCTCAGACACAGATGTATTACTTTACCTTTTGGGTTTTGTGCCTTTCAAGAAAAGGCTTCTTCTGAAACAAATGCTTTTTTTAAAAGAAATGCTACCTGTTGCATGATCATTGATATACCTTTCAATATCTCCTCCTAATCAACAGCTAGCAAATCTCAAAGTATAAAGCTGAAAATAAAGTTATCATCCAAGTACATATATGTCACTGTAAACAATCCTGAGATTCATTTTTTGTGGGCATACTCAATAAATCTATAATAGAATAATAACCATAATATAATCAATGAAAGGCTACATCAACTTGGATTTTCAGAGTGCAAAAGACAACAATGTGCAAATACAAAAATAAGGAAATAATAATAATAAATAAATAAGCAATAAATATTGAAAACATGAGATGAAGAGTCCTTGAAGATGAGTACATAAGCTGTGGGAACATATCAATGATGTGGCAAGTGAAGTTGAGTGAAGTTATCCCCTTTGGTTCAAGACCATGAAGGTTGAGGTGTATTAACTGTTTCTCAACTTGGGAGTGTGAATCCTGAGGCTCCAGTACCTTCTTCCTGGTAGCGGCAGTGAGAAGAGAATATGTTCTGAATGGTGGGGGTCCTTGATGATGGATGCTGCTTTCTTACGACAACACTTTGTGTAGATGTGCTCAGTGGTGGGCGGGGCCTTTATCCATTATGGACAGGGCTGTATTCACTAGTTATAGTATTTTCCATCCAGGGGCATTGGTGTTTCCATGCCAGGCTGTGGTACAGCCAGTCTTTGTTCTCTCACCTCACATCTAGAGAAGTTTGTCAAAGTTTTAGATGTCAGGCTGAATCTTCGGCAACTCTGAAGGAAGCAGAGTCGCTGCACTTATGTGTTGTGCTCAGGACAGGTCCTCTGAAATAATAACACCTAGGAATTTAAAGTTGCTGACTCTCTCCACCTCTGATCCTCCCATGAGGACTGGCTCATGGACTTCCAGTTTCCTCCTTCTGAAGTCAACAATCAGCTCCTTGGTCTTGCTGACTTTGAATAAGAGGTGGTTGTCATGGCACCACTCAGCCAGATTTTCAATCTCCCTCTAATATGCTGATTCATTACCCCCTTTGATTCTGCCTACGACAGTGATGTTGTCAGCAAGCTTGAAAATGGCATTGGAGCGGTACCAATTCAAACTGATGGGTCTTCAAATGAGGAAATCAAGGACCCCATTGTACAAGGAGGTATTGAGGCCAAGATTCTGGAGCTTATTGATTAGTTTTGAGGGAATAATGGAATTGAATACTGAGTTGTAGTCTATTAAGAGCATCCTGGTGTATGCATCTTTGCTGTCCAGATGTTCCGGGGTTGAGAGAAGAGGCAATGAGATAGCATCTGCTCTGGACCCATTGCTCTGGGAGGCAAATTGGAGCGGATCTAAATCACTTTTGAGTCAGGAGTTGGTATGTTTCATCAACAGCCTCTCAAAACAATTCATTCACTGTGGATGTAAGTGCTCCTGAATGTTAGTCTTTGAGGCCGGTTACCACATTCTTCTTAGACACTGGTAAAATTGAAGCCTGTTTGAAGCATATAGGTACCACAGACTGCCAAAGCGAGAGCTTAAAGATTTCAGTGAACACTCCAGCCAGTTGATTAGCACAAATCTTTAGTACCTGGTCAGGTTCACCGTCTGGGCCAGATGCTTTTCATGATTTCACCCTCCTGAAGACTGCTAACGTGTCAGCATCAGAGACTGAAATGACAGGATCATCGAGAGCTGTGGGAATTTCTGATGGCTCTTCCATGTTTTGATGGTCAAAGTGAGCAGAGGAAGCATTAGACTTATCTGGAAGCGAAACCCTGTTTTTGCCTATGTCACTTGATTTAACTTTGTAAGAGGAGATAGTATTCAAGCCCTGCCACAACTGCCAAGTATCCCTTATTGATTCAAATTCAGTCTGGAAATGCCACATCGCCCATGAGGTGGCTTTCCAGAGATGATACCCGGACCTCCTGTAACTTTGTTAGTCACCAGATTTCAATGCTTCCTTAGGAAATTGCCAATCTTATAGTTCATCCAGGACTTCGGGATGGGGAAGACACTGAATGACCTTGTGGGCATATATTGCAGTGCACTCATATTTCTTACGTTTAGGTTTAAGACCCAAGTTTCACATTTAAACAGATAATTTTAAACTCCATTTATTATTTTATCATATTATCATCACTCTTCCCAAATATCTAAATTTTTGCACTAATTTCAGTATCACAGTGCACCCATTTAGAAATAATCGTAAAACTTTGGCCCAGGATGGTAAAATAGTATTGAATCTGTCGGCAGGCAGATTGAACATTTAACGTGTATTGTTACAGTTTGTACCCAAGCACATGATATTGTGAATAAATGCTGTAAAATAAGCTGGTTTAAACACATGATTTAAAGGAATATCATTACTTTAATTGAATGCAGAATTCCAATACAGGGTTTATGATTGACTATAGGGTCAGGGAAACATTGACAAAAATTTTCCCATTAAGAAGAATGAACTTTGAATGAGCCATATCATGATGATCATCATATCAGGAATAATTTAAGAATATTGCTATATTCCCCTGAAACTTTTGAAGAATGTCTGAATAGGAACTTCATAACTCGATTCTATCTTAAAGCTTCAGACAATTCTGTAATTGGATATTTCTATAAAATATTAATATTAGGCATTTCTATTGGCTAAAAAAATAAAATTGTATCCTCATGGAGTCATTACGATAAATGAAATAGGTGCATTTAAGAGGAAATGAGGAGAAAGAAATAAAAGAAATTGTTAATAGGGTGAGATTGAAGTAAGGTTCAAGAATGCACAACTGGAGATTTAGTTCTGTGTAGACAGATGGGGCTGAATGGTTTGTTTCTGTGCTTAAATATCTTACCATTTAAATTAATGACTTGAATTCGAAAATAATTTAGGTAGCTACTTCTTTGCTATTTCCTTCTTTCCATTTAAAAATCATCTAAAAAGCGAATCATTCAGCTGAGATTTGTATGCACAACATTATTAATATATGCACTCTTCCTACTGTTTCACTGTACTTGTTTTAATTTGCTTCCATTTTTCAATTGTACGTAATGTCCACCAACTTTGTAAAAACAAATTTCAACATACCCTGCTGGATCATGCTGGTCTGATCCAGAACACAGAAATGTAATTTTGAAGATTAATAGACATAGAATCTGTGCTAAGTGAATATAATTTAGCCTGGGCATTTGAGGATTATAGATTTAGGTTGGGCTCATTTTTAAACCAAGTAGCTCATAACATGGTCCCCTGTATTTTGTATGCAAGTTGCTGTTCTCCACACTACATGGAGCTCGCTCAACAGGGAAAGCCAATTAGGGCTGCTTGTCTTGCTGACAGCTGCTCTCACTTTTCATTCCCTTGAGCGGTGCAAGAGTGAGCTTTCCAGAGAGAACCAGTGAGGGCTATGCAATTGAACGTGACATTTAACATTCGACAGCACCGTTGCTCCTCCCAGCCTGATGAGACCAAAACTTTTCTTTATAATGTTTGCCTTTTAGTTGTCTTTGCCTCATACAAAGGCAACTCATTTTGCAAAGGTGTTCTTGTATAGATATTGGCCCCTAATTTACTTGGTCCAATGGTCTCATAGCCATTTTGGGCATATATCCAAAAATGCTAAAAAAAAAATCTCAATTATTTGTCAGTGCTGTCTATGATTGGGCTTAGATATTTTATTGTTGAAACTATAAGCTATATTCTGATAATGGGGATAATGTGTATGTTATTTTCTACTTTACCTCACAAGAGCAAAAAACTTGATTCCGTGTTGTTCTGGTTTAATCTCTTACACTACGTTGCTTAAACTATTTACATGAAAATCCCTTTTCTCAAGCAGAAGTTGAATCATTAATTTAAAGCATGTTAAAATAATACAGAAAAGGTGAATCATGAGGCTAGTGCCTTGCCAGAAAGAATTAAAAACAGGCTCTACTGTAAACTGCAAGTCTGGAACAAATGGAAGTGCTTTAATTAATGATTTCACATCTCTTTCCCCACACCAAGATTAAAGCAACTTGCAGCTGAGTAAGTCTTGAGAAATAAATAAGTGAATTATAAATAAATAAGTATTACTATGTCTTTTGGCATGGTCTTTGCACTCACCACTGCTGAATACATACTAATCCCCAGCTTCCACCGATCCCCAATTATGTAAGCGATATTAAAAGGCCCTTCTGCTTGGAGGTAAAGATAACAGAACTAAATAGATTTACAGCTGCAAAAATGGTCTCTGCTTTCAGGGACTTCTGTCTCCAATCACAGTGGAAGACGAAGAAAGCCCCAGGTCCAAAGATATATAGGGTGACTAAGAAAGATAAGATGGCAAAAAATTATCATCCTTTGTCTCTTTAGAGATCACTTTTTGTTTAAAACATATATTATTAATACCTTTTGTGTCTGAGAAAGTTAAGCATTATTTGGAAGAGTAGCAGCTTCCATAAAATATTGTGAAATTAATTCTTACTGGAAATTTCAACAGAAAGTGGAATTTAGGATATCACTAAAATTTTGGGGAGTTTGTTTACAAAGAATATCAGCAGAGTATATGGGCAAAAGTGTAATTGATCAATGTTTGCAAAACTCAGTTGAGATTAGTTGTCTTTTTAATTAATGGTTTTAATCAGAATTATTTTGATGCAGTATGTGAGTTTACGTTCTGTGAAATATTCAGCACTTGAAATTTAAAGCACTCATTGAATAGCTCATATCATCGCAATATTAAATCATTTTAGGGCCCTTTTAAGCAAATTCACAATGTTATAAAACAGCTTAAAATCTTATAAGTATTAAAATGACAGAGTAAAATCATAAAATGTTACAATTCATGCAGCATGCAATATTACAGCGGTGGAGGGAGGGGTGGGGAGCATAGTGGGAGATGGGTTGAAGTTCCCTGCAAGATAACTTTCTTTACTTCACAAGCATACTAGACTAATTCAGAAAATATGACTAAAATGTTATATAATGTAGTAATGAATCTGTTAAAAGAGCACTCGCTTGGCATTCTGACAAAAGTGTTATCCCTTTCAAATGCATGAGTTAATACCCTTTTTAAAGGAATATCATAGAAATCTTTTCGTCATCGCTATCATACTGGTTTATAGGATGATATTCAAATGAAGCTAACTAGTTCCAATTTTATTTTAAAACTCCATTTTGTTTTCAAACTTTCCTTTGCTGTTTGTAACCTCTGTAAGCATATTGTGTCTGTACTCCATTGTTTTTATTTGTGAAGCCTCAGATTTCATTATCGAAAATGGTCTTGGCTGCATACTCATCTTTGTTCACACATTGTTAGGAAATGTATTGCTAATAACGGCATTGCCACTGAAATACAACATATCATGTGAAACTCACACAGGGAAACTCTAAATTCCTGCTCATTTTTCATTTAGCATTCATTATATAAGTAGACACCCTCTCTAGTGAGAATGCACACATTGCTGATACCACACAATGTCATACATGGGAAGTTATACCAAGAGCCACAATGTTCTTGACTACTATGAGGAGGAATGGCCAATTTGCCTATGGCAATCAAGAATTTTCTACATAAATTTCAATACTCTTTATATTGCAAACAGTGAATTGATTGTGATCACTTAATATTCAACTACAGTATTGTATCACTATTTATTCCTTCAGATTATTCAGACATTTCTGGAGTTTGATAAAAGCAATTTTAAATTTATAGATACACAAATAACAAGACCAACAAGTGTAGGTAATCCCTTGATCTTTGTTCTGATTCCATTGAAAACTTTTAACAACCATCTTGGTGCAAAGCTGATCAACCTTTTCACTACTGTGGTCAAAGCTTCCTTGAAGTACAACTCTTGGAAATCTCTGAACCACAATTCCTCAAGGTAAGAAGGAGCAGGTGGAATAGTGATGAGAACTTTGAGGCCGTGCATCAACAGGACACAGAAGTTACAGTTGAAATCAGAAGTTTACATACACATTAGCCAAATACATGTAAACGTAGTTTTTCACAATTCCTGACATTTAATCCAAGAAAACATTCCCTGTCTTAGGTCAGTTAGGATCACTACTTTATTTTAAGTATGTGAAATGTCAGAATAATAGTAGAGAGAATGATTTATTTCAGCTTTTATTTCTTTCGTCACTTTCCCAGTGGGTCAGAAGTTTACATACACTTTGTTAGTATTTGGTAGCATTGCCTTTAAATTGTTTAACTTGGGCCAAACGTTTTGGGTAGCCTTCTCACAGTAAGTTGCTGGAATTTTGTTCCATTCCTCCAGACAGAACTGGTGTAACTGAGTCAGGTTTGTAGGCCTCCTTGCTCACGCACATGAAAATGCCCGACACCGGTCTCTCATGATCTGAGTCAACGTTCCCTCTCTCCCTCCATCTCCCAAACTTTCACCAGCAGAAGCAATAGCAAAAGCCCCCAGAAAGACCTTGATCTAGAGTCCATCAAGAACTACAGCCAATAACCCAGCACTTCAGTATCTCAGACAGACTCACTCTCACCAGCGAGGGAGAGACAGAGATCGCTCCTGCAACAACGAGAGTGAAAGACCAGCAGCTTATTGTTCTGACATTACAAACTTCTGCATCACTTCTCCAAACCCCCAGCTCGGGGACTAACATGCACCATCAAAAAATAGGGAGAGAGAAAAAGAGGGGGATCACTCAAGGATGGGGGCATTCTTCTGACATCAGCGCACTCTACTCCCTGAAGGTGCACGCCTTCCAGGCCGCTCCTGGAGGTATTGAAATGCCAGGCTGCACAGCCAGTCCAAAAACCCACCACTTATGGAGAACTGTAATTTGAGCTGTAGCTGTAGATCACGGACTCCAACAGAGACCCAGCCACCTTGTAAAGAAAATAAGGACATAGAAAAAGAAGAAGAAGCTGCTTTGTGGACAAACTGGAAGGGGTCACCTGGGTCTACAAAAATGTCTGGTGCCATCTTTCCAATAATGTTATACTGTTTACTTTTTAACTTGTGTCATAAATGCAACTTATTATTTGTTAATTTATTTGTAGTTATATTATTTTATGTGTTGTGTGTATATGAGTTATACGCACTGTGTTGTGCACCTTGGTCCAGAGTTTTGTTTGGTGGTGTACATGTGTACAGTTGAATGACAATACACTGAATTTGAACTTGGACTTGAGGTTCTAATGCTTTCTTCCTTGCAACCAGTTTCTGGTTCAATTAATCTTACTAGGAGAACATTTGTCATGTTTTGCAACAGAAATCAATAACAGGCGTGAGGGCTGACTATAGTAATGGTCCTACCTTCTGTTCTTTATGAGTCTGGTTCTGTGATTGGCAGGAGCTCATGGGTGAAGTGCAGAAGAGAAAAATGCACACATACATACTGACTACTGTTGATATTGATTTCTGTAGCAAAGAGTAATATTTTGAAAACTTACTAAGCAGGGTCCATTGCTTGCCCCCAGGAAAGCCTTGTAGTTTATCCTAGGATGTAAAAATGTTAATTAAATGGGTGCAGCTTGATTGCTTAATCCCCAGTAGTAGCCTCTGTTAAGAAAATCTCTAACACAATACTAATTGAAGTTTATCATTGATAAAAAGCAGTTTGAGACACAACAATTCTTCAAGATCCAAAGGTACATTTCAATCTATTCATCAATGTTTACAATTTTTTTGTTACGGTTTATTGATGGAGTTAACTACCTCTCTTCTAAAAAGAATCAGCCTTCCTAATAATCTGCCTCTGTCATAAAGCAAAAGGGAGATGTTGTGTTAACATCTCATATCCAGGAAAAAATGGCATGTCAGGCCATTAATCA
Source organism: Mobula birostris (assembly GCF_030028105.1). NCBI lineage: Eukaryota > Metazoa > Chordata > Chondrichthyes > Myliobatiformes > Myliobatidae > Mobula > Mobula birostris. Next base: position 48,624,057 of record NC_092373.1, read on the forward strand.
TACCATATCAAAATGTGAATTTTACTCAGTTATCACAGTTCCCCATAAAATCAATGTGATATCCAAATTGCTGGATTAACACAGCTGTACTCGAGATTGAAACTGAATGGCAGTGGTGACTTGTAAACAGTAGGAAACATCCATCAGCAAATCAGTGAACAGTTTAACTTTATGTTTAAAATTAAATCATATATCCACCTAAGGATTTGTGATTCATCAGTTAAAATTTAAGATTGATTTATATAGATGCTACTTCAATGGTTTTACAAGAAATTTAAAGATGTCATTTATTTATAGTGAATAATGGCTGAGACTTTCTTGTTTCTCAGTGAGATTTGAAAATGTTAACATAATGTAAAGGACTGTGAATGGACACTTGTGACTGAAAATATTTTTGTTTCATTCAATGAACAAATGACACTTCTGTGTTGTGTAACCTACAGGTACTAAAGGTGGATAAACACCGACTATTTGCCGCAATGCCTTTACTCATGTGTGGCATCCCAGGCAAGAGTTAAATTTATTACCCTTCTCTGACATCCGCCAAACTTCTCAGAGGACACTTTGAGTCAAATATTCTGTTGTTGGTCAGCAGTCAGAGTTAAGGTAAGTGAAGGATACAGATTTTCATTATACTGCATGTTGTTCAATCACACAACATTGAAACAGGCCCCTCAGCCCACGAGACAGTGCTGGTCCTCAAGCACCCACTTACACTAATCTCAGTTACTCTCTCCAGTTTCTCATCAAATATCCCATGATTATCTGCACAAAAGTAGGTTGGGGGAATGAGGACAGTTTACTATGGCTAATTAACCTAACAACCTCGTGCCTACGGAACGTGAGAGGAAACTAGAACACCTGTGAAAAACCTACAATATCACAGGATAATGTGCAGGTTCCACACCGATGGCATTGGAGGTCAGGACTGAACCAAGGTCACTGAGGCCGTGAGGCAGTAGTTCTACCAGCTGTGCCATTGGGTGCCATCACAGTGCAGTTTCTCAGCACCTGCTTTTTGTTTAATTCCAAATTTATTTAGTTATTTGAATGTAAATTCCCCAGCTGCTGTGCGTTGAATGTACGTCTTTGGATTTGTGTTCCATACCTTTAGACACTAGACCAGTAACCATGGGGCTTCCATTATCATTTTGATCATTAGCTAATGGTGATATACTTAACTGGCAATGCAGATTTTCCATTGCAGGATTAGCAAATTATTTTGGTATAATTTCAGTAGCCATAGAGTGATTTCCTGTCTCTGTTGGAAATCAAATCAAAAAACAATCCTTTTAAAGAGTAAGCACGAGAAAGTCTGACATGCTGGAAATCCAGAGCAACACACACACAAAATGCTGGGGGAGCTCAGCAGGTCTGGTAGCAGCTATGAAAATTAGCAAGCAGTCAGTATTTTGGGCAGAGATCCTCCTTCAGGGCTGAGAAGAAAGGTGGAAGATGTTTGATTAAAAAGGTGGGGGCAGGGGTAGGAGACTAGCTGGAAGGTGATAGGTGATGTCAGGTGGTGGGAAAGGTAAAGGGATGGATAAGAAGGAATCCAATAGGAAGGGAGAGTGGGTCATCAGAGAAAGGGAAGGAGGAGGGGATCCGGGGGAAGCGTTAGGCAGGTGAGAAGAGGTAGGAGTGGGGTCAGAGTGGGGAACAGAGGAAGAGGGGAGGGGGAATTTATTTTAAAGAGTTTTACCTGAGATGTTGATTGACCTCTTGTCTCTGCAGATGTGATTAATGAATTGCACAAGTTTTACCAGATATTTGCCATTTCTTATCACATTGTTATATTTCGTTACAAAGATCCATGTACATAGAAAAAGCTAATTTTGTTTGATTTTGATAAATCACCTTACATGAGCCACACACGGCAAAATTTATGCCAGTAGTCTTGGAGACTAAAGCAAGGAGTTGCCTACGTATCTTCCTCAGAAGTGCGGCAGAAATGACAGCAGATTAAGAGGATTATGTTAGAGTTACAAAAGAAAAAAAAGTCAATATTCAAAAACAGTTCAAGAACGTTGGCTTGTTAAAGCCAAGTGCTAGCATAAGATTATTCTAATCTTTTATTTCCAATATAGGATTTACAGACTATATATTAACTCATCCATTCCCATGATTTTCCAATTCTATTTCATCACTATTTTCTTTTCTTTATTTCATTCTACAATGTATTTATATCCTATTTAGCCACATGTTCGGTCAATGGTCAGTTGGTACGGCTTTCAATAATAGTACCAGTACAATCAAGGTTTGTGTGCTGTCAACTTACCTATTTTCCAAACTGTTTGTTATACTTGGCTACAGAGGAGTAAATCTTCAGACGCTGATAACAATAAATCTTCAGATGATGAATAAGGAAATCTGGGGCATGTTATGTGCATGAATTTTCAAAAAACTTTGACAAGACACCATGCCAGAACTGGTGAGGCAATAGGAAATTTTATTGGAAGATTTAGTATTTTCTTGGGGTGCATTTGCATATCAGTTTATTTACAGAGAGTAGATTTTTGGTAAAATTTGCTCATGCAATGTCTAGTGCACACTATTCTGTCTGACATATAAGTAATGACATCATCATTCATTGTAACATCCATCCTTGGCTTCTTGAGATAAATTGGAACTCAGAAGTGCTAGCTGCTGCCATGGTGAAAAAATCTGCATTTAACTAAGTACACACTCTGCTGCTTTTGCCTTTATTAAATGGACTCTTTACTGACAACGTGAAACCCAACCGGGCAGCTCCAGAACACACTGCAGACATCAATGTTCAGCATGCTTAAACAATGAGGAGTGTATTCTACAGCATTTAGCTGCTGAGATACTTTTGTAATGGGTTCCTCATTTATCACTCATTGGAAACAGTTGGTTACAGAAGGTGACATAATAATGCTTGTCCATGTAGAGTAAGTCAAGAATCTAGGGCAGGACCTCTCCATCAGTGAAGATCTGCTTCCTCAGGATTTTCTTAGGCACGATATTCAACCTATACTTTCCTGAGGGGCGAAATCTTTCATAGGTTCATCATCACTGTGATATATAAAATGCTGCATCTGTGCTCTCTTTCCTGTGCTGTTACCCCCTGAAGGTCAAGTTGCTTGTGCAGGATAATACCAAGATCTCTGCAAAGACTTCCAATTTGCTACTCGTGGCAGGATCAGAGAGGTCATCTGGCTGCTGTATTCATGTTGAATTCGAGTTCAGTGTGGATTAGGTGACACTGAGGCAGTTCAAAGTCAAAGGCAAAGTCGAATCTGTTGTCATATGAAGCTGTACATGTATGCACAGGTCCAATGGAAAGCTTACTTGCAGAATCACCAGAGGTACACGCATTCAGTGGCACAGCATTCAAAAAGAAAACGTAAATAAAGCATAGATAATGCACAATTTTTACAAGAAGAAACACAATTAGAAATAAAATTCAAAGTCTATTGTAGTGCTAAGTGGTCATCAGTGGTTTGTTATACTGAGGCAGTAATTAGGATTGTGTAGGTTGGTTTAAAAAGCAAGTGGTTGAAGGGAAGTAGCTGTTCTTGAACCTGAAGGTGTGGGAATTCTGTCTACTGTACCTCCTGCCATAAGAAGATGGCATGTCCCAGATGCTGGAGCCTCTGATGATACATGATGCCTTCTGAGGCAGTACCTCATGTAGGTATTTTTAATGATGGGAGGGATGTCTTTGTGATATATTGGTCTGAGTCCATTACTTGCTCCAGGTTCTTACATTCATGGGCACTCAGATTTATAATAAAATACTTAGTGTTTCACTATGATCAATTTTGACTAGAAATGCCCAGAAAATGCTAGAGTTGTTCAAGAGGGTTTAACTATTTTGGCAGGGATTGGGAACCAGAGTGATAGTGCTATGGATGAGGTCGTTGGTTTACCTCATGGTTTACTAAGGAAGTGTGTAGTGAGACCCCTAGCTAGGAAAGGCTGATGATAGGGCAAAATTGCAGTCAACAGGATAAGTTGCAATGTAGAAGGTGGACGAAATCAAAAAGGGTGAATATAGGACTGAAAGTGTTATATTTGAATGCACACAGCATATGGAATAACGTAGGTGGACATAGCACAGTTACAGATTGGCATGTATGATGTTGAGGGCATCACTGAATCGTGGCTGAAAGAAGATTGTAACATGGAGTTTAACACCCAAGGAGACACATTATATCAAAAGGACAGGCAGGTAGGCAGAGGGAGTGGTGTGGCTTTGTTGGTAAAAAATGAAATCAAAGCATTAGAAAGAGGTTACACAGGGTCAGAAGGTGTTGAAACATTGTGGGTAGAGCTAAGGAACGGCAAGAGTAAAAAGACCCTGATAGGAGTTATATACATGCCCCCAAAGAGTAATAAGGAAGTGGTCTGCAGATTACAGTGGGAGAGAGAAAATTGAAAATTCTAAGGTACAAAGGGACTTCGGAGTCCTTGTCCAGGTTGTGTAGCAGAGAGCACACAACATTAACGATTTGAAAACAACTGCAGCCACAGGCTGAGGAGTCAGCACACGAGATGCGGAGTGAAGAGCAGCAGGAGAAAGAGGAACAGGAAAAATAGGGAGAGGAAGGCCACTCACTGAACAACAGCAGTCTCGCTTCCTGACGGAGCAAGGCAGGAGCCATTGAATACATAGCCTCCTCGTAAGGAGAGAGATGATTTTATCAAGAGCCCAGAATCCTAGTCCCTAATGCAGATGTTATTGTCCCCTTCACACACAACCCTCACACTACAGGGTTTCCAATAAACAGATCCTCCAGTAGATTGCGAATCCCATTTTCAACTCTGTAAAGGTGCTTGCACTAGCTTGATCCTGAGTTCCTAAAAATCTTTTTATGTTTCCTCACCGGCACAATTGCTTTCTCAGTTTGCAAACACATTTCCATCTCATTCTAGCCCAAGATAAATTTCTTCATTCTGCATAAATGCATATCTCATATCTTATGTTGGAGCTTCTTATTGGGTTCATGTTGCTGCCTCAACATTGTTGGATTAAGGTGTAGAATTGTTATTTTTCTCATTTCCTTGTAGTTTAACTCTTCTATATTTGCTTGTATTTTTCTATAATCACCTATATACATGGAATTGTTCAGTGACTTTTCCAATTATTATGGTAATTGCTTGTGCATTTCTCTAGAAATGTCTTAGTTTTTCTGTAGTTGGCGTCACACCACTTGAATTTGTCTATTTTATAGGTTAATTATTATCACTGGAATTTTGTTATCTCTACTAGTCTGAGTATGAGATGACCACAATTTATTTTTCTTTGTTTTTTCTTTGTTCTCTCAGCTCCTCCTTTCTTTGTTTGTTCTTCATTCTTGTAACACTTAGTAAGATGGCCATAAGCAACAAGTTTTTTGCCTCATTTTTGATTTCTTAAGAACTTTTGGATTACAAAAACACCCAGATCCAACAGTGCTTCTACATTCAAAGACTTTTCTATTCAGTACTTCTAGCTATTCAGTTCAATTGCATAGACACCGATCTACCCCCTGCAACATTTATCCTTGGTAAGTTGGAAACTCTTCTGCAAAGATTTCAAACTATAAGCACTTTTGTCCCTACACTAGAGATCAATGTCTATTTTCTTAACAATTACAAGAAATCGCCATTTTGAATTGACATCAATGCAGTGAGTAGATTCCATTCTCTCTTTAACTGATTCATGCCCTTCTCACCCATAGCTTCATACTCTACTTGGACTTGATGGTAATGTGCACAGAAGGTACCTAATTAAGTGGGGGCCTCTGAGTGTATTTCTGTATGTATGTGGCCTTCTGCTACTTCAAGGTTTGACATGTTGTGCATTCAAAGATGCTTTTCTGCATAGCACTGATGCAATGCATGGTAATTTGAGTTACTGTTGCCTTCCTATCAGCTTGAACCAGTCTGGCCATTCTCCTCTGACCTCTCTCATTAATAAAGCATTTTTGCCCACAGAATTACGCTCACTGGAAGTTAATTTGTTTTTCACACCATTCTCTGTAAACTCTGGAGGCAGTTCAGATATTTGTTTCGAATACCATTTTTTAGGGAAGTACACACAATACATTCATTACTGAGAAGATTACACAACCTTTAAGAAGTTGGGACCACCCAGAAAACAGATCATTCGGGACAAAAGATACCCTGTGCTTCACTAACTCTTACTACCAATTTATAGTCATATACCTCTACCAAGCTTTACAAAAACCACATCCTTGGAAACACCAAAGTATCTAGGGTATCCTGCAATACACACCAAATGGGCACAATACCTCCAGGTTGTGTAGCAGAGAGCACACAACATTAACAATTTGAAAACAACTTCAGCCAGAGGCTGAGCACTGAGCAGTCAGCACACATGAGGCACGGTGTGAAGAGCAGAAGGAGAAAGAGGAACAGGAAAAACAGGGAGAGGAAGGCCACTCACTGAACAGCAGCAGTCTCACTTCCTGACGGAGCAAGGCAGGAGCCATTGAATACATGAGCTTCCTCGTAAGGAGAGAGATACTTTTATCAAGAGACCAAAATCCTAGTCCCTAATGCAGATGTTATTGTCCCCTTCACACACAGTCCTGTTCACTACAGGGTTTCCAATAAATAGATCCAGATGGTGATGCAAAGTATCCCAAGCAGGTTTCTTTATGTACTGCCCATAGTGCATCTATGAATGATTTCCTGAACTGGACTCCTACAGCATTTCCTGATGTGTCACATTTTGCTAAAAGAACTCTGAACTCCAGTATAAAACAGAGTTATTTTTCAATCTGCAGGTGTAAACATTGTTCAAATCTTGAACAAAATAACTTCCTGAGGGCCTACAAATCAATGTGCAGCAATGGAGCCTGAACAGTTGTGAGTAATGGACAGCGTGATGGGCATATAGAAGATATGGGGATTCTTTGAGGGGATAATATTTCAAACTGATGAAGACCACGGCTGTTGAGCACAAAGAAATCCCATCAGCCCATTGCACCAGCTGAATATTACAACATTTGGGCACAAAATGATGTAATATGTTCAAAAAAGGACGACTACATTTTGCTCAAATAAAAACAATTGGAACCAATTATCATACCTGCTATATCCATTGTCAGAATGATATGTTACCTGTGGTATGTGTCTAATTATGTTGCACACATTTATTGGCACTAATGAGATTATCATTTTAATGAGGAATGCATTAGTGTCTGACAGCAATCCAGATTATGCTTGGGTGCATCGACCAGAGATGAATGATGTTAGCAACTTGATATAAAATGGAAACTGCTGAATTTGCTCTGCAGGTCAAGCCGCAGGTGTGAAAAAATGTACAGAGTTAGCATTTCAAGTTGAAGACCCTTCATCAGAACAGGAAAAAGGAAGAAAATATGTTGGTTTTAAATTGCTGAGAGGTGGAGGTGGGGTGGATAGGTTAAAGTGAATATCTCTGTTAGAGTGAAACTGGTGATGCTTTGAGGATAAGTTGGAGAGGTTATCAAATTGATGGGTTAATGGCAGCACTAGAGAGAGAGAGAGAAAGTGAACAAAAGCTATATAAATAGAGGACAATGTGGTAATTAAAGTGGAACTGTAGAACACAACGGGTTTGAGATGGAGCAAGTTGCTGTTGTTACAAAGCAATGAAAGCACACAGGCATGGCATAAATTGTGGATGTGAAGAGCATGGTGTTTTAAGAAATACTGAACATTACAGATGTACTGGTGATCCTGGGTGGATTAGAATTGTATCCATCCAAAGGGTGGAATTTAAACCACTGTTTTCTCTATTTCCAAATTGTGATGGAATATCTTCTGTCTGAAATAATAATTCCATTCTCTTTCCATAGAACTGCTTGATCTGCTGGATGTTTTTGGCAAATTCTGTTCTTATCTCAGTTTTCCTGCACCTGCACCTTTACTTTTATTTTTGCTCTACCAACCTTTCTAGCTGTGATATGGCAGAATCTAAAACAATATCAGCTGCTTTTTTTCCGGTCTAGATGGCGCCAGTGAACAACGATTGCTCAGGCGATGTCTTTCAGATAGTCCACAGAACTGCTTATTTTGCTTTGTCTAAGTCTTCTCCATCTTTTTTTTAAAATCTGAAATGTGTTTCAGTAATGGTTGGAGCCCATGACCTACAGTTTGGAGATTGTTTGAGTAATCTTGCTCTCTGCTGTCTCCATGAAAATTCCAGGAGGGGAATGTGAGCATGAGCTCCCTCGAGGAGAAGAAACTCAGAAACAGGCAGTGGGACCATGATTGACTCCATTTCTCCAGATTTTGTTTCTTTTATGTGCTGGGTGGGGATGGGGTTGATGTCTTTCTTTTGATGACTTCCACAGTTTTCTTTGTTTCTTGGCTATTTGGAGGAGATGAATCTCAGAGTTGTATACTGTGTACATACTTTGATAATAGAATAACCTTTGAACCTTTTTTGAACCTTTGAGCTACCACATCAGCTTCATATATACCAGCACAATAAAGGATGAAATTTGTCTTGAAGAAGATGCTTTGAATAACGCTAGTATCTGAGTAGCAAGACAGCAATAATTACTTATCTCTAAGCCTTGGCACTATAGTGTGTGGGTCCTAGCGTTTTAGTGGTATGTGCCAGTGGCCCTGTGGCTGCTGAACAGCTGAGATCTTCCTCTGATTCTGCGTAATTAACATTGATAACCTAAGAGGTTGCCATTAATGGGACAGCTGCAAGCTGTTGTCCTGCACCCTTTGGATTTGTAAACTGGTTTTAGTGACTCTGGGTCAAAGGTGAGTATGTTCTTTGAGAAACTGCAATAGGTGGTTAGTTGATGCCCCCATGGGGAGGAAGGAGGGTCCTCAGTGTCCTAACCTTGCACAGCAGGTGGCGATTTGAGGGGCGTGGGTAAATGATGGAGTATTGATCAGTTGATACTCAGCCATTCCATTATTATGTTAACCTCCCAGACCCACAGTTGAGTGAACTGATGGACAGCGAATCATAGAGTTTTGGTCCCTGTTGCCTGCACTCTCTTCCTCTGAAACAGCTTCACGTGCAATCCAAGCAGAGTACTGCTCATATTGGCAGGACATGATTGGGATGGGATAAGGAGGAATGTAGCTGCTTGTGCAGAAAAGAGACTGATTCCTAAATGCCATATCTTGTCAGAGGTAATCTTTTTTAGTGAAGCAAAGCCAGCTATGAAAGGCTAGTATTTCTGTGGACCCAGAGAATCAGGAGATGCACATGGAAAGCAGTCCTGTGTCCACTGATTGTAGCAACTTACTCATTACCCATATTGTTTGGCTCAGCACAAGTAGTAAAATGCTCGTGTGCAGCATCTCTGTACAGCAAGGGTGTGAAGATGTTTTCAGCTGCATACCATTGTTCCAACTTCTCCTGAATGACAAATGCACACCAACAGCTAAACAGTGAGACTGTATAGTTGCAGGACGATGTCACATGACCTCTTTCTGAGCCTCTGTGACAGCTGTCACCTAGAGGTGCTGTCTGATTGGACTGTCACCATGCCCAGGAAAAAGCATGAGTGACCTGCAGAGTGGAGACTGTGGCTTGCTAAAGCCACACAACATCCTGCAATAGTCAGAAATGGACTCTTTCATGTTTTCTGTTATCTCGTGCATTCAGTGAGGCAGGAAAATGGTTGCCTCATAAACTCACCTTCCCGCACAACCACTTGACTTCATTTAAGCTTGGTCTCACAGGAAACTGTGCATTTAAACTATCTTAACATTATTTCAAATTTCCTTTTCGACAATGTAACAAGTTATTCTTGCAAGGGTTCAGGAGTTATTTACAAAAAAAAACATAATGGTTAGTTTCAGCACACCAAAAAGTGTCTTGGAAAGCAGTTTCTAGGCAAAGTGGAAAGTGGATGAGTGAATTGTCAGGGCAGTTGAATGTAATCGGCAGTGTTCCAGTGTTCTTTTACAGATCAGCTTTTTTATACTAAATTACCTCGATATAAACCTAGAATAGAGATAATACTGACATAGAGGGGAATATATAACTCTGTGAATCAATAAAACACGAGAAATAGAAGCAAGACTTGGCTGAATGACTCCTCTAGCCTGCAATGCATTCAGTAAAATTATGACTGATCATCTAACTCTGCTCCATTTTCTTGGCCTTCGTCCAGATCCATTTATAGCAAAATATCTGTCACATACATACAATCAGCAGCTGACATCTACAGCCCAGAGGTGGAGGACATCTTTTATTATCTGAGTGAAGAGTGAAAGTTAAAATTACCAGAGAGACTTAGCAGGTCAGGCAGCATTCTGGAGAGAGAGAAAGAGTCAATAACCCTTCATCAAAATCCTTATCCTTCTCGATGAAATAATTTAGAATTATGTATTGGTGAGATGATGGAAGGTCTGTGATTGGAATTCAATATGAACAAGAAATAAGAGACGGAAGACATATAGTACCTTGAGCCCACTTTATTATTCAATAACATTAAACTGATCGGATCTTGGCCTGCAGACAGAAATGGGTCAAATGATTTCTTTCTGTAATGTAACTGGAATGGTTCACTGGTTCTACAATGCTCCTCTAAAAATATAATTTGAGTGTACACTCCTGTAGCTCACTGGCTGTCATGCAGTCAATAGTGAAAAGGCTATCTTTGGTCCACCTGGAATTATCCATCTTGTCTGCTGTTTTATTAAAGCTGGTTTTGAACACTGATTTGTGTCAGAATATAAACCTTCCTCTTCCCTGGACACCTAACATTAACAAGATGCATGTTCAGTTTGACATCACTTATTGTAATTGAGTAATACACTTTTCTGTTTATGTCTGGTACAATTTGATGTGATGTAGATCCAGATAGGCACATTTGCAACTGAGAGTGTGTTACACTCATGGGATATTGTTAATAGCAAAGAAGTGATACTGTCTGGATCTCTGCTCCTCTGTGTGCCTTTGTCATATCTTACACCTTGTTTTATTTCACCCCAGTACTTCATGCCAACTTGAAACAATGCTGAAGTGCCAGAATTCAGAAGAATGATGCTGTCAACTGCACTGAGAAAGATTTATGATAGATTTCCCACTGAGTCAGGGAATTAACCTAGACCAAAACAATGCCCATTTTCTCCAGTAAGCCCAGTTAAAACATGCAGTGAATTACAGTTATTAACGGATAACTATTGCTGGTATGTACATAAGCCTATAGTTAAAGGATTTTATCCAGTTTGGCCATGAATAGAACTCATTTTTTCTAAGCTTATGTGCTCAGTACAAAAACTTGCAGTTCAACTCATGCAGTCCAGAAAATGTACTCATCCCCAATTGTCTACAAACTGCAGTGAAACTTTGCATCCACCTGTGACTGTTCAGAATGGGTGCTTTTACAATGTACAATTTAATTAGTTGGCTTAAAAAATATCACCAAGATCTAAAACCATAAGCTAAAATAGCTTAATATAAACTGCATTAGACTGAATTTGGCCTGTTAACATTACAAGTTAAGATTCACTATCATTATTCCAACCATGTAAATTTTCAATATTTTGCTAAGTATTTGTCTTCATTGAACTCCGGGTTGTTATTACATCATTACAAATCAAATATTATTTTGTTTCCCGAGAGCATGCTGAAAAATCTTTTACAGCACTTCTCATATGACATTGAAGATGAGATGCAATGCTGTGTAATTAACTCTAAGTCCAAGTTAAATCACAGAATCGTCAAACATTGCTCAATAATTTGAATTTCTACGACCCTCCGAAAATAAAACTGCCAACAGAAATAAACATGTCACTATTTTCTCATTCAACAGCCCAATTGTATTGTCATCCTTCGATGCAGTGACTATGCAAATGCAATACCTTTCCATCTTTCTAACTTTTGACATCTTGAAATGGAGGAATGCGATGGCTGGGTCTGATTCTTGTGTGGTTCGATATGTAGAATCTATTTCAAATTAGTGGGCATCAAAGGGATTAGAGAGTAGCTCAGCACCCCGGTCAAAGCAGTACAAGTGGAAGATAGAATTTAAATTCAAATATTGTCTACTCTGTACATGAATGCATTGAAATAGAAATTAGGATACCTGGTAGCATTCTAACTTAGCCATTTTGGCATAAGAAAGGCAAGATTAAGTGGGGTTGATATTTTGTAAATTTATTACTCCATTTAGTGCAGATGAGAAAGAAAGCATTTTAATATATCATATGTGACTATATCTGCTTCTGAAAACATTGAACAGACATTCATGAGAATTCATGAGAAAGATGAAAATCCAGGCTTGGTCACAGAGAATGTCTACCTTTTCCGTTCTAAGAAGATGTACTGTATGCATAAATTCCTGAATCAAATTTTTGAGGAACAACCTATTTCAGAAAATATTCAAGGCTTAGCATTTCCCTTAGTAATCTGTGGGAGGATATTGAAAATGTAATATTTAACTAATTTTTTATGTGTTACTCAATAAATAGCGCACTGTAAACTGGGGATTTAGCCGATGCAGTTTATTGCTAATGTTAAATACGTTTTTCTTAGTTTCTGGTTTTTCGCCTTGATTGTCTTCAAACAATTCCTGAATATACTCAGTCCATCTGTTCATAATCTCATCTTTTTCCATGATAATGGTACCGTCCTTTGTTTTCAAACATCCACCTGAAGAACAGAGGAGCTTTTTACCAGTGATATTCTTGATTTGTTGATGTAACCTTTTTGGATCAGTAATAGGGATTCCTTCTATTTGCTCACATTCCTGGTTTAAGCATTCTTCTTTGGCTTTTTGACATAAGCTTTTGACATTGAAGGTCCAAGTATTTTAAAATCTGAAGATCATAATGCAATAAATAAGATGAAGAAAGGAAAGGCAGAAGGTCCTGATGAATTAATAATAGAACAAATTATTGCCCTTGAAGATTACAGAATTGAAAAACTTACTGATTTAATCAATGACATTTATGAGACTAGAATAATACCAGAAGAGATGAAAAAATCAGTATTAATCATTCTTCCTGAGAAACCTGGAGCAATAGAATGTGAATTACGTAGGACCATAAGTTTAATGAGTCAAATCACCAAAATACTTCGAAGAATTTTGATGAAAAGAGCTAAAAGTAAGATACAAGCTGAAATAGATAAAGAACAATGTGACTTTGTGAAAGACAAAAGTACAAGAAACACAATATTGATGTTAACGATACTATAAGAACGAGCTATTCAAGTGCAAAAAGATTTATTTGTTTGTTTTATTGACTACACAAAAGCATTTGATAAAGCGAAGCACAATAAGTTATTTGAAATATTACAGAAAACTCTAGATCTAGATTTGAAAGACCTCTGCCTAATCAAAATTCTGTACTGGGAACAAACTGCCGCTGTAAGAATAGATGGAGAAGTGAGTCAATTTACAAAAATCAAGAGAGGTGTTAGACAAGGGTGCGTTTTCTCCCCTGATTTATTTAATGTGTACAGTGAAACAATATTACAAAAAATTAAGAGATATCTTGGGAATTAAAGTTGGTGGTGAAAACATCAATAATTTCAGATATGCAGATGACACTGTGTTAATTGCAAGTACAGAGGAAGAACTACAAAATACAGAACTTTTGCTACTTAGGTATTTGGATGACATCAGATGGCAGGTGTGACATGGACATCAAAAGAAGAATAGGGATGGCAAAAGACACCTTTACAAGAATGAAGAGTATTCTGACCAATACTAAACTAGGCATGAAAGGCACCTCAGAGTACTGAAATGTTACATTTATCCAGTTATGTTATATGGCTCAGAATGTTGGACAATATCTAGTAACATGAGGAAATGAATTGAAGCAGCAGAAATGTGGTTTTTGAGGAGGATGCAAAGAATATCATGGATGAAACGAATATCTAACGAGGATGTCATGAACAGAGCAAACACAAAAAGAGAAATAATGTATGAGATCATGAAAAGGCAATGTAACTTCATTGGACATGTGATTAGGAAAGAGGAGTTAGAATGCACTGTAATTATGGGAGAGATTGAAGGGAAGAAAGCAAGAGGAAGACAAAGACAAATGATGATGGAGATAGCAGCCAGAGAACTGGAGATGAATGCCAATGAATTGATCCACTTGACCCGAAACAGGAGTGTGTGGGCTATGACAGTCAAAGCTCAAACTGGGCACGGCACCTGATGATAATGATGATGATATTAAATATGTATCAAGAAAGCAAATTAAGTGGATGAAACAATTTTCTTAGTTATTTTGCTTGCAAGTTTGGTCAAATGTCAGTCTTCTCAACTAGAGAAAGAAATTAAAGAGAAATTGATAAATGAGGCAAGAAACAATAATTCAAAAGAGAAAATGCTAACATCTCTGATAAAGGATGTGATAGCACGGTATTGAAAAGAAATCAACAAAAATTTCAAAGTTCTAAGTAAAATTTATTATCAGAGTACATAGATGTCAACCACATACAACCCTGAGATTCCTATTATTGAGGGTATTCACATTAAATCCAAGAAACATGATAGAATCAATAAAAGACTGCAGTCATCAGGGCAGACAAAAGACAACAAACTGTGCAAATGCAAAATAAACAATAATAATAAATAAATGAGCAATAAATATCAAGAACATGAGATGAAGAGTCCGTAAGTATGAGTCAATAGTTTGTGGGAACAGTTCAGTGATGGGGTAGTGAAGTTTTATTCATTTTAGGGGCGCCATCAAGAAAGCAACTAGTGCAAGCAGTTCCGATGGAAACCATCAAATCATTTGTAGTACCAACACACTGGACCACTGTAACACACACAAAATGCTGGAGGAACTCAGCAGACTAAGCAGCATCTATGGAAAAGAATAAACAGTCAACATTTTGGGCCGAGGCCCCTCATCAAGACTGGAAAGAAAGCGGAAAAGTCAGGATAATGTGAGAAGCAGTACAAAGTGGTAGGTGATGGGTGAAACCGGTAGAGGGGGAGAATGTGCTTATTTTCTTTCTTTTTGTAATTCATTTTTTATTGAATTTCATCATCAAACAACATTTCCATAAGATGTATTTCAGGTACTGTACATATATATCATATAATCATATTTGTCACAAATCTCCACATAATATTTATCTGAGGTATACACTTATAGAAAGGAAAGGAAAGAAAGAACAATCAAAAGAAGAAAATTATGTACAGAGTAGGGAGTGATCTTTTTTTTTACAACATATTCATTGACTTGTGAGAATAAAATCAGGCCGATGAGGTGTTATGTAGTTAAACCATTTTTTCCAGTATGAATAAAATTGTTCCAACTTATGATTAACAGATGCTGTTATCTTCTCCATTTTGTAAATGTCCATTGTAATTTCCATCCTCACATTTAAAGTTGGGCTCTCCTGTGATAACTGTTTCCTGGTAAGGGTCTTTTTTCCAGCCACCAGCAGTACATTCATTAAATATTTATCTCTTTCAACCATTCTTGAAGTATATACCTAAAATATATGGTCTTACTCTCTAAGGGTATTTCACATTTAAAGATGTCTTGTAGGGCATTATGTATCCCACTCCAATAGTGTTTGATAACAGATCATTCCCAGAAAATATGATATAAGAGATGACATTTTTACAAAAGACAGGGTGGGAAGAGGTATAGTCCAAGCAGCTGTGGGAGTCAGTGGATTTATAGAAGATAGACTGTTTCCAGAGATGGAGATAAAGAAATCAAGAAAGGGAGGGAGGTGTCAGAAATGGACCAAGTAAATTTGAGGGCAGGGTGGAAGCTGGAGACAAAGTTGATGAAGTTGATGAGCTCAACATGGGTGCAGAAAGCAGCTCCAATATAACGTATATATAATCGTCGATATAGCGTAGGAAGAGTTGCTGAGTGATACCAGTGGTGGGTTGGAACATGGACAGTTCCATGTAGCTGACAAAAAGGTAGGCAGAGCTGGGACCCAAACAAGTGCCCATGGCTACACCTTTGGTTTGAAGGAAGTGGGAGGAGCTGAAGGAGAAATTATTGAGGGTGAGGACTGAGGAGAGGAACTGGTTGAGTCTGATGTCCAGAAAGAAGTGGAGGGATTTAAGGCCCTCCTGATGGGGGATGAAGTTGTATAGAGACTAGACATCCACAGTGAAGATGGGACGATTGTGGCCAAGGAACTTAAAATAATTGAAAAGATCAAAAGAGTATAACACCAAAGAAGTTAAAGTTGCTGACTGCTCCCACTTGGATCCCAAAATGAGGAATGGCTCATGGACCTCTGGTTTCCTCCACTTGAGGTCAATAATCAGCTCCTCAGTCTTGTTAACATTGAGTGAGAGGTTGTTACTGTGACAACATCCATCAGATTTTTGATCTCCAACCTATATGTTGATCCAGAAAATGACAGTGATGTTATCAGCAAACTTAAATTTGCGTTGCACCTGTGCTTATCCACACAGTCATAAGTGTAAAGTGAATAGAGCAGGGGGCTCAGAACACAGCCTTGTGGTGCACCTGTTCTGATGGAGATTGCGGAGGAGAGGTTTTTGTCAATCCAAAATGACTAGTGTCTGCAGATGAGTTAATCGAGGATCTAGGCCTGAGTGAAGAGCCAATGAAATAGCATCTGCAGTGGGCTTGTTGTGGTGGTAGGTAGTGATAGTTTTCAGAATCAGAATCAGGTTCAATATCTTTGGCATACGTCTTGAAATTTGTTATTTTGCAGCCGCAGTACATTGTAATATATTATAATAAAAAACTCTAAATTGCTATAAGAAATATATAAAAATGAAAATTAAATTAAATAAGTAGCACAAAAAGAGAGGAAAATACTGACATAGTGTCCATGGGCTCATCGTCCATTCAGAAATCTGATGGTGGAGTCGAAGAAACTGTTCCTGAAACAGTGAATGTCTCCAGGCTCCTTTACACTAAGTCGTCCTTGATGGTAGCAATGTCCTGGGTGATGGGGATCCTTAATGGTGAACTCAACCTTTTTGAGGCATTGCCTTTCAAAGGTGTTCTGGGTGCTGGGGAGGCCAGTGCCCATGATAGAGCTGGCAGGGCTTACAACTTTCTGCTGCTTTTTCTGATCCAATACAGTGGCCCCTCCATATGCAATGCCACCAGTTAGAATGTTTTCCACGGTACACCTGTAGAAATTTGCAGGTGACACTGGTGACATACCAATTCTCCTCAAAGTCCTCATGAAATATAGCCACTGCCATGCTTTCTTTGTAATTGCATCACTACGTTGGGCCCAGGATAGATCCTCAGAGATGTTGACACACAGGAACTTGAAACTGCTCACTCTTTCCACTTCTGATCCCACAATAATGACTGATGTGTGTTCTCTCGACTTCCTCTTCCTGAAGTCCACAATCAATTCTCTCACCTTTCTGACGCTGAGTGCAAGGACTTTGTTGTGACACCACTCAACCAGCTGATCTATCTCGCTCCTAATATCTCTTCATCACCTTCTGAAATTCTGCCAGCAATAGTAGTGTCATCAGCAAATTTATAGACAGCATTTGAGCTGTGCCTAGCCACATAATCGTGGGTCTAGAGAAAATAGAGAATTGGACTTAGCATGCAACTATCAGGATCAAAATCAGAATCAGAATCAGGTTTATTATCACAGGCATGTGATGTGAAATTTGTTAATGTAATACATAATATAGAGAAAAATAAAATAATAATAATAAGTAAGTAGATCTTAGTCAGTATAATTTATAAAGTATACGTATATTGAATAGATTAAAAATCATGCAAAAAACAGAAATACTACATATTTTTTAAAATGTAAGGAGCTGTCCAAGGGTTCAATGTCCGTTTAGGAATCGGATGGCAGAGGGGAAGAAGCTGTTCCTGAATCGCTGAGTGTGTGCCTTCAGGTTTCTGTACAGAGGAGAGGAGAAGACAGCGGCGCAACGCAGTGTGCGCGGCCTCTCCGGTGAATGATATCTGTATTTGTCAAGTAGGATGCCGTGCACAATCCTGATTTGATGGAGACAGACGTGAGAAGCACAGAGGAACATTTGGAGAAAATTCTGTAATGCCCGCTTCGCTTCCACTGCTACTGTGCGATCGAGAATCTCTGGAGGGGAAGGCCCCGAATCCTCGGCTTTGCCTGTTGCTTAGCAGCTGAGGCCGGGGTCGAAGCGCACGGCAGAGATGGTGCTCAGTGTCGGAGGGCTGGCCAGAAGCTTGAAGTTTTCGAACGGACTCAAGAGTCAGCTGTGGTCGGGTGCTTCCAGGGCACTGCATCGGCAAGTTTGCAACACTGGAGGTTCATGGCAGGGAGAGTTTTCTTCCTTCTACCGTCTGCATGATATGATGGGACTTTCGAGACTTTGAGACTTTTTTTTACCGTGCCCATGGTCTGTTCTTTATCAAATTACGGTATTGCTTTGCACTGTTGTAACTATATGTTATAATTATGTGGCTTTTGTCTGTTTTTCAGTCTTGGTCTGTCTTGTGTTTCTGTGATATCATACTGGAGGAACATGGTATCATTTCTTAATGCATGCATTACCAAATGGCAATAAACAAGGACTGCGTGTCCTCATAATCTAATCTAATCCAACCTGATGGTAACAGTGAGAAAAGGGCATGCCCAGTGTGCTGGAGGTCATTAATAATGGACGCTGCCTTTCTGAGATTCAACTCCTTGAAGGTGACCTGGGTACTATGTACCTAAGATGGAGCTGACTAAATTTACAACCCTCTACAGCTTCTTTTGGTCCTGTGAACTAGCTCCCACCCCACCCCCCATACCAGACAGTGATGCAGCGGGCATAGAAGGCGTTGAGTTCATCTGGTAGTGGAGCATGGCTTCCATTCATGCAATTGGGTTTTGCTTTCTAGGAAGTATTTGTAACCCACGTTCATTAAACCCAAAGTTGTAATGTTAGAAAGTTCTACCCATGAAGGGATGAAAATGAGGTTTACCAATTTAAAATAAGAGAAGATAAAAAAAAACGCTGTGCGAGGGAAGGGCGGGCTGGACACAGGACGGAGAAGGAGAGAAACACAGCATCGATTAGAAGCTGAAGACATGAACTGTTAAGAGGGGAATTAGTAGTGAGTATCTTTACCCTACCAACTTGAAACCCTCAGGGTGAAACCCCTGGAGGAGAGACAATAGTGATAAAAGATTTATTGAAGCTGTAGCTATAACATGCAGCAACTTTAATGAGACAATATCAGCAGAAACCAGTGTCCAAAATCCCTACCGTGTAGTCGGGAATTAGTTCTGCAAAATCATACCAAGGGATTTGGTCAAGTTTTTGTATAAGTTTGTGAATTGACTTTCTGTGGATGATAAACTATTTCATTCCAATGAACCAAGAAACAAGATGGTGAGCCACCCAGAAGAAGAACCAGCGCAGGAAGAAAATGTGTAATGACACAGAGGATTTAATATGGTTGGATGTATAACTTTATTTTCATTCGAAGAATTCTGAATTTGATTTTCTGCAAGAACTGATTATTTTTGCACAGACTTTGGTAAGTTACAGAATGAGATTTACTTTGTTTAAGAGTTGAGATGTTGGAGAATTGTCATGAAAGGAGTTAAACTGTGTATGTATAATTTTTGAATTTGAATTTACAATTGTAGATATACTGCCTGGAACTGAAACTGAAGTTAACTATAATACAGTGGCATGCAAAAGTTTGGACACACCTGGTCAAAGTTTCTGTTACTGTGAATAGCTAAGCGAGAAAAAGATGAACTGATTTCCAAAAGGCATAAAGTTAAAGATGACACATTTCTTTAATATTTTAAGCAAGAAAACTTTTTTATTTCCATCTTTTACAGTTTCAAAATAACAAAAAAGGAAAAGGGTCCGAAGCAAAAGTTTGGGCACCCTGCATGGTCAGAACTTAGTAACACCCCCTTGGCTTGTAAATGCTTTCTGTAGCCAGCTAAGAATCTTTCAATTCTTGCTTGGGGATTTTCGCCCACGTTTCCTTGCAAAAGGCTTCTAGTTCTGTGAGATTCTTGGGCCGTCTTGCATGCACTGCTCTTTTGAAGTCTATCCACAGATTTTCGATGATGTTTCGGTCAGGGGACTGTGAGGGCCATGGCAAAACCTTCAACTTGCGCCTCTTAAGGTAGTCCATTCTGGATTTTGAGATGTGTTTAGGATCATTATCCTGTTGTAGAAGCCATCTGCTTTTCATATTCGGCTTTTTTACAGATGGTGTGATGTTGGCTTCCAGAATTTGCTGGTATTTAATTGAATTCATTCTTCCCTCTACCAGTAAATGTTCCCCATGCCACTGGCTGCAACACAAGCCCAAAGCATAATCGATCCACCCCTGTGCTTAACAGTTGGAGAGGTGTTCTTTTCATGAAATTCTGCACCCTTTTTTCTCCAAACATAAATTTGCTCATTGTGGCCAAAAGTTCTATTCAAAAGTTTCAAAGGAACATCTAAACAAGCCTGATGCATTTTGGAAACAAGTCCTGCGGACTGATGAAGTTAATGCCCCTCCTCCCCTTCTTAACCCATTCCTTATTTATTTATTATTTTCCCCCTTTTCTTTCTCTCTCTTTTTTCTTCCTCTGTTCCTCTCACTATATCTTCTTCTAGTGCTCCCTTCCCCCTTTCTTTCTCCCTAGGCCTCCTGTCCCATGATCCTCTCCCTTCTCCGGCCATGTATCCTTTTTGCCAATCTACTTTCCAGCTCTGGGCTCCATCCCTCCCTCTCCTGTCTTCTCCTATAATTTCGGATCTCCCTCTCCCCCTCCCACTTTCAAACCTCTTACTATCTCTCTTTTCAGTTAGTCATGACAAAGGGTCTCGCCCGAAACATCGACTGTACCTCTTCCTATAGATGCTGTCTGGCCTGTTGTGTTCACCAGCATTTTTTATGTGTGTTGCTTGAATTTCCAGCATCTGCAGATTTCCTCATGTCTGCATTTCTCCAGGCTCTCTTCTGCTGTCTTCTGGTTGTTCTTTCCATCTCCAGAATATGAACCCTGTCCCTACACAGCTGTCACCAAGTGGTACAGTCAGCAGCAACCTCCTCCAGGTCCTCGGGTCTGATCTTGCACGTCCTCCTGTTTCTGTGCTGTAATTGTTATATGGTTAAAGCATTCTTCATCTGATCCTTATAACGTTTCTTCGGCCTTCCAGCTGGGCATCGACCATGATGTAGCTGGCCATATAACACTCTGTGGGGTAGCCAACATGGGGGCATCCTTATCACGTGCCCCAGCCTCTGCAGCTGGCGCTGGGTGATCATGATCTCAATACTTCTGCAGTTGGTCTTTACAAGTATTTCAGTGTGAGGCTCCCGCTCACGCCAGGTAATTCCCAGAATGCGCTGGAGGCAGCTTATGTGGAAGCGCTCCAAGAACTTGGTGTGACGGCTGTAGGTTACCCAAGCTTCACAGCTGTAAAGGAGGGTGGTGACACAGACTGCTTGGTATACAGTAACCTTTGTGGAGGGATGAAGGCTCCTGTTCTGAAAGACTCTACGCTGAAGTCTCCCAAAGGCAGCTGATGCCTGTTTAATGCGGCTCTGGATGTTGTTGTCAATGCTGCTATCCTCAGACAGAATGCTCCCCAGATATTTGAAAGAAGTCAGCTTTTCATCACCAACTGTGAAGGCAGGTAGAGTGGGTGGGACACTGGTACTCCATTGGCAAACCCCTTCTGTCTTGATGGTATTTACAGTCAGCCCCATCCTACTGTACGCTCTCACCACCGCAGCAGGGACAGTCTGAAGATCCTCCGGAGTATGGGCCACAAGATCACAGTCGTCTGCATACTGCAGCTCCAGGACCTGCTCTCCACAGAGTTTGGTAGGGATACATAAAAGGGAAGGTTTGGTCTGTAAACTTTTAAGTAGGAATAACACTAGATCTAATTAGTTAGAAAAATTGGAGTGACAAAGGTTATTCTGATGAATATCACTGATTCTAACTAAACAGGAATTTGGCTTTTGTTGATATTTAAGATTTGGAACCTAAACAGACTGTTGGAATTTCGAATTGTTCTTGCTCATGTAAACATTTTGTACATATTGTTTTTTTTTCTTATAAACAAAACCTGATTTCCAGATGTGTGCAGTTTCTATTCACTGCCTCCTTCCGATACCTGGATTCTTCTGATGGCCTATTGGCACCTAATGTAATTTGATTTTCTCTAAAAGGTGCATCGACTAGTCACACAGGATAAGACTGGTGCTACACAGGTGTTACATAATGTCTTGCAAGCCCTGTCAGAGTTGTCATGCATCCGATGTCACCTCCAACTTCGTTCAAAATTGTCTCTTCACCCTTGAAATAGCCTTCCGCAGATCATACCTGTTTTTTTGGTATAGACCTGGATTGCCAGACTTGAGTGCCACAGGCGTAGCCTTCAGCAGACGACGTACCTTCTGGTTCATCGAAGGCTTTTGATTTGGGAATGTGCAGTAAATCTTTGTAGGCACACACTCATCCTCACAGGTTTAATGAAGTCAGTAACAACTGCAGCATACTCATCCAGGTTTGAAGATGAATCACTGAATACAGTCCAGTCCACCGACTCAAAGCAGTCCTGTAGGTGCTCTTGTGCTTTCCTTGTCCAAACCTTCTTGGTCCTCACTACTGGTGCTGCAGTCTTCAGTCTCAGTCTATACTTAGGGAGTAGAAATACGGCCAGGTGATCAGATTTCCCGAAGTGAGGGTGCGGAATAGCACGGTAGGAATTCTTGATGGTGGTGTAGTAATGGTCCAGTGTGTTGTTTCCTCTGGTATTGCAAGTGATCTGTTGATGGTAGTTGCTTAGTGATTTTTTCAGACTGGTCTGGTTAAAATCTCCTAAAACAATGGTGAAGGTGTTAGGGTGCGCTGTTTCGTGCACGTTGATCCCATTGCTCAGATCACCTAAAGCCGGCTTGACATTGGCCTGAGGTGGAATGTAAGCTGCTACCAAAATGACCCCAGAGAACTCCCATGGCAGGTAAAAAGGACGGCACTTTACTGCTAGATATTCCAAGTCTGGTGAACAGAATTGGGACAGCACTGATATATTTGTGTAACAAGAAGAGTTGGTTATGAGGCACACGCCTTCACCTCTGCTCCTGAGAGACTCTATAGCTCTATCCTGACGATGTACGGTAAACCCGTCGATCTGAATCGCTGCATCCAGTACGGAAGGGGTTAACCAGGATTCCGTGAAACAAAGGACACATGCGGTCCTAATGTCCCTCTGATTCAGCACCCTAGCTCTGAGATCATCGATTTTATTCACCAGAGACTGCACGTTTGCCAGCAAGATAGTCGGTACAGGGAGCTTAAAACACCGTTTCCTTGAACGCACTGGTAACCCCAATTTACAGCCACGCTTCTTCCGTGGGCGCTTCCGTCCACAGTCAGAGTTGTTTCCGTCAGTTTTAAGCCGCGATAGTTCATTTCAATGCATTAAGACATCTTTGTTAACTGTACTGACCTTGGAAGCAGTTGTGCTTTTTAGCTGTATCCGGCTGAAACGAGAATATTTAATCGCATCCATTGAGAGTACTGCTGCTACTCGAGTCCCCACTAGGCACCGCAGAAGTGATCTATGAGGTATGCCAATGTTGATTGTCAGCAAGGAGGACATGTTATTTTTAATCTCCATAGATTGTGGTTTCCCAGTGAGGAAGTCACTTACAGTGGATGTAAGTGTTGCTGGACGATAATCATTGAGGAAAGTTACCATGTTCTTCTTAGGTGCCAGTATACCTGAAGCCTGCTTGAAGCAAGTGGGTACCTCAGACTGCTGAAGCGAGAGTTTAAAGATATTGGTGAGCACTGCAGCCAGTTGATCAGCACAGGTCTTTAATACACAGCCAGGTAACCCATCTGAGCTGGATACTTTCTGTGGGTTCACCCTCATAAAGGATGCTCTCATGACAGTCTCAGAGACTGAAATCACAAAGTCATTGGGGGCTGTGGGAGTTCCTGAAAGTTCCTCCGTGTTTTGATGGTCAAGGTGATCTCAGAAGGCATTGAGCTCATCTGGAAGCAAAGCCTTGTTATTCACTATGTTGCTTGGTTTCACTTTGTAGTAGGTGATAGCTGTCACAGCCGTTAAGCATGCTTCAGTGATTCTGTTTTGGTCCTGAATTTCCATTTTACCTAGGTTGTACCCAAACCTTTTGTATCTTACCTGGTTGCCAGATCAGAAAGCCACTGATTTGGCCCTCAGTAGATTGTGGATCTCATGGTTCATCTAAGAATCTGGTTGAGGAAGACTCTGAATGATTTTGTGGGGACACACTTGTCTACAACTCTTTTTATAAGGTCCGTGACAATTGTGGTGCATTCATTCAAATTCTCTGATGAATCCTTGTCCATGGCCCTATCCACTGAATTAAAGCATTCCTGGAGCTGTTCCTCTGCCACCCGTGACCACCTCTTTGGTGCCCTTGTCTCTGGAGTCTTGCTCTTTAGCTTCTGCCTGTATGCAGGTAGGAGCTGAAAGCCAAGTGATCAGATTTCCTGAAATGCAGTCTAGGGATGGTACAGTAGGCATTCCTAATCTTAGTGATCAAATGTGCTGGGCCCTTGCTGCCACAGAATATATGTTGATGATAATTGGGCAGAGATTTATTCAAGCAAGCTCGACTGAGGTCTCACTTAGTGTATTTGGATTTTGAAAAGTCCTTTGAGGAAGTCCTTTATGAGGTTATCGTGCAGAAAGCATGTAATATACTGGATGGAATGAAAATTGTCTGATTGGCGTGAAATGGAAAGTAGGAATTAACTTTTTTTTGGGGTGGCAGGAGGCAGGAGGTTACCCCATTTTCACTCTAAGTAAAACGCTGAAGAACCAAACTGAAAAGCAGAAAATCAGCTTAGAGTACCCAGAGTTAGCTGTTACTAACATGCAGACCCTAATGGAAGTGAAGAATCGAGTATATTGGACTAAATTGAACTGTGATGTAAAGCCTGTGATAAAGTCAGAATTTTAAAATAAGGATTTGACTGCAGCTGTGAAAAGAAAGTATTTGTTCTGAAAGGGCTTTTTCCTACCTTACAAGTCTGTTAAATTCATCAGAATTATGTGATATTATAGTCATCTTGTATAGGCTAAACCATAGCCCTTCACTTTTTCAGGGTCACCTTTCCCCATTGGCTTCTCAGGTGGGAGGTGGGGAGGGAGGAGGGGGGGAGAGGTTGCTGTCATTCTTCCTGCGAACAAACAGGACCAAGGTCTTCACTTCTCTGGATTATTTACTTCATCCTCCTTTTTAAAGGTGGCAATTCATGATAGGTACTGGGGGCTCTGGATAGAGGTAGTACCTTTGATGTCAGTCATGCTGCTCCCTACCAGACAGAGTGGATGGTCATCACCAATCCTCATCCATCTCCTAAACCTCTCACGTGTTGGCTCCAAGCGCCATACCCCAGGTAAACCGCTTCAGCTGGCAGGCTAAACCACGTCAGGGGGTGGTATTAGCACGGCACCACTGGGCGAATGACTTCCATGATGAAATCACCGGCCGGGATGGAAAGGTTCTCAGATGAACTATAACGGCCACGTGTTCACAACCAAGGCGAGCCACCAAGTTGGAGGAAATCGGCTGTGGTCAAACCTGGAGAGGGATGGGCTCCGCCAGGTTTCAGATGCCCAAGACACGCCGCATGATGAGCACACCAAAAAGCAACTTCATACCGGATCGGTCACAGCCCGGGTTACCAATGACCACTGAGAAGTGCATACTGAGGAAGGAAGTGTACTCTATTATAGCGGAAAAGAGAATAGTCATGAAAATGGCGTAGGGTTCCTAGTCAACAAATCTATCAAGAACGCTGTCCTAGGATGCCAACCAGCGTCAAGCAGGCTTATGACCATCTGCCTGTGAGTAAAGCCATTCAACATCACAGTGGCACAAGTCTACGCCCCAACAACAGACTACAATGATGAACATATTGAAGAATTCTATAAGAAACTACAACATGTCATCGACAAGATGGACAAAAAAGATACTTTGATCATTCAGGGTGACTGGAATGCCAGGGTGGGCAGAGACGCACAAGCTGAGTGGGGGGATCTCATTGGCCCCTTGTGCAATGACACCTCCAATGAGAAGGGACTACGCCTGCTGGAATTTGCCAGTTATAACAACATGGTGCTGTCGAACACACTTGGAGAGCACAAAGCATCCCGAAGATGGACCTGGCATGCCCCAGTGGTCAACAGATTGACTACATCCTGGTGCAAAGACGGCACAAGTCTGGTGTGAACAGACCGAAGACCAGAACATTCCCAGGAACAGATGTGGGCAGTGACCATGACCTTGTCATGATGAACATCAGAGTGCGCTTGAGGAGAATCAACAAGCCAAAAAACAGCCGGCTGAGATTTGACCTTGGAAAACTGAAAGACCCCGCCATCTCTGAAGAATTTCAGGCAGCAATTGAGGGGAAGTTTGCACCAATACTTCTCCTTGATAAAGACCTGGAGACCACCACAAATAACTTTAACATAGTGATGACGGAAACAGCAAGCAAGATTCTGGGGAAAAGCTGCTGCAAGTCTAAACCATGGGTCACTAACAAGATACTAGATATGTGTGACACAAGAAGGAAATTAAAGAAAGATAAAAACACAGCAGAGGGAAGAACAGAATGCAGGAAAATCAACAAGGAAATCAGGAGGGAAATGATGGAAGCAAAGCAAAGATGGATAGCCGAACAATGTGCGGACATTGAAGACAGCCTCTCCAACAACAACACAAAGAAGGCATTCCAACTGGTGAAAGACCTTACCAAAGAAAAACAAGTCAAAGTGAACACCATCCAAGACAAAAATGGCAAAAGTCTCACAGAAGAAAAGGAAATAATGGATAGGTGGACAGAGTACTGTTCAGAACTGTACAACTACCAGAGCTAAGGGGATCCAGACATGCTGAATGTGCAGGAATCTTCTAATGAGGATGACTATCCAATCATGCGCACCCTCTGTGAGAAACACCTTCAGCACCAGAGAGAGTTCTACCACATCTTCATAGACTTCAAGAAGGCGTTTGACAGAGTCTGGCATGATACCTTATGGGCCACCATGAAGAAATTCAACATGGGGCAGAAGCTGGTTCATACAATCCATCAGATTTACACCAAGGCAACCAGTTCAGTACTCGCTCAGGGCACCATCAGGGAGAGGTTCCGTACCTCTGTAGGAGTCCGTCAGGGCTGCCTCCTCTCCCCCACTCTCAACGTCTTCCTGGAACGAATCATGAGTGTTGCCCTTGAAGATCATGTGGGCACAGTCAGCATCGGAGGGAGGAACATCACAAACCTCAGATTTGCTGATGACATTGATGGACTTGCAGGAAAAGAGGACGAACTGGCCAACCTGGTCAGCCATCTTGACAGAGCCTCCACAAAGTTTGGAATGGAAATAAGTGCTGACAAAACCAAGCTCATGGCAAATGCCAATAGTGCCATCACAACAGACATCTCAGTCCATGGTCAGAAACTTGAGACAGTGCAGCAGTTCAAATACCTCGAGGCAATCATCAGCGATGAAGGATCAAGACCAGAAGTCCTGGCAAGAACTGCACAGACAACGACTGCACTATCCAAACTCAAGACAATATGGAGGGGCAGCAATATCATCATGAAGTACAAGATCAGACTTCTGCATGCATTGGTATTCTCCATCTTCCTGTACGCATGTGAGACATAGACCCTCACAGCAGAGCTACAGAGGAAGGTACAGGCATTGGAAATGAGATGCTATCGCAACATCTTGGGCATCTCATACTTGGACCACATCACAAATGAGCAGGTCTGCAAGACCATCCAGCACCACATTGGCCCCCGTGAAGACCTTCTCACAACGGTGAAGAAAAGAAAACTGAGATGGTACGGCCAGGTAACAAGATCCAGTGGCCTTGCAAAGACCATTCTACAAGGAACTGTGGAGGGGAAAAGCAGGAGAGCTAGACAGAGGAAAAGATGGGTGGACAACATTAAAGAATGGAGAGGGAAAACACTTGCGGTGACCCAGGCTCTGGCACACAACTGCAACAGATGGAACAGACTGGTGCAAAGCTTGTCATGACGACACCCGGACGACTCCACCAGGTGTTAAGGGCATAAGGTAAGGCAAGGCAATTCATGATGTCCAACAACCTTCTTACTCCATTCCATCAAAGCAAGTGTGCAGCCAGCAAGATCAAAGAGCAGTTTTAAGTAAATGTAAGCTCATAGCAAATAGGTTCCAGCGTCAGTTTATCATGGACCTTTACAGCCCAATGGTTAGTGTTATGCAAGTAGCATACATCCTACCATGGTACAGCTAATTCCAGGTGCAATTGAATTTCTTTCTCTATTTTATGTATCTAGTTTAGATACGTTTGGAAGGGTGGAGTAGGGAGGCTCAGTTTCCTAGTGACTAGCACTACCACCATTACCCTCCACATCTTTTCAAGGGAGTTGTGGGTAAATTATACTGCAAAATCTAACATGACATAGAAATAAACATCATCACCATTGGAGTTTATAAACTGAAAGTAGAATATTTTGTTTGGATAAATGGACTTTCTCTTATTTTTCTTAGAAAAATATTCTGTTTCTTTCATCCTCCTTTTTCCTATCAAATCAGGAAGCTGGCAGGCACATTTAAGAAAACATTGGATAAGAGCTGCTTTGTGCAATTCCTGAAGGGATCACCAGCTATACTGGTCTCCAAGTTACTGTAAGGAATGCCTGGATTTAGTCTCCAAGTCATAAATCAGCCTGGGAACTCAATGTAGATTCCCTGCATTCTTCAACCATAAAATGGTGCTATCCTTTTCACTATTTTACCCAGATTTTACTCATCAGAACTTGTTTTACATGATGAAACATATAATGATTTATTTTCCAGTAATTATATTTTAGTTAAGAGTTTCTTTTTATGCCATAATGAACATGTGGCCTGATGTTTATTTTTCCACTTGGACTCATTTCATCGTTACAACATAGCCAGGATTTGATTCTGTTTTTCTTTCCCCTCCTTTCCTCTCCTCACTTTTAGAACTTTATGTTCCATTCTTCCATTCCTTCTTCAATTTTCATGCCTTTGCTTTATTTTTAGATACTTTAATCTTTACCTTTCATGTTTCCCCATGTCCTCTCCTGTCTCCCTTCTTAAATACAGCAATCTTTATGCTTCTTCCATCTTCCTCTTGATTCTTCTCAATAACTCTTTGTTCATTCAATGGTTTCTTAATGTTCTGTTTAATATTGGCTTTATTGGTGTGGATGTGCAGCTCCAGACTAGTATAAACTACTCAACCTGGAGTTGCATAACCAGACTTCAAAGATGTCTTGAATTCTGAGAGTCACAGTTTGCAAATGGCCGCGCTGGGACAGATTTAGATTTCCCAGTGCTGTGATGGGATAGACACGAGAGCAAGTACCTCACTTGGACGTCAGGAATTGAAGATGGCCATTTGTGGTAAGGATTGTATCAAATGCACCATACCTCCAAGATTTCCGCCACCCCTTCCCTAGCCCAAAACAGAAAGAAAAGGCTTTGCTGATGAAGCAGATTTGAAATTCAGTGAGTTTGTGTATTGGAGAAGAATGCATAATTGTTGTCCTAGGCAAATTCCTCAACAACAATTGAACTGAATTTTACTTCAGCTAATTGGCATCTTTCCAATAGAACATAAGAAGTAGAAGTAGCCTCTTTGGTCGCTTACGTCTTTTCTGGTTCTCAATAATGGAATGGCTGATTTTTAATTAGCTCTGTGCCACATTCTGTTACCAGCCCCATAGCCCTTGTTTCCCTTAATTTACCGTATTAAAACTTGATCAGTCTCTGTATTCACTTCTCAGCAGCTAAGCTTTTGCTACCAACTTTAGCAGAGAGTTCCAAAGGTTCTCTTCCAAGGCTGGTCGTCAGAGAGGCCAGGGAGTGGTAGGGAGAGATTCTGCAGATGCTGGAACACATACAAAATGCTGCAGAAGCTCAGCAGGTCAGGCAGCATCCATGCCACTGAATAGACAGTCGATGTTTCAAGCCAAGACCCTTCATCTGGACTGAAAAGGAAGGGGGAAGAGACAGAAGTGGCAGTAGCTGATTGCCTCTCTGACTGGCGGCCTATAACTAGTGGTGTGCTGTGTTCAGTTGTTGTTTGTCATCTATATCAATGGTTTGCATGATGATGTGACTGGATCAGCAAGTTTGTGGATAACACCAGGATTAGGTGCATAGTGGACAGCGAGGAAGGCTATCAAAGCTCACAGCAGGGTCTAGATCAGCAGAAAAAATGGGATGAAGATGGCAGAAGGAATTTAGTGCAGACAAGTGTGAGGTGTCGCTCTTTGGGAGGACAAAGCAGGATAGGTTTGCCTCTCACTCTTCCGCGTTCTGAGGATTACTGTCCTAGTCTACTTAATATTTCCTGATGGGACAACTTCACCCTGGACCCAGTAGTCAATTTGGTAAAACTTCATTTTAAACCCTTCACCATCAACCCCAACCTCATCACAAATATATCATTCTTTAGCCAGGAAGTCCAAACTGTGCGTAATATTCCAGTTGTAGACTTAGTTGGTCCCCTTTAACATTTAGAATTATTATTTTTATTCTCTCAGGCCATATCTTCTGCAGCAGAGGCCAACATAAGGCAATTTGCCTTCTCAATATTTTGTGTGCCCTTATGTTAACTTCTAATGATTTGTTTACAATAAAACTGAGTTACTCTGAATGTCATCATTCATTTTTCACCATTTAAATGATACTGCATATTCTGAATTGCTTTTATTTAAATGAGCAGCATCACGTTTCCATTTTATATTCTATCTGCCATGTGCCTGCTCTTATATTCAGCCTAGCGATAGCCTTTTCAAGTCTCTGCAAAATCCTCACTATTCCCCCTTCCACCCAAATCAATGTCATAGATTATGACTGGCTAAGTCTAACCATCAGTCCCTGTGGAACCCATTAGTTACATCTCTTAATCCAAAATAACCTATTTATTCCTATTCCCTCTTCTTGTCTTTTAAACAATTGTAGTTTCATTCTAATATGTAATTCCCCCCAAGTCCTTGTGAGAACAGAATATGTCCAGGGGGTGGTGGGATCTTTGATTCTGCAGGCAGCTTTACTGGGGCAGCAAGACATAGTCGATGGAGGGGAGGCTGGTTTCTGTGATGTGCTGAGCTGTGTCCACAACTCTCTGCAGTATTGCAGTCATGAGTAAAGCAGATGTCATATCAAGCTGTAATGAATCTGGATAGAATGCATTCTGTGGTTCATCAATTCAAATTGGTAAAGGTCAAAGGGGACATGTCAAATTTATTTAGCCTCTTGAAGAAGAAATGATACCGGTGAACTTTCTTGACCATAGTGTTGATGTGATTGTACTGGGACAGGATTGGTGATGTTCACACCTTGGAAGTTGAAGATCTCTGCACCATTGATGTAGACAGGAGCATGTGCACTGCCTCACTTTCTGAATCAATGACCAGCTCCTTTGCTTTGCTGACATTCAGGAAAAGGACATTGTCATGACATTATGGTACCAGGGCCTACTTTGGCAGTAAGCAAATTACAGAGGGTCCTGGTTGTCTGGGAGACTATAGTTAATGTGTAGCATGACCAGAGTCTTGAAGAACTTCATGATGATGGATGTCAGAGCTACTAGCTGGAAGTCATTAAGTCAACAGTTTTTTTTCCCCACTTGATTTAAGAAGACCACTGTCAGAGATACCGGGATGATCATGTTCTTCTTAAAGCAGGTGGAAACCTCAAAATGAAGCAGAGAGACTGCTGAAAGCTGTTTACAAATACTCCGGCCAGCTAATTCACAGAGGATAAGGACACAGTCAGGGACACCATTCAGGCCAGATGTCTTCTGCAGGTTTACACACTGGAAGTCTGATCAGTGTCTGTGAGTTCAGGTGCAATGGAGGACATTGGGATGGATGGTGACATTCCAAGCTCCTTCTGTTCAAAACATGCACAGAATACATTAAGCTTATTTGGAAGGGAGGCACTTTTGGCAGCGATGTTGCCTGACCTTGCCTGTAGCTGTTCTAGCATGTAAGTCCTAGCACAACTGGCAGCTTGTCTGGAACTCTAGTTTGGATTTGCAATGTCTCTTGATATTGCTGATAGCTTTATCGACATCATATCTCAATTTCTTGTGAAGGTCAGGGTCACCTGATTTGAATGCTGCAGTGATAGACTTCATTAGGAAGTGGATCTCCCAGTTCACTGATAGTTTCTGGTTTGGGAACATAGATTTGACTTCTTTGGGACACAGTCTGCAACACGCTTGCTGATGAAGTCCATGGCAATGGTAACATGCTCATCAAGAGTGCTGAGTCTTGAATAGGAACCAGTCTATTGACTCAAAGCAGTCATGTCTATTTCCTCAGACCAACACTCTATGACTTTAAATACCGGATCTCCAAAATAGCACCTTTGTGTACAGCTCCAAAAAGAAGCATCAAATGTTTTTGTTTAGGACTACATCAGTTGAGAACTATCATCACAGCCATGGCTACTGCAGTAAGAAACATTGTTTTAAGACATTTTAAAAATAGAATCAATCCTCAAATTTGGCAGAATCCAGATTGCAGACTAACCAGGGAGCAAGTGCAGTCTCCTTTTAAGAAAATGTGGCCGATGTACTTGGCTGCAGGTAAAAATGAAACTCAAGGCCCTGAGGCCCCCACTCCCTACCATCCTGTTAGCCAATGTGCAGTCTCTAGACGAAAGTTAAAAATACACTTGGTCTAAGATGTTAACTATCCTGTGCTATCACCAGTGGGATCATCAATTGATACTGAAGACCTCACAGCTGTACCAGAAGGACATGCTGTGTACTCTACTTCACAGAGACATGGCTCACCTCAGCTCTCCGGACACAGTATTTCAGCCCAAGGGCTTCCCCTTTCACCACGTGGGCTAGACAGTAGCGTCAGATAAAGGCAGAGGCAGTGTTATTTGCTTTATGATGAACTCAATGTGGTGCACAGATGCGATGGTTTTATCTCTACTCTGCTCTCCTGATCTGGACCAACTGGTGGTCAAATGTCGCCAATTCTATTTGTTGACAGAATTCTCCACTATCCTCCTGGTAGCAGTTCACATTCCTGGCCAAACTCATGCTGGTACTGAAGGATGCTGGCACAGTCTGGTGGATGGGGAATGCATCAGGAGGCAACATTTTAAATGAAATTGCCTCTTGTTCTTTTAAACTTCAATGAACAGACCCCCCTGTCTGGTTCACCTTTTATCATATGATCATGCCCAGGATAACAACTTCTAATTAAATAATACTTTCAATCATCTCCAATGAGATAATATTTTCCTTAAACAGGGTGACCCTAATTGTTGACAGTTCTCTGTATGTACACTGCATTGCAGACTTGTAGAAATTCTTCCCTGAATTTTATACTCCTCCTCCCCTGAAATAAAGGCTGATGCTCACCTAGCCTTCCCCATTACCCACTGCACTTGTGAGCTAGTTTTCTGTGTTTCATGCAGTGAGACTATAAATGTTCATGAACATTATAAATCTACAGTCACTTTAATGGTGTATTTTTTACGTTTCTCACTAGATTACTCTTATAGTCTTATTTCCCTTTCCTTATTGATGTCCTGGTTTTCTTTTACTAAACTCTGAATTTTTTTTTCCTTACTCCTCAGTGTATTATTTTTCTCTGGCAACATTATAAGCCAATTCCTTTGATCCAATATTATCTATCTCTTCTTGTTGACTGCAGTTAGACTTAGGTTTTTTTTCCAGCCTAAAAAGGCTATATATTTGCTGCAGATCATGTAATATTTTTTCATATGTTGTCTGTTGCTTGATTACTGTCAGACCTCTGAATTCAGGTTCCTCATCTACCATTGCTAACTCATACTTTGTGTGCTTTGTAGTTTGCTTTGGATTCAACCTGAACCATATTTTTAGGTTAAATTAAATGACATCTTAATATTAGATTATTTTATATGATGGTTTCTTTTCCCAATGCACACTTAACTACAAGATTAATAAGTAACACTTTCTCTTTGTCTAATGATCTGTTTTTAATAGTTATCTTATGGTCTTAATTTTGCATGTTAAGGTAGTAGAATGAAGTACTAAATCCATTTTCAAACTCTAAATTGCTACTTTTTTAACTTCTCCACTTGAATAGGAAAAAGGGGAAAAACAGATGTTGGAAATCTTTAGGCTCTGCTCATTTCCAGTCTTGTCCACACATGCTAAACGTTCCAGTGAATTGAAAATATTAGCATTGTCATGGACTTTGATCTTGTATTGAAGTAGAAGCAGTAAAAATTGAAAAACAAAAAAAAAGGGCAGAAAGCTCTGCTCTGTGTTTAGTTCCTCTCATCTCTTTATTTTCATGTGTGAAGCTGAGATTTATTTTGCTTCCTTTTACAAAGTAATATTCAGTTCTGGAATCTATCTTGGGATGTTGATGCTTCAGGCTTCAAGACAAGAGATCAGAAAGGCCCCTATGCTGTGACAACTTCAGTGCCTTTGTTGATGAAACTAACCAGAATAGGATGTATAAGATCATCACAATACATCATATCGGTCTTCAAAAATTAAAGTGTTTTTATGGTATTTCTGTCCTCCAGTTATTCAGTGGATGAGTGGTCTGTCTCATGTGTTTTTGGACATCTGAGGCTAGAGATCTACAACCTCTGATTCCTGTTCTGTGCTGAGTACATTGATCTAAACTAAGGCAGAACAGGCTCTTTTCTCCAACTAGGAAAAAGATCAGTTCCCAGACCTAATGTCTATCTTTCCCCCAAGTTTTTATCTAGTTGTTAACTTTAACTAAATTCCACAGTTCCCACAGTAGGATTTGAATCTGTGTCATTGATTCATTGGTATTATTGGAGTATTATCCAATAATACTGGCACTACACTAGTCCATCGTTCTAATCTTAACGGGGAAGTGTTAGAGCACCTTAACTGACCTCTGCATTCTGGAGTTGGCCTAGGGAACCACGATTTCATACATTGATCTATCTACTCTGAAAAATATGCATGCAGTTGTAATAGAAATGCACAAGCAGTTACAACTGAATGGATATATTACATCTGCCATCCAAAATTGTCTAAAATTGAGACAGCTGAATCTTCTACCTGGACAACTTATTCCAACACAAATGATGATGGAAGGAAATTGTTTTAATTAGAAGGGTTTGGTAAACCAGTTGAACATTAAGCATGAAATCCTCAAGATGCCAAGAGGAAGCAAGATCTTAGGTTCAATGCGTGTAAACATAAATCTAAATTTTCACTTTGTGTTTGAAGACTTTGTTGCGCACCGTATTATTTGCAGGACTGAGTAAGAATGTAAACGTGGGTAAAATAAAGGAAACTCTGTCATTTTTGTATGAATCTCAGAGCTCTGTGGATCATGTGTAAGGTCTTAAATCAATAATTAACATTTAAAGTAAACTCATTATCAAAGTACATATATTTTAGTCCTGAGATTCATTTTCTCGCTGGCATACTCAGAATATCTAATAACCATAGAAGGATCAATGAAAGATGGCGACAACTGGGTGCATAACCAGTGTGCAAAAGACAGCAAACAGTGCAAATACAAAAAAGAAATGAAAAAAGAAGTAATTAATAAATATATATATATATCAAGAACATGAGAAAGTGAATCCATAGGTTGTGGGAACAGTTCAGTGCGGGGCAGGTAAAGTGAGTGAAATTATCCACTCTAGTTCAGGAGTCTGATGGCTGACAGGTAATAATTGTTCCTAAAACTTGTGGTGTGAGTACTGAGGTTCCTGTACCTTCTTCCTGATCCCAGCAGCAAGAAGAAAGCATGACCTAAGTGGTGGCGATCCCTAATGCTAGGTGTAGATGTGCTTAATGGTACGGAGGGCTTTACCCAAGATGGTCTGCATGTATCCACATCTTTTAGTAGAATTTTTCATTCAAGGACATTGGTGTTTCCATACCAGGCTGTGATCCACCACACATCTATAGAAGTTAGTCAGTGTTATAAAAGTCATGGTGAATCTTCACAATCTCCTAAGGAGGTCGAGGCGCTACGGTGCTTTCTTTGTAATTGCAATTACGTGCTGGGCCCAGGACAGGTGCTCTGAAATGATAATACCAGGAAGTTTAAGTTGCTAACCCTCTCTGTCTTTGATCCCCCAAAGAGGACTGGCTCAGGGACCTCTGGTTTCCTCCTCTTGAAATCAATAATCAGATCCTTGGTCTTACTGCTTTGAGTATGAGGTTGGTGTTGTGGTACCACTCAGCTAAATTTTCAGTCTCCCTCCTATATGTTGATTTGTCACCATCTTTGATTCAGCCAATGACAGTGCTGCCGTCAGAAAACTTAAGTATGGCATTAGAGCTGTGCTTAGACTCACAGTTGTAAGTGTAAAGCAAGTAGAGCAGGGGGCTAAACACACAGCCCTGTGGTGCACCTGCCCTGAACGAGATCTTGAAAGAGATGTTGTTGCCAATCCAAACCGATGAGGGACTGTAAGTGAGGAAATAGAGGATCCAATTGCATAAAGAGATACTAAGACCAAGGTCTTGAAGCTTCATGATTAATTTTGAGGGAATGATAGTATTGAATGCTGAGCTGTAGTTGATAAAGGGCATCCTGATGTATGCATCTTAGCTGTCCAGATGCTCCAGGGTTGAGAGACGAGCCAATGAGATGGGATCTGCTATGGACCTGTAGCTCCAGTAGGCAAATTATTGAGGATCCAAGATGCTTCACAGGCAACAGTTGGTAGGTTTCATCACCAACCTCTCAAAACAGTTCATCACTGTGGATATATGTGCTACTGGACGATAGTCAATGAGACAGGTTACCATGTTCTTCTTAGGCAGCGGTATAATTGAAGCTTGATTAAAATAGGATACCTCAGACTGCCTAAGTGGTAGGTTAAAGATCTTAGTCAGAACTCCAGCAAATTGATCAGCACAGGTCTTTTGTACTCGGCCAGGTACCACATCTGGGTTGGATGCTTTCCTTGGGTTCATTCTCCTGAAGCCCGAAAGGTGTCCTCATGTCAGCCTCAGAGACTGAAATCATCACATTATTGGGAGCTTTGGAAGCGTGAGATGATTCCTCCATATTTTGTTGGTAAAAGCAGGCATAGAATTGAGTTCATCTGAAAGCAAAGCCCTGTTGACGCCTATATTGTTCGATTTAACTTTGTAAGAGGTAATAGCATTCAAGCCCTGCCACAACCATCAAGTATTCTTCATTGGTTCAATTTTAGTCTGGAATTGCCTCTTTGCCTGTGAGGTGGCTTTCCTGAGATCATATCTGGACCTCTTGCAATGTTCTTGGTCTCCAGACTTGAATGCCTCTGACCTGGGCCTCAGCAGAATGCAGATCCCATGGTTTATCCAGGGCTTTTGGTTGGGGAAGATTCTGAATCACCTTGTGGGGACGTAATTGTCTACGACTGTTTTTGTAAAGTCCGTCACAACCATGGCGTATTCCTTCAGAACCCCAGCAAGCCCTTGAACATAGCCCAGTCCACTGACTCATTGCAATCCCTTAGCCACTCCTCTGCCTCCCACGGCAAACTCTTTGTTGTCCTACTCTCTGGAGCCTTTCTCGTTAGCCTCTACCTGTATGCAGGTAGGAGAAGGACAACCAAGTGATCAGATTTCCTGAAGTGCAGTCTAGGTACGGAATGTACTCATTCTTTATCTTAATATAGCAGTGGCTAGTGTGTTGGGACCTCTGGTACTATAGATTATATGCTGATGACAATTGGGCACGGATTTCTTCAAACAAGCCTGATCAAAATCCCAGACTATGATATGAAAAGCATTGGGGTAGACTGATTTTTGTTTGGTGAAGGTATCATGCAGTATCTCAAGTGCCTGATTACAGTTGGCCAATGGTGGTATGTAAACTGTCGTCATGGAGAATAACTCTCCGGGTAAATAGAGTGGTCAGCATTTAATTGTTAGGTGTACAAGAGTATGACAAAGCAACATTGGAGCACTACAAACAGTTAATCAAGAGAAAGACAGCTCCACCTTTTGCTGTTTCTGAATCAGCATTTCAGGCCACCCTGTAAATCAAGAAGTATTTGGGTCTGATCACTTTATCTAGCATACTCATAGAGAGCCATGTCTTTGTTAAACACAGAACAGAACAATGTATCATTTCCCTTTAATACATCAGTCTTCCCCGCAGGTCCTTAATTTTGTTCTCCAGAGAGTGCACAGTTCCCTCACCCCCCATGGCTGACCCCCACCGCTTTCTGGCCATGGCGATGAACCATAAGACATAGGAGCAGAGTTAGGCCATCTGGCCCATCGAGTCATTCAATCATGGCTGATTCTGTTTTCTATCTCCTCCTCAAACACCATTTCTCGGCCTTCCTAACCTTTGATGCCATAACCAAATCAAGAACCTATCAATCTCTGCCTTAAATACACCCAGCAACCTGGCCTCCACAGCTGCACGTGGCAACAAATTCCACAAATTCAGCACCCTTTGGCTAGAGAAATTTCTCCGCATCTCTGTTTTGAAAGGGCGCTCCTCTATCCTGAGGCTGTGCCCTCTTGTCCTAAACCCTCCCACCATGGAAAACATCCTTTCCATATCTACTCTGTCTAGGGCTTTCAACTTTCGAAAGGTTTCAATGAGTTACCCCTATCCTTCTGAATTCCAGCAAGTGCAGACCCAGAGCCATCAAGTGTTCCTTCTAAGATAACCCTTTCATTCCTGGAATCATCCTTGTGAATCTCCTCCGGACCCTCTCCAACTCTTCAATGCTGACACATCTCTTATAAGATGAGGGGCCCAAAACTGTTCACAATACTCAAGGTGAGGCCTCACAAGTGCCTTATAAAGCCTCAGCATTACATCCTTGCTTGCTTGAGAGTTAAGACTGAGTCCTTCAGAAGACCATAAAATTTTTAGTTCATTAAGTTGATTTAAAAGTAAGTTGCTTAAAGGAAAATTAAATGCTGCAGATTGCAGTAAGAGTAATTCAAACAAGGTATATTCAGAAATATTGTACGCAGCCTGCAGAATGCTGCCATGGTTCACCAGCACCATCCTGGTGAGGTCCATTCCCATAGACAATTACATGCTTTAAGCTGTTGCTCCACTTGTGTTGCGGATAAAAATATTCAATCTCTCCTTGCTACAGTTGAAAGCTGCCTTAATGATTATCATCCAGTGGCACTCACATTTACCGTGATGAAGTGCTTGAGAGGTTGGTTATGGTGGAATCAACTTCTGCCTCAGCAAGGACCATAAGACCATAAGACAAAGGAGCAGAAGTCGGCCATTCGGCCCATCGAGTCTGCTCCACCATTTTATCATGAGCTGATCCATTCTCCCATTTAGTCCCACTCCCCCGCCTTCTCACCATAACCTTTGATGCCCTGGCTACTCAGATACCTATCAATCTCTGCCTTAAATACATCCAATGACTTGGCCTCCACTGCTGCTCGTGGCAACAAATTCCATAGATTCACCACCCTCTGGCTAAAAAAATTTCTTCGCATCTCTGTTCTGAAAGGGCGCCCTTCAATCCTTAAGTCATGCCCTCTCGTACTAGACTTCCCCATCATGGGAAACAACTTTGCCACATCCACTCTGTCCATGCCTTTCAACATTCAAAATGTTTCTATGAGGTCTCCACTCATTCTTCTAAACTCCAAGGAATACAGTCCAAGAGCAGACAAACGTTGCTCATATGTTAACCCTCTCATTCCCGGAATCATTCTAGTGAATCTTCTCTGTACCCTCTCCAACGTCAGCACATCCTTTCTTAAATAAGGAGACCAAAACTGCCCACAGTACTCCAAGTGAAGTCTCACCAGCGCCTTATAGAGCCTCAACATCACATCCCTGCTCCTATACTCTATTCCTCTAGAAATGAATGCCAACATTGCATTCGCCTTCCTCACCACCAACTCAACCTGGAGGTTAACCTTAAGGGTATCCTGTACGAGGACTCCCAAGTCCTGTTGCATCTCAGAACTTTGAATTCTCTCCTTATTTAAATAATAGTCTGCCCATTTATTTCTTCTGCCAAAGTGCAGAACCATACACTTTCCAACATTGTATTTCATTTGCCACTTCTTTGCCCATTCTTCCAATCTATCCAAGTCTCTCTGCAGACTCTCTGTTTCCTCAGCACTACCGGCCTCTCCACCTATCTTCGTATCATCAGCAAACTTAGCCACAAAGCCATCTATTCCATAATCCAAATTGTTGGACCTGAAACCACTGCAATTTGCCTTTTGCCACAATAGGTCTATGGCAGATGTGATCCCATTGGCTCTCCACATGGCCTTGAATTACCTGGATAATACAAATATCTATTTCAGAATGCTGGTTATCGACTACAGCTCAGCGTTTAACACCATCATTCCTAAAGTTCTGATTGTGCATCTCCAGAACCTGGGCTTCTGCAACTCCATCTGTAACTGGATCCTTGT
Organism: Mobula birostris; assembly: GCF_030028105.1. NCBI lineage: Eukaryota > Metazoa > Chordata > Chondrichthyes > Myliobatiformes > Myliobatidae > Mobula > Mobula birostris. Next base: position 48,664,374 of record NC_092373.1, read on the forward strand.
CTTATCTGTGCAGATCAGAAATAACATCTCCACTTAACTGACATTCAACACTGCCGCACATCAGGGATGTGTGCTTAACTCACTGCTCCACTCTCTCTACACCCATGATTGAGTGGCTAGGCTCAGCTTAAATGCTATCTATAAATTTGCTGGTGATACAACCATTGTTGGCAGAATCTTAGATGTTGACAAGAGGGTGTACAGGAGCAAGATACACCCGCTAGTTGAGTGGTGTCGCCGTGACAACCTCACACTCAGCATCAGTAAGACAAAGATCAGAAGGGGTTAGATAAGGGAACACTCAGCAGTCCTCAAAGAGGGATCAGAAGTAGAAAGAATGAGCTATTTCAAGTTCCTGTGTGTTAATATCTCTGAGGATCTAACCTGGACCCAGCATATCAATATAGCTACAAAGAAGGCAGGATAGTGGCTATATTTCATTCAAAGTTTGAGGAAATTTGTTATGTTGTGGCGACCCACTTTCTGGCACACACGAACTGGCTCATGAAACAGCGTGCGCAGGCAGAGGGCCAGCCCCAAAAAGGGCGCCAGGCCATCTTCACCAGCAGGGGGAAAATCCCGCGTGCGGAAAGGGTCTGGGAATATGCATTCCCCACAGCAGTCCCGCCCAGGGAGGGCAGGAACGGGAAGGCTTTAAAGCAGGCCGCGAAGTTTGAATAAATCTCTTTATCGCAACTCCAACTCATCGACTACGTGTGGTTATTTTAGCGCTGTGTGTAGCACACCGCTACAATGTCACCTAAAACACTTGTAAACTTCTAAAGATGTACCATGGAGAACACTCTACAACTGGCTGCTTCACCATCTGGCATGGGCTGGGGGTGGGGTTTGCTGCTTCACCGGGTCGAAGTAAGTTATAGCCTCTGTAGTATCCGGGACATCTTCAAGGAGTGGTGCCTCAGAAAAGTGGCATCCGTCATTAAGGACCCCCACCATACAGAACATGCCCTGTTCTCATTGCTGCCATCAGGAACCAGGTACAGAAGCCTAATGGCCAACATTCAATAATTCAGGAACAGCTTCTTCCCCTCTGCCATCCAATTACTGAATGGACATTGAACCCGTGAACACTACCTCACTACTTTTTTTATTTCTATTTTTGCACTACTTACTTAACTATTATATACTGTTTCTATAAAATACTGCATATGCCAGTGATATTTAACCTGATTTTGATTTTGATGTTTCTTCTACCATTGCCTTTTCAAGCCTTTATTCATCAAAGTCCAAACAAGAAGAAAAAACAACAGAATCAAAAATCGAAGGATAAAGTGAAATTGAAATCGTTGAGATTTTCAAGCTTACACAGTATAAGGTTGCTTTATGGTTTAGATAACCCAACAAATTTCTTAAAAGAAATAAATAGATCAAATCCGTAATAACTATGAAGGTCTTTAAATGATAACACTTGTATACACAAAACCTAGAAAATGGTCCACTGAGGAGACTACTTAATTCAGAGTATATTGCATAAGCAATCATTTCTGGTTGAAATCAAATACATTGTAAAACAGAAACAGGCACTTCTATACACTACTTTCATTGCCCAGTATTTTTTCTGGCATCAGGTGCATACTTAATGATGATACTTTTCAGCCAATGGCATTTTTTGCCTTGCAGAGGAAAACTGGAGATCAAGTATCATGGAATGTCTAAAGTACAACTAGGAATATTTAGTGCCTCTTCCTTGCTTTCCTTATCATTCAATGAAACACAGCTGATATTGCTGGATAAGACAAAAAAAAATGACTGAAGAAATGCCAGAGTACACCAACGTAATTTATCTTTGCTCAGCGAAAATGAGATTGGTCCTAAAAAAGGGAAACATTTGAACTAGCACTAGTGCATTCAGAATTAAATAATGATTACGTGACCTCCTTAAATTAGTCAGATTGTATGCATTGTCCAAGCATGTCAATATGTTTCAATAGGTACACTTAATGTCAGAGAAATGTATACAGTATACATCCTGAAATTCTTTTTCTTCGCAAACATCCATGAAAATGGAGGAATGCCTCAAAGAATGTATGACAGTTAAATGTTAGAACCCCAAAGACCCCCCCCCCAGCTCCCTCCTTCCACACACAAGTAGCAGTAAGGTAATGATCCCCCCCCAACCCCACCAGCAAAAAGAATCATTTCCCTCCACCGAGCACTCAAGTGTGCAGCAAGCAGCAATAAAGACATAGACTTGCAGAAACCTCAAAAACTAGTCGTTCATCCAGTAATTCAACATAACACAGGCTCTCTCTTTCCCTAATAAGGGAAAAAGAGGTGTCCCTGTTCCACAGAGCGAGGGGAGACGTAAGAAATAACTCATTGATTTACGACGTTAAAAGTCTGTTGCGTTGCTTTTTCCAAGCTCCGCACCCAGAGAGGCAGCACCAAAAAGGCGCAGCTCTCTGGACACACAACCCCCGGCAGCTAACCCACTGCTCCTGATTTTCTGTCTTCTCCTGCAAATCTTTAGTCAGGGGCTTCGGCCTAGAGTCAGCACGTCTCCAGAACCACAGAAATCCAGAACCCTGAAGGCATGCTTGCCTTCCAGGCCATCTGCTTGGGATATCAAAAAGCGACTGGTCATGAGGCCCCGAGAGCGGGGTCCCATTCCCGCAAAGAACCAAAGTCAAGAGTGTAACTTCAGGCAACACACGTAAAAGTTGCTGGTGAATGCATCAGGCCAGGCAGCATCTTTAGGAAGAGGTACAGTCGACGTTTCGGGCCGAGACCCTTCGTCAGGACTAACTGAAAGAAGAGCTAGTAAGAGATTTGAAAGTGGGAGGGGGAGGGGGAGATCTGAAATGATAGGAGAAGACAGGAGGGGGAGGGATGGAGGCAAGAGCTGGACAGGTGATTGGCAAAAGGGATATGAGAAGATCATGGGACAGGAAGCCTAGGGAGAAAGAAAAGGGGGAGGGGGGGAAACCCAGAGGATGGACAAGGGGTATAGTGAGAGGGACAGAGGGAGAAAAAGGAGAGAGAGAAAAAGAATGTGTGTATATAAATAAATAACAGATGGGGTACCAGCCTAGAGATGCTGCCTGGCCTGCTGGGTTCACCAGCAACTTTTAAGTGTGTTGCTTGCAATACCAGCATCTGCAGATTTCCTCATGTAACTTCAGGTCAGGGTCTTTAAAAGAACCTTAGAGAGGAAAAAAAAGAGATATCAAAGATAGAAATAGAGCTGTTTCCGAAGATGCAAGCAAAGGAGTTGTCGTTTAGGGCCGTTTTAAGAGAAAATTAGAGAAGGGTGCAGGTTCAGGGATAGTGCAGAGAAAATCAGGGGGAAGCTTGCTGTGGAGATGCTTAAGAATTTGAAGGAAAGTATTAGAATTGACAGAATGAACAACTCCAACACTGTTCCTCCAGAGCCCTTCCTCTGGAAACTCCTGAGCTAGCAGCCCCACAAACCCTGAACCCACCATAAATGAAAATGGTAATTTAAACTCATCCTTTCAATTTCCCAGAGTTAGTTGGAAGCCTTGGAGCTGTACAGTTTCCCGCTGCATTCCACTAATTTCCACACCAGAGCATCCAACAGTTGTCAAATGAGCCCAGCTTTTAAAATTAACAAAACTATACTTTGCTACAGGCCAATAGATATTGTCAAAATAAGTGAAAATTGTTGAAAATGCACTCGCAATAAAATTCAGACAAAGAATTCTGAAAGAGAGGCAAGAAGGAAGAAACACATTAAAATACTCCAAGAAGAACAAGATAACAGAGAGGGAAAGGTCATGTTATAGTTAATAATGGGGTCAACTTTTGTTTGCAATGACTTGAGTGCCTGAATATATGTATATTCTAGCAGGAGACTTTAGTGAAGCAAAAGAGTGACAGCATTCAAGATCCAAGTTTCTATCAATGTCTTCAGACAATCATCCATCATAATATCATGGATAGAAGGGGACCTTTCAGATCTCAGTGGGCATTAACTGGTGAAGGCAAAGGTCATTGTCTAGAATGATGCATTTTAGGTGAGATTGGATCAGAAAAGGTGATTAGACAAATAGTGCTCATTGATTAGGAAGAATGAGAGAGGAGCTGGGCAGTTATGATTAACATTCATATATAACCGTATAACAATTACAGCATGGAAACACGCCATCTCAGCCTTTCTAGTCCATGCCGAACTCTTACTCTCACCTAGTCCCACCGACCTGCACACAGCTCATAACCCTCCATTCCTTTCCTGTCCATATAGCTATCCAATTTAACTTTAAATGACAACATTGAATCTGTCTCAACCACTTCTGCTGGAAGCTCGTTCCACACAGTTACCATTCTCTGGGTAAAGAAGTTCCCCCTCATGTTACTCCTAAACTTTTGCCCTTTAACTCTCAACTCATGTCCTCTTGTCTGAATCTCCCCCACTCTCAATGGAAAAAGCCTATCTACTTCAACTCTATCTATCCCCCTCATAATTTTAAATACCTCTATCAAGCCCTGCTCAACCTTCTACGCTCCAATGAATAAAGACCCAACTTGTTCAACCTTTCTCTGTAACTTAGGTGATGAAACCCAGGCAACATTCTAGTAAATCTTCTCTGTACTCTATTTTGTTGACCTCTTTCCTATAATTCGGTGACCAGAACTGTACACAATACTCCAAATTTGGCCTTACCAATGCCTTGTACAATTTCAGCATTACACCCCAACTCCTATACTCAATGCTCTGATTTATAAAGGCCAGCATACCAAAAGCTTTCTTCACCACCCTATCCACATGAGATTCCACCTTCAGGGAACTAAACACCATTAGTCCTAGATCCCTCTGTTCTACTGTGTTCTTCAACCATTTACCATGTATGTCCTACTTTGATTAGTCCTACCAAAATGTAGCACCGCACATTTATCAGCATTAAACTCCATCTGCCATCTTTCAGCCCACTGTTCTAACTGGCCTAAATCTCTCTGCAAACTTTGAAAACCTACTTCATTATCCACAATTCCACCTATCTTAGTATCATCTGCATTCATGAAGAGCAAGTGACAGATGTAGATTTATCCAAGACAGATTCAAGCCTTAGAGCAGGAAGATAGAGAATACACTGGATTAGAGTTGGGTAAAAGGGAATAAAATACCTGAAGGTAAAAAGAAGCTGAGAGGAACATGAGCAGAAAAACAATTACTTTCTTGGAAACAGACTCTGATATAAATTATCAGTCAAAATAAGTATGAAAGTAAACACAAAGGAAATTAAAACTACATGGGCATTTCCAAGAGCACAGAAGATACATTCTGGCCATAAACACAGGTTAGGAAAAATAGTGCGTAAAAATTTAAGTAAACGGTGTGACCATAGGATTAAATTCATGCAGGCATGAAGCATAGATGGAAAAATGTCCTGGAATGCAGAGATGGGATGAAAGTAGGTGTTGGGAAATTTGCAGAGAATCATTGAGTTCAGTGTTAGAGATTTCCCAGTGAAAAGCAGAGGAACTAAAGTTTCACACTGAGCCAGCAGAAGTTGAATTGGAGACACAGTGAAGGTCATTATTCTTCACTATAAACTTGGTATACTCAGACGCTTTTGCAACAACAGCAGCAAACTGCCAAATGAACTGTGTAATATTTCTTTTCCAGTACTTCACCAGAACCAGCACAAATATTCACTCTTCTTATGCTTTGAACTGTGGATAATTTGTGTGTGTTCAATTTATCTGCAAAATGCCTAGTTTTTGGGCATTTTTCAGATAAAGATCTAGGTCTGTTTCTTTTATCACAGATTGCAACAAGCAATGCTTAGAGCTGGTCTTTAACTGTACTGCACAAATTCAACTAAGTGTCCCTGTGTAAATAAGAAGTACAAAGTAAATCTTACAATTTTGAACATGGTACCTTTTTTTTCATTCAGGGACCTTATTCATCTTTTGTTTTCAATTACAGACACCATTCTCGCCTGCCTTCCTGTGTAGACTGCTTATTCTGACCCATTCATGCATTGCAACTCACTACATCATTTGGTTATGGCAAGCCCATTATTTACTCTGTATAAAAGATGCTCGGGATAAATTACATTTTCTTGTTCTGCAACTTTGTACTTTTAGAGCTGCAAAAACAGCCAGGGAAAAGTAAAGATAGATCCTATACTCTAGTTGTAGTAGAATTACCAGGTTTTTTAAGAAATGAAAACTAAAATGCTTCTTTGCAACCCTTAATGCTCTCGTTAAGGGTTACAAAAGACAACTGCAATGAAAGTATACTCTTCTTCTTAGACATCTAGATTACAGTACCTGTTTCCACTTCCTTTCGGAGCTGACTGGATTTGGGATGTCCTTCCTCAATGCTTGATCCCAATAAAATGACAGGAGATTATTTGAGACTTGCTGAGTACTTCTTCCCTGCAGTGATCTGACACAGGTCACAACAAAAGCTGAATTTCCTCAAGGAGACCTTGAGGGTATCCTGGCATTGTTTCCTTTGACCTCCTTGAAACCAACACCTGCTTTGGCTGTGATTACTATGACTGGTCAATCAAAGCACACTCTGCCGATTGACAAGACAAAAGCTGATAGAATAAAAATTTCCAAAAAAGACAAATTCAGACACCACTGAATAGCAAGATGAGGCTTCAGTTCCCTTCAGGCAGCATGCAGTGGGCATTTAATGTCTCTTAAGACTTTTCTCACCTCTGAAGTGGTACTTTATGTGTGTGGGGGAGGAGGGGATGCAATACCCAAGGCAGGATTACAGCGAACTGCGGTGAAGAGTTCATCTTGAAGAAGGGGGGAGATGCAGTGAAGGTGCTGAATGAATGGGGTGAACAAGACAGAAAATGGTAGTAGCATTGAGAGGAGAGGCTAATTTGAAATGGCTTGATGAGGGGTGATAGGGTCCAAGACAATCAGTGTTAGTTTGTCTCCATTTATCTCTATCTCTATGTGATTGTGTTTTTGTTTGCACATGTATGTGTGCTTGCATGTGTCTAAAAATGTGTGAACATGTGTTTGAGGGTGTGTGTGTGTGTGTGTGTGTGAGTGTGAGTGTGAATGTGTGTGTGTGTGTGTGTGTGAGAGAGTGTGTGTATTTGAGTGTGAGTGTGTGTGTGTGTGTGTGTGCCTTTGTTAGTTAGAGAAGGCTGGGTTGGGGTGGGAAGTGCCACGTTAGTTTTCACTCTTTACAGGTGCTTATACATTTTTTTGCAATTTTAATAACTCTAAAGGAAACTCTCCAGAGTAGAGTGGCCAACAGCAATAGTGGGATAACAATGATGTGGGCACAAGACAGTGGCAGAGTGGTTAGCACACCAATCTACAGCACCAGCAAGCACTGAGCAGGGTTCAATTCAACAAGCACTGATCAGGTTCATTTCAGCAATCACTGATCTGGGTTCAATTCAGCAATCACTCATCTAGGTTCAATTCAGAAATCACTGATCAGGGTTCAACTTAGCAATCACTGATCTGGATTCAATTCTCACTGCTGTCTGTAAGGATTTTATACATTCTTCCTGTGATCAAGTGGGTTTCCTCCAGGTGCTCCGGTTTGCTCCCACATTCCAAAGACATATAGTTAGGGTTATTAAGGTTTTGGTTATGCTATGTTTGCACTGGAAGCATGACATTATATGCAGATTGCCCAGCACAATCCTCACTGATCTGATTGGATACAAACAGCATACTTCGTTGAATGTTTTGAAGTACATGTAAGAATCAAAGCTAATTTTTCATCTTTATCTTCATGTGGGTTAAATGTGATTTCTTTCGCAGAAATTTGTACACTGATGTGCTAATAAGTGCCTGGTGGGACATAGCAGAAGAACAAGCTTTCCATGTAGAAGGACAAAACAATCTTTCCCTATCTCCAGCCCCAGGATTAGAGCAGCATGGTAGCATAGATGTTAGCACAATGCTTTTCAGTACCAGAGAGGTTCAATTCCCACCACTGTCTGTAAGGAGTTTGTACATCCTCCCTGTGACTGCATGAACTTCCTATGGGGCAATGTTCTCTCTAAGTTGTGCGAGTATATACATGCACACATCTTTTGCTGCCAGTGCACAAAGGAATTTAAACTGAACACAACAGGTTGTCACGCTCATCTTGTTGGCATGTTAAGTATATTTCACGATCATACACAATCACATTTCCATTTCTAGTTTCTGATGCGGACTGTGTTGACAACGTGGAGTTTGTGATGATTTGTCTCAGATTTCAGAACTGGCTTACTTATACTGTTTTTAATGAAGTATACTGTTTTAATTATTGATTCACTATATCGAATTCCAAAGAAGCAAAAAGCGTGAAGCACAAAAGAAATGCCAGTTCACTTAAAGCTTAACGGTTTGCTAGCTGTTAAATGAATACCTCTATATATAAAATTTAGTGCACACATCTTGTTGTCACTGAGCAAAAAAATTGCGCAGCACAAGATTTTTTGCACACACTGGTCATTACAAATTAGAGGGAACATTGCTCTGGGTGCTCCAGTTTCCTCCCACAGACCAAAGACATACTGGATGGCAGGATAATCGGTCATTATAAATTGTCCCGTAATTAGGCTAGGGTTATACTGGGGGCTGCTGGGTAGCATGGTTCGAAGAGCCAAAAGGACCTATTCTGTGCTGTATCTCAATAAATAATAGTTTCCTCTTTGGCTCTACTGAAACTCTGTCTTCATCATTAAACCTGCCCAAGATCCTTTCCCTGGCTTCCTTGTGATACTGACCTTTCTATTCCTGTTCAATTGCTCTTTCTTCATTCCTGCTAGAAAACACATGTAAGTGTGTTGGGTCAAACACCAAGAGCTCCTCAAGGGTATCTCCATCTGTTTATAACTCTGCCATTTCCAAACTTCGCCAGATTACTGCTTTCCAAAATGGATGTCTGAGACCTGGGACTAAATCTGAGGAAAACAGTAACTCCTTACGAGTGCCGCTTTGGGAAGCAGGCTCAGAATACATCCAGAACACAAAACCTAGGAGGGCATGGAGAAACAAATGGTATAGTACTCTCTCCAGTAATGTATCCTTCAAATGCAAAACAAAAAATATTGGTAACGCAATATTTCAAATAGTTTATCTTTAAATTGTTCAATAATGTGTACATTATGGGCTGATAAAAGTTTAAGCAGAGAAGATGATCAGTTGCTTTTTTTACATTTATTTCAAAACATGTGCTATCTTTTTAAAGAATTCTGATCAGTACTGGAATGTGAAATATTGTGACTCATTCAGTATTTAAAAGCAACTGCATTAGAAAGTCTCTTGGGCAGTATGAACAGACTGGGATCTTAAAACAATATTATGGTCTATGAAAAGATGAGAGCAAAATCTGAGAAGACTCCTGAGATTCTGAGTCACAAGTGTTGACAGAGCAGTCAATTCATGCTGTTTTATGAATTTAAGTACAGTAGTGTAACCCCTAACCCTTTCACTTATGCAACAATCATCATTCTCAGTTTTATTGTTCCTTTGACATACAGGCACTGTTTATTTGATGTGCAAGGTTGATGGAAAATGTCTCTGTTCAACACAATGTATGCCAGGGAACTGTAATTCAAATTTGTCAATCATCAGCTTAAGATCAGTATCTGTAACAAAACACTCAGTTGGAAAACCTGCGATTGTGTCGATTGAGCCTTGCTCCAAGCTCATCAATAGTAAGCCCTCGGATGCATGCAAAGAGGTTCCCTTTTCAAACATCCACTGTTTTAATATTACAGCCGCATGGGTGGGAATATCCAGTTTCTCTTAGTACTAAAGGCATTGAAATACAGTCAATATCTATGACTATCATCCAGGATCTTTAAATTCTGACTTTGCGCTGATCTCAGTGCATAATATATGCAACTTAAAAAAAAACTCCTACTTGATTTTGACACAGGACATGCTGCATAGGCAGATCCTAGAGAAGCCAGAGAAGTAGTGGCAGCTCTCCCTAAGCCACTGCAAGAGAGGTTCACACTGGGGAGCAGAGGAAAAGGACAATCAGCACACTGTTCACAGCAGTCCCTCCATTCACATCCTGCAATAATTGTCCAAACATGCAACATAAAATGATGAACATTTAAAAATAATTAGGTTGCTTTGCTGTTCAAGGCTTACATTGTTTCAAACTATAATCTGTACGATTCCACAGAGGGTTAAGTGTCTGTCTGAAGGAGGCTGGAAATTTTGTACTTCAGAAAAATGGCCTTTGCTCATTTGCCAGACACTCATTTGTTAGCCTATTCAAAAAGTATTTGTTCCCAGACAATTGGAAACTGCTAGCAGTGCCCGCAAAATTCCATATTTGTAGATTTCCTAAGGTTGCATTCAATAACCAACAGCATAAACCTCTACTTAATTCAGGAGTTAAGCACTGAATGTCAGCTGTACACACACTAATAATTTACATGAAACCAGCATCAGGTAATTGCTTCGAAGATTCCAGTCTTGACAACAGCAATAAACAGTCTACATCAGCAAATATTCTGAGGCCAGGCTTAAAAGTCCATGCGCTTTTTAACATTATTATAGACAACTTTGTAATAAACAGTATGGATGGAATGTTCTTGTATATGTAAACATCGCTTTGAAAGATTAATCATATTGTTTTGTGTGGGACAGATTATTAAATTTCCAAAGACCACACTCAAAGTACACACTCATAATAATGTTACTACTGCAACGGCCAGTAGGGCAAAGTGTTTTGTAATAGATTTCAAATATTCACTATTATTCATTAGTGACATGAGGTATTTCCTGAAGCAGACTCCCAGCCTCCTGAAGAAGATATAGTTTATTCAAATGCAGTTGTATTATTGGCACCATTAAATATTAAGATCTATAAATTCCTTTATGCTGAAGATAGCCTTTGAAGTGATTAGTTTTATATATGTGTGTGTGTGTGTGTGTGTGTGTGTGTGTGTTGGCACAATAAAACTACTAGTTTGGAATTATTTCAGTACCAAAGAGTAAAACAAATTTATAACCTTTTGACCTCAGTTTAGTTTTTGTTAATGGCTTTGATTTTTAGTTTGATAATTATTTCAACCTTTCCATGCTTATTCTTTTCCTTCCATTCTGTTTTGCTTGGTTATACAAGGGTTTTAATTACTTGGCTTTAATCAATTAAAACTCCAATTGAAGCCCCTAAAGACTTATCTGGAAAGTTTTCTTTCAGTGATAAAACTGTGTTGTCAAGAAATGTCAACTGTGCAAAATTTTCGTTTTCTTTTAAGAATTGACTTGCATGAGATTCAAGCTACATTAGCAAAATACGGAACACAAGAGAGTCTGTCTGCAGATGCTGGAAATCCAGAGAAGCAAACACAAATTGCTGAGGGAACCCAGTAGGATCATCATCTCTAGAAATGAATAAATAGTTGATGTTTCAGGCCAAGACCCTTCTTCAAGACTGGAAAGGAAGTGGGGAGATGCTGGAATTAAAAATGTGGTGGGGAGGGGAGGAGGACTAGCTAGAAGCTAAGGGGTGGGAAAAGTAAAGGGCTGGAGAATAAGGAATTTTATAGGAGAGGAGGGTGGGTCATGAGAGAAAGGGAAGAAGGAAGGACACCGGGGGAGGTGATAGACAGGTGAGGAGAAGAGATAGGAGTTCAGACAAGAGAACTGAAGAAGAGGGAAGAGGGAGCAAAAAAAAAAATTACCGGAAGAGGAAATCGATGTTCACGCCATCAGGTTGGAGGCTACCAAGATGGCATAAGAGGTGTTCAGTACTGATTCCTGATCAATCGCATTTGTTGGTGGGATATGTGTGAGTGGTATGATGGTGATGAAAAACACTTGAAGAGTAAAAAGCGAGATAAATAGAACAAAAGACAAAATATGCTTACACGAAATAAATTGAAGTATGTTGAAAAATTTAAGGTAAAGCCTACAATAGTGTTTTTATTACAAGTTTTGTTTCAGCTATCCTTTATGGATTCTGAAATATATAGAGTCATAGAGCATTTAACTGACCCTCTAGCCCAATTTGTCCATGCTGACTAAGATTTCCATCTAAGCTAGTCCAATTTGCTTATATTTGGCCCATGTCCCTCTAAACCAGGGGTTCCCAGCCTGGGATCCATGGACTCCTTGCTTAATGGTAGGTGTCCATGGAATAAAAAGGTTGGGAACCCCTACTCTAAATCTTTTCTATCCATGGACCTGTCCAAGTGCCTTTTAAGTGCTACCAATATATCTGCCTCAACCACTTCTTCTGTCAGTTCAGTCCATTCTGACCATCCTCTGAGTTAAAAAGTTTACTTTTGAATTCCTCTTAAATCTCTTCCATCTCACCCTAACTCTTTGTCCTCTGTTTCTGATTCACCAACCCTGGGTAAAATAAAAAGCTGTACATATTCACCTTAACTATGCACCTCTTGATTTTCTGCATGTTTATAAGATCACCACTTATTCTCCTTTGCTGCAACCTGCTCAACCTGTATCTGTGACTCAATTCTTCAAATCCTGGCAACATCCTCATAAATCTTCTCTGCCCTGTGACCATTTAGATGGCATCTTTCATATAACAGGGTGACCAAAACTGAACACAATATTTCAAATGATGCCTCATCAACATCTTGTGTAATGACACCACAACATCCAAGCTGCTATACTCAATATCCTGATTGATAAAGGCCAGGTGGCAAAAGGCTTCTGCACCACTCTGTCTTCCTGCAATGCCACTTTGAGGAAACTACTTTTGTGTATTTTGAGGGCCCCCTGCTTTAGAACACTCCACAGTGCCCTACTATTCACTGTGAAAGTTCTACCCTGATCTGTCATCCCAAAATGCAACACCTTTCGCTTACCCGAAATAATTCCATTTACTATTTGTTAGATCACTTCCTCAGATGATCAAAATCTCTCTGTAATTCCTGATAGCCACGTTCACTCGACATTGATGTAACTGAAATTTTCTTGATAACACTGCAAAGTACCTTGACAAAACATCAACTAAAATAAAGACAAAACAGATCTCTGAAATGACCCAAAAATTCAGAAAATGACTAAATATATCCATTAAACCTTTATCTGGATTTTTCATTCCTCTCTATAGTTTAGTGCATTTTCTGATTCTAATTGTTTTGTGTCTTTTTTCCATTTTTTTGTATTCTCTGTTTTACACTTTTCTTAACTTTACCCGTTAATGTTCATGTTCTTCCTTTTTTTTGCAATGGTTTTCTGCTTGATTTTCATTCCTTCTTTCTTAATGGTCAGCTTATCGAGAACAGGATTTCCCCTTATTTTCCCATGACAGAATAACCCTGGGTAGAAATTTGATACATTCCAATATGTTCTCATTCTTGAGTTGAAACTTAACTGTGAATTTAATAAAAATTCAAATCCTGCGACAGTGTAGCCGAAGTTCTACAAATACAGAAAAAAAATGATTTAAATATGATCACATTGAAAATGCTTTTGGTAAAAATATTACAATTCAGTAAATGACATGAATTTTAAAGCTAATGTGTAGTCTTACAGTTTAGTAATATAATTCTGAAATGAGAAAATGTAAATTGAACAAACATCAGTTAGAACCAAAGCTCACTTAGAGATTTAGGCTCTGAAACCATGTCAGGAGATACATGTCATTGTATTCACTGAAGTTAAAACATGTATTTCCTTTAAATAATTATCATATATTATAGCATTTAATATAGCCGTTCCCAGTTGGCACTGTCCAAGTTACATAAGGGAAAAGACCAACTATTCTTTAGTAGTCCATCATGGAAAGCTATTCTTATCATTGGATGCAGCAATGACCTAGAATTTTGAATACTATGATTTTTTTTTATATAGCTGGACATAAAACTGAAGATATCTCCCAAGTGGCAGCAAGTAATGGCAGTCTGTTGAAGGGTTGCAGTTGTGAGAAATTATCTTCCACATGAAATAGGTTGGTTTTACTCATGGGATATATTCTCTTTACTTCATAGGTACAAGGTACCCAATGGAATTCCAGTGCTGATATCTGGTTTTGTACATACAAGATACCAGAAGAAGCAATTCAAAAGTCTACTTGATAATGAAGTGAAATCCAGATAATACATGGAGAATGAAAGTAACTGTGGCCCAGAGAAGTCGTACTTGTGAGGTGATTAAATATGACATGATCTATACACCACACAGCCAACATACAATTTTACATCTTTAACTGATATACTATTGAGAATTCAGTGTAAGTGCTCACAAAGACAGACCAAATGTGACCCTAATGCATTGATAAAAAAGAGTAAAGAAAGAGAATTAAATTTCATCCAACCTGAGGGAGAGGGACCAATGAAATACTGGAAGGAAAGAGGACTGTTAGAAAAGTTTAAAGAAAGGCCATCAGAGATGCAAAAAAAAATGAAGTGAGAATGAGTAAATCTGTAGATGTTAAATGCAGCAACAAATCAGTTATTGAACTTCAAGTGTTTCATATTGGAAATGGCAAATGTATTTCAGACTGCTTTTCGTGCCCATCTGTGTATGATTTCACCCCAATATTTTTAAAGCTGTTGTTTCACAAACCTACTAAGTCATGCGCTGTTCCTGTCTGCCCAGATGAACCAAGATTCTCTGTTTTTATTTCCTGCAGATATTCATCAAAGATAAATGTCTCTCATTATGAGCTCATATGATGAATAAGCACCAAAGAGCATCAGTTAGACTGGCTAATCACTTTAGTTTATTTATTTATTTAGAGATGCAGCATAGTAACACGCCCTTCCAGCCTAGCAAGCCTGTGACACCCAATTACACTCTTGTGATCAATTAACTACTAATCTGTATGTCTTTGGAATAGGGGAGGAAACAGTAGAACCCAGTGGAAACCTATGCATTCATGAGGAGGACATACAAACTCATTACAGACACAGGCGGAAATGAAAGTGGGATGCTGGCACTGTAACACTGTTGCACTAACCACTATGCTACTGTGCTGCTCTTTCTTTGCTATAATTATGGTGGTTTTTTTATGTGCAACTTTATGATACAAGGGAAAGCTGTGCAGTGACAGTGAAGAAAATGAAAGGTGCAACATTAATGCGTGCGTGAGCATGTCCATACATGGCCTCCACACTACAAACTCAGGTTAGTGGAGCAACATGCTCATATTCCATCTGGGTAGCCTCCAACTTGATGAAAAGACATCAATTGCACTAACTTCTGGTAATCACTCCTTTCTGTTCCACCCCTCCCCCTTCTCTCGATTTCTCCATTCTCCATTCTGCCTACTGGCACCCTCTCACCCTTCACCCCTTCCAGCCCATCATCTCCCTCTGGTTCCCCACCTCCTTCCTTTCCAGTCTTGATGAAGGGTCTCTCCCCAAAACGCCAACTGTTTACTTCCCGTCATAGATGCTGCCTGACCTGCTGAGTTCCTCCAGCATCTTGTGTGTGTTGCTCAAGGTTTCCAGCACCTGCAGAGTCTCTTGGGCCATTAATTTGTTTACAGTTGGCAGTCCAGCCCAGCACTTGGGCTGCAGAATGTTCACTGCTGGGTAGAGGAAAGGCTTTACGATAAATTTACTCCACTCATGGGATGTGGGTGTTGTCTCTCATAGATCCCTGGGCTATTCTGGAAGGCAGTTGAGAATCAACCATGTTGATGAGTCTGCAGCCAGTTACGCTCAAGTTGGATAAGGACAGTAGACAGTAGATTTCCTTCCCCAAATGATGTAAATCAACCAGATATGCTTTTATGGAAATTTCTTAGTTTTGTGGTTCTAAATGAAATTACAACTTTTTTTCTTTAAGTAAACTTAAATTCTTGCTCTTGCTGTAAGACTCAACTGTTGTCTCCTGATCAATAGAGTTATAGAGATATAGAGATATAGAGACACACAGAAACAGGCCCTCCGGTCATCTAGCCCATGCTGAAACCATGTAGACTGCGAAATCCCGTTGGCCTGCACCGGGACCATAGCCCTTGTTACCCCTACTATCCAGGTGCATATCCAAAATTCTCGTCAACATTGGAATCAAGCTTGCATACACCATTTTGCTGGCAGGTCACTCCACACTCTCACGACCCTCTGACTAAAGACATTTCCCCTCATGTTCCACTTATCACCTTTCACTCTAAATCCATTCCCTCTGGTTGTAGTCCCACCCAGCCTCAGTGGAAAAAGTCTGTTTGCATTTACCCTACTTATATCCCTCATAATTTTGTATATCTCTAATCTGAGGAAAGACATCCTTGCCATAGAGGGAGTACAGAGAAAGTTCACCAGATTGATTCCTGGGATGGCAGGACTTTCATATGATGAAAGACTGGATGAACTAGGCTTATACTCGTTGGAATTTAGAAGGTTGAGGGGGGATCTGATTGAAACGTATAAAATCCTCAAGGGATTGGACAGGCTAGATGCAGGAAGATTGTTCCCGATGTTGGGGAAGTCCAGGACGAGGGTTCACAGTTTGAGGATAAAGGGGAAGCCTTTTAGGACCAAGATTAGGAAAACTTCTTCACACAGAGAGTGGTGAATCTGTGGAATTCTCTGCCACAGGAAACAGTTGAGGCCAGTTCATTGGCTATATTTAAGAGGGGCTTAGATATGTCCCTTGTGGCTAAAGGGATCAGGGGGTATGGAGGGAAGGCTGGTACAGGGTTCTGAGTTGGATGATCAGCCATGATCATACTGAATGGCAGTGCAGGCTCGAAGGGTCGAATGGCCTACTCCTGCACCTATTTTCTATGTTTCTATGTTTCTATGTAAATCTCCTCTCAATCTTCTATGCTCTAAAGAATACAGTCCTAACCTATTCAATCTTTCCTTATAACTCAAGTCATCCAGACCCAGCAACATCCTTGTAAATTTTCTCTGTTCTCTTTCAACCTTGTTTACGTATCTTTCCTGTAGGTAGGTGACCAAAACTGCACACAATCTTCAAAATTAGACCTCCAACATCTTATACAACTTCAACATCACGTCTCCTGTACTCAATACATTGACTTATAAAGGCCAATGTACCAAGAACTTTCTTTATGACCCTATCTACCTGGGACATCACTTTTAACAAAATATGGACCTGCATTCCCACATCCCTTTGTTCTACCACACTCCTCGGTGCCCTACCATTCACTATGTAAGACCTAGCCAGGTTGGTCCTACTGAAGTGCAAAACCTCGCACTTGTCTGCATTAAATTCCATCTGCCACTTCTCAACCCATTTTTTTCAGTTTGTGCAGATCCTGCTAGAAGTTCTGATAGTCCTTCTCACTGTCCACTTCACCCCCAATCTTGGTGTCACCTGCAAATCTGCTGATCCAGTTAACCACATTATCATCCAGATCATAGACATAGATGGCAAACAACAAAGGACCCAGCACGGATCCCTGCAGCACACCACTAGTCACAGGCCTCCAGTCAGAGTGGCAATCACCTACCACCACTCTCTGGCTTCTCCCACAAAGCCAATGTCTAATCCAATTTACTTCTTCATTCTGAATGCTGAGCGACAGAACTTTCTTGACCAGCCTGTCATGTGGGACCTTTTCAAATGCCTTTTATAAAGTCCATGTAGATAACATCTACTGCCTTGGATTCATTCACTTTCCTGATAACTTCCTCAAAAATCTCTATAAGGTTGGTTAGACGTGACCTACCACACACGAAACCACGCTGACTATCCTTAATCAGTCCCCATCTATCCAAATACTTATATATCTGTTCCCTGAGAATTCTTTCCAATAACTTCCCCACAACTAATATCAGACTCAATGGCATATAATTTCAGGTTTCTGTTTAGAGCCCATTTAAACAGCAGAAAAATATTGGCTATCCTCTAATCCTCTGGTACCTCCCTGTCACTGTTTGGGCCCCAGCAATTTCTGCATTTACCTCCTGTAGGATCTGAGGGATCACCTTGTCAGGCTCTGGGGATTTGTACACCCTGATTTACCTCAGGGTAGCAAACATCTCCTCCTCTGTAATCTGTACAGGGGCCGCAAAGTTGAAGCTACTCTGCCTCACTTCTATAGACGCTGTGACTATTTCGTGAGTAAATACAGATGAAAAGAATT
Source organism: Mobula birostris (assembly GCF_030028105.1). NCBI lineage: Eukaryota > Metazoa > Chordata > Chondrichthyes > Myliobatiformes > Myliobatidae > Mobula > Mobula birostris. The sequence continues at coordinate 48,682,336 of NC_092373.1, forward strand.
CACTTAAGATCTCTCCCATCTGTTTAGGCTCCACACATAGATTACCATACCAGAAGACTAATTTAGTCCATTGCAATCCTTTTGCCCTGGCAGACTCAGAATAGTCTACAATTTTGGATCCTAATTCAACAAATACCAAGATTCAAGTCTTTATTATTGTATTTGTCTCAGTTTAAAACAAGTTTCAGATCCAAGTTTCTCATCATCTAAGTGAACATAAAATTCTATCATGCTATGATTATTCCTTCCTGAGGATTCTACACTATTGAATCAATCCTTTCTACTTATATATGACCAGATGTAAAATCACATCTTCCGTTGTGGTTTAAATGTATTGTTCAAAGACATGGTACCTAAATAACTCACTTTCATGGTAGCCTTTGCCAATTGCGTAGACTAATCTTTATGAAGTATGACAACTCTCAGGATTATTACAAGACTGTTCTTGCAAGTCCCATGATTCAGAATCTTTCTTAAAGCATTGTTGTAGTGAGGAACTTATTTCATTGCTATTTATTTTCTCCACTCAAATTGATTTCACATTCTACTTTCAGAAGGAATATCATTTCTTGCTGCTACACTGATCTCCACCATCCCCCCTCCCCCAACTCCATTAATAGAGCTAACACACTTTATTTTCATTTTTGCATCTCCATTGGGGATGCTAAATATCACAGAAGTTTTAATTCCCAGCAAGGTTCACATTGCAACAATATCACTAATCTCAGATCATGTCCAATTGTATCTAGTTCATCCATCTCATTATGTATGCTCCTAGATAAATGATCCTTTATTTTATTGGTTTCCCTACTTTGACTTTAATTGCAAGAACACTCTGATGTGTGTATGCTCTGTCATTTCCTATTAGACTTTGATTACCTTTCATCACTCTACTCCATTGCCAGCATATGATAGAAAATGTTCTCTGTTTGCTGCATTAAAAACCATGCAAACCTATCTCCTTCCTCGTTATAATAAGTCCTGAGTATAACAAAACTTAAGGAAGTAAAGAAATTTTTTCAGGAACTACTCCATCTGTTCTCTTTCTGCCACCAGCAATTGTAGACAATTGTGTGGTAATTGCTTTTGGGCAGATGATACATCTGCCCAAATATAAATGGATGTTATGAATTAGGTATAAACAGCAATGCTTTGTTTCTCAATTTCAGAGTTATCTCTTTAGGGGAAAGCCATAATATTTTAAAGAATAAAAGTAGAACTGTTCGAAGCCACTCTCCATATCAGCAACACACATGGTAGGAGGAAGAATTCATATTTCAGATCAAAAATTGGACAAAATTCAAAGTTCAAAGTAAAATTTATTATCAGACTACGTACATGTCACCACATACAACCCTGAGATTCTTCTTCTCTGGACATACTCAGCAAATCGACAGGATGGTAACTGTAAACAGGATCAATGAAAGAGCAAATACATAGAAGACAATACCCTGGGCAAATGCAAGTAAATAATGAAAGCATGAAATAACAAGATAAAGAATCCTTAAAGTGAGATCATTTATTGTGGGAATGTCTGAATTGATGAGTGTATTTATCCTCTTCTGTTCAAGGCCTTGATGGTTGAGGGTTAGTAACTGTTCTTGAAAACTGGTGGTGCAAGTCCTGAGGCACCTGTACCTTCTACCTGATGCAGCATCAAGGGAAATGCATTTCCTGGGTGGTGAGGATCTTTGATGATGGATGCTGCTTTCCTAGGGCAACGTTTCATGTAGATATGCACAATGGTTGGGAGGACTTTACTCATGATGGACAGGGCCGAATCCACTACCTTTGTAGGATTTTCTGCTCAAAGACATTGGGGTTCCCATACCAGGCTGTAATGCAGCCCGTCAACAAACTTTCCACTACACATCACGGCATCCCAGGGCGAATACTCAGGATGTGCGCAGCACAACTGGCAGGTGTGTTTACGGACATTTTTAATCTCTCCCTCTCCCAGTGTAGACTGCACTCCTGCTTCAAATTATCCACCATTGTCCCTGTACCAAAAAAGACCAAGGTAACATGCCTGAATGACTGGCGTCCTGTCGCACTCACCTCAATAATAAGCAAATGCTTTGAGAGGCTGGTTCAGCATTACATCTGCAGCCTGTTACCACCCAAACTGGACCCCCTACAATTCGCCTACCGACACAACCGATCGACAGATGATGCAATAGCCACTGCTCCTTACACATCTGGAGAAGAAGGATGCTTATGTGAGAATGCTGTTCTTGGACTACAGTTCAGTATTCAACACCATAGTTCTATCCAGGCTCGACAAGAAGCTCAGAGACCTTGGCCTTGACCCTGCCTTGTGCAGCTGGATGTGGACTTCCTGTCAGACTGCCAGCAGGTTGTAAGAGTGGGCTCCCTCACCTCCAACTCTCTGACTCTCAATACAGGAGCCCCTCAGGGCTGCGTGCTGAGTCCCCTACTTTACTCCCTGTATACCCATATTGCCACCCACAGCTCCAATCTGTTAATTAAATGTGCCGATGACACTACATTGATTGGGCTTATTTCAAACAATAATGAGGTGGCCTACAGGGAAGAAGTCACCTCTCTGACACAGTGGTGTCAAGAAAACAACCTCTCCCTCAATGTCACAAAAACAAAGGAGCTGGATTACAGGAGGAATGGAGATGGGCTAACCCCTATTGACATCAATGGATCTGGTGTTGAGAGGGTAAACAACTTTAAGTTCCTTGGCATCCACATCACCGAGGATGTCACGTGGTCTGTACACACCAGCTGTGTGGTGAAAAAGGCACCACAGCCCCTCTTTCACCTCAGACACCTGAGGAAGCTTGCTATGAGCCCCTAATCCCAAGAACTTTCTACAGGGTCACAATTGATAGCATCCTGACTGGCTGCATCATTGCCTGGTATGGGAACTGTACCTCCCTTAATCACAGGACTCTGCAGAGAGTGGTGCGGACAGCCCAGCGCATCTGTAGTTGTGAACTTCCCATGATTCAGGACACTTACAAGGACAGGTGTGTAAAAAGGGCCTGTAGGATCATTGGGGACCCAAGACATCCCAACTATAATCTACGTCAGCTACTATCATCCGGGAAGCAGCATAAAAGCCAGGACCAACAGGCTCCGAGACAGCTTCTTCCACCAGGCGATCAGACTGATGAACGAGTGTACTACATTGACTTTTCTAATTATTATAAATTATTAGAAATTGCTATGATTGCACGTTGCACATTTAGATGGAGATGTCACGTAAAGATATTTACTCCTCATGTATGTGAAGGATGTAAGAAATAAAGTCAATTCAAATTCTATAGAAGTTGGTCAAAGCTTTGATGACATGTCAAATCTCCACAGACTCCTAAGGAAGTAGAGGTGCTGTTGTGCTTTCTTCACAAGTACATTGATGTGATGGGACCAGATGTGAATAAGGTACGGATAGCTTGGATAGATGCCAGGATATATTGAAGTAAATATAAGAAAGGGTCTGTGAAGGCAAGAGTCCTTAAATGACAGAAGTATGACAGATGGTGGTATATATATATTAAAAAAGGATAGTTATGGACAAACAGTAGATCCAGACGAGTTAGCAAATATTCACACTACAGCCAACCTGTGTGTTATACCGTTCCAGTAATGGAAATTTGAATACATTTTAAAATTTGCTCTCAGAGTTTATATGGAAAATAACTAAAGAGCCACAAAAAAAAATTCTTTCCAACTCTCATTTCTTGAAAGGTGTGCAGGTGACATACCTTCGTGTTACAGAAGATCATAATATTGTGGCAACCCACTTTCTGGCACCCACGAACCGGCTCACAACAGCGCGCGCAGGCAGAGGGCCGGCCCCAAAAAGGGCGCCAGGCCATCTTCACCAGCAGGGGGAAAATCCCGCGCGTGGAAAGGGTCTGGGAATATGCATTCCCCACAGCAGTCCCGCCCAGGGAGGGCGGGAACGGGAAGGCTTTAAAGCAGGCCGCGAAGTTTGAATAAATCTCTTTATCGCAACTCCAACTCACCGACTCCGTGTGGTTATTCTAGCGCTGTGTGTAGCACACCGCTACATTATGTATCATTTTCAAGGAACTCAATCCTCCTTCCTCCCATAGAATACAGGGGTCACGTATACAGAAAAAGATCTAACAATCTAAAGTCATTAAGCATAATGTTAAGAGTGGAGTGACAACTGAATGAGTAACCTTTGAGAGACAAGGAGTCATACAGCATAAAAGCATGCCCTTCACGTCACGTAGTCTACACCAACCACCATGAACCCAGCAACAACAATCCAACACCAATTCCATTTTTATTCCCCTCACATCCCCATCACTTTACCCCAGGTTCTACTACTCACCTAAACTCTAGGCCCATCTTACAGTGGTCTATTAACCCGCCAATCTGCAAGGCTTTACTTGCGGAAGGGAGCCAGGGCGCACTAAGGAAACACCCATGATTAAAAGGAGAACTTGAAAACTCTACAGCGCTTCAATGGAGCAGTGAGGTACAACTGTTCTGCCCTTTCCAAAATTCCTGTATATTACAGTGTCCCAACTGTGCTGCCCTTTCCAAAATTTCTGAATATTACAGTGTCCCAACTGTTCTGCCCTTTCCAAAATTCCTGTATATTATAGTGTCCCAACTGTGCTACCATCCTGATATTTTATTTCCTCCAGTCTGAAATAGTGTCACACAAAATTAGAGAGCTTTGGCAGATGATGAAGAGATGGCAGTGAAGAACAATACTTGGCTGATTTACAAAACCATAAAACAGAACAGCATTTAACAGCTTTGGAATAACAACTTAGCTGTTATTAGAAACATCATCACACGGTTTTAATTCAAGTATTAAATGCTATGAAAGCAATAATGTTAAAGTTAAGATGGATTTGTTTAACTTAATTCATCCATATATTTCTGATTATAGATTTACAAGATGTTCCTGGCCTACCCCTTTTAACTTAAAAATTCCAATAGGTATATTCAGTGACAAAAGGAAATCTAATAATCACCTACATGCCCACACCCAGTTGCTAGTCAATATTTCACATTGGAACAGAGCACATAGAAATGCTGAGTGTGAACAAATTCAGGCTTTGATGTTCTAATATCAAATATCTCACCTATGTTGAATATAGGCATCCGTTAGTCTTGTGAGACCATGGATTTGCGCCTTGGAAGGTTTCCAGGGCGCAGGCCTGGGCAAGGTTGTATGGGAGACCAACAGTTGCCCATGCTGCAAGTCTCCCCTCTCCACGCCACAGATGTTGTCCAAGGGAAGGGCACTAGGACCCATACAGCTTAGCACCGGTGTCGTCGCAGAGCAATGTGCCTTGCTCAAGGACACAACACGCTGCCTCAGCTGAGGCTCGAACTGGCGATCTTCAGATCACTAGACCGACGCCTTAACCACTTGGCCACATAGATATGTTGAATAGATATTTGTATGAATTCATATATCTAGCAGTGAAAATTGCCCTCCGGTTATTCTCAGAATCAGAATCAGGTTTAATATCATAGACATATTTTGTGAAATTTGTTGACTTTGCAGCAGCAATGCAATGCAATACATAATAACAGAGAAAAAAACTGAATTACAGTAAGTGTATATATATAGTTAAATAAGTAGTGAAAATAGAAACGAAAAAGTAGTGAGGTGGTGTTAGTGAGTTCAGTGTCCATCCAGAAGTCGCATGATAGAGGGGAGGAATTGTTCAGGCTTCTGTACCTTCTTCCAGAGGGTAGCAATAAGAACAAGGCATGACCTGGATGATGGGGTCCTTAATGATGGAAGCTATCTTTTTGAGGCATCATTCCTTGAAGATGGACTGGATACTACAGAGGCTAGTACTCATGATGAAACTAAGTTTACAACTCTCTGCAGCATACTTTGATCCTGTGCAGTAGCCCCCTGCACCCCCACCCCATAACTAGACAGTGATGCAACCAGTTAGAATGCTCTCCATAACACATCTGTACAAATTCACGAGTGTTTTTGGTGACATACCAAATCTCCTCAAACTCCTCATGAAATACAGCCGCTGTCATACCTTCTTTGTAGCTGCATTGATATGTTGGTCCAGGTTAGATCCTCAGAGATACTGACACCCAGGAACTTGAAATTGCTCACTCTTTCCACTTCCGACCCCTTCGAGGACTAGTTCATGTTTCCTCATCTTTCCCTTTTAGAAGTCCACAAACAGTTCCTGGTCTTCACTGACATTGAGTACAAGGTTGTTGCTGTGACACCATTCAACTATTTTATCTATCTTGCTCCTGTATGCCATCTTGTCACCATCTGAAGTTCTGCTAACAATGGCTGTGTCATCAGCAAATTTATAGATGGCATTTGAGCAGTGCCTAGCCACACAGTTATGGGTATAGAAACATAGAAACATAGAAAATAAGTGCAGGAGTAGGCCATTCGGCCCTTCGAACCTGCACCGCCATTCATTATGATCATGGCTGATCATCCAACTCAGAACCCCGCCCCAGCCTTCCCTCCATACCCCCTAACCCCCGTAGCCACAAGGGCCATATCTAACTCCCTCTTAAATATAGCCAATGAACTGGCCTCAACTGTTTCCTGTGGCAGAGAATTCCACAGATTCACCACTCTCTGTGTGAAGAAGTTTTTCCTAATCTCAGTCCTAAAAGGCTTCCCCTCTATCCTCAAACTGTGGCCCTTCGTTCTGGACTTCCCCAACATCGGAAACAATCTTCCTGCATCTAGCCTGTCCAATCCCTTTAGGATCTTATATGTTTCAATTAGATCCCCCCTCAATCTTCTAAATTCCAACGAGTACAAGCCCAGTTCATCCAGTCTTTCTTCATATGAAAGTCCTGCCACCCCAGGAATCAATCTGGTGAACCTTCTTTGTACTCCCTCTATGGCAAGGATGTCTTTCCTCAGATTAGGGGACCAAAACTGCACACAATACTCCAGGTGTAGTCTCACCAAGGCCTTGTACAACAGCAGTAGTACCTCCCTGTTCCTGTACTCGAATCCTCTCGCTATAAATGCCAGCATACCATTCGCCTTTTTCACCGCCTGCTGTACCTGCATGCCCACTTTCAATGACTGGTGTATAATGACACCCAGGTTTCGTTGCACCTCCCCTTTTCCTAATCGGCCACCATTCAGATAATAATCTGTTTTCCTATTTTTGCCACCAAAGTGGATAACTTCACATTTATCCACATTAAATTGCATCTGCCATGAACTTGCCCACTGACCCAACCTATCCAAGTCACCCTGCATCCTCTTAGCATCCTCCTCACAGCTAACACTGCCACCCAGCTTCGTGTCATCCGCAAACTTGGAGATGCTGCATTTAATTCCCTCATCCAAGTCATTAATATATATTGTAAACAACTGGGGTCCCAGCACTGAGCCTTGCGGTACCCCACTAGTCACCGCCTGCCATTCTGAAAAGGTCCCGTTTATTCCCACTCTTTGCTTCCTGTCTGCTAACCAATTCTCCACCCACACCAATACCGTGTGCTTTAAGTTTGCACACTAATCTCCTGTGTGGGACCTTGTCAAAAGCCTTTTGAAAATCCAAATATACCACATCCACTGGTTCTCCCCTATCCACTCTACTAGTTACATCCTCAAAAAATTCTATGAGATTCGTCAGACATGATTTTCCTTTCACAAATCCATGCTGACTTTGTCCGATCATTTTACCGCTTTCCAAATGTGCTGTTATCACATCCTTGATAACTGACTCCAGCAGTTTCCCCACCACCGACGTTAGGCTAACCGGTCTATAATTCCCCGGTTTCTCTCTCCCTCCTTTTTTAAAAAGTGGAGTTACATTAGCCACCCTCCAATCCTCAGGAACTAGTCCAGAATCTAACGAGTTTTGAAAAATTATCACTAATGCATCCACTATTTCTTGGGCTACTTCCTTAAGCACTCTAGGATGCAGACCATCTGGCCCTGGGGATTTATCTGCCTTCAATCCCTTCAATTTACCTAACACCACTTCCCTACTAACATGTATTTCGCTCAGTTCCTCCATCTCACTGGACCTTCTGTCCCCTACTATTTCTGGAAGATTATTTATGTCCTCCTTAGTGAAGACAGAACCAAAGTAATTATTCAATTGGTCTGCCATGTCCTTGCTCCCCATAATCAATTCACCCTTTTCTGTCTGCAGGGGACCTACATTTGTCTTTACCAGTCTTTTCCTTTTTACATATCTATAAAAGCTTTTACAGTCTGTTTTTATGTTCCCTGCCAGTTTTCTCTCATAATCTGTTTTCCCCTTCCTAATTAAGCCCTTTGTCCTCCTCTGCTGAACTCTGAATTTCTCCCAGTCCTCAGGTGAGCCACTTTCTCTGGCTAATTTGTATGCTTCTTCCTTGGAATTGATACTATCCCTAATTTCTCTTGTCAGCCACGGGTGCACTACCTTCCTTGATGTATTCTTTTGCCAAACTGGGATGAACAATTGTTGTAGTTCATCCATGCAACCTTTAAATGCTTGCCATTGCATATCCACCGTCAATCCTTTAAGTGTCATTTGCCAGTCTATCTTAGCTAATTCACGTCTCATACCTTCAAAGTTACCCCTCTTTAAGTTCAGAACCTTTGTTTCTGAATTAACTATGTCACTCTCCATCTTAATGAAGAATTCCACCATATTATGGTCACTCTTACCCAAGGGGCCTCTCACGACAAGATTGCTAATTAACCCTTCCTCACTGCTCAAAACCCAGTCCAGAATAGCCTGCTCTCTAGTTGGTTCCTCAACATGTTGGTTCAAAAAACCATCCTGCATACATTCCAAGAAATCCTCTTCCTCAGCACCTTTACCAATTTGGTTCACCCAATCTACATGTAGATTGAAGTCACCCATTATAACTGCTGTTCCTTTATTGCACACATTTCTAATTTCCTGTTTAATACCATCTCCAACCTCACTACTACTGTTAGGTGGCCTGTACACAACTCCCACCAGCGTCTTCTGCCCCTTAGTGTTACGCAGCTCTACCCATATCGATTCCACATCTTCCCGGCTTATGTCCTTCCTTTCCATTGCATTAATCTCTTCTTTAACCAGCAACGCCACCCCACCTCCCCTTCCTTCATGTCTATCCCTCCTGAATATTGAATATCCCTGAACATTGAGCTCCCATCCCTGGTCACCCTGGAGCCATGTCTCTGTGATCCCAACTATATCACTATAGAGAGAGTAGAACTGCAGGCTAAGCTCACATCCCTAAGGTGTATCAGTTTTTATTGTCATCAGGGTGGAGGTGTTGTCTCTGGTTTGCACAGATAGTGGTTTACAGGTTAGGGAGTCGAGAATCCAGTTGCAGAAGGAGGTACAGAGGCACAAGTTCTGGAGCTTTTCAGTCAGAACTGTAGGAATGATTGTGTTAAATGCTGAACCATAGTCAATAAGCAGTATCTTGACTTAGGTATTTGTATTGTCCAGATGATCCAAGGTCATGTGGAGAGCCAATGAGATTACGTCTGCTGTAGACCTTTTGTGGCAATACGCAAATTGCAGTGGATCCAGATCCTTGTTGAGACAGGAGTTAATTCTAGCCATAACCAACCTCTCAAAGCACTTTATCATCATAGGTGTAAGTTCTACTGGACAATAGTTGTTAAGGTATTGTTGTTAGTTAAGTGAATAAGTTAATAGTTGTTAAGTTCACCCTGCTCTTCTTAGGTATTGGTATAATTTTCAACTGTAGCAACGAGGGAATGCAAATATCTTTGAAAACTCCCACTAGCTGGTTGGCACAGGTTTTCAAAGCCCTACCAGGTACTCCATCAGGGCCTGACGCCTTGTGAGGATTCACCCTCTTGAAAGACAGCCTGATATTGGCCTTTGAGACAGAGATCACAGGGTTACCAAGTGCTGCAGGGAGTTGCATAGTTGTGGTTTTATTCTCCCTTTCAAAGCCAGCATAAAAGGCATTGAGCTCCTCTGGGAGTGAAGCATCACTGTCATTCATAATGTTAGGTTTCACTTTGTAGTAAGTAATGGTCTGCAAACCTTGTCAGAGTTGATGTGCATCTGATTTCACCCCCAACCTCATTTGGAATTGTGGAGGACTATTTCAAGAGCTAAGGAACAACTTGTATCTGGTTTTCTTATACAGACCTGGGTCGCCAGACTTGAATACCACAGATCTAGCACTTAGCAGATCATGAGCCACTTGGTTCATCCATTGCTTTTGAGTGGGTATGTTCAGTAAGTTCAAATGTTTCAATGAAGTAGGTGACAGCTGTGGCATATTGTTTCAGACTCGAAGATGAATCTCTGAATATAGTCCAGTCCACCGATTCAAAACAGTCCTGTAAGTGCTCCTGCACCTCCCTTGTCCAAACCTTCTTGGTCCTCACTACTGGTGCTGCAGTCTTTAGTCTCTGCCTAAACTCAGGAAGTAGAAGTGCAGCCAGATGATGAGACTTTCTAAAGTGTGGGTGTGGGACTGCATGGTAATCACTCTTGATGGTAGTGTAACAGTGGTCTCATGTGTTAGTTCCTCTGGTACTCCAAGTGATTTGTTGACAATAATTACTTAGAGACCTTTTCAAGCTGGCCTGCTTCCCCATAATGATGAAGAAGGCATTGGGATGTGCTGTTTCATGCCTATTGATTACATCACTCAGTTCGTCTAGAGCCTGTTTGACATCGGCCTGAGGCGGGATCTACACTACTACCAAGATGATGGCTGAAATCATCTTCTTGGTAAATCAATGGCATACACCGAAAATTATCATCCATCAATTTTGATAGATAAAGAAAAAAGCAGGGGCGGTGATTGTGCAGATTCCTGCTATTTGACTGCTCGGATTGATTCTGTTGAGGTAACTGGCAATGGTGACTCAATCTTCAGTTGCACAAATTTGTGCTTCTTAACCTATGAAAAGTATTGAGATTGTATCCCCAGGAAAGCAATGGGAAAGGGAAAATGGTTGGGGGAAACAGAAATATTCCGGAATTGCACAAGTTCTCTCCAACTGGCACAACTCCACCCAACAGTTACTCCCACTCTGTTGTGCATATTTCTGGAAATTACAATGTCCATAATGTTTTTTTGACATCTGTTTTCACTGTTGATTTTGTTGTACAAATTTATTTTGGTGAATTCTAAGGAGATTAGTGACTTTGTTTCTAATCATTTTGTATTTAGTACCAACTTAAATATTGTTTATTTTCTTTTGCTTTCTGTAAGGGGAATTTTTCAGCTTAATAAGATACAGCAGTTCAATTGTAATCCAGAATTTATGTTTAGAGCCACATCTAAATGTCTGCGGTTAAATAAAATACTTTAATTGCTGGGGTAAAATAGCTCAGAGCTGACAACACACAGTATCAGTGGAAACAGTGAGCAGTATATTGATGAGACTATAAGGTAGGATTACACACTTCCTACCCAATTGTCTGACTTGGGAACCAAATAAACTTCGACAGGATGAGAATAGGACAGAAGGATTGACATCAAGAAAAACTGTAAAACCATCTCATCTTGAAAGACTAGAATCATGGAGAATTTATAACACAGAAGGAAACAATATAGCCTAACCTATCTGTGCAGGTCAAAAGGAGCAACCGGCACTAAGTCCACTAACCTGTAGGTCAAGGCTCTTGTGGTAAGGGTTTCTGTCAGTAATATCCTTTAAAGAAGGGAGTTCCGAGCTCTTATTCCATTTTGATTGAAAAATGGGTCTTATTTTGCCTCCAAACTGATCTAATCTGATTTATTTAAATCTCTCTACTCTGTTCCTGCCAAAGGAGAGTCCTTCTTCTACCAACTGCAAGTTCCTCATGATTCTATATGCTTCAGCTATTTCCCCTCAACCTCTTTTATTCCGAAAACATATTGGTTGGTTGGTTAATTGTTCACATGGGTGAAATTCACAGTGTGAACTGGTAGGCCGGAAGGGCTTGTTGTCATGCTGTATCTCTAAATAAATAGATATTACTTTTAAAATCCTGAAACAACTTTGGCTTGTAACAAAATTTTCCACAAAGCAACAAATTTTAATCTGTAAACATCCTTGTAAATTTTCTCAATATCACATCTTTCTTTAATGTGGTAACTAGGACAGTATGTTGTACACAAACTGTGGCAAAACTAGTGTTACATCTGCTCTCTAGCTTCATGTTCTATGCCCCAGCTAATAAAAGACAGCATCCTTTATACTCTCTCGACAACCTTATCCTGCTGCTTTAAAGTACACTCAAAAATTCCTCTTTGTCTTCACCTTTCAAATTCTTACCAGTCAAAATACATTGTGTCGCCTTGTTGTACCATACCAAATGCACATTTCTCAGGATTATATTCAATGTGAGACTTTTCTTTCTACCCAGCTGATCGAACTTCCTGTAATTCAGATTTTTTCTCAGCATTGTCAACCACATGGCAAATTATTACATCAAATACAAACTTCTTTTCTCATTTAAGTTGAATAATTTTGAAGAAAATTCAACCAGTGAAGAAAAATGACATCAGAAGTCCTGACAACAAGATGAAGTTAGAAGTCTCTAAAGAGCAAAACTGCTTGTTATCCAACATAGTTATCAATAAGAGATATAATGCAAACAAATAAATATCTAACAGCGACATTTTTAAAAGTCAGTTTTTCCCCAGCATTTATTTATTTATTTATTTGGCGATGCAGCACAAAACAGGCCCTTCTGACCAAACAAGCGACAACACCCAGCAAACCACTTACTTAACCATAATCTAGTTACAGGGCAATTTACTATAACCAACTAGCCTAGTAACCAGTACACCTTTAGAATGTGGGAGGAAACTGGAGCAACTGGACGAAACCCATGCACTCAGGGGAAGGAGTTACAAACTTTTTAAAGATGGTGTCAGAATTAAACTCTGAACTCTGACACCCCGAGCTAACCACTTTGTTGTTTGCATGGTGTTATACATGGGTCACAGAATCAGACACAAGTGGAACTGATTCATTATTGATCTGTAAAGCCTCTTTGGTGTTATAATATTAGTTTCCTGCTATTCATTGACTACAACTCAGTATTCATCACTATCATCCCCTAAAATTCATCACCAAACTCCAGTCTTGGCACCTTCCCACGGAACTGGATCCTCAATTTCTTCACTGGCAGACTACAGTCAGTACAGATTGGCAACTTCTCCGCTCACACTCACCAATAGCACAGGTGCATCACTGGGCTGTCTGCTCAACCTCCTGCTGTAACCACTTCATATATATGACTGTGTGTGACAAATACAGCTCCAATGTCGAATTTAACACTATCTGCAACACCACTGTTGTCAGAATCAAAGATGAATCAGAATATAGAAGGTTGACTGAAAATGTGGTTTAATGATGCCACAACAACAACCTCCCATACAATGTCAGTAAAACCAAAGAGCTGATTATTGACTACAGGAGGAAGAAGCAGAGATCCATGAACCAGTCCTCATTAGGGGAATGGGGGTGGAGAGGATCAGAACCTTTAAATTCCATGGCTTTAACATATCAATGGATCTGTTCTGGGACCTGCACTGAAGTGTCATCACAAAGGAGACATGACATCGCCTTTACTTTCTAAGGGATTTACATAGATTCAGCTTGTCTCTGAAAGCTTTGACCAACTTCTATAGATGGAGAGTGGAGAATATCCTAACTGCTTACATCACAGCCTGGTATGACATCACCAATCCCAGGAATGGAGAATACTACAGAAAGTGATAAATACAGACCATTCCATCACATGCAAAACCCTCCCCACCATTGACTATATTTACATGGAGTGCTGCCACAAGAAAGCAACATCCATCATCAAAGGCTCCCACCAACCAGGCCATGCTCTCTTCTCACTGTTACCATCAAGCAGGTGGTTCAGAAGCCTTTGGTCCCAGACCACCAGGTTCAGGAATAGTTTTACCCTACAACCATCCATCCATCCTGATCCATCTTGGATAATTCCATTCACCATCACTTCAGTAAACTGATTCTTCCCTCTCATTGCTGTCAATGAATGTCAGTTTCTATATACGAGGGGTGATTGATAAGTTCGTGGCCTAAGGTAGAAGGAGTCAATTTTAGAAGACCTAGCACATTTATTTTTCCTACATTTACACACTTAGTCCAGCGGTCATGGAGCATACAGAGCCCTTCTTTGTAGAAGTCGGTGTCTTGGACCTCCAGAAGTGGTCCACAGCAGGGATGATTGATACGTTCGTGGCCTAAGGTAGAAGGAGATGAGGTATTAACTTTAAACTTTCTGCATTTTCACTCAAAGAGTTGAACTGCACATGCATGTAACAAGAACTGTATAACTCATCTCCTTCTACCTTAGACCACAAACTTGTCAATCACCCCTCGTACAATAGCCTGCTGATTCAGCAAGGTCAATTTAGCATAAGCATCCAAAAATTAATTTCTAATCCAAGGTCTGTGCATCTGAACTAAACTCTGTTCCACTGTAATTTTTTTTTAAATTGTAAAGCCACTGAGTGCCAACTTCTGCTAAACAAAATGTTGGTCAAATAAAATGTTTACAAGCAATGGTTCCTTAATGGCAAGGCAGCATCTTCAGAGGTTTTTCACTCTTAATAAAAATTTGCTTTGCCTATAGGAACTTTTCTGACTTGCTATCATTGCCAAATTTTTCTTATAAATTTTATTTTCAATTGCTAATTCATTTAACAACAGCAAAATGGTCATTCAGACACATGTTTTAAAAGATTTAATATGTTGAACATACCTTAGATTTAAAGAAGAAAATGTCCTAATTTTGGAAGCAACAGAGCACATATTTCTAGTTATTTTTAAAACTTTATTTACAAAGTGTTTCACAGATTCATGGCAATATAGTCATATGAATTACAAGGAACGAAGAACATAGCCCAGTGCAGGGCTTTCGGCTCACAATGTTCTGCTGATATTTTAACCTACAATCAATCCTTCACACCCCTCCCACATTGCCCTCCATTTTTCTTTCATACATTTGCATCTCCTGAATGTCTCTAATGTATCTGCATCTACCACCACCCCTGGCAGTGCATTCCATGCACCCACCATTCTCTGTGTAAAAAACCTACCTCTGACACCCCCCTATACTTTCCTCCAATCACCTTAAAGCTAAGCTCCTTCTATTAGCCATTTCTGCCCTGGGGAAAAGTCTCTGACTGTATACCTGATATATGCCTCTTATCATTTTATACAGCTCTATCAAGTCACCTCTCATTCTCCTTCTCTCAAAGAGAAAAGCCCTAGCTTGATTAATCTATCCTGTTAAGATATGCTCTCTAATCAAAGAAGTATTTTGGTAAATCCTTTCTGCACCACCTCTAAAGCTTCCACATCCTTCCTATAATGAGGTGACCAGAAATGAACAAAATACTCCAAGTTTGGTCTGATCAGTTTTATAGAGCTCCAACATTACCTCACATCTCTGGAACTCAATCTACATGAAGGCCAAAACACTATATGCCCTCTTCACCACTCTACCAACTTGCACCTCGAGGGATCTTTGAATATTAACCCCAAAATCCCTCTGTTCCTTCACACTGTTAAAAGTCCAGTCACTCATCTTGTTTTCTGCCTTTATGTTTGACCTTCCAAAATGAATCAGTTCACACTTTTCCATATTGAATTCCATCTGTCAAATTTTTATATTTGCAAGTTGTTAGCCCAGGGTGGTGCAGATTGGTGATAATAAGCCTCTTCACTGATGATCAACACTAGCACACCTCAGGGGTGTGTGCTTAGCCCTCTGCTCTACTCTCTATATCCTCATGACTGTGTGGCTAGGCATAGCTCAAATGCCGTCCATAAATTTGCTGATGACATAACTACTGTTGGTAGAATCTCATGGAGATGAAAGGGCATACAGGAGGAAAATATATCAGCTGGTTGAGTGGTGTCACCACAACAACCTTCCACTCAACATCAGTAAGATGAAAGAGCTGATTGTGGACTTCAGGAAAGGTAAGATGGGGGAACACAAACCAATTCTCATAGAGGGATCAGAGAGAGTGAGCAATTTCAATTCCCTGGGTGTGAAGATCTCTGAGGATCTAACCTGCTCCCAACATATCAATGCGGCTATAGAGAAGACAAAGCAGTGGCTATATTTTATTAGGAATTTAAGGAGATTGGTTTGTCTACTATAACAGTCGAAAACTTCTATAGAAGTAATGCGAAAAGCATTCTGATGGGCTTCATCACAATCTAGTATGGGGGGGGGTCTACTGCGCAGGATCAAAAGAAGCTACAAAAAGTTGTAAAATTAGTCAACTCTATCTTGGGTACTGGCCTCATAGTATCCAAGACATCTTCAAGGAACAGTGCCTCAGAAAGGCGGTGTCCATTATGAAGGGCCCCCATTATCCAGAACATGCCCTCTTCTCATTGATACCATCAGAAAGCAGGTATAGAAGCCTAAAGACGCACACTCAGTGATTCAGGAACAGCTTCTTCCACTCTGCCATCCGATTCCTAAATGGACATTGAACCCTTGAACTCTACCTCATTATTTTATATTATTTCTGTTTTTGCACTATTATATATATTGATTTACTTTTTCACTTTTTTTCTTCTATATTATATATTGCATTGAACTGCTGCTACTAAGTTAACAAATTTTATGACAGATGCCAGTGATAATAAACATAATTCTGATTCTGAAGCCTTCGCTTATAAGTAAAGACTTATGCCTTCATAATTGTGTGTAAATTAAAGTGTATTTATACAACAATGGAAATAAGGGCAAATGAAAGCTTTAGCACTCTTCCTGAGCAAATTTAGGATTTAATTGATTGGTTTAAGTTGTACCTAATTTTTCTGGCCTCTAGAGGCACAGATGATTTTGTATGAACATCAGTTCCTATGCACAAGCTGTTTTTTATATCATGTCCTGGGTGGGCCAGTTTTTTAGTTGGAAATACTATGCTTAAGTTTTTCTTTGTGCTGCAAGTTACTCTTGTTTACACTGCGTATTTACGGAATGTTGATTATGTGTAGTACCTTGCTTAATACCGGTTGTGAGAATAATCGACAGTGTTAGTATATTCAAATGCATGACAACTCTGTACCAAATTTAATATGTATTTTACTTGACTCTTTGTAGTTTCACAGAAAAACAGTACCCTGGAAAAAACTTCCATCTTGGGTAATTTTGAAAGGCTGTTTAGCTCGCTGCGCTGTTGTGTACATATACACACAATGAGGGCAGTAGGCTAATAATGATTGGATTTCATATGTATTACTGATGAATTCTGTAGTTTGCTTCTCTACATCCATACCAAACAAGGACTTAGTAATTTATTAGACACCATTAAATTAATCAAATCAGTAATAACAGTTACACAGGCTTTATCACACATACCCCTTTTCTCCATTCTATTTCAGAGAATGAAATTATTATTATTAAATCAAAGTATCATAAGTCTAACACTTTTCAGGGCTTTGAATTTGCTGTCTTGGAAAATCCCTTTGTAGCCCCCCCTGGCCACCCTCAGGATCGCTCGGCTCGCTGTCGTCTAGGGAAACAGCCTCGGCCCCGGAAAACTAGGTAATTCGTTTGTGTGGATGCTGTGTGAGGTACCCCACCCCACCCAAATAACAGGCAATACACCAGGTGCAATTAAATGATATACAGTTTATAGATATTACTGGAACTATATAATTAAAAGAGAATAAAATATAAGAGGAAAATAAAAGGTGCCACACTTATCAAAATTCAATCTCTTCATGCACAAAACCCGTTGGAGCTCAAGGACCTTATTCTTCACCCTGCGACCCCCTCGGACCACCTCGACTGGCCGCCTGGGACCAACAACGGTGGTCGACCAGACGCTCCACACGAGTCCGTCTCCGTCTCCTTGCCGAACGTCCCGCTCGGGGTCCGACCCCGTTAGCGGACTCATAGCACCTCGTCCATCCTCTGTCTCGCTCTCCCGCCCTCTCCCCCAAAACCCCGCGCATACAGTATCTTCAAATACACCAAAACCATAACAACTATCCCAATTGGTTAATAGCACTCTCTTTCACACTCTAAAGGAAAAACAAGCTGCTAGCACAAACTTTCTCAGCGTTTAACACAACAAAGCCGCATTCCCCAGATTAACATAACAAAGACGCCATTTTAATTAGCCTCTGCAGTAAGATAAAAGTCGAAACCCCCTTAAACTCTCCCCCCACCAAATAAAGTCATGTCCTCATGACTTCTAAATAACTCGCCAACCAGTCCTGCAGACACACAACACACACATACACAGATACACACAGTGACAGTGCTCCCCAAACAGTGGACCTTACTCCCGTTCCGCGGGCGCTGCATAGGCCAACTTATCTGGGAGCTTCTTAACCCTCCGAGACCTCCGTACCCCCTCACCTAAACCCAAAAGGCTCAGACACTACTAGGGATACCTCGGGCCTGCTTGCCAACTCCTCTCTCACTCAGGCCACCACTACAGCTCGGAGCCCCCTGTCCCGTGGCCGGGGCCCCGCCTCTCCTCCTTCCTGATCCTGCCGTAACTCAGACTGCTCACAGCTAGCCCTCCCCACTACACCTGACTCAGTGGGAGAAGGGCCAAAGGTCTCTTCCTCAATCACGGTGAAGTTAGCGAAAGGCAGCATGTACCACATGTGCAGCACATCATCCTTCGAATCCGTATCCTTCCTTATTCCCTCGATCGGTAGCTGCTGTTTAAGTTTCTCCAAACTGAAACATTTAGCCGGGGCTACCCCTTCAGCCTCCTGCAGTCGAGACGTCAGCTTCTTCGGGGACTCCTTCAACTCTCGCCACAGCCTCAGTAGTTCTGACTCAGGGTTCCTGGCCATCTCAATCTGGGGCGCAGTTACCCCACCAGCTTCTTCCACACTGACCTGAAAAGCAGCAGTTAAAGAATGTTCAGCCTCCGGTTGTTTCTTCCTGAGGACATCTTCCAGGTCAACTTTCAGTTTTTCCACTTCATTTAAACTCGCGATAGCCACCTTCAGATTCCTTTCAAGCGTCCGCCTCCCTTTTCCGAGATCTGTCCTCCATCTCTTTACCTCCTTGGGGGTGTAGTCAAACTCCCCTCCCTGGGCTCTTGGTTTTCTGTTGACCTTAGTCAGAACACTTCCTGATCTTCCCCAACTTGCAAGTCTTCCAATCTGTTCCGAATCGACTTCTTGAGTTTCTGCTGATCCCTTCGAAGGTGGGTCATTGTTTCTTCTCGCCGGATTAATTCATCAGTACATGACCGCAGTGCGGTGCAAATCCCCTCTCTTCCCTGTGTCTCATTCAGATTGATGACCTGGGTTTCCATCCCCCGGTCCACCGCCATCTGTCCCAACACCAGGAAGTTCAACTGGTATGTCAGGTCATTTTCCTCACATTGCACCAAACTCCTCCAGCCAAAAATTCCTCCACATTTGACACTTCGCTTCGGTCGCCCGGGCTCAGCCACTCGCCTCGCCTCATAGTCCCCCCAGGCGAATCCAAGCTCTAGGCGGTCATCCACATACGTCAAAACTCCACACACCTTCACTTCCCCCATGGTCTTCCTCATGCCCCGCAGGAAGGATGCAGGGGCTCCGGATATGCCCTTGGGCATCCTTTCGGATCGGAAGAATCCTAGGGCACTAGTAATGGCCATCTTCAGCTCAACAGCCGCACTCCTCAGGATCTGGCAACATCCACCCCTCAGATGCAGCACATTAAACCACGTCGCATCATCCCCACACACGCTGCCTTCATCTTCCACGCCGCTAGGGTCCAGTTGCCACGACCTCTTTCTCACTGAGGTGTCTTCAGCGGTCAACTCCCCTCCCTCGTAGTAGTTCGGAGCATCTACTAAGAGGGTCTCACCCTCAGCTACTTTCCCCAAGCTGCACCACCGCTGGGTCTCGCTTAAATTCAGTACCGGCTCAAGGCTGCTACACACGTCCTCAGAAGCAACTCGACACGCTGGGTGCCCAGAAAATGCCTCCATGACCTCCAGGGTCATTAACCAATCATCGTCTTCTGGGTAACTACTGCCACTAGTACCCAAAGTCTCCGATGCCCTTGTGGTTGTCAAGGATAAATGCTTCAGACACCGGTTGTAAAACGAACTGTACAACAACTTGACCTGTGCCCCGGAGTCGAGGATAGCTTTAGCATCGCTTCCCTCTATTCATAACGACACCCTGGGGCGTTGTCCCTCTAAGCCTTCAGGAATAGGGTCTTCTCCTTTCGGAAGTACATTGGTACATTGCTGGGAATGTGCTTCCCCAGAGACCCCAAGCCGTTCCCCCACTGCGCCTCCACTAAGTTTCTCGATCCCTCTCTGATCAACTGAACAACTGAAGGAGGGGCTGCTCCCCTGAAATGATCCCCCTGGCACTACAAGCAATTTAGCTGCCCTCCTAGCCAGAGAAGACACACTGAAAACTTTCCCCCCTCTTTCAAATAACTGACAGCTGTCACTACGGTGTAAGTGAACCTGACAGCTCTAACACCGTCACCAGCCCGCCTACTTAAACTTTCAACCAATCTCCATCGCTCTCCCTCAACCAGCACTGCCACTCATCTAACAACTGAGAGGTCCACTCCGCCCATGTCTCGCACATCTCCGCCCCTCTTGGGGTGGACACTATCCCAAGTGCCAGGCGGAGCCTGCCAGAGCTAGAACATTTATTCGCAGACCTTACCTCCAAATCAGATCACTCTTCCCTCTCTCTCCCAACCACATGGGCAGCCCCGAGTGCCACCTCTAACTTGTCAATGCTAGTCTGAACTCGAACAAAGACGTCACCCACCACGCATACAGCAATCACCAGCAAATAACCCACAGAGACACACATTACAGATTTAAACAGGGCACCCACACAGCATACCAGCAGACTCAATCCAGGACAAAGCCCACACAATGTAGCCCCCCCGGCCACCCTCAGGGTCGCTCGGCTCGCTGTCGTCTAGGGAAACAGCCTCGGCCCCGGCAAACTGAGTAATTCGTTTGTGTGGATGCTGTGTGAGGTACCCCACCCCACCCAAATAACAGACAATACACCAGATGCAACTAAATGATATACAGTTTATAGATATTACTGGAACTATATAATTAAAAGAGAATAAAATATAAAAGGAAAATAAAAGGCGCCACACTTATCAAAATTCAATCTCTTCGTGCACAAAAACCGTTGGAGCTCAAGGAACTTCTTCTTCACCCTGCGACCCCCTCGGACCACCTCGACTGGCCGCCTGTGACCAACAACGGTGGTTGACCAGACGCTCCACACTAGTCCGTCTCCGTCTCCTCACCGAACGTCCCGCTCGGGGTCCGACCCCGTTAGCGGACTCATAGCACCTCGTCCATCCTCTGTCTCGCTCTCCCGCCTTCTCCCCCAAAACCCCACGCATACAGTATCTTCAAATACACCAAAACCATAACAACTATCCCAATTGGTTAATAGCACTCTCTTATCACACTCTAAGGAAAACAAGCTGCTAGCGCAAACTTTCTCAGCGTTTAACACAACAAAGCCACATTCCCCAGATTAACATAACAAAGACGCTATTTTAATTAGCCTCCGCAGTAACATAAAAGTCGAAACCCCCTTACACCTTAAATCTTACTAAATGGCATAAAAAGAAGGATCTTACAATAATTGGTTCCAAATATCAATCCTTTTTAACACCCTCCATTTTTGGGGTCAAGATGGTTTGACGAATTTTAATAAGTCAGTGGTATTTCTCAATTTTTATCCTTTGGATCACAGGTCGGGTTGATTGCAAGACCGTCATCCCCATTATATCACTATTGGGACCTGGAACCGTACCTTCAAGAGTTTTAAGAGCATCCCACTTCCAATTTACACCAATGAGACAGATTTCATGACGCATGCCGGTGATAATAAACCTGTTTCTGATTCTGATTCTGAATAAACCTTTGTTATTTGCTGATTTGATGCATGAGCTAAATATTGGCCTTATTATTACATTTGTATTGCAGCTCCAGAACTGAAATATGCAGATCTGTAGGGGATATTTCAAATCTGCAGGGCCCTTATATTGTGACTAGCCAACGTCCTCCTGTTATTGAGTAAAGGACCAGTGTCTCCTTAAAAATAACCTTCTCCAAAATATACTCATAACATGCTTTGAAGTTGCTATTTATCAACGTAACCCTTTTTTAAAATCGATTGATTTTGCTTACTTGTTCTTTTTTCTTTTACCACTCTTGCTAATAATTAATTTACCAGTAATGGAGACAGTTTTCTTTTGTAATTTCATCGACACAAGAGATTCTGCAGATGCTGGAAATTCAGAGCAGGACACACAAAATGCTGGAGGATTTCTCAGCAGGCCAGGCAGCGCCAATAGAGAGGAATAAACAGTTGATATTTTGGGCTGAAATCCTTCATCAGGACTGGAAAGAAAGGGGGAAGAAGCCAGAATAAGAAGGTGCAGGTTGGGGTAGAAGGGAAGGAGTACAAGCTGGTAACTGATTGGTGAAACCGGATGAAGGTAGGTAGGAGAGGATGAAGGTAGGTAGGAGAGGAGAATCAAAGTGAGAACAAGATGGCAGCAGAGACAAGTTCCCAGGAAGGACATTTGGGTCTCATAGTGAATCTGGGTAACTTTGGTAACTGTTACGTGAAACTTGTGTGTTAGTAATAATGCTATCCCTAATTTGGGTGGCAGGTGGAGACACGTCTCTACCAAAGGAGGTGTAAGACACTTCTTTCCTCTGCTAAGCTGCAGGTCCCCCTTGGGCAAGGCCTAGCACCAGCTTAGCCCTGATTACGGTCATGTGAAGCCATGGGAACAGGTGGTGGATGGTCGTATGAGGAGTTGGTGTATATCAAAAGTTCTGGTTATGCGACCACTGACGCCAGGCAGACAATCTCTGAAGAGTGTTGATAATTTCTGGTGTCATCCATCTTGTGAAGACACTGCCCAGAAGAAGGCAATGGTGAGCCATTTCTGTAGAAAAATTTGCCAAGAGCAATCATGGTCATGGGACCATTATCGTCTACATCATACGACACAGCACATAATGATGATGATGATGATATCCATAATAGCTGTCTTGATAATTTATCCAAAGCTAATAGATTTACACAAATATTGTTGTTATTGCTCAGACTCCTTTGCAAAACAAGAGCGCTCTAGTTCTTATTTATTTCTTTCAGTTGTTATTTTAAATGGACAGTTAGTGCTTCAACAGAGTTGGTACCCCTGTTCTCAGGAACATTTATTAGTGCCAATGCTAGGAGGTTTACTAAGAGCTAAACCAAGAGAGAGCACTAAAAAGGTCTAAGATAGTCTTAAGGTGTAAGATATATAAAGTGAGTTTCAGGCATAATGAACCACAAGGGATAATGATGTCATGGTAATAACAGAAAACTGGCTATAGAGAGAAAAGTTTCTAAAAATAGCTTTAAAAATTCTTTGCAACACGCACAAAATGCTGGACAAATTCAGCAGGCCATGCAGCATCTATGGAAAGAGTAAACAGTCCACATTTTGGGCCAAGACTCTTCCTCAGGACTGATTCTTGCACACCAGGTTATCAAGAAAGTTAGCGAAGGGAAGAAAGGAGAAGAAGTGTTATGGAGGGTATTTTAATGCTGTAAAAAGATGAATTTGTTTGTTTTGTAAAAGTCTTAAACTTATCAAAACCTATGTATCTTATGCTAAATGTTCAAAATGACATTGGATACTAACTTTTAATATCTTTGATAGCTTCAGAGGCTGGTATGCAGAATTTTGACATTGTTGGAGTGTTCATCAGCTCTATTGATAACATCACCGGAACTAAAATAAATTAAGTTACTAAAGCTTAGAATTATTATAACTGACAAATCTCATAAAATTTGTGTAGTCTATAATTCGACTAGTCATTTCAGTGTTAAAAATATAAATGTAAGTTTTGTCCCTTCTATTAGCTCCCACTTCATTATGTAGACTGATTTCAGCTTCACCACAGGGGATCTCACTCTTCCTCTAATTATAAAATCATTTTGTTAGTTTGATTCATTAAGGAAACTATAACCACCATATTTATAAGCCTCTTCACAGTTGGTGTAGTTAACACCAACGACACATTGAAGTTACACTTCATATATGTCATGAGGACCTCTTAAAATACTTTCTCTGCCCCAAAGTGCATACCATTATTAAGCATGAAGTAAAGGCTTGCTCAGAAGTCTCGAGTCTGACATCCACATGACTTGGACAGATAAAGAAGTTGTTGCCAGATGAACATTGCTTTAGGTTTGTTTATTTAGTTTAATACCTTTTAAATGGAACATTTTCCATAGATAGCAGTTTGTCTGGTGCCTTGAGGTGTTTTCTATGTGTGATCAACAACTTAGCTTTGTTCCAGAGACAGAAAGAATAATTGCTGCCTGATAAATCATGAACTCCATTTCTAATCCAAAATTGTATTGTTGTCAAAACCTGCTTTCCAAGTAATCAACAATTTGGTGAGGATGGAGGTGCAAGGGCTAGAGAAAAAAATGGTTTAAAAATCAGTTTAAAACCTCACCTCAAGAACCTTGAAATGTGCACCACTCACCTTGTGTAGAAAATGTAATAAAGTCTTAGTGTGGAGCTTAAATCCACAAACTTTTAAAACTTTTGATGCTAATCTTGGCACAACCAACAACAGACAATTCAATACTGGAGCAGCAACAGAAATCCACTGCTGATTTTTGCAATGTGTGAAACTTAACGTAAACTTCCTGAGATCTTCACTGTTGAACATCATTTGCAAAATAGTGGAAACATAATCAGGCTTTGGGATAACAGATTTTGTCAATAAAGGACGGATAGTTTCTCCAAATGAGCATCTCCTAGTAGCAACAGATCACCAAAGTGTCAAACAGCAAAATCACCAGAGGTAATGCATTTTGTGAGAATCTTGACAAGAGGGTAGGGTGAAATCATTGGGAGGAATGTACATAATCCACAACCACTGGCATTGAATTGGGGTTTTGCTTTAAAAGGCTGGTCTGACATGATGACATGGTTGTGTAATGATTTTTAGCGTGCTTTTGTCTGCAGGTTTTGGCATTCAATAAAATGCATTATGGGTTTCATTAAACATAAAATGCCTCACTTCGCTTTATTCTCAAAAACCTACAAAAGTAAGAGATACACAATGCAATGAATAATCTGCTGGAGAAACTCAGCAGGTTGAGCAGCATCGGTGGGAAGAAAGGAGTTGTGGACATTTCCTGATGCGGGGCTTTAACCTGAAATATTGCCATTTCCTTTTCCCCGACACATGTTGTTTGACTCAATGAGTTCCTCCAGCAGATTATTCCTCCAGATTCAAGTATCTGCAGTCTGTTGTGTCTCCAAGACATATGCCATGAATGGTTTGGCCCAAGGAAGTATTATAAAGCAAAGGAACCTTATTGTAGAAGTCTAAAGATCCCTGAGGGTGGAGCACAGGTAACTAAAGAGATGAAGTCCTATGGGTTATTGTCCCATTAACAAGGGCTTAGGATAAAAGGGAAGGAAGGTCATGGTATATCTTAGAAAAGCCACATCTGGTGTATTGAGTTCAGTCACCACACTATAGAGATAGTATGATTGCATTGGAGAAGGTGCAGACGAGATCCATCAGGATGTTGCCTGGGATGGAATTTTTCAGTTATAAGGAGAAACCACGTAGACTGATGTTTTTTTTCTTTCGAGCAGAGGACGCCAAGGACAGATCTGCTAGAGTTATAGAATATTTTAAGAGGCAGAGATTGGATAGACAATAAGAATTCTTTTGTTTTGGAGGATTTATGGTGAGAAGTAAAGGTTTAGAGGAGATATGAAAAAGAATCTTGTCAGCCAGAGGGCGGTTGAAGTCTGGAATGCATTGCCTGAGAAAATAGTGGAAGTATGTGCTTGCTCAACACCCAACACTTAGGAACCTGAATCAACAAAGCATAAAATGCTATAGAACCAGTGAGTAAATGGGGTCAGAACAAACAGGTACTCGATAGTTGGTATAAAAATATGAACAAAAAATGCCCTGTTTCTGTGCTGTATAACTCTCTAACTCAATGACTCTCTGTAGATTTGCAAAATGACCACAGATCAATGCAGACACCAGATGCTGGATGATGGAGCAACAGTTTGCTGGAGGAACTCAAAGGGTCAAGCAGTATCCGTGGAAGGAAAGGAATTTTTGATATTTCTGGTCAAACCCTTTATCAGGACCCGAACCATTAACAATTCCTTTCCTCTCACAGATGCTGCTTAATCCATTGAGTCAAAGTCTAGTTTATTGTTATATGCACAAGTACATACAGGCACAATTGCAACAAAAACTTTACTTGCAGCAGCATCACAGACATACAGCATCATACAAACAACAGTCACATGAAAAAACATGAACTAAAGATAAATTACACACAAATTTTACAAGAAAGAATATGATTAGAACAAAAAAAATGTCTATTTTAGTTCCTCTGGCAGATAGTTTGTTGCTCTACAAATCCATGCACAATTATATCTTTTGGTCCTTCTACATTAATTACCCTAAACTCTGAAATTGGCAACGACCTTACTAATGCAAATAGCCTTTGCTTCTTTGCTTCTTGCCAACTGGGGAGTGAAGTGGTTAAGGGTCGAGACACTCTGTGAAGATTGGGCACTACCTGACAACATCTGCCCCTGGCCAAAGGCTACGGTTACCTCATCAGATAACTGAAGAGAGCACCCCGGTGTATGATGCAAATGTAATAGAACCAGAGTCTCGTGCATTAGATTCCACTATGGAGCTTCAGTCATCAGATGTCGAACATTCATTGCATTCCTAAGTGGCTCAGGACTCAGATTTTTTTGTTCTTGATCTTTGCCCCTTCAAACTGGCAAAGCCACTTCCTTGCAGGTGAGAACCAGCAATTGCTTGAAGTGCATTTTGAAAGGCATAAGGTGATTCAAGTACGTAGCAAAGGACACTCTGATAGAGTGAAGAACAATATAAATGTAGTTATAGTACTAAATGTCATTGTTTATTTATATAAATATATATATATAGTCACGTGGCTTGCTAAGATTTGGTTTAGCTGGATTTGTTGAGAAAATTTGTTTCTCATACAGTATCTAACTAAGTTTTGTAACATGAAAGCTGTAAAGAACCCACATACTCATTATGACTTTGTTTAGCATTTACCTGCACTGCACATTTTTGCTAGTTTTTACACTTCATTCTGCATTGTTATTAATTTACTTTATTCTAGCTCAATGCACTGTGTAATGATTTAATCGGTATAAGCAATATGCTTTTCACTGAATCTTAGTAAATACAGGTGTCCCCCGCTTTTCGAACGTTCGCTTTACGACACCTCGCTGTTATGAAAGACCTACATTAGTTACCTGTTTTTGCTAACAGAAGATGTTTTCACTGTGACAAAAAAAGGCAGTGCACGAGAAAAGGCAGCACGTGAAAAAAGGCAGTGTGCGATAAAAGGCCCCGAGTAGCCAATCTCCTCCCCCGGAATTGCATTCTAGCTGGCATTGCTTAAACACGTGCCTGTGAGCATCTGTGCTTTATGTTGATTTATCTTGAGCATCCGTTAGCAAGACGAGTTCTAAGGTATCAGAAAAGCCTAGAAGAGCTCATAAGGTTGTTACACTTAGCGTTAAACTAGACATAATTAAGCATTTCGATCGTGGTGAATGAAGTAAGGACAAAGTGAGTTTGGCTTGTGGAAGTTGATGAAGATGATGTTGAAGAGGTTTTGACATCCCATGACCGAGAGCTGATAGATGAAGAGCTGATGCAATTGGAAGAGGAAAGGATAACAATCGAAACCGAATGCAGTAGCGAACGGACCGAAAGTGAAGTCATCCAGGAACTGAACGTGAAGCAACTGCGTGAGATTTTCACTGCAATGATTGCAGAAAAGTATGACTTTAATTTTGAAAGGGTACATAGGTTTAGGGCATATTTGCAGGATGGTTTGAGTGCTTACAAGGAACTGTATGATAGAAAAATGCGCGAGGCTAAGCAGTTAAGCATACTGTCGTTTTCCAAGCCTTCCACATCAGCCACAGTAGATGACGAATCTCGACCTTCAACATCGAGGAAGGCAGACATAGAAGAAGATGACCTGCCTGCCCTGATGGAAACAGACGACAATGAGATGACACCCCAGTGTCCCTCCACCCCAACCTCCGGGCCGCGGACCGATACATTGCCGCGAAGAATGCAGTGGAGCAGCGGTAGCTGGGACGCACCCAGCACATCTTTAGGAAAAAAGGCTGAAATAAACTTGCTAATTAATTAGGTGCCGCCCTGCATGTAAATGTCGGCCCAGATCAGAGGCAGTTGCCGATTGCGTTGCCTCTGATCTGGGCCGACATTTACGTGCTGGGTGGCACTTAATTAATTAGCTTGTTTATTTTGGCTTTTTTCTTAAAGATGTGCTGAGTGTGCCCCGGCCACTGCTGCACCCCTGCATGATTCGCGGATCGGTATCGGTCCACGGCCTGGAGGTTGGGGACCACTGCACCACCCCAACCTCCGATGACTCAGCCCAACACACCATCATCTGTGTGCTCGGCACTGTCTTCCCAATTCCGGTAAGTGATACTACACTGTACTTACATTATTTCTATTTTATATAGGCTGTGTATTCTTACGTGTTAGTTGGTACGGTTTGGCAGCTTCATAGCTTAAAGGTTACTGGAGAGAGTGTTCCTGCCGAAAGCACTCGCGTGAGATTTTGGCTACGGTGGACAGTGCGGCAATGATTGTAGAAATATATTTCTATTTTACATAGGCTGTGTATTTATCATATCATTCCTGCTTTTACTATCTGTTATTGTTATTTTAGGTTTTATGTGTTGTTTGGCATGATTTGGTAGGTTATTTTTTGGGTCTGTGAACGCTCACAAATTTTTCCTATATAAATAAATGGTAATTGCTTCTTCACTTTAGGACATTCGGCTTACGAACCGTTTCATAGGAATGCTCTACCTTCAGATGGCAGGGGAAACCTGTATGACATTAATAATCTAATACCAATATCCAACAAAAGATAATAAACACCACAATTTTTTTTGATTGGTAGTCACACACATTAAGTGGCCAGTCTAACAGCAGCCTCTTTCCAGTTATTTTCTCTTCAGCCACAAGGCAAACTTTAAGCATTTTAGCCCTTTTTTGTGACTATTTTTACAGATGCGCTGTTAAGCACAATGTAGAACTGGGTGATTTCTCCTTATGCCACCCAGAAGAACCTCGACAACAAAAGACCCTTAATACTACCCCAAAGAGGAGATGTACAGTGTTCTTAAATTGTTACTGAAATTATGTAGAATAGTAGTGATGTAACAGCATGACATCATATTAGATTAGAAACCAAGCTCACAGTTTAAGAGGCAGTCATAATTGTCTCTCTATTTAATGCAGTGTAGAGGAAACATTTCTAGGCAATGGAGAAATGTTGTCAGTTTTGCAAGTTAATGATAATACCTACGCTGATGAAGTAATGGCTGCATCTTTTCCCAATAAACATAACAAGCACCAAAGAGATGCTCATCTAATGCTGATTTCTTTGGTTGGCCATATCATGGGAATAGCAGGCTCCAAAATCTGAAGCCAGTCTTTTTCTCCAGAACCTAAGAAACAAAAGTGCAGCCATCTCCACCACATATAATCACATCACTGCATGCTTTGTTCGCACTGCTAACTGAAGAGATGGCAAATTCAACCTTGGCATCGGAAAGAAAGTTGCCAGTTCTTAGGGCAGCAGCGTGCAGCAAGATGAGAAAAGCAAATGAATATTGGAGAACTAGGTACCTGACATTTTTGTTTAATAAATGGCTGGCTTGCTAGAAAGTACAGTCTATGCAAGTCTGGCTGTCGTATGAGAATTCTATGTACATGTTGCATCTCCATGCAATTAGGATCATTGGATTGCATTTTGTTGCGAGCTATCAATCGACTCTCAGTTTCTGTGCAATTGATGTGTTTCAAGGTAACAGTTTTACAACCGGTCAGGCCAATATGCACATATTATCATATTGCTGGAAAGAATATTATTGTCAGGAAAAGTCATTCCAACAAAGGTCATTACAATAAAAGCTAAATTAATGCTTTCTGAAAATACAATGAAAATGAAACATGCAAAGTCTATTACAAGCTGTTGGCTTAAATTTTGTTTGATTTTCTAAATAACTTCTTACATTACAAAGCACTGGAAAATAATCTTAAATGGTGGCTCCTATATCAGAATCAGAATCAGGTTTATTATCACAGACAGACCCGCATGTCATGAAATTTGTTCTTCTGAAGCAGCAATACAGTGTAGTACATTAAAAATACTACGTCGTAAAAAGGAATAAGTAAGTAAAAATGAGTAAGTATTGCCAAAATCCAGCAGAATAGTGAGGTAGTGTTCATAGGTTCATGGACCGTTCAGAAACCTGAATGAGTGTGGGTCTTCAGGCTACTGATGGCAGTAATGAGAAGAGGGCGTGTACTGGATGGTGAGGTTTCTTATTGATGGATCTTGCCTTCTTGATGCACTGCCTTTTGAAGATATATTTCATGGTGGGGAGGCTAGTGTCCATGTTGGAGCTGACTGAGTTTACAAACCTTTGGAGCTCTTTGCCATCCAGTGAATTGGAGCCTCCCTAACAGCCAGTGATGCAACCAGTCAGAATGCCTTCTGTGGTACACCTGCAGAAACTTGATGGTCTTTGGTGACGTACTAAATCTTCTCAAACTGCTAATCAAGTGCAGCAGCTGGTTTGCCTTCAGCGTGATTGCATCAATATGGTGGGCCCAGGATAGGTCATCTGAGATATTGATACCCAGGAACCTGAAGCTGCTCTATCATAGATCAGGGATCAGGATTTGTTAGTGAGTGTAAATTAAGATAAGTCAGGGGCAAGTGGTGCATCTTTGTTGGAGTGGCCATTGTTTGGAGTGGGCAATATTAAAGTGGGGATTTTGAGAGTTTAGCTCTTTGAGACTTCAAAGTTCAAAGTACATTTATTATCAAAGAATGTATAAATTATACAACCTTGAGATTTGTTTGCTTACAGGTAGCCACAAAGCAAGAAACCTGAAAGAACCCAATTAAAAAGTAAATAAAAGACCCACACCCAATGCGCAAGAGAAAAGGGGAAAAAAGGAAGACACAAATCATGCAAACAGGTAAAGCGAGCAATAATATTCCGATCCAAATTGAGTCCTCAGATCCGAACCCCGGAGCAACCCAGAGCAGTCCCAAAGCCACACTTATCAGTTCACCCTATTAGCAGGCATGGAGCACAGTAGCCAGAACACTGTTCATAGCCTCAGCGCCATGGAAAGAGGAGTGACTATCACGGAGAGAGAGCGAAATTGGCTCTCGGCTCGGATCCCAACACCCTGTCTTTTCGGTCCATCTGGACCGCATATACTTGACCGTACCTCGCATTGTTCCTGGGTACCATAGCAGTGAAAGGACCTGGCACCCTGGAGACAGGAGTGAACATAGCTGGGGGTGGGGGAGTGAAATCAGCTCTAACTTCCGATCTGAACTGGCATTTAAATTATCTAAACAACAGATCATGCCTCGCGCTAGGACCTGGCTGCTGTGAAGAGCTCAGGGGCTAGACCATGCCACCCGGTGACTCATTCTTCAAGCTCTTCAAAGCAGCTCAGCAGCCAAAGTAATCCAACGTCGCACCCGGGCCAGTTGTATGGGCATCAGCACTCTCTGCCCCGACTTCTCCTCTTGGTGCCCAGAGCCATTCACCCTCACACCTGGGCTTCAAAACTCTGCTGCCTCCTTCTCATCTCACAATGGCTCACTCTATCTGCAGCGATTCCAGAACACACCATCCTAGCTCACCCCGTCGACTGGCCTCGCTATCGCCGCTGTTTGTGACAATTATTTAACACAACTCACCTCAGAAAAGATGTTATTAGTCAAATTGCTTGCTTTTTGAACTACCAGTGAGCTGTCGCATTTATTCGGTAGCCAGCGAGTCAGTGAGGAGAGGCTTAAGTGAGAGAAGGCAAAAAGACTGTAGGTAGATATTTTTTAGTTTAGTTACCCATGCCATGTGCTAATAAGGCCCCAAATAGGAAGATCATGTAGTTTAACACGTGCCTAAGGAATTGGTGTAGGAGGAAGAGCATTAGATTCTGGCATCATTAGGCTTTCTTCCAGGGAATGTGGGACCATTACAGAAGAGTAGCACATAAACTGGAGGGGGATTAATATCCTAGGGAGAAGATTTGCTAGTACTGTATGAGGGGATTTAAACTAGCGTTGGGGAGGATAGGAACCAGAGTGCCAGAACAGAGAGTAGAGAGGTTGTGGAGACAGATGCTGCTAAGACCTCAGACAAATTCAGGAATTGAAAGGTTGACCTTCAATTCAACTCAGACTAATGTTCTGAGTTGTGTATATTTCAATGCAAGAAGCGTTGTAGGAAAGGCAGATGAGCTCTGGGCATGGATCAACACCTGGAGTTATGATATTGTAGCCATTAGTGAGAATTGGTTCCAGGAGGAGCAGGACTACCAGCTCAATATTCCGGGATTCCGTTGTTTTAGTTGTGATAGAGTAAGAGGGATTAAAGGGGGAGGGGTTGCATTACTAGTCAGGGAAAATGTCCCAGAAGTGCTCTGTCAGGACAGACTGGAGAACTTGTCTAGTGCTGCTTTATGGGTGTAATGGAGGAATAAGTAATCGATGACCAAGTTAATGAGGCTATATTATAGACTACCCAACAGCCTGTGGGAGTTATGAGGAACAAATTTGTAGAGAGATCGCAGACTGCAACAAGAAACATAAAGTTGTGATATTAGGTGATTTTAACTTTCCACATATTGACTGGGACTCCCTTGCTGTAAAAGGACCAGATGGGACAGAGTTTGTCAAATGTGTTCAGGAAAATTTCCTTTATAAGTACATAGAAGTCACAATGCGATCTCCAGTTAGGGAATGAGACAGGACAGGTGACAGAAGTTTGTGTAGGGGAACACCTTGCATCTGGTGATTATAATGCCATTAATTTCGAGGTAATTATAGAGAAGGATTGGTCTGGTCCTCGGGTTGAGATTCTAAATTGGAGAAAGGCCAATTTTAATGTTATCAGTGTGGATTGGAACAGGCTGCTTTCTGGCAAAGGTGTACTTGGTAAATGGGACGCCTTCAAAAGTGATTTTTTTGGAGTACAAAGCTTGTATGTGCCAGTCAGAACAAAAGGCAAGGATAACACGCTTAGAGCACCTCAGTTCCTGAGAGATATTGAGACCTTGGATAAGAGAGAAAAAAGAGGTGCATGGCAGGTAGGGACAAATGAGCTATTGAGGAGTATAAGAAATGCAAAAGAACACTTCAGAAAGGAAATAAGAGGGCTGCAAGAAGGCATGAGGTTGATCTAGCAGAAAAGGTGAAGGAGAATCCTAAGGGCTTCTACTGATCTGTCCAGAGCAAATGGATTTCAAGGGACAAAATTGGTCCTCTGGAAGTTTAGAATGGTAATCTATGCGTGAAACCTAAAGAGATGGGGGAGATCTTAGATGGATATTTTGCATCTGTATTTACTTGGGAGATAGGCACAGAGTCTTTAGATGTGAGGCAAAGCAGCAGCAAGGTCATGAACCCTATTCAGATTACAGAGGAGGAGGTGCTTGCTGTCTTGAGGCAAATCAGGGTGGACAAATCCCCAGGGCCTGACAAGGTGCTCCCTTGGACCATGTGGGAGACAGGTGCAGAAATTTCAGGGGCCCTGACAGAGATATTTAAATCATCCTTAGCGACAGGTAAGATACTGGAGGAGTGGAGGACAGCTAATGTTGTTCCACAGCTTAAGAAAGGTTCTAAGAATAAGCCAAGAAATTATAGGACTATGAGCCAGGCATCAGTAGTATTAAGGTAGTTATTGGAAGGTGTTCTAAGAGACTGGATATATAAGTATTTGGATAGGTAGAGATTGATTAGGGATAGTCAGCATGGTTTTGTGTGTGGTAGGTCATGTCTAACCAATATTATAGAGTTTTGTGAGGATGTTACCAGGAAAGTGGATGAAGGCAAGGCAGTGGATGTTGTCTACATAGACTTTAAAAAGGCATTTGACAAGGTTCCACATGGGAGGTTGGTCAAGAAGGTTCAGACACTTGACATTCAAGATGAGGTAGTAAATTGGACTGCAAAGCACTCCAGCGGGTGGTGAAAACTGTCCAGTGGATTATCGGCACCCAATTGCCCACCATTGAGAACATCTACCATAAACGCTGCCTGGGCAGGGCGAAAAGCATTACCAGGGATGCAGCTCACACTAACCTTTTTACTCTCCTCCCATCCGGTAGGCACTACAAGAGCCTCCGCTCCCGCACCAGCAGGCACAGGAAGAGCTTCTTCCCTGAGGCTGTGACGCTGCTGAACCTCTCATCACAGCGCTAAGCAATATTGCATCCGTATTGTACTGTCTCAGTACTTTTATATTTGTGTGCTGTAGCACTTTTTTTATTCGCAGTTATTTTGTAAATAACACTATTCTTTGCATTTCTGGTCAGATGCTAAATGCATTTCATTGGCTTTGTATCTGTACACGGCACAATGACAATAAATTTGAATTTAAATCTAAATCTAAATTTAAATTGGAGAGGTTATGAGGGGTATAGTTAGGGGTAAATGCAAGAAGACTTT
This sequence comes from Mobula birostris, assembly GCF_030028105.1. Classification (NCBI taxonomy): domain Eukaryota; kingdom Metazoa; phylum Chordata; class Chondrichthyes; order Myliobatiformes; family Myliobatidae; genus Mobula; species Mobula birostris. Next base: position 48,716,918 of record NC_092373.1, read on the forward strand.
TTCCTCGATGTTGGGTGAGACTACAACCAGCGGTCATATGTTAAGAGTGAAAAGTGAAATTTTTAAGGGGAAACTTCTTCACTTAGAGGGTGGTGAGAGAGTGGAATGAGCTGCCAGTGCAAGTGAGGGATACAATTTCAAGTTTAACGTTTAAGAGAAGTTTGGATGGGTGCATGGATGGGAGGGATATGAAGAACTATGGTCCGGGTGCCAGTTGATAGGACTAAACAGTTTAAATGTTTTGGTGCAGACTGGATGGGAATTAGGGCCTGTTTCTGTGCTGTAGTTCTCTATTACTCTATGAGTCTAAATGCACTCGTAATATTGTGTTCTCACTTGCATTATATAAATAACTATTTGGAAGTCAAAATGTGGTTGGATTTTATAAACTGCTCTTTCCATATGGTAGTATTCCGTAAGATACTTAAATGATATTTGAAAACTTCTGAGAAGTATTCATCTTCATAAAAATGCAACACTGTTACAGTGCCCTCATTCTCCCCACAGCGCTCTGCACCAGGCAACCAACACATTCCCTCTGCATGTCCCTAACTCTGAAAAGAGATCCAGTGTCTTTGTAATGTGGTACCAGTACACTTAAATTGAAGAAAGACAAAACATTTTTCACTAATTTATTAAGGATGAACCAACTGTGATTATAGTATCAAATAATATCATTAATGTGGGAAGTGGGCGGGGGGGGGAGCATAAAGAATAAATTTGCTCATGTACAAATTCTTCTCTTCTCTTAACACAAACAAAGGCACTGTATATATCAGAAATTTTAATTACCACTGCACTACCCTACATCTCCAAGAAATCCTGCATTTCAATCCTGCATGAAACTATGTTCCAGAGAAATAAGTGCATGAAAAATATTGTTAGTCCTCAAATGCATGTATTTCTCAAGTACAATTTATTTTCTATATTTTCCAATGAGGTGATTAAGAAACATAAGTTTTCAGTCAGTATCTTCAAAGTTTCCCTTTTATGTAGAAAAACACTTAGTGCCCTGTTGTTCCTGTGAATTATCCAGAACAATCATTCATAATAAATAGTAAATTAGATCCTGTTGTTTCAGATAGAACTGACACCATTTGAGGTCATATCCAGAGTCTACGTGGAGGCCAACAACACTTATTTCAAGCTGAAAAATCACTTTCTATAAAAAGATGTCAGTTGTTCAGTGATAGGTTTCACATTCCACTAGAGACTGTGTAAGGAGTCAGCCAACTTGTTTAATTTGCTAAAAGAAATACACAAATGATGTAAATTGTTTTAAAATCTATAAATAAGGGTTGTACCAAAACAGAAAATCTTAATCCTACAAAGGGTTCATGGGACTCTCCTTTCATTTAGCAAAGAATAAAGGGCCAAAGACCTGAGCCAAGAAACTGGATAGTGTGGCATAGCACTTTTCAGCGCTAGGCAATCCAGGTTCGATTTATATTAGAGTAGGCTGCACTGGCTCTGATTTCTATGTGAATTCACTCCAGTTACAAAATCAGAAAGGCGCTTCTTGCTGCTTGTGTGCTTGAACTTCTCCTGATGTCAGGAGCCAAGAGACTGCCTAAAGCACTCACTGTTCATCTTTTTCCATCCATGCCAACATAAATTGCAAGCGCAAAGCTTCAGGTTCCAAACGTCCTGAACCGTCACACTCAAATGAGGAGCCTACAGCATTCCTGTTTCCTTTGTCATTTAAAGGGGCACCCAACAGACATTGGAAGTCCCTACTGGGCATCTTTACACTAACTGCAGACTATTCTGGTTCCTGACTGGACAGATATTTCCTGGGGAGACAAGAGTTCCTCCCTTAGGTGTGACCATGATAATTATGACAGCAACAGAGAAGAACGTGGTCCCATTCATTCATTGCCAGAATAAGATGTCATCCACACGTGAAGGCTATAATTTTAAGCACCAGCTAATGTCACTCTACATAGCATGAGCGACCTCTTGTAGTGAGACAAGGCAGAGTTTGCAACAATGCCAGCAGCTGCCACATCAGCTGTTTCCTCAGCAGAGTCTATGAGCTTGGGATCTGGAGGATGTACCTACAATGGGACAGTCTGAGCTGCATCTAATGACGTTGTTTCAGGTATATGGCTTCAGGACATTATTCTCCTCTTTCATGAAAGCACCAAGTCACCTCCACCATGGTTTCATAGTCATCCTGATCAATCATGCTCCTTGGCCAGCCATTGTAAATTCCTCTTCCAACATATCCAGAGCAACAGTCTAAAGCAGTCCATCTAGGGCAAGAACTTCTGTTGACCCAGTAGAAAGATGGTAGCCACAGATGGAGCCTGCAACATGACACCAGGACAACTAGTGCCGACATATATGGTTCAGAAACAGAAAAGACATCACAATTTGTAACTTTGCACAAAATGTTCTGATTTTCCATTAATGTATCATTTGTTCTAGCTTTGCCATTATATGGTATTCCTAATGCAGTCACACCTGGGTCCTATATAATTCTTGTCGATGTCTTCACATATGCATTCATATCCTTTTGTAATAAAGCCAAGATACCATTTTGCCACCATAGTTGCTTACTGTACATGTGTTGTAGCATTCAGTTATTTGCACATAAGGACAAACAAACCTCTGAAGATGAATGCATTTAAATCTTAAACCGTATCTTAAGTTTCTTTTTTTTCATAAACAGCATGAAGTCCACACTGTACTCTGACTGTCATGTCCTTAGCCACTCAACTAACTTGTACGTATTTGTAAAGTTTCTCACAACCAATACTGCCACTCAGCAGAGTATCATCACCAAAGCGTGGAGTGTGAGGTCTTCCCCGTCCTGCCGAGTGGGGACCAGTGCCCTGTATGCCATATCTCCTCTGTGATGGTATTTGTTTAGCCATCCAGAGTACACCACGAGTAAAATCCCCAACCACTGAGCACATTTACATGAAACATTGCCATAGCAAAGCAGCATCCATCATCAATGATCCTTACCATTTAGGCCGAGTCCTTTCTTGCTGCTGCCATCAGGTAGAAGGAAAAAGTGCCTCAGGACTCACACCACCAGGTTTAGGAACAATTCCTACCCCTCAACCATCAGGCTCTTTACCAAAAGACGATGACTACACTCAGTCTATTTCTGGTGTTGCCACAACCAATGATCTCACTTTAAGGAATTTTATCATGTTATTTCATGCTCTCAGTATTTATTTATAATTGCTTTTGCAGCTCGTTGTTCATTGACCCTGTTTATATTTACTGGTCTATAGATCTGCTGAGAATGCCCACAGGAAAATAAATCCCAGGTTTTATGTGGTGACGTGTATATACTCTGATAATAAATTTTAATTTGAACTTTTAAACTTTTGAATTTTGAAAGCCCTAAGCTGAGTGGGAAATTTTTAGGTTTTATCCAATACAGGTATCCATGGGTAACCTCACTATAGGGAGGTCATAATTTATCAATCTATTCTTCAGAGATGAACTTACTTCCATGTCTAGTCTCTGTACTGAGGTCCAGCTGCCAATACCCAAAATTTGAGTGGTTGGTTCTCTGTCCCTACCAAGGAGCAGATATTTCCAGCTAACAAAGTAGTTTAACCACATTTCATTTTATTTTTAATGGTTTTCTTTCTTTCTTTTTGTATTTGCACAGTTTGTTATCTTTTGCACACTGGTTGAACGCTCAAGTTGGTGTGGTCTTCCATTGATTCTGTTCTGAATATCTGAATATCAATCGAGACAGGTTATATAAAAACAACCAAACATTTATTAAACACAGATAAACAATAAAAAAAAACAAATGAAAACCATAACCGGAAATTAATCGCTATGCAGTCGTTCAACAAATCGTCACTAGGCACTGGTTCTTAAAGCGGTAAAGTCAGATATAGTTCTTAAAATGGTAAATTTGAAAGTCCAACTGATTTATACGTTCAATTGGGACAGACTTCTCTGGAGAAGGATTTCTTCATAGACGCGACTTTCCTGCTGGTTCTGTCCAAAGGATTCCCGATGCAGGAAATAAACAGTTTAAAACAATTGACCTTAAATTCTAGAGAGCAAACATTGCGTGAACTCTTTGCTCTTTTGGCAAGAGTTATCTTCGATGCAGGTCACTACTCCTTCAATGAAGACTCAATAAGGTTGATCCTTTGTTAAACTGCCGAACGAAACCGACTCCTCTCAATCCTTCGGGTCCTGTACTTCGATAAAGTCTTCACTCTCCCGTACTACTGCTGGAATAAGGTACATCAACATATCTAGCAAAAATTGCCAATCCAGCACTATTGTACCTTGCAACAGAACGCAACACTCTGTTTTTTAAAAAAAATGAAACAGCATCATAAAATAAATACGCAACAGAAACAGAGACACAGATGCACGTTCTAGCTGGAAAACTAAAAACTAACAACTAACTGCGTCATCTGGGGTCTTCCCTTATATACCCGTGGTGCACATGTCATCACGTGACCTCACATCGGCGGGAAAATTACATCAGGTGACCTCCAAAAGACCATTACATCATTCTCCCAAAAAAAATCACAGATCTCCTTGAGGTATGTAACATATGGATTTACTGAGTATGCCTGGAAGACAATGAATTTCAGGGTCATATATGGTTACGTATATGTACTTTCATAATAAATTTACTTTGCACTTTGAACACATTTAAATTTAGTCAGATCATTCTTAGCATGAAGGATTCAAAATTCTAAACTGTCTATAAACTAAAAAGGATTTCAAACACAGACAGAAGTAGTTATGATGTTTTTTTCAGATACCTTTTCTGCGATAAAGCAATTCACATAGATGGTTGAAAAGCTTCTGGGGACAGGGATCCCTAGCACCCAAAATTAACATTGTAAGGGCTGACTCTCTGATTACACAAATATCCCCATAATTGAATGATCGACTATACCTGTGACCATGTTAGATGTGCTAAGAGATAAAATCAGTCTGGTTTGTAAGCTTCTTTGAATTCAGTCACAATGGTGCAAATAACTTAGCCAGTGTTGTCCGGTTTGATGCAGGCCAATTAACATAGTCCCATTGTCTTACATTGATTAGATATGGGCATACAAGACCTCAATGTTATATCTGAATCTGTGTGATCAATTGTTTTAAACAAGGTACAAAAATTTTGTAATTCACTGATATTAATAATTTCCATAGGAATCGGTATGGTCATGATATCTCATGATATTGAAATTTAACTGCATACTATTTCAATACATTTTGAAAAAAATTAAGCAGGTAATGTCACCTGTAAAAATAAAAAATATTTGTTCAAATGCATTTTTTGAAATTGTTACATTATTGTTAAATAGCTATTTTTATTAAAACTTAAAATGAGGAATTTCAGAAGTCACAGATTATTTCAAATTCGGAGAGAAAGTTCCTCTACTCAAAGTAATTATATTCAGATTTTCATATTACCTTAAGATGTTGCAGGAATCACAAGGATTTGTGAATGTTGTGGCATTACCACATCATGAAACAATTCTCTTTCTCCAATCCAGACATTATTTTTAACTACCTATCCTTGCACTTGGGAATTTCTTCCCTGAATCTCCCTTCCTTGTTTCCTTAAAGTCTTTCCTTTGACCAACAGTTTGGGATCATGTCTAATGTATTTTTTTAAAATTTCTGGCTCTGTGTTCAGATTCAGGCAGAGAATGGAGTCGCATTATTTTATAAAGGACAGTCATCATTTGGACTCACAGACTGCAGAAATATATGGGTTACATTTCTCCAAAGTCAGACTGGACAAGTATCTTGAAGAAAAACACCTGTCTAGTTAAAACAACAGATTGTAATTGGATGAACTTATGGACACTGAACTTCCTTGTGAAATTTCTGTTTGGCAATACTTGGACAAACTATATGACCTACTCTGACCCTGACCCTGTTTGTAGGTTCACTTAATTCCTAAGGTCTAAGTTGCTTTCTAACATTTAGTCAGAAGGCCAACTGCTGCTGTTGCTCACTTCTCAGCTTTGTGGGATGGTTAGTGTTGGGATTTTATTGTGTAAACAATAACGGCTGTCTAAGAAAACTGTCAGCCATTCAGTTGTTTCTTTCAAGCTCTCCCTTGTGTAGATATAAGCTCTGCCCCGAGAAATTTGTGTATGCTTGAACATAGTTCCAGAAACTGAGTTTCTCAATTCTGGAATACTAAAGAATCATTGTATTTAGAACTTCTACTGAGTCAGATCTCTTGCAAAAAGTAAACAAAATTGCAATGTAAGTCAGAAAGAAGTTAGAAATGTGGATAATGAAGTAGGTTTTCAAAGCTTGCAGAGAGATTTAGGCCAGTTAGAAGAGTGAGCTGAAAGATGGCAGATGGAGTTTAATGCTGATAACTTGAGGTGCTATATTATGGTAGGACTAATCAAAATAGTACATACATGGTAAATAGTAGGTCATTGAAGAATAGAGTAGAACAGAGGGATCTAGGAATAATGGTGCATAGTTCCCTGAAGGTGGAATCTCATGTGGATAGGGTGGTGAAGAAAGCTTTTGGTACGCTGGCCTTTATAAATCAGAACATTGAGTATAGGAGTTGGGACATAACGTTGAAATTGTACAAGGCATTGGTGAGGCCAAATTTTAGTATTGTGTACAGTTTTGGTCACCGAATTATAGGAAGGATGTCAACAAAATAGACAGAGTACAGAGAAGATTTACTGGAATGTTACCTAGGTTTCATCACCTAAGTTACAGAGAAAGGTTGAACAAGTTGGGTCTTTATTCTTTGGAATGTAGAAGGTTGAGGGAGGACTTGGTAGAGGTATTTAAAATTATGAGGGGGATAGATAGAGTTGACATGGATAGGCTTTTTCCATTGAGAGTAGGAGAGATTCAAACAAGAGGACATGAGTTGAGAGTTCAAGGGCAAAAGTTTAGGGGTAACATGAGGGGGAACTTCTTTACTCAGATGGTGGTAGCTGTATGGAACGAGCTTCCAGCAGAAGTGGTTGAGGCAGGTTCGATGTTGTCATTTAAAGTTAAATTGGACAGCTATATGGACAGGAAAGGAATGGAGGGTTATGGGCTGAGCACAGGTCGGTGGGTCTAGGTGAGAGTAAGAGTTCGGCACGGACTAGAAGGGCTGAGATGGCCTGTTTCTGTGCTGTTATTGTTATATCATTATATTTTAAATGGGGTTAAAGTGGTTTAAATGCAGAAGTAAAAGCTAATAAGGGACCACTGTGGTGCTCAATGGGAGCAGGCTCAGTTAGGTGCAGCTGTCAACTCTTCGCCTCTCAGGAAACACAGAGGAGTAGCAACCCTTAAAGGCACACTCACCTTTACTGATTAACATTAGCAACACTTATGGAAGACTTTGAGGAAAGAGACCTGAGGAAAAAGGGCCCTGATTTCTAGAAAAGGGCTATGAATTCCTGATTCATAAAATTCCTTCTTGACAGAAGGAACTGTATGGTGGGAGTGGGTGAAATATATCTGCTAGTGCCATGATTAGAAGAACATAGCAGGTATGGTTGGTGTTGTCTTCTTCAGAACTTGAGAACCCAAAGGTAAGAAGCAATAATGAAGGAAATCTCAAGATCTCACAATGTGTACTCTTTCCACAACTTTCACATATCCTATCTTCCATTTCACTGTCATGTGATCACTGACATTTTTCCATCTCTATTCTACAGAGACATTAAAACTTCATAACATAGAATAATGAAAAAAATTACTCAATATCACATGTCATGTAAACTGCAAGAAGTTAGATCAGGCCACCCACATAAGAGGGACCTATAATGTACTAAAACTAATGTTTATATTAACAAAAATAATCTTCTGAGCAATACATTGCCATTAATACCAAAGATGTCCATATTATTTCCAATGTACTTTAATTTGGCAGCAGACTCATAAATAACTGTGAGAAAATAATAAAAGTGCTGTTTCATTGCCCAAAATTTATAGGGCAGTAAAAGCAGAAGTATAATTAAAAATGATTAAAAGGGTAAATGTTCGACCTATGTTGTAGAGCCAGAGATAACCACTGCTGTGCCACAACCACCTTGGAACCAGTAACGCTTAGATTTATACACTCCAGCAGGGTGAAACTGATCCATATTAAACATGCACTTTACTCTGCAGGGGTGTAGATAATGACTAGCAGCATTGACAAAGACAATACCCATCCAGGAATATGATCGCACCGCATCTATTTTATGGATACTAATTGGACGCCCAGTATTCCAATGTGACAGTCTGGATTCAAACCCTCATTATGAACAGGAAGTGCCCAACTATCAAATAGTACACACTCATGCATTATCATGGAAATAGCCTTTAGGTCTTGTTGTGTATGTGGCCCGGTTACACAACAATGCTATTAATAAAAACGCTGGAGATGGGAGTTACGTTTCATGGTCCTTTTCTGGCATAATCTGAAGTCAGCACACATGTACCCCAGATCAATACGCGCCTAATAGCGCATGCAACGACGTGTTACTAAAACATAAAGTAGTCCCTCATTATAAGTCCTAACGAAGGGTCTCGGCCTGAAACGTCGACTGTACTTCTTCCTAGAGGTGCTGCCTGGCCTGCTGCATTCACCAGCAACTTTGATGTGTGTTGCTTGAATTTCCAGCATCTGCAGAATTCTTGTTGTTTCCCTTATTATAAGATGGGCTATACAGTACACTCCTCCCCTTTTATTTCGATAGTGTATCAACTGTTCTTTTTACTGAGGCACTATGCTAAACGATATGTTTACCCTTAACATACAAATGCCTACCATTTGTTTACTTAGCAACTTAATAATATCAAATTATAACAAAGTAACATAATAATACTGAATTATAAAAAGTCTTTTTTTTACTTTTGGTCTAAGACCCATTTATAACTCAAGTCTCTGGGGTGGGGGGAGCGTCTTCTCTGCCTCTCCAGATAACGCCTGTCTTGAAACGTTTGCTTTGGGGAATTAGGCTCCACAGGTTCATCAGGAGGGTCCTCAGCACTGATGACAGGCTTATCTGCAGATGAGGCTGATGTGGTCACATCAGGAGTGTTTGCTTCAATGTCCAGGGTGTCCGGGCAAGGTATTGTTGTGGTTTTCACCTGAGCATCCAGGATTTGGCCCATGTGATGTCTCCATACGTTCTCTCCCACCTGTACTCTATACATCAGTGGCCCATCTATGGTGGAAATTGTACCCGGCTGCCACCTTTCAGCCTGGTAATCACGTGCAAGAACTAACTGTCCCACACTGAAGCTCCGTGTTGACTTAGCATTCAAGTGTTTGAACTGTCTGTTCTCCACATCATGCCATACATCTGGTTTAAGAAGATTCATGGAGGACCTCAGGTTTCTGTTCAGAAGCATCATCGCTGGAGTCTGATTAGTGGTTGCATGTACTGCATTACGATGGACAACTTCCTCCTGGCCTATCTTGTGCTGCAGTGGTCGATTTTCGCTGTCCATTGCCGTGATGGCTTTCTTGAATGTCTGCACAAGTCTTTCTGCCAAGCCATTTGTGGATGGGTGGTAAGGGGCAGATGCAAAGTGCTTGATTCCATTGTTCTTCACAAAACAGTAAGAAAGTATGTAAGAAAGATGGTGCCGGTAACTGGCGACTTTGCGCGTGCTCTCCTGAGTAAACTTCCCTCTCCACTATCCTATACCTGAGAAACCCTTCTAAACCTCCAATCTAGCAAGATCAAGATCAACAACACAATACCCTGGCGAAGCTACTGACCCAGCTGGAGACCACCGCGCCAGAACTGCTTCTTAAACTCCGGACCGTACCTGGACCTGACCAGCGAGTCCCACCACATTCTCGGAGACCCGCGGTCTGCTACCGTACCAGAGTGCTTGGAGACACGGCCCATTCCGACCAGCACCTCTCTGGAGCAGACGACCACACAGAAGTGACAGCGGAGACCTCAAGGTGCCCCAGACGCTTCCCCGGAGCAACCACCATAAAGCCCTCCACAGCTGCCGGAAGTGAGGCCTCCGCCGCTGACCTCGGAAATCAAGCCCAAGGCCCAGCTGGAGCGGAGGCCTCTGCAACCATGAGGACTTGAGGACTTGTTTCAGCAAGGAGCCCGGCCATCCAGGATTAAGTGTCGGCTTCGGGGCCCGACCCAATCGACAGCCCAGGCCGCCGGCAGCTGGAAGTGGCAGCGGAGCCTCTCCCATTACTCAGCCCAACCCGGAGTGTCCGACGACACGACCCGCTGATCGATCCCCACAGGATGCGTCCACCAACCTCAAAGAGCTGACAACAACACACTGCATCGATGGAAACCTGGAAAGATGCACTAATTACCGAGGAAGTGTGGGAAAAGAGCTGGGCTGCTGGTCAGATTGAAGCTGAGGGGCTTCAGGGTCCCTATGCCCACCATCCTACTAGCTAATGTGCAAGCCATAGAGAACAAGGTGGATGATCTTAAAGGGAGACTCATCTACTGCAGGGAGATGCGAACTGCTGTGCATTCTGTTTCACCGAGACCTGGCTCTCCCTGCCACCCCTGACTGTGCCATCTGACTGGAGGGATTTTCGATCCATCAGATGGACAGCACGGCGGCTTCGGGCAAGACGAGGGGAGGTGGTGTCTGCCTACTGATCAACACTGCGTGGTGCTCGGACACAGTGACACTGACAAGTTCCTGCAGCCCGGACCTGGAACGTCTGTCGGTGAAGTGTCGTCCCTACTATCTGCCACGGGAATTCACTTCGGTCATACTGACAGTGGTCTACATACCCCCCCAGGTGGAAGTGGAGTGTGCTCTGAACATACTGTATGCCAACATCAGTGAACTTGAGACCAGGTATCCGGAGGCTTTGCTCATTACAGCTGGGGACTTTAACCAGGCCAACCTCAGAAAGGTGCTGCCAAAGTTATACCAACATGTCTCCTGCCCCACTAGAGGCCCGAATATACTTGACCACTGCTACACAGCAGTCAAGGATACTGACTGTTCCATCCCACGACCTCACTTTGGAAAATCGAACCATCAGGCCATACTCCTCCTCCCCGGCTTACCAACAGAAACTGAAGCGGGAGGTCACGGTGTCAAAAGTAGTGTTGCGTTGGATGGAGGAAACGGATGAGGTCCTCCGTGACTGCTTTGAATCGGTGGACTGGTTAGTATTCAAGGACTCGGCAGCTAACCTCGATGAGTATGCCTCAGCTGTCACGGACTTTATTTGGAAATGCACGGAGGTCTTTGTGTCTCACAAGATGATCCGGGTATTCCCTAACTGGAAACCTTGGATGAATTATGAGATCAAGAACCTTTTAAAGGCTAGGGCTTTTAGGTCCGGGGATACCAGTTGCTACACGGAATCCAGGCGTGAACTCTGGAAAGCCATTAAGGGTGCCAAGAGGCAATATTGAGCCAAGCTGGAAGCCCAGGCTAATCAGAGGGATGCCAGTAGACTATGGCAGGGTCTGAATGAGATCACTGGGCGCAAAGAAAAGGCTGGAAATATCAATAACTGTAGCGCTTCTCTTCCTGATGAACTTAACGTATTCTACGCAAGATTCGAACAGAAGAGGAACGTCCCCTCCCTCCGGATGAACCGGACCTGGTGGCATCGAGATTCATCGTCACTGAGGAGGACGTTAGAAGGGCCTTCCTGAAGATAAATCCAAGGAAGGCGACGGGCCCAGATGGCGTCCCAGGACGGGTTCTCCGGGCCTGTGCATACGAGCTAGCTGGGATGTTTGCTGATATCTTCAACTGCTCCTTGCTTCAGTCTAAGTTCCCCTCGTGTTTTAAGAAGGAAACAATAATCCCACTGCCGAAGAAGAGCAAGGTGGCATGCCTGAATGACTATTGACCTGTGGCTCTGACATCAATTGCTATGAAGTACTTCGAGAGATTGGTTACGGCACACATCAACCACAACCTACCGGTCAACCTCGACGCTTTGCAATTCGCCTACCAGAGCAACAGGTCAACGGCAGATGCCATCTCTCTCACCTTACTTCCCTCCTTAGAAGACCTGGAGAATAAAGATGCATATGTAAGGCTCCTTTTCATTGACTACAGCTCTGCCTTTAATACCATCATTCCGAATAAACTGATTCCTAAGCTCCAGAACCTGGGCCTTGGCACTCAGATCTGCAGCTGGATCTTCAGCTTCCTCAGAGACAGGACCCAGGCTGTAAAAATAGGGGACAAGCTCTCCTCTACAATCACTCTGAGCACCGGTGCCCCACAAGGCTGTGTACTCTACCCCCTGCTGTACTCACTGTACACCCATGATTGTGTAGCCAAGTTTCCATCAAACTCAATATATAAGTTTGCTGATGACACAGCAATTGTAGGTCGTATCTCGGGTAATGATGAGTTTAAATACAGAGAGGAAATTAAGAACCTGGTGGCATGGCGCAAAGATAATAACCTATCCCTCAACGTCAGCAAGACAAAGGAATTGGTTGTTGACTTCAGAAGGAGTAGTGGACCACATGACCCAACTTACATCGGTGGTGCACAAGTGGAACAGGTCAAAAGCTTAAAGTTCCTCGGGATGAGTATCACAATATACCAAGCAGAGTTCACTGCCAAGAAGGCCCACCAGCGCCTTTACTTCCTGAGAAAACTAAAGAAATTTGGCCTGTCCCCTAAAACCCTCACTAATTTTTATAGATGCACCATAGAAAGCATTCTTCTAGGGTGCATCACAACCTGGTATGGAAGTTGTCCTGTCCAAGACCAGAAGAAGCTGCAGAAGATCATGAACATGACGCAGCGCATCACACAAACTAATCTTCCGTCCATGGACTCACCTTACACCACACGCTGTCAGAGCAGTGCTGCCAGGATAATCAAGGACACGGCCCACCCAACCAACACACTTTTCGTCCCTCTTCCCTCCGGAAGAAGGCTCAGGAGCTTGAAGACTCATACGGCCAGATTTGGGAACAGCTTCTTTCCAACTGTGATAAGACTGCTGAACGGATCCTGACCTGGATCTGGGCCGTACCTTCCAAATATCCAGACCTGCCTCTCATTGTTTTTGCATTACCTTACTTTCTATTTTTCTATTTATGATTTATAATTTAAATGTTTAATATTTACTCATTTTTACTATTCTTAATATTTTTAATAATTAATATTTGTAATCCAGGGAGTGGGAAGCGCAGAATCAAATATCGCTGTGATGATTGTATGTTCTAGTATCAATTGTTTGGCGACAATAAGGTATAAAGTATAAAACTTTGGATTTCTTCAGAGACAAATTGTCGTCCATTGTCTGTGCCGATTTGTTCTGGTATGCCATTCCTGGCGAACATGGTCCTCAGAACTGTAATGGTCTTTTCCAATGTGGTTGTCTTCATTTTGATGACCTCTGGCCATTCGGAATATGCATCGACGGCAATTAAAAAGATAGAGTCCATGAATGGTCCAGCAAAGTTGATCTGCACTCGTTGCCATGGTGATGAGGGCCACTCCCATGGATGGAGAGGGGCTTGTGCTGGTGTGTTCTGGATCTTTGACATCCAGATCAGTTCTTGGTCAAGTCCTCAATCTGTTTATCGATTCCTGGCTAGTACACATAGGCACGGGCAAGACTTTTCATCTTCATGGTACCCAGGTGCCCCTTATGCAGTTCCTCCAGCACTCTAGTGCATAGCTTGGGAGAAATCACAACTCGCGAGCATTAGTGTTCCCTGACACACTGACAACTGGTCCTTCCTCGCTGAGAAGGCTGGAAACAGTGTGTTACTCAGCGCTGGCCATCCCTTTAGGGTGATGTCATACTTTTGACAACATAGGGTCATTGCGTGTTTCTCTTTCAATGAGGCTGCTTGTCACTGGTAATTGTTCAACTATTGTTGTGTGAAAGACCTCTGCTAAATCCATTTGTGTAGCTATCTCAGGAGTTGCAAGTGGTAAACATGACAAATCATCTACGTTGCTATGTTGCTTGGTCCCCTTGTGTTCATTGTCATACCTGTGACCTCCTAAGAAAAGAGACCATCGCTGCAGCCTTCGTGCTGTCATCTCTGCCTCACCTTCACTGCAACGCCTTTCCTTGGGTTGAAGATTGACACGAGAGACTGATGGTCAGTCAACAGAGAAAACTTTTGACAATACAGGTAGTGACTGAATTTCTTGACTCCCCACACCAGGCTTAGGGCCTCTCTGTCAATCTGTGCATAGTTGCGTTCATCTGAAGTAAGCGTTCTCGAGGCAAAGGCTATTGGTCTTTCTGAGTCATCTGGAAACTTGTGCGATAACACCGCTCCTATCCCATGGGGCGAGGCGTAACAAGCCGGTCCGATTGATAGGGAGGGGTCAAAGTGCGCGGGCACCCCTTCTGAAGTTATGAGTCTTTTAGTTTTTTAAAACGCTTTCTCACAGCTCTCAGTCCACTTCCATTGTGTTGCTGTCTGTAATAGTGCATTTAGTGGGTGTGGGACTGTGGATAGGTTAGGCAAGAACTTTTGGTAATAGTTCAATAGTCCAAGATATGCTCTCAGCTGAGACACATTTTCAGCTGGCGGTGCCTTAAGCACCACTTCTATCTTGTCTTGAGACATGTGTAAGCCATCCTTATTGATCACATACCCACAGTATGAGATTTCCTTTCCTTCCTGTTGTACTGGTAAAGTCCTTTGTGTGTATTTATTATCAGGTATTTCTTGGATGCTTCATTGATTTCCATCTGGAGATAAGCCTGGGTTAAATCGATTTTTGTGAAATGTTCCCCTCCTGACAGGGAAGCAAAGATGTCCTCAATACGAGGTAGAGGATATTGTACTGTGTGGAGAACTGGGTTAACAGTCACCTTAAAATCACCACATATGCGCACCTTGCTTGGTTTTCCTGGTTTCGTGCTGGAGGCTTTCTTCATCACTGGAATAATAGGCGTGGCCCATTCACTCCAATCCACCTTTGACAGGACCCCAGTCTGCTCCAGATTTTTCAGCTCTGCCTCTACTGCAGGACGGATTGCATATGGCACTGGTCTGGCTTTGTAAAATTTTGGACGTGTATTTTCCTCAATCTCAATCCTTACCTTCATGCCCTGAAGTGTTCCTGTTCCTTTCATGAACACTTCCTCAGAGTCAGCAAGTATTTGTGACAGTATCTCGGATGTAGCCTTGCTGCCCTCCTTTGCTGACACATCCAGTACCTTGATAGTGTGCTAATCCAACTGGATTTTCCTGAGCCATTCACGTCCCAGCAATGGTGGTCCTCCATTTTTCAGTACATAGAGGTTCAGCTGCTGTGTTTTGTCTCTGTAGGTCACTGTCACTTTAATTTTGCCTTTAGGACACACTTTCTGTCCTGTGTATGTCTTTAGCAGTAGTTTAGTTCATTTCAGGGGCATGTGAGAAAACAGCCGTTTGTAGTCATGCACAGAGATCACTGTTAAAGCTGAGCCTGTGTCCAACTCCATTTTCAGTCTCACGCCTGCCACTTGTAGAGTGATCCATATTACTCTTCAACCATCTGTCTCTTTCACGCTGTGAAGTTGCAGACAAGACAATTCACTTTTGTCTGAGTTCTTTTTTTTCAGAACTGCTTTCTTTTATTTTGTGTACATTGTTGTATTTTCCTTTCTGGGGTTTCTTGTTTCTCTGTATTTTGTCCTTTTTCTGCAGTTTACTATTTTTGCATGCTCTGCCAATGTGGCCCTGTTTGCCACAGTTTCTGCATTCTTTGTCTTTAAACCAACAGTCATCAGGGTCATGTGACATACTCCCACAACGGTAACATTTCTTCCTTTCATTTCTGTTCAGTGACATGTTATTTGTAGCATATTCCAGAGATTTTTGTTGTATCTCTGAAGCACCCATAAGAACATAAGACAAAGGAGCAGAAGTCGGCCATTCGGCTCATCGAGTCTGCTCGGCCATTTTATCATGAGCTGATCCATTCTCCCATTTAGTCCCACTCCCCCACCTTTTCACCATAACCTTTGATGCCCTGGCTACTCAGATACCTATCAATCTCTGCCTTAAATACACCCAATGACTTGGCCTCCACTGCCTCCCGTGGCAACAAATTCCATAGATTCACCACCCTCTGGCTAAAAAAATTTCTTCGCATTCCTGTTTTGAATGGGCGCCCTTCAATCCTGAAGTCATGCCCTCTCGTACTAGACTCCCCCATCATGGGAAACAACTTTGCCACATCCACTCTGTCCATGCCTTTCAACATTCGAAATGTTTCTGTAAGGTCTCCCCTCATTCTTCGAAACTCCAAGGAATACAGTCCAAGAGCGGACAAACTTTCCTCATATGTTAACCCTCTCATTCCCGGAATCATTCTAGTGAATCTTCTCTGTACCCTCTCCAATGGCAGCACATCCTTTCTTAAATAGAGAGACCAAAACTGCCCACAGTACTCCAAGTGAGGTCTCACCAGTGCCTTATAGAGCCTCAACATCACATCCCTGCTCCTATACTCTATTCCTCTAGGAATGAATGCCAACATTGCATTCGCCTTCTTCACCACCAACTCAACCTGGAGGTTAACCTTAAGGGTATCCTGTACGTGGACTCCAAAGTCCCATTGCATCTCAGAACTTTGAATTCTTTCCCCATTTAAATAATAGTCTGCCTGTTTATTACTTCTGCCAAAGTGCATAACCATACACTTTCCAACATTGTATTTCATTTGCCACTTCTTTGCCCATTCTTCCAATCTATCCAAGTCTCTCTGCAGACTCTCCGTTTCCTCAACACTACCGGCCCCTCCCCCTATCTTCGTATCGTCAGCAAACTTAGCCACAAAGCCATCTATTCCATAATCCAAATCATTGATGTACAATATAAAAAGAAGCGGCCCCAACATGGACCCCTGTGGAACACCACTGGTAACCAGCAGCCAACCAGAATAGGATCCCTTTATTTCCACTCTCTGTTTCCTGCCAATCAGCCAACGCTCTATCCACGTATGTAACTTTCCCGTAATTCCATTGGCTCTTGTTAAGTAGCCTCATGTGTGGCACCTTGTCAAAGGCCTTCTGAAAATCCAAATATACAACATCCACTGCATCTCCCTTGTCTAGCCTACTGGTAATTTCCTCAAAAAATTGTAATAGGTTTGTCAGGCAGGATTTTCCTTTAAGGAATCCATGCTGAGTTCTGCCTATCTTGTCATATGCCTCCAGGTACTCTGTAACCTCATCCTTGACAATCAACTCCAACAACTTCCCAACCACCGATGTCAAGCTAACAGGTCTATAATTTCCTTTTTCCTTCCTTGCCCCCTTCTTAAATAGCGGAGTGACATTTGCAATCTTCCAGTCCTCTAGAACCATGCCAGAATCTATCGACTTTTGAAAGATCATCACTAATGCCTCTGCAATCTCCACAGCTACTTCCTTCAGAACACAAGGGTGCATTCCATCTGGTCCAGGAGATTTATCTAACTTTAGACTATTCAGCTTCCTGAGTACTTTCTCTGTCATAATTTTGACTGCACACACTTCTCTTCCCTGACACCCTTGAGTTTCCGGTATACTGCTGATGTCTTCCTCAGTGAAGACTGATGCAAAATACTCGTTCATTTCCTCTGCCATCTCCTTATCTCCCATTACAATTTCTCCAGCATCATTTTCTATCGGTCCTATATCTACTCTCACCTGTCTTTTACTCTTTATATACTCGAAAAAGCTTTTAGTATCCTCTTTGATATTATTTGCTAGCTTCCTTTCATAGTTAATCTTTTCTCTCTTAATGACCTTCTTAGTTTCCTTTTGTAAGGTTTTAAAAACTTCCCAATCCTCTGTCATCCCACTAATTCTTGCTTCCTTGTATGTCCTCTTCTTTGCTTTAACTTTGGCTTTGACTTCTCTTGTCAACTACGGTTGCATCCTTTTTCCGTTCAAAATTTCTTCTTTTCTGGAATATACCTGTCTTGCACCTTCCTCACTTCTCACATAAACTCCAGCCACTGCTGCTCTGTCATCTTTCCTGCCAGTGTCCCTTTCCAGTCAACTTTGGCCAGTTCCTCTCTCATGCCACTGTAATTTCCTTTACTCCACTGAAATACCGATTTTTATACCGAAATATCAGATTTTGGCTTCTCTTTTTCAAATGTCACAGTGAACTCAATCATGTTATGATCACTGCCTCCTAAGGGTTCCTTCACCTCAATCTCTCTAATCACCTCTGGTTCATTACACAATACCCAATCCAGTACAGCTGATCCCCTAGTGGGCTCAACAACAAGCTGTTCTAAAAAGCCATCTCACAGACATTCTACAAATTCTCTCTCTTGAGATCCAGTGCCAACCTGATTTTCCCAATCCACTCGCATGTTAAAATCCCCCACAATTATCATAACACTGCCCTTCTGACAAGCCTTTTCTATTTCCTGTTGTAATTTGTAGTCCACATCCTTGCAGCTGTTTGGAGGCCTATAAGTAACTGCCATCAGGGTCCTTTTACCCTTGCAATTTATTAGCTCAACCCATAAAGATTCTGCACCTTCCGATCCTATATCATCTCTTTCTAATGATTTAATATCATTTCTTACCAATAAAGCCACGCCTCCCCCTCTGCCTACCTTCCTATCCTTCTGATACACCGTGTATCCTTGGATGTTCAGCTCCCAGAGACATGCATCCTTTAGCCACATCTCAGTGATGGCCACATTATCCTGCCAATCTGTAGCTGTACGACAAGATCATCCACCTTATTCCTTATGCTGCAAGCATTTAAGTATAACACCTTAAGACCAGTACTTGGAACTTTTCACTTTGATTTCACTGCAACTTTATTGCACTGCAACTCATCCCAGTGGCTACAAATTTGCTCCATCACCTGCCTGTCTTTCCTGACATCTTTACTGCTCACTATGTTAGATTTATTTCTGTTTTCCCCTTCCACCTCTCTGTCATTCCGGTTCCCATCCCCCTGCCAATTAGTTTAAACCCTCCCTAACAGCTCTATTAAACTTTCCTGCCAGGATATTGGTCCCCTTCGGGTTCAGGTGTAACCCGTCCTTTTTGAACAGGTCATACTTCCCCCAGAAGAGATCCCAATTATCCAAGAATCTGAAGCCCTGCCTCCTGCACCAGTCTTTCAGCCACGCATTCATCTGCCTGATCCTACTATTCTTGCCCTCACTAGTACGTGGCACAGGTAGCAATCCCGAGATTACTATCCTGGAGGTCCTACTTCTCGGCTTCCTTCCTAACTCCTGGAAATCTCTCTTCAGGACCTCCTCTTTTGTCCTATCTATGTCCTTGGTACCAACATGTACCAAGACAACTGGCTGCTCACCCTCCCTCTTCAGAATATTTAGGACCCGATCCAAGACATCCCGTACCCTGGCACCTGGGAGGCAACACACCATGCGGGTATCTCTGTCAGGCTCACGGAATCACCCCGTGCTGTTGTTTCTGTTGATATTGCAATGTTCAGTGCCTTCTCTAATATAAGGTCTTTTTCACCCAGGAGCTTCTTCTCTGTAGTTTCACAGCGCATGCCACACACTAACCTGTCCCTCAATGCGTCCGATAGACCAGCTCCAAATTAACAATGTCCTGATAATATGCGCAATTCAGCACAATATTCAGAAATGCTTTCAATTTTGCTCTGATTCCATATGTGGAATTTAAATCTTTCAACAATGACCAGTGGTCTGAGGTTTAAATGCTGTTGGAGAATGTCTACTATTTGCTTGAATGTTTTGTCAGCTGGCTTTTCAGGGGTTAACAAGCTCTGTAGCAGCCCGTATGTTTTTGCTCCCATAATACTGAGTAAGATGCTGGCTTTCCTTTCATCATAACACCGTTGGCATCACAGTATAACTCCACTCTTTCAATGTAAGTTGCCCAGTCTTCAATGCCACTATCACATGCTGTAATGGGTCCAATCATCGCCATCTTTGTTGTGTTAATTTAGCCCTGTTGTCCCCTTGTTTTCTTTTTGACTCATGTGTCCTTTTTGCTAGCGCAACAAGCGCACTCTGTCTTGACGGGTCTAGATTCTCTATCTTCTCCTCTGAGTGCCATTGCCAACTAAAACATGGCGTTCCAAAAAAGATGTAGGTTCATAATTCTCGTCGCTAATTTGTTGTGTATGTGGCCTGGTTACACAACAATGTTATTAATAAAAACGCTGGAGATGGGAGCTAAGTTTCATGGTTCTTTTCTGGCATAATCCAAACTCAGCACACATGTACAGATCAATATGCGCCTAATAACGCATGCAATGATGTGTTACTAAAACATAAAGTAGTCCCTTGTTATAACATAGGCTATACGGTACAGGTCTTTTTCACAGAAACTTAAGAGGGCCTCCGTGTATGACTGGATTGCGTGAATAGTACTAGGGCTGGGCTAATCACATTCAGGATAAATGATATACATGCTGCCAATATACAGCCCTTAAAGTCCTTGTGGTGGAACATCGCCAACATGAAAAGTTTCTCGGATCTACATGTGCAGTATTCCTCTCACCTCCAAAAGTAAACTGGGCTAAACGTTCAACTACCTTTTGTTTCATCCTTCCTCCATTTCCAAACCTCACTGGTCAACCATAATTATTTATCGATTAGATCAAAATTCACAGCACTTAGAGGAAATTTCACAGAAGATTTATACCCCTTTCATCATCATGTTATCTAAACATGACACACACACTTTAATCACTTTCTGCCCTTACAGACTAAAGATAAAGCTTGGCCATGAGAAATGGAACTAAAGAAGAAGTACTGTCAGTGGGAAATTGTGGAAGGTGGCAACATTGAAGATAAGGCATTAGTTTGACACTTTCAAAAATAGAACAGAGTTTTAGTCTCAACTTCATGTTCTTTCTCAAAGTATTGCAATGCATTTGTGTTGAGCAAACATTTCTGGAAAGTTATATGTCCTTTCAGGCTTCACATAAACCTCCTTCCTGCAAAGGCACCAGCTCCTTGAAAGATTTACCTGGTGAGTTCAAAAGCCTGCTGCTTAGCATAACAGAAAGCAATGTTGAGAATAACAATCTGAGGTGGCTGAAAGAAAGTGTGCATCTTGGCAACATAGCATGTCTGGAAATGAAGAAAGCTTCTATAGGAAGCTTATGCTACTGACTTCAGAAAAGCGGTATCTAAGCTTTAGAACAAACGATGTGCTGGAAGACTTCAGCAGCTGAAGAAGCATCCATCAGAGGAAAGATATTGTTAACACTTTGGGTCAAATACATGGCTACCACCTGAAATACAGACCATTTCCACCCCTCCATTAGATGCTGAATGTCTCCTGCAGTTTGCTTGTTGCTCACAATTCCAGCATCTCCAGTCTCTTGTGTCTTTGAGGTTTTCAAGCCACCTATTCTGTTATACGAGCTTGGTGGTGGACGAACCCAAGTGCAGAACACGGGCGCGGGGGCAGAGTCAGGAGGCATTATCACCATAGCGAGCATGGAATCAGTTTCCAGGAGAGTCTTGACCCAAAGTCTTGGGTTTGGAGAGAATCCAGGAGTGATGCTAGACTTAGAACTGACAGTCCTACAAACCATGAAACGAGGTTATTCACACTGGAGTTGACCAATGAACTGGCAGCTCCTTGTTGTGATCACAGGGTCTTTATCCTCCATTTTCTGATGGGAAGCAGGTGTGTGTAGTTAGTGGAACCTGGAAATTAAAGGAGGGAATTGAGGCCCAATTCCTGAGGTAAATAGCAAGGTGGGAGATTGCCAGAAGGGGCCATGACAGTACCCCTCCCTCAACGGGAGTCTCCAAGCGATCATCCGGGCCTGTCTGGATGGTCCCGATGGAAGTCTTGGATGAGGGAAGGGTCTAGGATGAAGGAGCGGGGGACCCAGGAATGCTCTTATGGACTGTACCCTTCCCAATCTACCAGGTATTGGAAACCCCTGCCCCGACAGCGCACATCCAGTAGTCGTCGGACAGTGTATGCCGGATGGTTGTCGATGATATGGGCAGGTGGGGGAGTCTCAGCCGGGGGACACAAGGGGCTGACGGAAACTGGCTTTAACTGGGAAACATGAAAAGTCAGGTGGATGCGCATAGATCTTGGCAATTTTAGGTGAACTGCTGCGGGATTGATAACGCCTTTGACCTTGAATGGTCCCAGAAAGTGAGGAGCAAGTTTCCTCTGCTCGTTCTTGAGTGGGATGTCCTTGGATGAAAGCCACACCATTTGCCCCGGTTGGTACTCAGGCGCCGGAGTCCAGTGTCGATCAGCAGCCTTATTATTGTGATTTGCTGATCTGAGTAGGGCCGTGCATATCTCCTCCCAAACCTTAAGGCACCGATCGATATGGTCCTGAACCAACGGTACCGCAATCTCCTCTTCTTGCATGGGGAACAGCGGGGGTTGGTACCCCAAGGAGTACTCGAATGGACACCTTCCAATGGCAGAGCTCACCAGAGAGTTGTGGGCGTTCTCAACCCATGGGAGGTGGTTGCTCCAGGTCGACAGGTTGTTTGCCGTTACACAATGTAGCGCCACCTCCAGGTCTTGGTTGACCCGTTCCGTCTGCTCGTTCATCTGGGGGTGGAAACCAGATGACAGGCTGACCGATGCACCTAAGGCTTGACAGAAGGCCTTCCATACCCGCGAGAGGAACTGGGGACCTCGATCAGAGATGATGTCCACGGGGATTCCGTGGAGGTGGAAGATGTGGCGGACGAGAAGATCTGCGGTTTCTTGAGAGGAAGGGAGTTTAGGGAGGGCTACGAAGTGCACCGCCTTGGAGAACCGGTCTATCACGGTGAGTACAGTGGTGTTTCCATGTGAAGAGGGTAGACTGGTGATGAAGCCTAGGGTGATGTGGGACCAGGGACAGGTAGAGGACGAAGTAAACCTGCAGGTGGCCAATGAGGGGCTTTCCCCAGACACAGATGGAACATTGGAACAGTATCCGCCTCCATGGACGGCCACCAAAAGTGTCTTTTCAGGAGAGCCATGGTCTGATCACTCCCAGGGTGGCAGGCGAACCAAGATGTGTGCCCCCATTGGAGAACCTGAGACCTGACGGAAACAGGCATATTCAGGCAATCGCAGGGTCCATTGCCGGGGTCAGGGTCACCCCGTTGGGCTTTCTTTACTATGGACTCAATCTCCCAAGTGAGGGTTGCCACCACACAGGATGGTGGGAGGATAGTCCCTGGGCTGGAAGTGTCCCCCTTGGAGTCGTATTGGCGGGAGAATGCGTCTGGCTTCCCATTCTTGGACCCTGGACAGTATGTAAGGGAAA
The DNA here is from genome assembly GCF_030028105.1 of Mobula birostris. Lineage (NCBI taxonomy): Eukaryota > Metazoa > Chordata > Chondrichthyes > Myliobatiformes > Myliobatidae > Mobula > Mobula birostris. The sequence continues at coordinate 48,740,053 of NC_092373.1, forward strand.
ACTTGAACCGTCCAAAAAATAGTGCCTAACGGGCCTGGCGGGAGTTCAAACGTTTGGTGGTCTGAATATACCCCAGGGTTTTATGATCAGTCCACACCACAAATGGTTGTTCTACCCACTCCAAACAGTGCTTCCATTCTTCCAATGCTAGTTTGACCACCAGGAGTTCCCGATTCCCCACGTCGTAATTCCGCTTGGTGGGGGACAGTCGGTGAGAGTAGAAGGCGCAAGGGTGAAGCTTTTCGTCCAGACTTGATCATTGGGACAGGACTGCTCCTAGCCTGGAGTCAGAGGCGTCCACCTCAACAACAAATTGACGGGCTGGGTCCAGATGGACCGGGATGGGAGCGGTGGTGAAGTTTGAAAACCCCAGGAATTAAACCTGGATCTTGGCTGTTGCTGAAGAGAGAGATGGAAAGACAAAGGATTTCAACAAGAGGAAGACCTACCTATATCAGAGACAATGAATGTCATGCAGAAATGTAGGGTGGAGGCTAGGGTAACAAAAATGTAACAGCTACATGTGTTCTAGCAAACGGAGTTCTGCATCTAGCCAGATTTTGAGAAGATAATCTGCTGAGTTTCCCCAACATTTTGTACATGTTGCTTTGAATTTCCAGCATCTGCAGAACCTCTTGTGTTTGGTTCGTGACAAGGAATATGATGCTTTCTGGTACCTTAAAGGGTTATCACTTGACTGCTGCTTAACTGCGATCTCAGGGAATACTCATTTATTTCTCCATTGTACATTTGGATGACATTTTCTTCATATGACAACAGATGTACCTATATTAAATTTGTTATATTGTTTCTGATGCAGGAATGAAATTTGTCATGTTATATCAATCTCACACACAATTGTAGTCCCCTTCTTCTACAGTGATATTTTTTGCATGGTACTCTGCCACAATAACAGTCCCTATCTGGATTAGGCATGTGGTACTACAGCCCTAAACTTAAGGCTCATTGCATACTATCCTGAGAACATCTGTTTCCATTTTCTAGGAACCTGTTCATTCTTTTCACTGTATGCATCTTGTTAAATGAAGATAATAATCCTTGCTCTAAATGTTTTTAACAATTCAGCCCTAGTGGAATGACTGCTGGTGGGTTTTATCTCTTTTTCCCATGAATGTCGTAGAAGCTAGTTGATATTCAGATCCTTGAGAGAGACTGCCATTTTGGATTTAGCAGACATATATTCCACTTCACCCCATCAAGTCCTCAGGAATTCTGGCACTCCAAATGTTTGTGGGTTAATTTGTAAAATTCACCACATTTGTTTGTTTGTTTATTTGAACTAGTATTAAATACAACTCTTCAAAGAAGCAGAGGATAGTATCTCAAAAGGAAACGCGGTTTAAGCCAATGGTTACAAGAAAACCTCACAGATATAGAGACCAACAAGCTGAGCTTCAATAGTACATCATAATTAAATTCTAAAAAAATGTCAGTTAGCACTGGAGGCAAAAATAAGATTTGGACTTCTGTGTGCACACAAAGCAGTTACAAGGCATTTGTACTAGAGGCTGCTCTAATGTTAATTAGACAAGGAAATGTAAGTAGAATCTGATTGTATCAACCAAAAAGACATCTGTTTTATTTTGAACGCAAATGCCAAAGATCAATAAATAACTGACTGAAGCATGTGGTTACAGACACCACTTCCAGACAATGAATAAAGCAAACGGATTTTTGCAGAAAATGACTACATATAGAGGCATTGTCATTCAACATCAGTTTTACTGTGTATCACGGGCGATTTTAATTAAATGCATACTGTTTTGACAATAATTCACCATGGATTCTGTATATCTCTTTCCAGCTACATGAGTTCAAGAGTGTCATTTGTGAATAGTAGGACTTATACTGAGGGAGGATGGCAGCACTGTCTCCACTTTCAGAAAAGAGAATTGAATATTACAGACAGCATATTTTATCTTGTTTCCAAAATGGTGAAGCAATGTTACATGATTGTCTTGTATTTTACTATTCAACTGTGACTTAACATCTTACTTTAATGATAAAGCTCTAACCCCAATTTCTTGGTATGAAACCTGCAGCTAAATGCAGTCAAAACAAAAACAGAACTAATATTTACAATATTATGGCAGCTGTTTGTTCAGCTGCAATGCATATAGAAAATGAATGGGGTAGCAGTGTTTTATTTCATAGTAGCTTCCAAAATAACAATGCATGATACACTCTGTAAACGAAGAATGAAATTTACCTGTTAGATTGTGATTGTACTACAAAATAATGCACATTTTATTCTCAATCATAGTATCTTCAGAAGTGCCCCACAGCACACATTTTGGAAACTTGTATTATTCTCTAGTTCTGTGGAAATAAGGAATAATTGATTGCTTTTTAAAATATGGGTTAGACAAACCTTCAAAGAATTTGTTTGGCAAGGTAAATAATTAGAGGTGTTTCATTAGGTGCTTGGTCTGACATTGTTTAGGGAAGTGAAAATGTTCACTTGATTCAAGGATTATGGTGAATAATGATTGGTTACTTCAGTGTTTGAAATCTAAGCCAATCAAAAGCACTTAAATACTCACACAGAATATTTGTAAGCTGGGGAAATCAGACTGATTAGCTCCCACTTTCATGTGCAAATCATGCAAAATTTGATGTAGCTTGCACTAATAAACATTTTCTTGTGAAATCATATCCATCATAAAATTAGACCAGACATTTCCAACACAAATTTCATGGTGTGCCTTTGCACTGGCATCAGAAGAACACCTAATGATAATGCTCTTTGTGCAATCCCATTCCTGTACTTAATGACATAAACTGGAACTCAAAGGTGTAATCTACAACTATTGTGGACAGTCTCTGTGCAATTGTGAGCTCATTGTTCTACTTTGTTGATTTGAACATTGTTTAAAACACTATTGACATCAGTCACAACTCACTATGGATGCACAGGCCCCTTCTAGTCACAGAGCACAATTAAATTAAAAGAGGGTACTCTACAGTATTAACTACTCAGATTCTGATTCCAGGGATGCCCCAGTAGTGATATACAGTATCTTGCGGCCCTCCAGTCACAGCATTTTTTTGGTGAGTATCCACACGATGCCAGCAGCTGCCACAAGAGTTTTTCTTATCTCAACACAAAGAGAAGATTGGCATAAATGAAGGTACATTTGTATAGTGTTAGTGTATTTTAACCTGTTTCAAGAACAGCAAAAAAAAGAAATTCGAAAATCAATAATCGGACTGAATATTATATGTAAAACTTTGGCCATCTCTGTATTATTTTTTAGTGCACCAAGTCAACATCACAGTGTTGCCAACCTGGCTGCAGGTGGAAGGCTGCTCCCTGTATCTTTTCATCAGCACAAGTGACCATGATGAACCATGAATCTCCTGCCCATGCAGCCTGCCTCTTGGCTCCCACCCACGGTAAACTGAAGGACCAGTGTACAATCGCAGGCTATGTAGTATTATGAGCATGTTGCCTGAGAAGCCATGGTGGCTGGGTGGGGGAGGGTGTGACTTGCTTCCCCAAAGAGAAGGGTCATCCGCTTCCTGAGTCTGAATGCTTGGCTATCTCTCAGGCGAATGTGCAGACACACGTGCATTGATTGGATAGTGTTTGCTCAGTGACGTTTCAATCTCCTGACCTGGAGGTGAGCTGACTGACAGATCACAATCACCCACCCCTGCTCCCTGCTGCTTACAGACTCCTTGGCTCAGCTGTATATGCTGTCTGAACAAAGTTCTGCTCATGATGAAGAAGTGAATGTGATGAAAGTTATGTAGGGGGTGACACATGTCTACTCCTGCATATAGTGATCTGCTATTTCATGCCACTTTCCTTTTCAGGCTGGAGAAACATTCCCTTAGAGCAGGGGTCCCCAACCTTTTCTGCACCGCGGACCGGTTTAATATTGACAATATTCTTACGGACCGGGGTGGGGGGGTGGGGGGCAGTGTTCAAGTAGGGTTAAACTCACCTCAGCATGTCTTTTACAGTTAGGGTTGCCAACTTTCTCACTCCCAAATAAGGGACAAAAGTAGCAGTCAAATCCCGGGACACTTATGTTTACCACAGGAAAGACTACCATGACCACGAAGCCTTGCGCGGGCACCTGTGATCACATACATGACGTGCGCATGCACGTACGTGCCGATTTTTTTCCACAAATCGGTTTTGCCTTAATCTTCTCGACTACACTGTACATACATTATTTCTACTTCGTATAGGCTGTGCATTTATCATATCATTCTGCTTTATGCCATTTCGGCACGAAATGTTTCACAGGAATGCTCTACCTTAGCGGGGGATATACGGGACAAACCAATTTAGCCCAAAATACGGGATATCCCAGCAAATAAGAGACAGTTGGCAACCCTATGTTCCAGTTCAACAGTGCGTGACAGGGAATGAGGAAAGGTGCAGGTGACTCATATCGTTTCCTCACGGCCTGGTAGTACATGCTTTGCGGCCCGGTGGTTGGGGACCGCTGCCTTAGAGCTTCAACATGCTTTCAGGTGATAGAAAACAGAAATAAGAAATTAATCTCCATGCATTTGATTGACTTGGACTGGCAAGATGCTAACCACCTCCCTATGCACCTGCATTAAACCTGCAGTGAGTGCTTTTCGATTGCTGACCTTAACTGTTCATTGTCCCAGCCACCTCAGCTGAACACAATGCAGTCCACTTGTGTATCTCCATGTGACTCATGAGCCTCCAGTCTAAGCCGTATATCTCTCCTGGTCCCGATCATGGTGCGGCGCAATGTCAGGCACAATGATGCATTGTGGGAAACCATATCATCTGCAGCATCCTCCTCTTTAATTTTCTCCAGCGTCCTGATTGTGGAAGAACCAGGAGATTTGTAGTCTGCTGAAGACTAGATCTGTGGCATTCAAGACCAGTGATCCAGAAGTATATAATAAGCCCAGGTATGGCCTACAAAGGCAATTTTAAGAGCACTAAAACAATTCTGATTGCAGTTAGAGACAGAATTAGATGCGTGCCAGCTCTGGCAGAGTTTACAGGCCATTACTTCCTACAAGGCGAAACCTAGCATTATGAATTGCTGTGATGATTCAGTCCCAGATGAGCGCAATGCCTTTTGCACATGCTTTGAAAGACAGAACAAATCTACATCTGTCTGAATCTCTGCAGCATCTAGTGGCCATTTTGGAAACCAATGCCAGAACATCTTTCATGAGGGTGAACCTTTGCAAGGCATCAGGTCCTGATGGTGTACCTGGTAGGATGCTGAAAACCTATGCTAACCAAATGGCAGAAGTGTACAAAGACATCTTCAATCTCTCACTGAGGCAGTCTGAGGTTTCCACTCACTTTAAAAGGGCGACAATCATAGCAATGCCCATTGAGGAGAAGAGTGACCTGCCTCAATGACCTGCCCCAATTGTACTCACATCTGCTATGAAGAAGTGCTTTGAAAGGTTGGTCATGGCCAGCATCAATTCCTGGCTTAGCAAGGACCTGGACCCTCCGCAATTTCCCTATTGCCACAATAAGTCTACAGCAGATGCAGTCTCATTAGCTCTCCAGTTGGCCTTGGATCACCTGGAGAATAGCAATACCTATGTCAAGCTGCTGTTTATTGATTATAGTCAGATTCAACACCATCATATCCTCAGTTTGAATCAACACGCTGCAAAACCTGGGCCTCTAAACCTCCTCCTTCTGCAACTGGATCCTTGAATTCCTCACTGAAAGACCACAGTCAGTACGGATCAGAAATGACATCTCCTCCTCGTTGACAATCAACACTGGTGCACCTCAAGGAAGCGTGATTAGCCCACTCTCTCTATATCCATGAGTGTGTGGCCAGGTACAGCTAAAAATGCCATTTATAAATTTGCTGATGATACAACTATTGTTGGCAGAATTTCAGATGGTGATGAGGCTTACAGGAGCAAGGTAGATCAGCTGGTTAAGTGATGCTGTAAACAACAACTTTGCACTCAATGTTAGTAAGAACAAGGAATTGATTGTGGTCTTCAGGAAGGGGAAGTTGAGGGAGCACACACCAGTCCTCATTGAGGGGTCAACAGTGGAAAGAGTGAGCAGTTTCAAGTTCCTGGGTATCAACATCTCTGAAGCTCTATCATAGGACCAACATATTGATGCAATTACAAAGAAGGCACGACAGCAGTGAGGAAACTTGGTATGTCATCAGATTCTTGGCAATTTCTACAGGTGTACAGTGGAGAGCACCCTAAATGACTGTATCACCATCTAGTCTATAGGGGCCACTGCACAGAATCTGAAAAAGCTGAAAAAATTTTTAAACTCAGCCAGCTCGATCATGGGCACTAGCCTCCCAAGCATCGAGGACACTTCCATGGGCTGATGCCTCAAAAAGCAGCATCTATCATTAAGGACCCCCATTACCTAGGACACACCCTCTTCTCATCAAAGAAGAGGTACAGGAGTCTGATGTCACACTTTCTAAAACTGGTGCACTTTAAAGTCTGTTCAATTATTGTGCTGAATTGAATGCATTATTTTAGGTGCCACAGAGATACTATTGGCAAAAATTTCTAGGTTTAAACAGGCCTGTGATGCTTTAAATGTCTTTTTGACTAAACTCATTATTTTGTGAAGGACTGGATTATAAATTTGCATTAAGCTGCTCCTGTTTGAGCATTTCCAAACAATCCAGTTTCTCAACTGTAATTTATTAGGTTTTAAAGAAGTTACATTCACCAAAGTAAATGTGAGGACAACCAATTTGCCATCAGTTTTATCATTTTCCTTCACAGTGTCATTTTAGGGATACAACAAGGGAGTGTTACTCCCTGATCATATGACTCCTCTTGTTCAATGCTACCATATTTCTTGCAGAACTCTCACTGGTCCTCACTTTCAAAAGCTTCCTCATCCACAACAAACAATATTGTGTTTTAGTAATGATGAGTTTTTGTTTCCATACTTAAATCATCAAATTGCCTAAAGCCCAGAAAATACTTCAGCTTGCTTCATCCTAGCAGTCCCACTAATATGCTGTTCAATGTTTATCCAACTGTGTGGGTGGCCAGCAACCATAAGAATACAGGGCATGGAGGGCAACTCTGTTCACCACCACCACCTAGTTCTCTCCTCCCATCCCTATGCAACAACACTTTCTCACTTTTTCTTTTGATTCCCTCCATATCAATCTATCGCAGTATTGAATGTGTCCAACAACTTTATCATCCATCTTCTTAAGGAGAAAAAAATCTCTAAAAAAATTATAGCCCACTTACTGAAGAAACTTTTCTTCATTTCACATCTGCGTGTCCAAAATTTTATTCCCAGTAAATCACCAGAAGTTTTAAAATCTGGCTAACAAGTTTCTCAGTATCTACCAAATCAAGATTGTTGAGAATTTTATACATGCTAATGCAATTGCATTTCATTCTTCCAAATTCTGACACACTTCCTTCCACTCCAATTTCTTCTCTTCCCAGGATTCAGTCCTGTGTACTTACAGTGCCTATAAAAGATATTCATTTGCCTTGGAAGTTTTCAGCTTTTATTGTTTTACAACACTGAATCACAGTGGATTTAATTTGGCTTTCTCTGACACCAATCAACAGGAAAAAAAACCTCTTCTGTGTCAAAGTGAAAACAGATCTCTACAAAGTGATCTAAATTAATTATAAATATAAACACAAAATAATTGATTGCATAAGCATTCACTCCCTTCATGTCAGTATTTAGTCAATGCACCTTTGGCAGCAATTAGAACTTTGAGTCTGTGTGGATAGGTCTCTACCAGCTTTGCACATCTGGACACTGCAATTTTTCCCATTCATCTTTACAAAACTGCTCCAGCTCTGCCAGATTGCATGAGGATTGTGAGTGAACAGCTCTTTTGAAGTCTGTCCACAAATTCTCAATTGGATTGAGGTCTGGACTCTGACTTGGCCACTTTGGCACATCAACTTTGTTGTTTTTAAGCCAATCTTGTGTAGTTTTGACTTTATGTTTGGGGTTATTGTCTTGCTGGAAAACATATCTTCTCCTGAGTTACAGTTCTCTTGCAGACTGCATTAGGTCTTCCTCCAGGATTTCCCTGTAGATTGCTGTATTAATTTTACCCCCTACCTTCACAAGCCTTCCATGGCCTGCTGCAGTGAAGCATCCCCACAGCATGAAGCAGCCACCACTATGCTTCACAGTAGGGATGGTGTGTTTTTAATAAGGTGTGGTCATAGCATTTAGTCTAATGGCCAAAAAGCTCAATTTTAGTTTCATCAGGCTATAGAACCTTCTTCCAGCTGACTTCAGAGACTCCTACGTACTGCCTGGCAAACTCTAACCAAGATTTCATATGAGTTTTTTCAACAGTACCTTTCTCTTTGTCACTCTCCCATAAATTTGTGACTGGTAAAACACCCGGGTAACAGTTGTTGCATGTGCCGTCTCTCGCATCTCAGCCGCTGAAGCTTGTAACTCCTCCAGAATTGTCATCGGTCTCTTGGTGGCCTCCCTCATTAGTCCTCTTCTTGCATGGTCACTCAGTTTTTTTTTTTGCGTGTGCCTGCGTGCGTGCGAGTCTGTGGGTGTGCGCATCTGTGCGTCTGCGTCTGCGTGTCCGTGTGTGCGTCCATGATGATGTCTTTTTCATGGCTTTTACAAGGCGCAGAGTGAGAGAGAGAGAGACTGTGTTGCGCACCACTCCTCACACAGACATTTTCGCAGTATTTTTCCCTTTATTTTACAAGGTCGAGTTGCGATCTCGACACTCAACTCGGCACGGATGGAAAGCGTACTCGGGAGCGGACCCGACTGGTTTCGAACTCGGGAACCTCCACTCCCAGGTCTGGCGCTGATGTCATTGCACCACCAGCCGGCCCGGTCACTGAGTTTTTGAGGATGGCCTGCTCTAGGCAGATTTACAGCTGTGCTATATTCTCTCCACTTCTTGATGATTGACTTTAACCGTACTCCAACGGATATTCAATGACTTGGAAACTTTCTTGTATCCATCTCCTGACTTGTACTTTTTAATAACCTTTTCGCGGAGTTGCTTGGAGGGTTCTTTTATCTTCATAGTGTAGTTTTTGCCAGGGTATTGACTCACCAGCAGCTGGACCTTCCAGATAGAGGTGTATTCTTACTACAATCAGTTAAAACACCTTGACTGCACATGGAGATTTCCATTTTACCAATGATGTCCCTTCTAAAACCAATTGGCTGCACCAATGATGATTTGGTGTGTCATATTCAAGGGGGTGAATACTTATGCAATGAATTATTTAGTGTTTTATATTTGTAATTAATTTAGATCACTTTGTAGAGATCTTTTTCACTTTGACATGGAATAGACTTTTTCTGTTGATCAGTGTCAAAAAAAGCCAAATCAAATCCATTGTGATTGAATGTTGTAAAATAATAAAACCTGAAAACTTCCGGGGGGGGGGGGGTGAATACTTTTTATAGGCACTGTATCTTGAATTCTGTTGAAGAAAATATATGATTGTTTAAATATAGAGACCAAATGGATGAAATGCTACAAATATAGTCACAACAGAGCTCTGCATAATTGTGGCACGGCTTCCTTACCCTTAAAATGCAACTACAATGGATAGGAGGACAATTACTACTTACCTTGCTGATTATTTGCTGTACAACCATATTAACTTCCTGTAACTCATGCAGAAAGACACTCATTTTCCTCTAATTTAAATACAATCTCCTCATCTGCTTATTAATCATGGATTGATGGTTTTGAGGTCTTTGCAACTTTAGATACTGAGAGTTTTCATCAATCACTTTCCTCTTCTGCACCAGCTAGTACTACACTGCATGATCTCAAGTCTTCCTTCGATTTGTTCTGCAGAGAATGGGTTAGCACTAAATAGATGGTAATGATCAGTTACTCCATTTTTCCAGATGACGCCTAGGAAATATTCAGGACAATACAACAGCACATCATCTATTCGTATTTGTGAACTCAAATAAAGTTTTTTTGGAATATTGAAGTGTTCTAATGTGTCTTAAAATTCCTCTTAAACACCCTGCAGTCTATCATGTCTACAGTCTTTGGACAATAAAAAATAAGACAAAGCTCAAAATCCTCAACAGCAGCATGATCACTCCTGTTCAGCCCCAGAATTAGCGCTATCGACCAAATAGTGATATCAACTAACTCCTTAATGATGCTCTAATTGGTTGTTGCTAATGTGCATTTTGAGTCATTGACTGCAGAATTGTTGAGTTCTAAACCTGAACTGAACTGACATTGCAGGTGAAAGTGAAACTGGGAATGCTGGAAACACTCAGCAGGTCAGTCAGCATGGATGAAGAGAGAAGCAGATCATGATTCCGGCCAGTGAGCTTTCATCAGAACTAGTTCACTTGAGACATTTTAACCTTACTGTATGTAATCTGCCCTGTAGAAATTGCCTGGTCTGCTGAACGTTTTTTATCTTTTATGTTCATATTTCAGATTTCTAGAATCTACACATTTTTGTTTATCGATTGCAGTTGAGCATCTTTCATTGGACTCTTCAGAAGTTCTAAAGCCATTAAATTACCCAAAGAATATCAGCATCCCCACCTCGTTGCTAGATATAAATCTAACTACCCTACTCGAACTTCTTTTCTGATGGCTCTATATCAACTAATATTAATACTGGGCACATCTCTTAATATGAAGCAATGCCTAAGTATTACAGGAATGACATCTCGATTATATATTTGTAAACTTATAAACTCTCTGTTTGCTTTTATTATAATCCCATAGCTCTATTTGAAACCTTCAGATATTTATATGCTATGACAACTTGCATAGAAAGAGATCTTTCTCCTGTCAACACCCTTGTTTGCGTGGTGTGTATTTCTATTTCAGATGTAAACATTATGCTCAGTACTGGCAATAGTGTGGAGTTTGTGCCCAAATTTATTCGAGCAGCTTCCTGTTCTCTAAAGTAGTGTCAAAACAGTGACAGGATCATAACTGTAGTGGTGTGTTACAAGTTTTAATACTCAATAATAATAATCAGTCAAGCACAGAGAGAATCTGTACTTATTGACAAGTACTTTTAATGGTTCAGTTAGCAAACACATGAATTTAAAAAACTAACTACCTGTGTGCACTTCCACAAGTTTCCCTGACCGTCCATGGGCAGTCAAAGAAGAGAAAAAGTGATACCCAGGAAAAGGAGTCTATACTGACAAGATCTACTGGCAGACCTGTGACTGCTTCTCATTGGATCTGGCCCAAGGCTACACGCAGTATTGCTTTACAGCCCTTTCCCTGCAGACCTGTGCCTTAGGTAATTCCTTTTGTTATTTCCAACTCAGACTGGCTCAAACCATCTCAGCCAGGTCAGCCAAATAGTGGGCTCAGATCACCAAATAACCCAATGTTCCTTCTGCAGACCTGCACTTAACATAATAAAGACCTTCTTATCTGAAAACAGTCTCAACAGAAAACTCATTCTGTCCACATTGAGTCTTAAGTTACATGATCTGTGCTACAGTGGAGACGTTGTCTATGTCCGTAACTTCTGCTCTCTCCAATGCTCTCAGACTTATCATACAGATCCAATCAAATTGACTGAAGACTGGATTCTGCTATGATGAAGATCTCAGGAGAAAGCTGAGATGACTCATCTGGTTCGGCACTTCTGCTTGAATGTGATTGTGAATGCCTCTGTCTGGCTTCAACACTCAAGTGCTGGGGTCCTATATCTTTGAGGATGGAGATGTTCTGGAGAGTCTGCTCCTCCCATTAGCTGTTTATCTGTCCACTATTATTTATGACTAGACACAGTAGGATTTCAGAGCTCCAATCTCATTATGACCTGGCAGCATCTGCGGAAGGAGAATAGAATTAACATTTCAGGACCATGAATTTTCATGAGAGTTAACAAAAGGTCTCAGATTTTAAATATTAATTCTCTTTTTACTTCCACACATGCTGCCTCACTTGCTGAATGTTGCTAGATACATATACATAAATATAGTGCCTATAAAAGGTATTCACCGCGAATGCCCCCCCCCCCCGCAGAAGTTTTCGTGTTTTATTGTTTTACAGCATTAAATCACAATGGATTTAATTTGGCTTTCTTTGCCACTGATGAACAGGAAAAGACTCATTTGTGTCAAAGTGAAAACAAATCTCTACAAAGTGATCTAAATTAATTACAAATATAAAACACAAAATAATTGATTGCCTAAGTATTCACCCTCATTAATATGACACACTAAATCATCACTGGTGCAGCCAATTGGTTTTAGAAGTCACATTCTTAGTCGAATGGAGATCTGTTTTTGGAGACCTATATGCTCTCAAGGTGTTTCAATTGATTGCAGTAAAAATACACCTGTGTCTGCAAGGTCCAACTGCTGGTGAGTCAGTATCCTGACAAAAACTACACCATGAAGACAAAAGAACACTCCAAACAACTCTGCATAAAGGTTATTGAAAACTCAAGTCAGGAGATGGATACAAAAATATTTCTAACTCAGTGAATATCCCTTGGAATACAGTTAAGTCAATCATCAAGAAATGGAAGAATACGGCACAGATGTAAATCTGCCAAGAGCAGGCCGACTTCAAAAACTGAGTGACCATGCAAGAAGGGGAATAGTGAGGGAGGCCACCAAGAGACCTATGACAAGCAAGTGACAGTCCTGCCGAAGGGTTTCAGCCTGAAACATCAACTGTACTTTTTTTCCATAGCTGCTTCCTGCCCTGCTGAGTTCCTCCAGCATCTTGGTGTGTTGCTCGGAATTCCAGCATCAGCAGATTTTCTCTTGTTCAGTGGCTGAGATGGGAGAGACTGTACATACAACTGTTACGCGGCTGCTGCTTCACTGGTCGCAACTTTACGGGAGAGTGGCAAAGAGAAAGCCACTGTTGAAAACACTCACATGAAATCTCAGCCAGTGTTTGACAGAAGGCATATGGGAATCTCTGAAGTCAGCTGGAAGAAGATTCTGTGGTCTGATGAAACCAAAATTGAGCTTTTTGGTCATCAGAATAAACGCTATGCCATCTCTACGATGAACTGTGGTAGTTGGTGCATCATGCTGTGGGGATGCTTCATTACAGCAAGCCCTGGAAGGCCTGTGTAGGTAGAGGGCAAAATGAACGCAGCAAAGTACAGGGTAATCCTGAAGGAAAACCTGACGCAGTCTGCAAGAGAATTGCAACTTGGGAGAAGGTTTGTTTTCCAGCATGACAATGACCCCAAGCATAAAGCCAAAGCTACACAAGAATGAACTAAAAACAACAAAGTGAATGTTCTGGAGTTAATGTCAGAGTTCAGACCTCAATCCAATTGAGAATTTGTGGCTGGACCAGAAAAGGGCTGTTCACTCACGATTACCATTCAATCTGATAGAGCTTGAGCAGTTTTGTAAAGCAGAATGGGAAAAACTGCAATGTCCAGATGTGCAAAGCTGATAGAGACCTATCCACACAGACGCAAGGCTGGAATTGCTGCCAAAGGTGCATCTACTAAATACTGACCTGAAGGGGGTGAGAAATTATCCAATCAATTATTTTGTGTTAAATAATTGTAATAAAGTTCGACCAATTTGTAGAAATCCATTTTCATTCTGACACAGGAAGGTCTGTTCTCTTGATCAGTGGAAAATGCATTGTTGCTTCTGAACTGAAAATGAAATTCTAATCAAAATACTGGCACATTCTGAGGATGATCTTACTTTGAACCACATCAGTTCTATGACTGTAACTGTGTGAGAAGATTCACAGAAGTCTGTTAATGGATCCAGAGAATTGGTGCTAAAGCTACCACAGTGGAGCAGGGAAAGCCCAAGGAAATACACTCTTTATCTTGATTTAATGTTCTGTCCTGTTATACTTTAAAAGATACATTGACCCTGTTATTTTACTGTTTTTAATTGTGAAGTCTACTTGCATTGTTATATACACATGAATTCTATGCAAGGAAACATTTATTAGATTCTTGACCATAAATGTGTCCTGCACTTAAATTGCTTGTGAGCTTGTTTATTCCTGATTTAAAATCCTTGCTATGTAAAGTTACAAAAAAAATAACAGAAACATAGAGGATAGGCCAATCAGCCCGCTAATCCTTTTCTGCCATTCAATACAATCATCGCCATATTCCTCCTCTTCCACTCATTCTATTTGAAACTTCTTATATCATGAAACTTATCAATCTCCTTCTTCAATATATTCTGCAATTGACCTCTGCAGATCTCTGTAACCATAAATTCCACAGTTTCACTTCCTTGTCATAGTCCTAAATGCCTTCGGGATCGGAACCAGTTTTCTCACCACGAACATATGTCCTGAAGTTTTTTATTCTGCAGCAGCAGTACATTGCAAAGACATAAAGATGACTAAATATTAAATAAATAAATAGTCCAAAAAAGGAATAGTGAGGGCATGTTCATGGAGAGGGGGAGTAGTTGTTGCTAAAACAGTGAGTGTGGATCTTCCAACTCCTATGCCTCCTCCTTGATGGTAGCAATGAGAAGAGGGCATGTCCTGGATGGTTATGGCCCTTAATAATGGATGTCGTCCATAGTGGTGGGGAAGATTCTGCCTGCAATATAGCTGGCTGAGTCTACAACCTCTGTATTCTATCATTATCCTGTACATGAGAGCCTCCATACCAGTTAGAATACTCTCCATTGTACATCTGTAGAAATTTGCTAGAGTCTTTGGTGACTTACTGTATCTCCCCAGACTCCAAATGAAATGCAGCTGCCTTCATCCTGATTGTGTCAATATGGTATCAATAGGATAGATCCTGTGAAAAGTTAATGCATGAGAACTTGAAGTTGCTCACCTGTTCAACCAGTGGGCTTTCCTTCCTGAAGTCTACAATCAGTTCCTTGGATTGACCGATGTTGAGTACAGGTTTACCCCGCTATCCGAAGGTAGATGGTTCGTAAGCCGGAATGTCCTAAAGTGAAGAAGCAATTACCATTTATTTATATGGGAAAAATTTGTGAGCGTTTGCAGACCCATAAAATAACCTACCAAATCACGCCAAATAACACATAAAACCTAAACTAACAGTAACATATAGTAAAAGCAGGAATTATATGATGAATACGCAGCCTATATAAAGTAAAAATATTTTTCTACAATCATTACCACACTGTCCACCATAGCAAAAATCTTACGCAAGCGTGCTCGGCAGAAACACTCTCTCCAGTAACTTTTAAGCTATGAAGCTGCCAAATCATACCAAATAACAGATAAAAATACACAGCCTATATAAAGTCGAAATAATGTATGGACAGTGTAGTATCACTTACCGGAATCATGAAGACAGCACCGAGCACACTGACAATGGTGTATTAGGTTGAATCGTCGGAGGTTGGGGTGGTGCAGTGGTCTCCAACCTCCAGGCTGCCGATGGATACCGATCCGCGAAGCATGCAGTGTTGCAGCAGTAGCCGAGATGCACCTAGCACATCTTTAAGAAAAAACCCGAAATAAACAAGCTAATTAATTAAGTGCCGCCCAGCAAGTAAATGTCGGCCCAGACTAGAGGCGACGCAATCAGCAATCGCCTCTGATCTGGGCCGACATTTACGTGCTGGGCGGCACCTAATGAATTAGCTTGTTTATTTCGGCTTTTTTTCTTAAAGATGTGCTGGATGCATCCCGGCTACTGCTGCAACACTGCATGTTCCGCAGCAATGCATCAGTCCGTGGCCCGGATGTTGGGGTGGTGGGACACTGCGGCGTCATCTCATCGTCGTCTGTTTCCATCAGGGCAGGCAGTCCATCTTCTTCTATGTCTGCCTGCCTCAATGTCGAGGGTCGAGGTTTGTTGTCTGCTGTGGCTGATGTGGAAGGCTTGAAAAATGACAGTACGCTTGACTGCTGAGCCTCGAGCATTTTTCTATCATACAGTTCTTCGTAAGCACTCAAACCATCTTGCAAATATGCCCTAAACCTACACACCCTTTCAAAATTAAAGTCATACTTTTCTGCAATCATTGCAGCGAAAATCTCACACAGTTGCTTCACGTTCAGTTCCTGGACAACTTCACTTTCAGTCCGGTCACTACTGCATTTGGTTTCAATTGTTATCCTTTCCTCTTCCAATTGCATCAGCTCTTCATCTATCAGTTCTTGGTCATGGGATGCCAAAACCTCTTCAACATCATCTTCGTCAGCTTCCACAATCCAAACTCAGTTTGTCCTTACTTCGTTCACCATGATCGAAATGCTTAATTATGTCTAGTTTTACACTAAATGTAACAACCTTATGAGTTCTTTTAGGCTTTTCCGACACCTTGGAACTCATCGTGCAAACAGATGCTCACAGGCATGTTCTTAAGCAATGCCGGCTAGAATGCAGTTCCGGGGGAGGAGCTTGGCTGCCCGGGTTGCGCTCTGTCTTTTTTCATAACAGTGAAAACACCTTCTGTTAGTGAAAACAGGCAACTAATATAGGTCTTTCGTAACAGCGAGGTGTTGTAAAGTGAACATTTGAAAAGTGGGGGACACCTGTACAAGCTTGTTGTTGAAAAACCATTCAATTGGCCAATCTATCTCACTCCTGTATGTCTTATCACTCCTTGTTGTCTTATCCTGTATTTTCATCCGGGAATGCGTGATCTACTTCAGTCAGAGGAACTAGACTCTCTGGTCTATCCGAATTAATTATTTCATTTAGATAGATTTCTTTCTGGTAAAATATAATTTTATCATACAATATCATGGTACCACCCTTCAAGATTCAAAATTGTTTCATAGCATATCTTGTACACAGTGTAAGGAGAATGAAATAATTGTTACTCGGGATCTGATGCAGCACAAAAAACATAAAAGATATAGAACATAATAATAAAGCACACAAGAAATATGTATTTATATTTCTGGTGGTCCTGGTATGGACGCTCTGTGGCCTCCTCCCTGATGGGAGTGGGACAAACAGATCATAAGCAAGGTGAGTGGGATCCTTTATGATGTTACTGATCTTTTTCTAACATCTTTCTACATATATGTCTTTGATGATGGGTAGGCTAGTCTCAGTGATGTGTTGGGCAGTTTCAACTACCTGTTGTAGAGCCTTGCTATCTATCACAGTGCAATTTACGTATGTACCAAGCAGTGATGCAGTTTGTTAAAATGCTCTCTACTGTTCATCTGTAGAATGATAGGAGTATGGATGTGCAAAGTCAAGCTCTCTTCAGTCTACTCGGAAAGTAGAGGTGCTGGTGAGCTTTCTCGACTGTGTACAATGAATTCTGGGACCATGAGAGATTGTGCGTGATGGAGTTTGAAACTGCTTGCAGTTTTTACTGCTGTGTTGCTGACATAAAACGAGGATGTGAGTGGTGTAAGTTCTTTTGAAAGCAATAACCATCTCCTTTGTCTTGTTGCCATTGAGGAATATGTTATTTTCTTGGCACCAGGCCTCAGGCTCTTCCACCTCCTCTCTGTAGGCCATCTCATCGTTACTGGTGTAAGCCCTGACACTGTCGTATCATTAGCAAACTAGACAATGTGATTGCTCAGGCATTTGACCATGCAGTCATGTGTGAACAGAGTGTACAGCAGTGGGCCTAGTACACAGTCCTGGGGGAGAGGGTACCCATGTTAAAGATAATGGGGAGGGAAGAACAGATGGGCATCCTGACTTTCTGAGGTCTGTTGGTCAGGAGGTTCAACGCCTAGTTGCACAGTGGTGTATTTAGACCAAGGAGTAGGAATTTGTTCACCAAGTTCTGTGGGACAATAATGTTGAAAGCCAAACTGAAATGCAGAAACAGCATTCTGAAATAAGTGTCCTTGTTTTCTAGGTGCATCAGGGCCAGGTTATGGCATCTGTCGTAGGGTGGTTCTGTTGGTAGGCATATTGGGAAGCATCCAATGTGGAAGGAATGGAGTTTTTGATATGTACCATTATCATAAGCACTTCATAATGATTGACATCAATGCCACTGGGTGAAAGTCATTTTGTTCTCAAGGTGTAGAGTTCTTTGGTAGAGGGTAGATAGTGGCTGCTTTGAAGCATGTGGGGACAGTAACCTGAATGACTGACATGTTGAAGATGTCTCTGAAGATGTCAGTGAGCTGGTATGCACACTCACTGAGAACTCGACCTGGAAAGTTGTCTGTTCTGGCCGCCAATTATGCCCTTGATACCCAGTCACACACACCAGGAATCATTATCAGACGATTGTTTCTGAATTACTTCTGTGTGGGCGGTTTCTGCCCTCTTGGTTGCTAAGATGAGGTTTCTCTTGACGGCCCTGAGAGTTTTTCTATTGTCGGGCTTGAAGGCCGCATCCCAGGTTTTTAGTAAGGAGCACACGTCTGCGTTTGGACAGGGTTCCTGGTTGGACCAAGAGATGATCATTCTTATTGATGTATTCCGTGACAAACAGATGAGGCATATTCCTCGAAGTCTGTGTCTACTCCATTTGTGGCAGCCTACTTGAACACCTGCCAGTTGGTTCATTAAAAACAGACCTTAAGCATAGACATTGCCTCATTAAGTCAAACAGTGATGGTCCGCTTGACTGACTTCTACATTTTCAGCAGTGTTCAGTGTGCTGGGATTAATATTATGGAGATGTGGTTAGAGAGGCCAAGTTGAGAGCGTGAGATGGCTTTGTAAGTATTGAGTCTGTTTGCATAAGCATTATCCTGTCTGTTGCCCGAGTGGCCGTGGAATTTGGGTAAAATGTCCTGTAGGTTAACATGAAAGAAGTCTCCTGCAATAATCAAGAGAGCGTCCAGATGCTTGTTTTGTGGAGAGCTGATGATACCGTAAAGCTTTCCCCTTGCATCTTTGGCATTCGCGCTCAGCAGGATGTAAACACCCATGATGAACACAACAGTAAACTCCCTGAGCAGGTAATGTGACCGGCACTTAATTGTAAAATGTTCAATTGCTCCAGAACAGTGATTGCTAACTAGAGGTGGGTTTCTGAACTACCCTTTGTTAATGTGCACACTGATTCCACCTCCTTTGAGTTCCTGTCTGTCTGGAACAGGGTCATCCCATCGAGTTGAAAGGTTGAGTCAGGCAGAGTGTTGTTTAACCACGTTTTGGAGAAAACCAGAATGAAGCTGTTTCTCATCTCTTTCTGTGCATTCATTCTCAGACTCAGTGAGCCCATTTTATTACCTAGCAAGCAGACATTGGCCAGGAACAGAGATGGCACCATCAGTCTGGTTGGGTTAGCTCTCAGCCTTGCTAGCTCCACAGCTCCCTTGCCACATTCCTGCTTCCTCTCACACCATCTGTGTCTACTGCTTCCTCAGCTAAGCAGCCTAGGCAGGTTGCTGTCACCAGATCCCTCTTCCATTGAGCACCGCTATTAACTCTACTGCCAGCGGATGAAATGTAATCTTCCTTAAGAACTCAGTTGTATTTTGGATGACTGAAATCCCTGACTAAAAACTTTGAAGCACTATCTAAGAACTTAAAGATAGCACCAATATTAGGAGCTGAAGTAGCTGTTCATCCCTGTATGCCACCATCTTTGAAGTGTTAATGAGGTCAGAATAGAAAGACAGGGAAGGTAAATTTGTGGCTGAGGAACTGGTGCAGATTGGCAGGGATTCACGTTCAGTTCAATTCAAGTCTAATTGTTATTCAACCATACAGGAGTACTCATGAATAGAGCTAAATGAAATGGGTCAAGTGCAAAACATAGTACCAACAGTCACACACAGCACAAAGTACACACAAGATAGTAAGCACAAATGGTATCACAATTAGGCAATAAAAGAAACCAAAACTTGCACCATCAGTCCATAGTCAACCACAATAGAGCTTGTCTCCCACAAGTGAACACTGAGGGGCAGCACCTACTCCAACCTGGACTCTGCATTATACTGCCTGGGTGAAGCACACCAGTCTCGATGCCCCCACCTTGGGCGACACCGTGGCTTGAGCCTAGTCCCCACACATACAAGACAACAAGCCCATCGGTAAAATACAGCCACACAAATTTACATGTATATAGTCCAGAACCCCCAGCCCCCAGCCAAGCAAACACTTGAGGGGCAGTGACACACCACCCCCAGTGGAGAGCACTGGCCCTGATGACACCCTGCCCACCCAAGCGACACCATGGTTTGAGCCCCAGTTCTTGCATATACAAGGTAACAAGCACATATAGAATATCAGTAAAATACAACTGTGCAAAATATATGTGTATGTAGTCAAGCCCCTTTCGTCCATTCCATTAAAATCTCCAGTTGACCACAACAGAGCTTGTCTTCTGCCTGAAGGCTGCATCACACTGTCCCATTGGAGCACGCTGTCTCCAAAGTTCTGCAGTCAACCACCACAGAGCTTGTCTTCGACACCTCTCTCCTGGTGGCTGCAAACAGAAGACACTGTGGCTTGGGGCCCAGTCCTTGCTACGACCAAGACCACACAGCTCCCCCACCATTCGCCCCCCCCTGCTCTCAGCCAAGAAATCAGCGAATCAAACTCATAGCATACCAGATCAATAATGTCCAAAAGGGTCTTGTGATCATAAGAAAAGGGACAATGGTGGCCACTCACTATTAAACTGTAAGCCTCCATCGACTCAGGCAGCAGCACCTTGCACAGCTCCTTCATTTTCTACACCAGTGAGCAACTCGTTGATGGTGTACACGAGCAGTACTTTAAGTTCTAGGACAAATGGAATCTATTCTGGGGTAGAGGCAACCTGTGTAAGAGGGATCGGTTGCACTTGAACCAGAGAGGAATCAATATCCCTGCAGGGAAATTTGATAGTGCTATAGAGAAGGGTTTAAACTAGATTGGCAGGGAAGTGGGACTCTGAGTAGGAGCAAGACATGAAATAAAGCAGAGCAGATTTAGTAATCAGGATTGCCAGGGATACAGAAATACCAAATAAAGGCAAGAGTAAGAATACCCAGTTAAACTGCATTTATTACTATGCAGTTAAACAGGTAAGACTGTTTGCCAGAAAGTATTACATCTGCAAATCAGTGAAGAGTAACGTGCTAAGGGTAGCAGAGGCAGACAAACCAAAGGTCTTTGCTCTTGCCATGTGGTCAAAGGAATGGAGGCTACTATTTTGTGAGACTATTTTTGCAGCCATCATTTTGTAAACCGTTTTGTGAACTGGTTCTTGTTCAGGAATATTTTAATCAGAGCACCTGAAGGTGGGCACAATGAGGTTCCTGCTGATGATCTCAGCTTGAGACAGTTTCCAAACAAGAAGCTGTTAATTTAGTTTTGTAGAATTGGTAGGTTTGTAGAAAGAATAGCCTTTGATCTGAAGTACATGAGTGCAGTGTTAGGTTGACCTGGCTAAATTGGTTGGAACTGGTCTGATTTAGGAAAAAATAAGTTACCTGGAGAACAAGTCTGGGGAAAGAACCATGAAATAATTCTGTTTGTAGCCTTGGGCCAGATCCAGTGAGAAGCTAACTGTCAGACGAGCTCGAGCCAACAAAATCAAAACAAAATAAACTTTGGGAGTACAGGCAGCGACAACTCTGGAGACCAATCATTACAGAAGTGGGTGACTGTGTGTTGGAAAGTGGAGATTATATTGGAATCAAGAGGAACACCTGACCAGTGTAGACTCCTAATTCCAGTTGCTATCTTTTCAATTCTTTGACAGTTCAGGGAGGATCACAGAAACCTAGTGGTGTGCAGATAGATATTTAATTTGTATGAGTTGCATGCTTATTGCTGACTGAACCAATAAAGGTATTTGTTAGTTGAAGATTCTCTCTGTGCCTATCTGATCACTATTGTTGAGGTACATACCTGCAACAGGTGGATGAGGACAGAGTATGGATTGGTTCTGAGGACTCTGATGTTATAGCCATAACAGAACCATGACTAAGAGAAGGGCAAGACTGGCAACTCAATATTCCAGGATACAGATGCTACAAGTATGACCAACGTACAGGTAAGTGAGGAGGAGATGTCACCTTTTCGATAAGGGAGGACATTAAAGCAGTACTTAGAGAAGACCAGATGTAAATGCACAAGACTTGATCAGTAAGTTTGCAGATGACATGGAATTAGGTGTTTTTGATAGTGAAGAAGGTTATCATCGATTATATGGGGATCTTTATTAGTTAGTGAAGTGTGGTAAATGGAGTTGCACTTATTGGGCTGAAGGGTCTGTAGTCATGTAATGCTCTATGACTATATGTCTAACAAAATTCTGGTCACAATAAAATATTTATATTATACATCACCACATAAACTTTAACAGTGATCAGGAGCAATACTTCCAACAGTTTCTGCCTGCTAATAAAAGGATGGGCCAATAGCTGGATAGAACCCATCTTCCATCAGCAGGTATCCAAACACCTTCTGCAAGTTTTCACTCTGAACATTTCCTTGGACTTTGAAAAACCAACAGCTAAAGTAGAGTAAGAGCAGCTTGTGAATGAGGTTCCTCTCACCAGCCTCCCTGAACATACACAAAGGCATCCTAGGTTAGTAAATGTATGTCCATCTCTCCCAGTGTCATTCTTTACCTTTTGGATTTGACACTTTCCTCACTGGAACTGGGGATTCCACACTTTTCTGCCAAGAAACTGGACATGTCCTCACGGTCAAACAACAACTGGGATCAAGTGATCAGACAATCATCTCTGTGACAAAGGATTTTAACCTGATACATTAATTGTTTCTCTTCCCACAGATGCAGCATGACCAGCTGAATACTTACAGTATTTTCTTTTCTCATTTCAGATTTCCAGCATTCTGAATTTTTTTTATTGGTTTTCAAGCACCTCTGCAATTGGATAACAGATCACCCCTGCAATGAAGACCCTTTTCTCTGCTTGGGGCAGGGACTGGATTTGTCACATCTGCTCCAGTATACTTCTGACTCAGCTGAAAATCAAAAGGCACAGCTTCTTTTTCAAGATAATTGAAACCGAGTCATTATAACCATTCCTCCTCTTTTTTGTTTTGTTCCTTGTAGCTTCTAAATGTTATGCACCTTAGTCTTTTTATTTTAATGGTTGAGAAAGAAAAAGTCACCTGTGCACCTTTATTATTTAATGTCATGGCAGCAGCTGTAGGAAATGGCAAAGGACATCCAATGTGAAGCAAACAGGCACATCAATTGTCCAGAAGCAATCATCTGCAAGAGGCAATGAAACAGTTTCGCTGAAATAATTCGGGGCTATCCTGAATAAAGGGAGCTCATCTAGTATTCTCACCTACAGAGTAATGCCATTGGAGGGAGGTGATGCTCAACAGTGGATGAATTCGTCACTTTGGAGATTTTCTTCTGGATTTTTTTTTCATTCTGATTCCATTTTGTGAAAGTCACAAGAGCTTGTGTACTTCCTCAATTTATTTCATCATAATGTTCAGCAAGGAAAAAAAACTAGTTCAAATACAGTCTTAACTGCTGTAAAACATTATATATAATAGCTTAACAGTTCAAACCTCCAAGCAGAGATTAAATGAATTCACAAACTAATCAAATAAATGCATTTAATTTGATGTGAAATAATGTCACACCTTCCAGCATGTACATTTTCCCCCAACCATAATACCCAAAAGCATTAATAACAGATTCTAAAGTCTCCTCACACTCTGTTAAATAGTAGTTATGGCATTGTAGTGCCACTAAAGATCCGCAGGCTTAGAAATTATTGCCCTTCCGGTGATCTTACAAGTATAATTTAGCTCCCACTTGCAGCACATCAGTAAGAAATAGCAGATCCTGCTCCTCTCCTGGATCGCACTACCTCCAGTCCACAAACATACCATCAGCATACTCATGCAAAAATACACCCAATTCACATATAGCCCAGTGGCTGGCCAACAGTCTCTTCAGCTTGAAATCTTACTTTAAACATTTGGCCTGTAAAAGAGTGCACTAAAGGTAACAGTACAGAAAAATTCTGTAACTCTTCAATGTGCTACACTCTTCTATGTTCATACATAATTATGAGCATGCATATCATTCAAACTAAGTCAGATGAAATAACTCCTGGCTAACATCTCTTTGACTTCAAGGACCAGCTGGCAAATGTAACATTCAGACTTAAAAAGGGGAGCTCTTCCAATGACTAGTATCCTGCCTTGATTGCATTTAACACAGGGCAAGATTCTGAGCTGACCTCTGGTCTGTACTCAGCAGTGAGAATGCCTTGGATTCCTACTCCTAGGAAGAAAGGGACATATCCTGCTCCTCCTCACTATCCAGTGAACCCACTCTTTGCAGTTCATTTGGCTGCGTTGTGAAACTCCACAGACACAGTCACCCAGCCTCAAGTGGCCAAAGCTCAGCCCACAGGCATGTGTAGCATGAGAGTTCTGACAATCCGACCTTCCTAGCCCAGTTACTCTGTTCCATATTTGGTGATAATGCTTCCCAGCTGTCATGTTAAAATGAATGATCTTAATATCAGGAACACTGCAGGTAAGGAATATTACTGACCTCCACCTGTCTCTCAGGCAGTGTTCCCATTGCAGAAGTGCTGCACCAGACTGAGCTTCTGATAGATTACCCTTCGAATCTAGTCATGGCCTAAACAAAAACAGTAGCAGAGATGTTTGTTTCTCACAGCCAGTGGCCTTTGCTTCTGGGGAAAAAAGGCCAGAAACAACTTGTGCAGAAAAGTCCCCATGCTGCCAAAGGTGATAGTGACAAGGCCTGCGTACTAATATGACATCGCCATTGAGGGCTGTCTACAACCTTCAATGCCGATACTCTGATGAATAACAGTTTAATTTGATACTAAAAATCCATAATTCAAGTAGGGACAGTGCAGCCACAGAACTAGTCCTATTGGCTTCACATTTGTTCCCTTCATGCTAGAGCAAATAGGGTAACAATAGAGTGCTGGATTTCTGTGGAGAAATTTGAAGCAAATCTTATTTTTGTGAAGTAAGGACAAAATTCTGGAAACACATTCAGGTCAGGCAGCAACTGTATTTCCATATTTTAAACTTTCATTAGAAAAGGTCATTGACCTGAAACACGTGCAATTTCTCTCTCAACTGCTGATGCTGAAAATGTGAAGCATTTTCGGCTTTTATTTCAGATAGCCAGTGTCCACATTTATTTTGCATCCCTGTTTGAACATAGAATATAGAACATTACAGCTCAGTATAGGCCCTTCGCCCCATGATATTGTGCCAACCTTTTAACTTACTCTGAGATCAATCTAACCCTTTCCTCCTACATAGTCCTCTAATTTTCTATCATCCATGTACCTATCTAAAAGTTTTTTTTAAATATCCCTAACGTATCTGCCTCTACCACCACCCCTGGCAGGATGTTCTGCACACCTACCACCCTCTGACATCCCACTATACTTTCCTCTAATCACCTTAAAATTATGCCCTTTTGTATTAGCCATTTACACCCTCGGAAAAGAAGTCCCTGGCACTCCACTTGATCTATGCCTCTTGTTAACTTATACATCTCTGTCAAGTCACCTCTCTTCCTCCTTCACTACAAAGAAAAAAGCCCTAGCTGGTTCAACCTATCCTCATACGACATGTGCTCTAATCCAGGCAGCATCCTGATAAATCTTCTCTGCTCTCTGTCTAAAGCAGCAGATCCCAACTTCTTTTTATGCCATGGACCAATCCCATTAATCAAGGGGCCTGCAGGCCCCAGTTTTGGAACCCATGCTCTAAAGCTTCCATAGCCTTCCTATAATGATGCGACCAGAATGGAACACAATACTTCAACTGTGGTCTAGACAGGGTTTTAGAGAGCTGCAATATTACCTGCATTCTGTTGCTCAAATGCTGAAGTACAGATGACCTTGGTTCTGGAAAGCCACTGCACAGGGTTAAACAGCTTCCCATTAGTTCTGAAGATTAGCTCCACAACTAGAGGAAGCTTATTGGATGTGTGCGCAACATTGCAAGAAAGTTTGAGAACTGTAATGGGCTTGTTTGACTCCAATCTCCACTGAAGATGGCTGTATTGTAGACCGACTATGTAATATCCTGGCTAGAATACCTCTGTGGAGCAAACATAAGTTGGAGACAAATTTCTATAGACAGTTGAATTTCAGGAGGGTATTCCACTATTACTTCCACATAATGAAATCAAAAGCTTCAGTGAGAAAGGCCTTGTTAAATGGCTGGTGTCACTCTCTGCATTTTTCTTGTTGTCCACTATTCCTCCAGGTTGACAATATGTACACAGATTTGGGGAGCAGCTCTTTGGTTCCTGAAAGGAAATAGTTGGGGAGCACCCTGTTGATGATGTTCACTGACAATGACCGCAGAGAGAGCCCAGCAACACACACAGAATGTTGGAGGAACTCAGCAGGCCAAGCAGCATCCATGGAAAACAGTAAACAGTCAAAGTTTCAGGCCGAAAACCCTTTGGCTGAACTCAGCAGGTTGATATCCGTAGAGAGACCATTGTGTTACCAAGTTGATATTTATTTTCTTTCTTGAAATGGTCTTGTTTATGGCATCTCTAAGCCTCCTGTTATATCCTCCTCTTCCGAGGCATAACAACAGGATTGTGGATTATGCCATAGCTGTTCAATACCAAATTTTTAGAATTTCAGTAGGACTGCCATCTTTCAATAGACATATTTAATGTCAGAGAAATGTATACAATTTACATCCTGAAATTCTTTTCCTTCGCAAACATCCATGAAAACAGAGGAGTGCCCCAAAGAATGAATGACAGTTAAATGTTAGAACCCCAAAGCCCGCCCCCCCCAGCTCTCCCCAAGAGCTGGGATATGGCCCTTTGTCTTCTTGTAAATAAGGAGAGATGTGAATAGGTTACTGAGGGGTGGACTTCATGGTGCTCCCTTCAATGACAGAATATATGGTTGAAATGCCCCTCAAAGTATTCCTGTTGGTATCTGTACTGTCTGCAGCAGGCATGTCAAAGCCCTGAATCAATAATGCCAATGTTGTCTCTGCAAGATTCTCCATTTCCCTAAGAAGCATGAGCAAACTAACGTCAGCATCCTCCTCCAAACTAATACCTTCAGCACTGATGTGCCTGTCACTCTCTCTCAACTACAGTGAGCAGGACACATCGCATGCATGCCAAACACCAGCATTCTGAATCAAACATTCTATTCTAAGATGGACAGAGAAAAAGATTGAACGATGTGCTCAGCATAGTTTTGATGAAGTGGAACATCCCCATTTACTCCTAGGAAACTATGACCCATGACTGGTCAAAGTGGGAGGGAGAATTTTAGATGTTACTGAGAAACTCAAATGCATGAATATTACAAAGCAAGCAGCATCAGGAGCGAACCCGCTCACAAATTAACCAACTCACCCACCCTTCCTATTACTTGCTTCCCCGTTTGTGAATGAGTCTTCAGTTCCTGCACAGGTTATATTTGTCACCTCAGAACCAATGAAACTGAAGTCATTCTTGCTTCCCACAGGCAGCCTAAAAAGATAAAGAATATCCCCAAATAATGCAATTCTATAGGCTAAGTGCAACATAAAAGCTATATTAAAAGATCCTTTTATCTTGAAGGATTTTTTTTTAAGAGCAGATAAATTGTACTCAATATTAACCCCAAAGATTTCTTCCATCAAAAGCTTGCATTTTATGAGTACTATGGAAGCAGCTCCCTGACCATTTCCAATGAAATTCACAGAACCTGATTTTCTGTCTTGTAATAAAGGAAATCATATATTTTCCATATACAATATACTTTGACTGGAGCAGTGACAGGAAATGGAACAGCACACGAAGATTGTACTGAGTTGAATCTCCCATGAGATCACCTATGACAATGAAGAAAGTACCAACGGACTATTCAGCTGCTGCATAAACTGCACTGCAATATAAACAAGCCACTTGTTTGAACAGCTGTGGTCTGCAAAGCCATTATTCAAGAACTACTTCCCCCAGCAATTCCCCAATAAGGCAGGTCTTGGGAAAATAAAAGCTAACTCTTTCCAGATCCTCTTCTTTTGCCCATTAACACCTTATACCGCACCCTCCCCCATCTCCTGTCGGAGAAAAGGATCTTTTGTTCCCAATTACTGCTATTAATTTCTAATTGTCTCAGGATTGCCAGGGGTCTGACTACTTGGAACAATGACATATTACAAATCCACTTGAATGAATAGAGCTGGAGTCATTTGTCTTTCTTTATGGGAAAATTCACAAAACTAAGTTACATGTTGTACAAATTTAAGCAACTATCACTGGAAATACATCAGACGTGACAAATTGGTATCTAAAAGTTATGAAGATTTGTAGTTTCTCTACATTGACATAATTATGGCACATTATGCAAAGGCTAAATATGAAAAATATTAATTCCTTCACAATGTCACAATAGAATCTTTCCCAGTACCAAAGAGTCCCTGTGTGATGCATGCTCTGAAAAATCTGGTACCTTTCCAAGAATCTGTTTGCAGATCTTGCAAGAGGTAACGAAGATAATACTTCAAAAGAAGATTCAATGCAAAGGAATTTTATTTTTTTATTCAGCACAAACCAACACACTTTTAGATTTATAAAACAAAATTGAATAGAGAATGCAAGGTGAAAAAAAGTTCGGATTGAAAACCAAGGAGAGATGTGTGGCAGAGTCAGCAGAGCTGTGGTCTCGCAGCACACAGAGACCAGATTCAGCCCGGTTGGTATAAAGTCTACCCATTCTCCCTGTGACCCATGGATTTTTACCAGTCATCCAGTTTTCTCCCAAAGGCATGCTGGCTAGTAACTTGGAAGCTGTCCCAAGTATGTAAATGAGTGCTAGAGTTACGGAATGGAGTGCAATGTAAGAAATAATGGGACTGTGATGGAGAGTAGTTAGACAGAAAATTAATGGGTGAAGGGGATTGCTCTATGAGTTGGTATAGACTTATGAAATGATCAGAATCTGAACTTCCTCGAATATGATATCCATTTCTGATCAGAGTAACCTTGTCATATATAAGTTTCACAGTGCTTAGAATAAAAGCATCTCTTTATAAATCTGTCCTCCACCCAGGCAGATATTTTGCTTCAGGTTTGTAGCTGTGCAGTCATAGCGGTAAAACTAACAATGTACACATCCAACATGGTCTTACTATATGCACAAACTTCTTAGAGTATGACTTGGAAAAGTAGAAAAGGAAACAACATAGAGGAAAAGACAGACTTGAAGGCATCAGACAAGAAAAGCTGTTCTTTAGGACCAAGTGATATGTAGGAAGACAGAAGGAAAAGGTTATAGACAGTTGTAAAAGAACTTTGAGCAGCTATGATTGGATCCTAGTAAAGAGAGAGAAAATGAAATACATGATAGAGTGTATTCTAGACTTAGTGTGTTTTGCAAAATATTAGCTTCAGCAACTAACTTCAGTCACCAATATTTAGACCTGAACATGGTAGATTAAATTTAAAACTGCATCTCCAAGGGGTTAATATTGGGGTTAATATTGAATATCATTAATCTGCTCTTAAAAAAATCCTTCAAGATAAAAAGGATCTTTTAATACAGCTCTTATGTTGCACTAAGCCTATAGGTTCTTAGAGTTCCTCATTGAAAAAGCAGACAAATCAAATTAACATTTATTTTGGTTGTGTGTATTGTGGGTGTGAAGAAGGAGGTGCGGAAGTTATATGTGTTTCAAAGGAAACATTGTAGATATGTTGAAAATATAGAATTGTCCTTTGATCTCTAGCATATACAATATCACATAAAGTTGGGTTGAGCAGGCCTCTTCCTCTGAAAGCATATCAATATGATGCCTGCTGCGTCTCATTTTGCCGAATTAAAGACTACTTCGTATCTATCAGCTGTGTCTCTCCAGTGACCTTGTTCACATTACATTTGGGGATTTTGTCCAGGGTGCCTTTGCAACCCATCGTGTGGCCAGTGATCTCAGCAGTCTATGTGGGTGAATAGTTTCAAAATTAGCACTCACACTTGGACCTTTTCAGGTCGGTAGCTGTGGGATTGTGAGGTATGACAAACACAGCAGAGGGCAGAGCTGGTAGATATAACACAGTTTGAGGCAAAGGAATACAACAGGTGTTAATGTGTTCTGACACACTTAGAGGCAGATTGCAAAGAACAAACTCTGTAGTTTTAAGTGGGAACTGTTTAATTTTTATCCATCATTAATATTTTGTGCAGTGTGGGAGTCGGTGTGGAGATATTTGAGGGAGAGGTTATCCGCAGATATACCTGTCAGGATGGCACCGATTGAGGTCAAGCAATGTCAGGTTGAAAACCCTGACAACCTGAGAGAGCCCTTGACTTTGATTACAACCATCATGGGCCCCAAGGAGAGGCAGAGCTTTTTGTCAGAATTTCCCTTATTTGTGAGAGTTCAGACTTCTGGCGCAAGCTCGAGGAGATCGTTGAAATTCACCAGATGCAGCCCGACGATATGTGCTGGTAGAAATGAAGTGCCTGAGGAATACGTGAGACAGTATGGCCCAAGGGTACAGGATGGTACATGCCAGCTATAGGGAACATCAGCAATGATGAGAGATATCGCTTCTTTAAGTGGGAAGGGAGGCAGTGTCTGGGAGGAGGTGAGAATAACTGGGGAATGATAATGTCAGTGATTCAGAGAGCTGATGAACCAGCCATGGATTATGCAGAAATGTACATATTGAGCACATGAGCAAAATTCAGGGTTGGATAATCCAGGGAGGGATGACCCAGTCTTCCTGAAAATGCTGAAGAAAGGCCTGAGCTCAGCCCACCAGGAAGTTTTAGATTTGGGAATAGCGATGGGATGGACAGATGCAACAGTTTCATGGGCCAGGGAGATAGACCAGAAGAGGGGGAAGACAAGTCATGAAGTGGCTGTAGTGAATATAGCTACCAGGACATCACTTGCTTTGTGTGCTGGCAGCTGGGGGTATACAGCAAGGAACTGCTAGAACAGACGTGGGAGGGTAAAGGAGAGGATTTGTTACAGCTGTGGCTTCTCAGGCCATGCTTGGAGGCAGTGTCCTAAAAACAGAGGAAAATGTGAAAATCACCCACCAAAGCAGGCAGAATCCACAGCAACACCCTCTCTTTCTGATTTGGCTGTTGACCAGATTATTGAGCTGGTGAAGCCAGAGAAATAGCTGATGGCCACCTATTTTGCCAGTGGTGGGCATCCATGGATGCACACAAGAGCTTTATTAGGGGACCAGCAAGGTGAAATGTTAGTGGACACCGGGTCATCATAAAAGATAAAGAGAGGATATATAACAGAGCAAAAATTAGTGTTTAGTTAGGGGATTGGGAAGCTTTAAAAAATCATCCAAGACAACCAAAAAATTCATTAAGAGGGTAAAGGTAGAATACAAAAGTAAGCTAGCTAGTAATATTAAAGAGGATACCAAAAGTTTCTTCAGATACATAAAGTGTAAAAGAGAGGTGAGAGTGAATATGGGTCCACTGGAAAATGATGCTAGAGAGGTAGTAATGGGGGATATCAGAACAGTGGACAAGCTGAATAAGAATTTTGCATCAGATTTCACTGTGGAAAACTCTAGCGGTATGGTGGAAGTTCCAAGTGTCAGGGGTCATTAAATGTGTGAAGTTACCATAACTAGAGAGAAGTTTCTTTGGAAATTGAAAGGTCTGAAGGTAAATAAGTCATCTGGACACCCCAGAGTTCTGGGAGAGGTGGCTGAAAAGATCGTGGAGGCATTCGGAATAATCTCTCAAGAATCACTAGATTTTGGATTGGAAAACTGCAAATGTCACTGCAATTTTCAAGAAGGGAGAGAGACAGAAAGAAAACTCAGTGGTTGGGAAGATGTTGGAGTCAATTATTAAGGATGAGGTTTCAGGGCACTCGGAAGCACATAATAAGATAGGCTGTAGTCAGCATGGTTTCCTATAGGGAAAATCTGGCCTGACAAATCTATTGGAACTCTTTGAAGAAGTAACAAGCAAGATAGACAAAGGAAAATTCGTTGATGTTGTGTACTTAGATTTTCTGAAGCCTTTGACAAGGTGCCACATATGAGACTGCTTAACAAGCAATGAGCCCATGGTATTACAGGAAAGATTTTAGCATGGATAAAGCAGTGGCTGATTGACAGGAGGCAAAGATTGGGAATAAAGGGAGCCTTTTCTGGTTGGTTGTCAGTGTTCAACAGGGGTCGGTGTAGGGATCGATTCTTTTTACGTTATATTTCAATGATTTGGATGATGGAATTGATGCTTTATTGCAAAGTTTGCAGATGATTTGAAGGTAGCTGGAGGAGCAGGTAGTTCTGAGGAAGTAGAGGGGCTACTCTATGACTTAGACAGGTTAGGAGAATAAGTAAAGAAATGGCAGATGGAATACAGTGTGTATGATCATGCACTTCTGTAGAAGAAATGAAAGGGTTGTCTATTTTCTAAATGGAGAGAAAATACAAAAAACTGATGCGCAAAGAGGCTTGGGAGTCCTCGTGCACGATTCCCTAAAGGTTAATTTGGAGGTTGAGTCTGTGGTGACGCAGGCAGGTGCAATGTTAGAATTCATTTCAAGCTTTATAAAGCACAGGTGAGGCCTCATTTGGAGTATTGTGAGCAGTTTCAGGCCACTTATCTTAGACAGGATGTACTGAAACTAGAGAGTGTTCAAAGGAGGTTCACAAAAATGATTCCAAGATTGAATGGCTTATGATATGAAGAGTGTTTGATGGCTCTGAGCACAATTTCACTAGAATTCAGAAGAATGAGGAGTGGCCTCATTGAAACCTATCGAATGGTGAAAGGCCTTGATAGAGTGGATGTGGAGAGGATGTATTCTATGGTGGGAGAGCCTAAGACCAGAGGACACAGCCTCAGAATAGAGGGGTATCATTTTCAAATGGAAATGAGGACGTATTTCTTTAGCCAGTCCGTGGTGAATCGATGGAATTCTTTGGAATCCGTGGATCCAGGCAGCTGTGGAGGCAAAGTCTTTACGTATATTTAAGGCAGAGTTGATAGATTCTTGATTGCTTACTGTCTGAAGGGGTACAGGGAGAAGGCAGGAGATTGGTGCCAAGATGAAAATTGGATCAGCTATGATGAAATGGCGGGGCAGACTCGATGGTCCAAATAGCCTAATTTTGCTCCTATATCTTATGGTCTTATGGTAAAAGGCATATGAATGACAAAGTTTCATTTTAAAGACTGTTGGTTAAATCTCCTGGAACAATCTCTCTGGTTAGTGTCTTATGGGTAGCCATTAGGGATGATAGCATGGATTTAGCTGCAGATAGAGTAATTGGGAGGGTTCCAAAATAGGCCATTTCTGCTGCCCTATTTCAGTAGATCCTCTTTAAGGTTGGTCTTTCCTGGTACAAGTTTATTTTTGTCCAGGAAGACCAAGATGAAAGACTATTAGAGCATATTCTGAATTTAAGATATCTAGCAAAATATCAACTTCAGTAACTAACTTCAGCCACCAATCTTTAGATCTGAAGATGGACTGTAGATTAAGTTTAAAATGCACTTCTGGACAATAGGCTCCTAGAGCAGTTAACTGAAAAACCAGACAATGCGGATTAACATTCATTTTGGTTGTCTGGATTGTGGGTGCAAAGATGGAGTTGTGAAAGCTATTTGTAATTCAAAGGAAGTATTGTAGAATAGAATTGTCCTTTGATCTTTAGCATATAAAATGTCATGTAATGTTCGGTTGAGCAGGCCTTCTCCTCCAAAAGGATGCCAGGATGCCTGCCGTGTCTCATTTTGCTGAATGAAAAACTGTTCCATATCTACCAGCTGTGTCTCCCAAATGATTTTGTTCACATTACAACATTATCAATGGGCCATCAAGTTAATAAATAGGTAAAGCTGGAAGGCTTTGTAAGTAGGATAGGTTAAAGAATCAAAGGGATGTGATGTCAATGAATAAACCTTGCGCATCAACAAGGACATAGGAAATAGAAAGCTGATACAGCCCTGCAACAATTCAAACATGAAAACGAGAATTATAGTAAAAGTTTAGGCAGGCAGTAAGCAAAAGCTAATCAGAAGTGGTACAGTGAATAAAATCAAGATGAATAAGAAGCAGGAATTTGATGAAAGCTTGCACATTGCATGTGCAAAATGGTGCTAGTTTGGATGTAGGCAGCTGTTTTAAATCAATGTATATTTATCAAGGGTAAACGATAAGGAATCTTCAGGTCTGACAGTGTGCATTATGGTCTCAGCAGCTGAACAACTGAGATGGAGTAGTGTTTGGATAATGCTTAATTCTACACAATTAATATTTATGCCGCGGGAGTAGAAGGCAATGATTCAACAAGCAAGACCCCAAACACCTACTCTTAACATTCAATGACATTAACATCCCGGGATCTCCCACATCTGAATCCCAAGGACCATCACTGACCTGAAACTTGGCTGGACCAGCAACATAAATGCCATGGATACAAGAGCAATAATAGGCCGGATATGCAACGACACGTAACTCATCACCCAAAATCTCAAAGTCTTTATCAACAAGACAGAGGTTAAGAATGCAGTGGAATACTCCCGATTTGCCTAAATAAGTACACCACCAACAACTCTAAGAAAAGCTGAGCACAATCAGTCACTAATTGTCATTCTATCTGGTAGTGGAAACAGCCATTCATTCTATCATCAGCTCACAGTGACTGCAGTGAGCAGCATCTATAATATATGCTACAGTTACATACTCGGCTGCTCTGACAGCACCTCCAATCCCATCACCAGGAGACACGTGGATCACACCATCCCCTCTAAGTTCTTCGCCAAGTCAAACACACTGTTGATTTGAAGAGGGACTTGCCATCATGACCCACCCAACAGAACTGTGGAAGCACCTTCGCCAGAAGGACTGCAGTGTTTCAACAAATTGGCTCACCAGTACCTTTTCAGGCCAATTAAAGGTAAGCGGTAGTGATTGGTCTTTCCGCCAGCATTAGACCACTCCATCCCAACAAAACAAATAAAAATACAGGCGCAAAACCTGTGTTTTGTGGTGTTGGACACACAATCCTGATTGCTATCACAGCTTAGAACTATAATAAAATCATAATTGTAAGCCTCCATCCTGCCTGCCATTCAATACGTCATTAAGTAGTTTAAGTTAAATTAATATTGAGAAATTTTGCAAACTATCAGTAAGGTCTTCCTTTGTCATTGATCTTCTGTGATCACTGGTGGTGTTACATAAAAGTATAGGACTTCATTAACATTCAGGTACATGACTATAAGACTTCATGGAAATCAATAATGTCAAAAGACTGTGATTTACTGCAATAACTCCTTTAATTTCAAATGACCATAAAAGGTAGCGCACCATGATCCTGTACAAGTTACATTTTTGAGGTGAGAAATTTGCACAATATAACCAGCAGGTATTCCATTCTAATTGAAAGTTCATTTCTTTATCTAATCTCTGGGAGAAAGTCCTTGTGTTTGTCTTCTCAGACAAAGCTTTATCCACAAGCATCAGATAACAGAAATACAGATAAGGTGCTGCTCACATTTTTCACTCTGTGCTAGTGAGAAACATTCCAGCCTTTAGCATGAATTCAGATAATAAATCTAATAACTTTTCTCTTGTGAAACATGTTGAGCTTGAAAGCAAGTTTTGGCAGTGTGGGCTGCCTCTGATAATGACTGTAAGCCAAGTTTTCCTTGGCTCCAGGAGGAGCCATCAAAACCAACGTCATATTCCTCCAAAGAAACCAGCAAGATCAATGTTTCATTAGCACAGTGAAAAACGTGAGGCAGTGAATTTCCATTTATCATCACTTATTAATCTCCTAAACATTGTTTAATGTTACTTTCAAAAGCAAATATTTAGCAATCTGCCAGTGACATCTAGGTCAATGCCTGGAACTCTTGTCAAATTAATGTGTGATGTATTTATGTTTTTTAAAATAGATTTTGTCCCCAGTTTTTGTTGTACACTCACCTTATTACCAGAACGTATGATAGGGTTCAATGGTGAAAGATAGTGCATAATGTAATACTACAGACTGGAACTTCCCTAGTTCTATATTTACTTGGTATTGTGTTAGTTGATTTCCACCTAGCTATACTGTGTGATCTATTTGGGCTAAGTAAACCGGAGCTAAGGAGCAGTATTATCAGCAAGTGCCATTGTACCTGTTAATTGGACAACAACCCCTGTTGAAAATGCTATGTTGGGCACTGCCAAAGACCAGCAGTAGCATTGCTTATGGTGTCCTCAAGCATTCAGTCACCAGCTGGCATGGAGTGTCAAAGTTAACACATGAGGAAATATCCCTGGCATGTGATACCAGAGGGCTGCTGACATTTTTAAAAACTGTGCCTTTCCAAATCTCAGTTGTGGTAAAATTGGTTAAATAGTGAATTGGCAGCCCATTTCACAGCACAACTGATGTTTTTGTTCCACGTGCTGTAATGGAAATAAAGGTAAATTGATAAGTAGTAAACCTGACTGAAAATTGACTAGGTGAATGTGATTGAACTTCAGCTTCATTACCACCAAAATGTCAGGCTGTAGATTATAATAATGCAATCATTCTTTTGTAAGTGTTAAACAAATATAAGTCTTCACATATTCCTAATACTATGATCAGCTATTCTGTTGGTCTCTCTGAGAGCAATTAACCAATTAAAGTTAATTTCCATTGAATTATTGCCACTTTTCACAGTTGAACTACGTTGTAGATTCTTTAAATGCACTTCACTTACAGTGGAAGCATTAATAACCACAAATGACTAAGACATTCATCTTATCAAGACACAGTAGGTTTGCACACAAAGCCTGAGGCAAAGGTCATCTAGTTCTACTGCTTAATCCAATTAAAATATCTTCCATTAATTGCTTATATACAATATTTTGTACATTTTATTGCCTGCGGTGTTTCAGTAACACAATACAACACACCTCATGAAAAAGCTTTGCAAATGTGCATGAAGTTTTCAAAAGTACATCATTTTGTAAAGTTAATTGAAATACAGCAGGTAGAGTTATTTTCTGCAGTTCTCTCTGTGGACATTAGCATATGTAGGTTTACACTCCAGTTTACAGCAGATGAGAGTAAATGTCTTACATGAGCAACTGTTTTTTTGTGGTCTGTACTTTCCAGCTCAAAGCTGGCAGCCAGCCATAGTCTCAAGTCTCCTCATTAGAGAAGCAATTGTAAGTCATCAAGAAGCATAGGACAGCTGGCTAAAGATTAGTAATTTAATGTAAAAAAAGTCCTGCCATAACAAAGATTTCAAATGAAGAAAAAGAGGTGGAATTAACAACAAAGAATTCAGAATTAAGCAATGTTTTGTAAAACAGTTTAACATAAAATTTAAGTATTGGCTATATGGTGGAATTCTATTACAGAAGTGGTGTACATGAATGAGTTTTACATGAGTAACTTAATGACAAAGTATTGAAGATTTATTATGGATCTATATGATAGGGTATGGATCATGCCAGTTCTGATAATAGATTCACACATACTCTGCAGCCATTAAAAAAAATTATATAAGCTCTGCCCAAGATGCTGATGGGGTGAGACCTGGTAGCATTTTATATAATTGCTTCACTCAAAATCATTTTCAAATATGTTTGAGTTTGAAGATATGAAGATTTTCTCTCTTAAAATGATGGAATATTATTAATGCAAATATACTGTCCACATGCAAATATATGAAAGTGTTCACTTAAAGGAGCAGGTTGAAAAAGAATAGTACTACTGAAAGCATTTGTCTAAATGTAACAGGAGCCGCCAACTCTGAATATTTTAAAGGATTTTTATGTACTTCCAACATCTCATCCAAGTCATAACATAGATACTTTGAGAGAAGTGTACTGATGAACCTTTCACAAAATGCTAGTGGAACACAGCAGGCCAGGCATCATCTATAGGAAGAGGTACAGTTGATGTTTTGGGTCGGGACCCTTCGTCAGGATGAGCATTTTATGTATGTTGCTTGAATTCTCCAGCATCTGTAGATTTCCTCGTGTTTGCGCTGATGAACCTTTGTTTTATTTTAAATCTAGCTGTAAATCATAAATATTACCATTGATGGACAATTTCGATGGAAGGTACTAAAATAATTCCAAGCTCAGTTCCAAAACTGAGGCCTGAAAGAAAATCCCTTCAGGTCAAACTCCAATGTGAACTATCTTTGTTTCTTCTTCTCTCCTTGCTAACTGTATTAATTTGAAAAAATGACTTTGCAATGTTCCAAGTCAAAATCAAAAACTAACCAAATTTTTGATTAATTAGCAGTTGTGAAAGATTAGGCAACAGCAAATGATCTATCTATCAATCTGGAAAACAAAAGGTTCTTGTAATCCATTAAAAGGCATCCAGTAATGGCAACAAAATGACATCATTTGTACTTTGCCCTTAAAGCAATTATTTCTTAAAAATTTAGAATAAATATTTATAATTTACAAGTCAAATGATAAGTTGTTATTATCTCTTTCACCGCAATTGAACTGATTTTTCAATCGTGTAAAAACAGGTTATAGTTTAACAACTACATACTTTCCTTTGTGTATTGTGCCAGACATTTAAAAGAAGTGAATACAGTACAAATGCATAATCTCCCTATTATCATTCAATTTATAAATAGTGTTTAAAAATTTCTCAGTTAAAGTAAATACTAAATGTTGCAATAATTCATACAACAATGAAAATAACAAGCTGGGTATCTGTGAATCTTCAAACAAGTACATTTCCAATCACAGCTGATAAGCAGCAGGGTACTACTGTGAATAATCTCTTCTTTAAACATATCTGGTTTTCTGTCAGTTCCAATGATTTCATATGTAGAATTACTGACAAATTACTCCAATGAACTGAAGTTCGTTTAATACAACTTTTAATGACTCCAAGTTAACATGTATGGAGATTGTTGTTTAATATTTTGCTGTGTGCCATTTGACCTCCTTTTAATTTAGTCCATCTCGTCAGCAAAATACTTATATTTAGATGTTCATCCTCTAGCATGTTATTGATACAATCAATAAAGAGTGTATTGAAAACATTAACTCAAGCATTCAGCTGGCACCCATTGTTAATTGAAAGAAAATCCTGATGCAACATAACTGGTTACTTTTGCTTTTTGTCATACTTTAAACCAAAATTTGTCTAATTATCAGGAACATTTGGTTCTAAGACTTTAGGCAGAGAAAATTCCTCATCTGGCTTCGTAGCACCAGATCTTTGTCCCTTTTTCAATCACTACCTGGGGCATCTTTAATCATGGATTAGTAGCTTTCAAATGAAACAGATGGAGCTTTCATTTTATGTAATTGGCACAGGAATGGCTTCCTCCTGCTTCTGTCAGTTTTTAGCATCCTGCAGTGCGTTCACCTGACCTGTTGATAGTCCACATAAAGTAAAATTTATGGAAAAGACCAGAATACTTCTAATCAGAAATCTATTCCATTATTTTATGTGGCAACAAGAAGGAGTATTTTCTCATTGATCAGATCATCCACAATTTAGATGGCTAAAATATTTTAATGGCTGAGAAGCAGTACGCTACTTAACTTCCCTGATTGGCTGGATTTGCTCAGTTATGGGCCAAAGCAGGGTTCGAAGGAACCATGGGACCCACAGTCTAATATAACAGCAATAACCAAACTATATAGTTATTTCAACTTCCCAATATGTTTTACGAAAAGATTATCTAGGAAACATCAAGTCAGATCACTAGATGCATACTTGAGAAGGTAGGTTTTAATAAATAGGTTAAAGGAGGAAAGAAGAAGTAGATTCAGAAAGTATTTTTCCTCATCTAGTGATTTGTTATATAAGTGGGCTACGTTTCGGCTTAATGGTTTTTGGAATTTAAAATTCAACGTGTTTCAGTATTGGTTTCCAAATTCAGATTTGCTAGGATGCTCATTGGTGAGAGGGAGTAGAAATATGTAACAAATAGAAAAGTTTATGTTAGAACACCAATTAGTGGTAAATTTGCAAAGAGAAGTAGATTTTTTTCCAGCAGTTGAGGACATATGAAAGAGGATATTGCAATAAAACTAAGCTAATTTAAAATGTGAAGACATCTGTCCGCACATAGAGTTGAGGTTGTGGAATTGACATCTGAAATGCAGAGTATAACATTATTCAAAATTAAATTAGATCAGTGGATAAACTGATCAGGAAGGATATGCGGCTGTAGAGAAGAGGGAATTCAGACTAGGGAAAACAAAGTCGAAGAGATTAATTAATGCAATGGGGTTAACACTACTTTCTCATGAGGGAGCTATAAGTGGCAGGGACCAACTGGCCCAAATGTTCTGATCCATGTGTAATATCTTTGAAAAGAATGCAGTATCAGTTATTGGTTGCAATAATAGGTTCACAAATTATATAAAATCCCTATCTAATTTAACAGCTATTATTTTAAGTAGCGCCAAAATAATGGATGTGTACACAAGAGTGACATCATCTGAAGAACAATGAGAAAAAAAATGCTTAGTGAAAGGTTTAAAGAGGCAAAACTCCTAAATTGCTTTCTCTGTATTGCTCAGAAAATACCTTCAGATAGATTATTGTCTTCCGACTCTGGTGGAGCTGATCATCATAGCTTTCTATCCCATGAGCTGGTTATCAGAAGGAATCATGCACAATTCAGGTAAGTTGAAGTTAATTTAGTTTTACAGCAGTTATAAAGCTTAATTTAAAAGGAAGAATTTAAAATGTGAATTTTGTAAGAAGCCCTGATATAACAGCCATGTCAGTGAGAAGCAAGCAAGCACTTTCAAAAATGATTGGCAAAGATGTCACAGTTTATTATAATAATGCAAAATGTAGAAAATCATATAAATCTGTATGCGGTTTCTTTTTCCGTAATTCATTTGAGTCCTATGCTTTTAAAAACTCTAAAGACCACAGCAAGCACTAAAGTGACTCTGTAATATGAGTAGTCTGGCAGATCAATGTGCATGCAATGCTAATTACCAATATATGCAATGCAGCAGTATGAACTATTTGGAACAGAGCCCATATCTTGGCAGAGGGTCTCAATAGCTGCAGGTCACAGTCAGACTGCTTGTCTACCAACATTAATTAGAGTGATTTGTGAAGATATAAGTCAGCTTTATCAAAAGGCTTTTGGGTAAAGCTTCCGGGAAACCTCAGACAAGGGTTGTTTTTTATGTTTTATGTCTTACAGATCATGTTCTGGCCACCACAAAGAACTCAAGATAGATCACAATGGAAATTTCAACTAGTATTGGATTTTCTAATATCATTTTCTGAGTTTACACATGTGTAACTCATAATATTTCAAACAATTCTGGTTTCTTTTATTGACATATCTACTTACATATTTCTTATGTCTTTGAGGATTTTAGTATCGTCTTTGGCTCCTCTTCAGCAAGGATTAGGATTAAAAAGGAAACCATCGTTTTGAGAATACTTCTACAGGAGACCAAATTCTATAATGTTCTGTATTTTTCACTGCTTGCTATATACCATGAATTTCACTTAAAACCGTCATATGTTGCAAAATATGTTGTCACAAATCCAAAGGAAAAAAATACATTTATAAATCAACAACAATTTAGTTCTGAAGACTGCACAGTCATCATTTGTCATTTTTAGAGTGAATATGTAAAATGTATGATCAAACAGTAACTAAATCATAGAAAATAATTGCTTCTATTACTGAAATTAAAAGCAAAGAAATACATTTGGACTGCAATAGTTACCAAACAGCACATAGTCATAACCAAAGGCAAATTTCCTCCATGAGTTTTCATTTATATTTTTTCTTCCAGCTATTTTGAGGCACTTTTGACTCCTTCTCCATTCGTTTCTGATTTTTTTCCTTTGTCATATTTTTTTTCTGCTATTTGAAAGCAGTTACTTTAACAATGTTCCTCTTTTCTACACTTGTTAGCTTTACTTTATTATTTTTCTTTCTTCTTGTATCATCACTATTACACCCACCTTTGGTTCTTAATAAGCACAGCACAGTGGATTTTTATTGAGTACAGTTAATAAGCAGAGAACCACCTACAGCTTTTGTACATACAATAAAATGGTTTGGCTGAATTAGAAGAGATGAGTTTAAACTAACAGTCATAAGGTGAGCACTCACTGCTGCTTAACCTCAATGTTTCTCATCAGGGTAAATTTGTCAGTTTTTAATAAACAAACTATCACGGCACCATGGTAGTGTAGCAGTAAGCACAGCGCTATTACAGCTCGGGGCATTCCAGAGTTCGGAGTTCAATTCCGGTGCCGTCTGTAAGGAATCTCTGCAAGTCCTCCCTGTGGAACATGTCGGTTTTCCCTGGGTGCCCTAGTTTCCTTCCGCACTCCAAGGATGTACCAGGTAGGTTAACTGATCATTGTAAATTGGCCTATGGTTAGGTAAGGGTAAAACTGGGGCTGTGGGCTTATTGGGGCAGCAAGGCTCGATTCCATGCTGTATCACTAAATAAATAAATGTTGTGCAAAGATGAAGCATTTCATTTCAGTGCAATGAATGGGAAAATCAAAGAATATTGAGAATGTTTCACTCTCAAACTATTGTGCTTTTCATAAGTCATACTGGCAAAAAGCATTACTAGGGTAAATGCAAGATAACCCAATATCTTCACCAGAATTTTTCCCAAATTTTATCGTCACATTTACTTTTCCTATTGATCATAATTGGAGCGATGGAAACAGGCACCAGGTCGGGTGACAACTGCGAAAAGGGATAAAGAGATAATGAGTCCACCTTCTATCATCTCACAGAGTTGTCTCTCATAACGTGGTTGTACTGTCCTTGCTCATTTGTATCAAGTAACCATCACCTTTATCAGCTTAGCTATATAGCAAAATACATATTGGTTTGTCTATGTGACAGTAGAACCTTATCACTGAAAATACATT
Organism: Mobula birostris; assembly: GCF_030028105.1. Lineage (NCBI taxonomy): Eukaryota > Metazoa > Chordata > Chondrichthyes > Myliobatiformes > Myliobatidae > Mobula > Mobula birostris. Next base: position 48,782,732 of record NC_092373.1, read on the forward strand.
TTTACAGCCATTAGTGCATACCTGATAACTGTAGTGGTTACTGTAAGCATGGTTTGGGCGCTATCACCAAAAGGATGGTTATTTCTCATAATATTATTATAACATTCTTGTTGTTTTAGTTGAACTTTTAGTGGAAAATTGAGTCAAAGCGCTACAGAGCTCAAGACCAGTTCAAAAGATAGGAGATTTGGAAGTCCCACACTGTTGATGAATTTATCAATTAGCAAAAATAAGTCAACTAGAGGCATTCAACTAGAGGCATTCATTAAAATTCAAATAAGATCTGCACACATACTGTACAAGGACCCTCAAATCGGAATGGTAGAAGTAGCCAAACTGGAACATATTTAAAGATTACAGAAATACATTAAAATATTAGGATTACACAGGGGTCACAAGAGACTACAGATACAGTACTGCAATCTGAAGCAACACATAATCTATTGGAGGAAATCAGCAGGCCGGTTAGCAATGGTGGAAGGAAAGAAATTGGCAATGTTTCAATTTAAAACTCTGCTTTGGGGCAAAGAGCAGAGAGGTGAGATGGCCAGATGGCCAGCAGAGACAGGAGAAGGTGAGTGGCAAGAAAAGATTATGGCGCAATTGGTGGACTGAGGAGGGGTGTAGGATGATAGCTAGTACCAGGTAGGGTAGAGTTAGGAGACTGTGGCAGGTGAGTGATAGATGGAGGCAGATAGAGCATGGAAAAGACAAAACAATAGCTGGAGGAAGGTTGGTATAGAGGAGTGTGAAGATGGGAGATAGCTGTAGGAAGGAGATAGCAGCTACACAAAGAACTACCAGAGCTGGATTTGGTTAAGTAAAAGGGGTACGAATGGGAACCATTAGAGGAGAAGGGAGAAGTGAATGACAGTTGAAGCCAAAAGGAGGATGGGGGGGGAAGGGGGAGGGAAATCCTGTCTATGAAATGGGTGGATGAAGCCAGGACGGGGGAGGAGAAAAGGACAGGTGGAAGAAAGGGCTGGGGGACAATGGGAAAGGGCACAAAGCTGGAAGGACTGGAAAATCAGAAGGACAAGAGGGAAAGGGAAAGGGGAGAAGAAGGGAAAAAAAGGAAAGGAGATTTAACTAACATTAGAAGACTCAATATTCATGACTTTAGGTTGTGAACTACACAGGTGGTACTAGGGTTGTCTGGTATTTACTTGGAATGTTTGGACATGTATCTTCCAAGCTTACAACAATTTTGGGCAAACCTGTTGAAGAATAAGATGCAATAACCACAAGAGAAAGAAAAACACATTATAGTTAGAAGTGGGCTCATTCAATTTTGCAACACTCACAAGTTTTCCAACACCACAAAGTGCAGTGGATCTTTCACTTGAAGTTGCTGAGAGTGTAAATTTAGACTGCAACCCAGCATTATCTGAAATGTTTGAGAGATAAAGTTTTGTAATTGTAACCAGATGGCAGAGAGTGAGAATTGAGGATTACATTGTCAGTCTGAGAGATTTACCAAGACAATGTAATTTTGTAATGTTCACAGGGAGAGTGTTGAGAGATAGATTAGTGTGTGGGCTCAGTAATAAGTGAAAACTGACAAAACTTTCTTACAACTTTGAGAAATAGATGAAAATTGGACCTCTAGTGAAAATGGTACTGGAAAACATAAAGGTTATTGGTTGGCTTAAAGTGCAAATATGTGTTTATTAGTCAAATGGTATTAATACTGGAGTCAGTTGTGCCCTTTCTATCAAGATTGTGGTATTAAGGGCAATTTCGGTGACATGTGGAATTAAGAAATTTTCAGTGTGAACTGCCTTACCACAAGAACCCAAGAGGAAGGAGATCCATGGCTCATGACTGCAAAGAGCAAAAGGCCCTGATAAAGTAGAGAAAGAAATCATGCAATTTCTGATTATCCTGTTAAAGCAGCCCATTGCTATGATGGTAATAATATTTGAAATTCAGCAAGAAGTAACCTGAACATAGTTGATATTAAATATTGTAGTTTATGGTTTAATGTACATGGATAGGAAAGGTTTAGAAGGATGTGGGCCAAATGCCAGCAGATGGGTAAGCTCAGGTAGGCAACCAGGCCAGCAAGGATGAGTTGAGTGAAAAAGCCTGCTTCCATGCTGTACAAGTCTACCATGTGGAAGCACATTCATAACATGCTGTACACCTAAACAGGTACTTTGAATACTTCTGACATTAATAGCGTCATAAAGGAGAGCCAGACAATAGTACAATCACAACTATCATTCAAATCTATGGTAAAGATAATGTAATGGTTGTGGATATTGCAGCAAATTCAGCAACAGGACATGCTACTGACAGGCACAACTTTAGAAAAGTCGAAGTTCAGAGAAGTGCTGTGAAGACAAGAAAGAAAGTGTTTCGCCATGGCCCGAGGTAAAATGGAAGCTGAGCTTGAAACCACACACAGAAAATTATAGTGTTGGGCAGGACAGATCTTGGAACTAACAAGTCTGTTAAAACTTCACATTCCATGGAATGAAATCAAATGAGAAGTAACAGGCAGACCTTTTCTTTTGGAATTATTCACTTTGCTTTTAGCACAAGCAATGAAAAAGTGTACAGGTCGGTGACAAAGGCTTTTAACATGCTGGCCCTCATCAATCAGGAAACTGAGTAAAGAACTTGGGATGTTATGTTGCAGTTGCACAAGAAGTAGGTGAGGCTGCAGGTGGGATATTAGTTTCAGATTTTATCATTCTGCTATAGAAAAGATGCCGTTAAGCAATAGAGAGTGCAGAAATGGTTTACAAGGATGTACCCCTAGAATTTTGCATGTATTAATCCGGATTTCCAGCATCTGCAGAATCTCTTGTGTTTATGCTTTACTGCTCCATTGCAAAGTCTCTTTGAAGTATGCCTACCCTGAAGAAATTTAAATCTTCTCTCCGACAGTTCTGTGAGACCCTCTCTCGCTTCTCTTCCTCTGGGATCTCTGTGTAACCTGCTTCCCTCCAACTCTTTAGCTATGTGATCACCCAGACTCACCAGCCACATAACCTTCCTGGGAACTTGTCATCACTGCCATCTTGTTCTATATGGCTTCCAACTTTGTATTCAGGCTTCTTAATTTAGACCCACCAAGAATCCCAGGTATGTGCATTTGATAGGCTGCTTTTATCATCACTTCTCTTAGGGCAGTTGGAGCCAGAGTTGGAGATGACAGGATCTGCGGTCTGGAGATGGGTGATGTTTCAATCCTTCCTGGACATGAGGAAGGCAAAGAACTGGTGGTTGAAGACATGGATCCAGTGGATCTCACTATTACCAACTCCAGTTCCAATTACCCCAGATGCCGCCTGACTGCAAATTAAACAGCCGTTTGCTCAGGCTCCAGTCTGGACCTTGGCCACTTCCACCTCCAGGCAGACACCTTTGCCACTGCTGCAGGGTCCCCAAGCTCCCTTCCCTCACCACCACTCTCCAAACCCAGGTCTCTTGGGTTCACCTGTCACCTCATGGGTCTTCAGAACCCCCATCTTCCTCCCACCCTACCTTCCCTGAACATTGCAATGCTACCCCTCCTCTGACACCACCAACACTCCTCTGAATTCCATGCTATGTGGAGATGTCTTAGTCTTTGCTAAAGCTCCTGGTCTCTCTCTCTTCCACCTGCCATGGACCTCTCTAATATTATCCTCCCCCCTGCCCCCTCTGATCCAAGCCCTGTTTTCACCATTCCCTTCCTCTCTGAAGCAGAATGTTCTGCTTTCAGCAAGGACCTTACCTTTGTCCCATTTCACCTGTACATCAATGAGTGCTCCCTCCTGCCACAATGCCGAGCTCTTCTTCCATTACCTCTGCTTCCGAGCCCACTTCTTTGCCAAGAATTCCCCATCCTGAACTGATGTCACCTTCTCCCATCTCTATTCCTCCTCCTCTTCCTGGACACCCCACTCTAGTTTTCTGCCTGCTCTGGATCTTTCCATTGCTAATTGCTGGTGAGACATCAACCAGCTCGAATTGAGCAGTATTCTCTGCTCCTCTGAAATTACCCCCCCCCCCGCATGCACTATTTTCAGTTGTTGCTGTTGTGACCTCTACCTCCCTGAAGCCGGGCAGCAACTCTTAGACAACTCCTCCTACTTACCCCTTGAAAAGGATCCCACTCTGGAACATCACGCCACTGTCTTCTACTCCATCACTGACCTCATCAACTCTGGAGATCTCCCATCCACTGCCACCAGCCTCACAGTTCCCTTATCCCACACTGCTCATTCCTACCACCCACCCAAGATATACAAACCTCACTCTCCAGGTAGGGCCATGTCACTGCCTGCTCCTGCTCCACTAGACTCGTGTCTGCATACCTCAATCCCATTCTATCCCCCTTGGTTCAGTCCCTTCCCATCTACATCCACAACACTTCTCATGCTCTTCATCTCCTCAATAACTTTCAATTTCCTGGTCCTGATCACCTCTATTTCACCATGGATATCCAATCCCTATACATGTCTATCTCCCATCTAGAAGGTCTAAAAGCTCTCCACTTCTTTGTCAACAAAAGACTATACCAGTTCCCTTCCACCACAACCATCCCCCAATTAGGTTTTCACTCTCAACAATTTCTCCGACTCCTCCCACTTTTTCCAACCTCAGTGGGTAGCCGTGGGGACCCACATGGATCCCAGCTATGCCTGCCTTTTCCTTAGCTACATGGAACAGTCCATGTTCCAAGCCTTCATTGGCAATGCTCCCCAACTCTTTCTGTGCTAAATTGACGACTATTTTGGTACTGCTTCATGCAGCCATGTGGAGCTTATCAATTACACCAACCTTGCCTCCAACTGCCACCCTGCCCTTAAATTCACTTGGTCCATTTCTGACACATTTCTCCCCATTCTTAATCTCTTTGCCTTCATCTCTGGAGACATACTGTCTACCAACATCTTTTATAAACCTACCAAATCCCATGGCTATCTTGACTATACCCCTTCCCACCCTGTGCCCTGTAGCAATGATATTCCCTTTTCTCATTCCCTTCATCTCCACCACTACTGTTTCCAGGGTATGGATTTCCATTCCAAGGCATCAGAAATGTCCTCCTTAAAGAATGGGGTTCCTCTTCCTCCACTATTGATACTGTCCTCACACATGTATCCTCCATTTCCCGGACAACTGCACTCACACTATCCTCCTGCTGCCCTAACAAGAATTGAGTTTCTCACCTACAACCCCATGAGCCCTCCATCCAAAACATCATTCTCCTCAACTTCTACCATCATCAACGGGGTCCTACTACCAAACACATCTTTACCTCTCCCCACTCTTCACTTTCCACACGGATCACTCCCTGCATGATTCCCTTGTCCGTCTGTTCTCCCCCACTAATCTCCCTCCTGGCGCATATCCCTACAAGTGACAGAAATGCTACACCTGCCCATTTACCTCCTCCCTTACCTCCACTCAGGGCCCTAATCAGTCCTTCCAGGTAGGCAACACTTCACCTATGAATCTTTTGGGGCCATCTACTGTACTCGGTGCTGCTCTACCTTGCTGAGACTGACGTAAATTAGGGATTGTGTGTAGAACACCTCCGCTCCAACCGCAAAATGTGAAATTATCCAGTGACCAACTATTTAAATTACTATCATATTCCAACACATCTGTCCATGGCCTCCTCTTCTGCCACAATGAAACCACCCTCAGGGTGGAGGACCAACACCTCATATTCTGTCTGGGCAGCCTCTAACTTGATGCCCTGAACATTGATTTCTCCTTCTTGTATTTTTTTCATTTTCCCTCCCCCTTCCATATTCTTCAATTCCCCGCTCTGGCCTCTTACCTCTTCTCCTTACCTGCCTTTCACGTCCCTTTGCCCTTCCCTCTTCCCTTTCTCCCATGGTCCACTCTCCTCTCCTATGAAATTCCTTATTCTTAAGCCCTTTGCCTTCCCCACCCACCGGACTCACCCATCACATCCTAGCTTGTCCTCCTACCTGTCTCTCCACGTTTTTGTTTAGGCATCTTCCCCCTTCCTTTCCAGTTCTGATGAAGAACTTCAGCCTGAAATGTCGACCATTTGTTTGTTTCCATAGATGCTGTCTAAGCTGCTGAGTTTTTCCAGCATTTTCTGTGTCTTGCTCTGGATTTCCAACATCTGCCGAATCTCTTGTGTTTACAAGGATGTTGCCAAGACTCAAAGGTCTCAAACTTATTGTATTTCTTTGTAATATTTGTTGAGAGGAATGGAGTCATTGACACTAAAGGTTCCTTTTTTTTATGATGTTACATAATAGCCTGTCTCTTTTTTTTTTAGTTTAATTGATTAACACTGTTTAGGATAGTTTTTTGGGGTGGGTTATATTTTTTTTTCCTTTTTCATGATTTTTTTTTAGATATTTTTCTTTGTTTTATATTGTTCATCTGTATCCTGTATGATTGGGAGTTTTAACATTTCAGTGTCAACTGGGTTTCTATTTAACTATATCAATTGTAACAATGTATTCCCAATAACTTTGCATCAGTACTATGCTATGTTTATTATTATGAAACTAATAAAAAGATTGAAAAAGAAAAATAAAGGATTCAGTTGTAGAGAGATGTTGAATCAGAATTAGATTATTGCATATGTCACGAAATATTTTGTTTTGCCGCAGCAATACATTACCATATATCATAAAGAAACAGTAAATTACAATAAGAAATATACATGCCGTATGTAAAAAATTAAATTAATAAATTGTGCAATGAAAGAAAAAGTGAGATAATGCACATGGGTTCATTGTCCATTCAGAAATCTGACGGTGGTGGGGAAGAAGCTGTCCTGAAACATTCAGTGTTTGTCTTTAGGCTCATTTGCCCCCTACATTTCAGCCATCAACTTTTGAAGGTGTCCTCAATGTTAGGGAGGCTACTGCCCTTGATGGAACTGGCAGAGTTTGCAACTTCCTGCAGCTTTTCCCAGTCCAGTGCATTTACCCCCTCCATACCAGAGGGTGATGCAACCAGTTAGAATACTCTCCATAGTATATCTGCATAAATTTGTGAACATCTTTGGCAATATACCAAATCTCCTCAAATTCCTTATGAAATATACCCACTGTTATGCCTTCTTTGTAATTGCCTCGAACGTAGGTCCCAGGATTGAGCATCTGCGATGTTGACACCCAAGAACTTGAAACTGCTTATCCTTTCCTCTGCTGAACCCACGACAAGGACTGGTGTGTGTTCTCTCGACTTAACATTCCCGAAGTCCACAATCCAGTCTTTGGTCTTACTGACAAGGTTGCAGTTGTGACACCACTCAACCACTATCTTTCTCACTCCTGTGTGCCTCTTCATCCGCATTTGAATTTATGCCAGCAATAGTTCTGTTTTTGGCAAATTTATAGATGCTGCTTAAGCTGTGCATAGCCAAGAAGTCATGGGTGTAAAGAGAGTAGAGCAGAGAGCTAAGCACATATCCTTGAGGTGCGCCAGTGTTGTTCGTCAGCAAGGAGGAGATGTTATTTTCGATCCTGGTGAGGTCAAGGATCCATTTGCAAAGGGAGGTACAGAAGCCCAGGTTTTGGAGCTTGTTGATTGGTACTGAGGGTATGATGGTGTTGAATGCTGAGCCTAATCAATAAACAGCAGTTCAGTGTAGGTATTGCTATTGTGCAAGTGACTCAAGGCTGAGTGGAGAGCCAATCTGTTTGTATCCACTGTAGACCTATTGTGGCAATAAGCAAACTGCAGCAAGTCCAGGTCCTAGCTCAGGCAGTGGTTGTTTCTGGCCATGACCGAACTCCCAAAGCATTTCTCCAGAATAGATGTGAGTGTAACTGGGCAATAGTCACTGAGGCAGCTCAACATGCCCTTCTTGGGCACTGGAATGATTGTTACCTTTTTGAAGCAGGTGGGATCTTCCGACGGCAGCAGTGAGAGACTGAAGATGTTCAGTTGATTGGCACAGGTTTTCAGTACCCTACCAGATACTCCATCAGGGCCTGATGTCTTGTGAGGGTTCACCCTCCTGAAAGATGTCCTGACGTCAGCTCCTGGGATAGAGATCACAGGGTCACCAGATGCTGCAGGGATTTAAAAGGCACTTGATTAGATTCATGTGTTGGGAAGGTTTAGAGGGATATAAGCCAAATCCAGGCAGACAGAACAAGCTTCAATGGGTATCTTGGTCAACATAGACCATATGGGCTGATGGGCCTGTTTCCGTCCACCACGACTCCACGAGGGAAAAGATGCCCAAATGGGTCAATGGTGTAAACCACACTGGGAGGCAACTGGGTGGGTCAGAAATAAAATCATATGTCAGCACTGAGGGAAAAGTGGCTGCAGTACAGGTACTGTGAAGAGCGTCACAGAGGGAGGGCAAGGCAGGATAAACAATTAAAAACCTGGAAAGAGAAATCTCTCAATCGTTACGAATAGCCAACATGCACACTATGAAGATTTGGTTGAGAGAAATATGCTTGTCTAAGCCATAAAATCCCAAAGATAATTGGAAGCCTTTCAATATTCATGACGAATCTGGGCCATGAGTCCGAGAGGAAGAATAGGTGTACTTCCTTCATGGTTTTGGATTCAGGTTGAAAGAAATACACTCTTCAGCAAAAAGTACCAGAAGAGATTCAGCAGAGGGAACACTCCAGACAGCTTTTGAAGCAATAGAAAAATGCGGGGAATCCGTCTGGAACTCTGATTTTGCAATATCAAACAATTCGAGTGTGCAACTAAGATGTGAGAATGTTACTTCTTGGAACTTTCATCCTGGAATTCCTCAGAGACAAATAAGACAATCTGCATGTGGTATGCCTCTTAAGCATATTAGAACAAATGTCTCCAACTCTGAGTGGCTATGAGGAAGGATGTGAGGGGGCCTGAAATGCAGGAGTGAAGCAATGGAAAGACTAAGATAAGAATATGGGAGCCACATTTGTATGAAGCTCATGAGGCAGATAGATTTTGATGAATGCCCTGGGTGTGCAAAGTTCGCTGCAGTGGTCCAAAGGAACAAGAGTGTCTTTGAAGGTGTCAATGAATAAGTAACTGATGCATATCAGGGTCACAATGTGCTGAAAACTTCAGAATAAATTGGAGATTCAGGGCAATAGGATGCCCCGGAAAGTCCTAGGGAAAGAAGAAACCTGATTGCCCCTAAAGATTCATATATTCTCATTTTACTTACAACATTCACACTCAGACCTTTGAGTCTACACCAAAACACAATGTGATCCCTCTCACCCACTAATTTTTCCTGCAACCTATTTTCTCTACAGTCCCATCACTTCACTTCTGATTCTGACACTTACCTGTACATAGAGGATAATTTAGAATGGCCATTTAACCTTCTAACCTGCATGTTTTTGGAAAAGTGGGAGGACAATATAATATAAACCGTTAGATTGTCTGTTTATACAGCATTGTTTAGATTTTTTTAAAGGAGAAATGACTATGGCCAATGTCCAATAGCTGTGAGCACAATGGTTGTTTGAGGGATGGTGGGCAGATATCACTATAAGGAATCTGTATTGTGGTTAGTCTTCAAAAATTTTTTGCTCATGCCTGCAGCTTCATTTTTTGCAATGAACAGTTTTTTTTATTTGTTTTCCATATCAGAATGAAGGAGACAGTGAGTGAAACTAATATTTAGATCTAGAGCAGATCAGAAGAGTGCATAATAAACCAAATCTATATAAGTAAGCCTAATTTTACAAAATGAACTCTTACATCTTTATTTCATGAATTTATTTAGTTAACAATTTTAACATCAAAGACAAAATTGTTTTTTTATGATTTTACAAGCAATAGCAGTTCGTATTTCTCCGGAATATCAATTCTCTGTAGACCTTTCCCCTAGGAGTTTCTTTTTAAGAGTTGGCTGATCTGCATCTATTAAATGGTTTATTAATCAAATAATATACTCCCAATGAGTTTCCTAGCTCAGAGGTTTGAAGCCTTTGACTTGGACCAGCAGTGCTGTTACATCAGTTTGTTGAATGAAATGGCTGAACATAGTTTATAAATTTGCAATGAAAATGAACTTTTCAACAATTTTCCCATTTTAAATTTTAGTGCAGAGGCAATTTTTTCTTCCATGTTTGTCCAAGAGATTATTATTTTTTTATTATTTTGATTCCAGTCAGTGTTAATTTCTGTTTTGGATCATTAGCTGTCAATCATATAATCATCACGCTCTAATGGTTGAAATGCTGATCAAGACTAACAGATTTTTATATGTTTTGTTAAACATATTAATGAAAGGATATTTTTTTGGAACAAAATATGTAATTATGTAAATTGACAAAGCAGTCATGTGTTTATCTCTTGTCACCAAAATAGGAGCATGCATTTCCTGCCAATTTCAATTTTTTAACCATTTATTGATAGGCTCCATGAAAAATTCAATCAAATCCAAACAATCATAATTTTTACTGTATAGTTAATGCCCATTCTATTTGCCTATACAGTACATGATATATTCAATAGATATTATTACTTTTTATTATTTCCTTTAGAAAATTTATTAAAACAAAGGAAGATATAAAATGTTGTTCTTTTTCCTCAGCAGAAACAAAATGACTGGAGGATGGAAGGAAATACACTTGATCCTTAAATTATTCAAGGATATGATCATTCAGTAGGAAATGTTATGGATCAGTGCATGTACTTCCAGTCCAAACAAAATTGTGATCTTTGAAAACCTAAGCACAGTATTCCAATAATTAGATGTTTCACTTATTTCCTGCCACATTAAATTACTTTGCTAATTATCCTTCACCATAAAACAAGCCGCTCTATTCATCTTTATGAAAAAGATAAAAGATAACGATTAGCTTTATTTGTCACATGTACATCAAAACACTGACCATACAGTGAAATTCTTCATTTTGCATCAGCAACCAATACAGCCTGCAAGTGTCACCATGCTTCCAGTGTCTACATAGCATGCCCACAACTTTTGCCTTTGGTATGTGGGAGGAAACCAGAGTAGCCGGAGGGAACTTCATGGGGAGAATGTACAAACTTCTGACAGCGGCAGGAATTGAACCCTGGTTGTCGATTGCTGGGGCTGTAAAGCATTATGCTAACTGTGCAAGCTGCACAGGAGTTGTAACAGTTGATTCTGTTGATTGGAGTTCTGTGCAGACCCAGCAGAGGCGTTCCTGTGCAGCTCCAGCGAAGATCTTTAAAAACCCAGTCTCTATAAAAGAGGGTACCACCTAGCAGAGCGGTCATCATAGCAAGAGTCTGGGGCAGAGTAGTAAGGCCTTGGCTCAACAGGACTTTAGTGAGAACAGGCAGAGGCAAGGTAAATAGGTAAGTTCATTCCTTATTTCTTTTTTAACTCTAGAGAAAATAGGGGGTATGCCTACCGAGCCAGTGTTCTGCTCTGGGTGTCAGATGTGGGATTTCCAGGAGACTTCCAGCCTCTGCAAAGGCATGTCTGCACTCGGTGCATCGAGGTGTAGCTCCTTAGAGACTGTGTTAGGGAACTAGAGCTGCAGCTCGATGACCTTTGGCTTCTTCAGGAAAGTGAAGGAGTGATAGACAGGAGCTACAGGGAGTGTAGTCACCCAAGGCTATGGGAGACTGATAAATGGATGACTGTCAGAAGATGGAAGGGAGAACGTCAGATAGTGGAGAGCACCCCTGTGCCCATCCCCATCAACAATAAGTACCCCATTTTAAGCACAGTTGGCAGGTACAACCTACTGTGGGAAGTAGGCCACTGGCCTCTGGCACTGAGTCTGACCCTGTGGCTCAGAAGGGTAGGGAACTGAAGAGGATGGCAGCAGTAATAGAGGACTATAGTCAGGGGAAACAGATAGGCGATTCTGTGGACATGAAAAGGAAACACGGATGGTAGTTTGCCATCCAGGTGCCAGGGTCTGTGATGTTTCTAGACGCGTCCACAATATCCTGAAAAGGGAGGGTGAGCAGCCAGAAGTCTGGTACCTATTGGTACCAAAGACATAGGTAGGAAAAGGGAGGAGGTGCTGAAAAAAGAATACAGGGAGTTAGGAAGGAAGCTGAGAAGTAGGACCTCAAAGGTAGTAATCTCAGAATTGCTGCCTGTGCCACGTGACAATGAGGATAGGATTAGAATGAGGTGGAAAATAAATGCATGGCTGAAGAATTGGAGCAGGGGCAGGGATTCAGATTTCTGGAAAATGGGACTACTTCTGGGGCAGGTGGAACCTGTTCCAAAGGGATGGGTTGCACTCGAATTTGAGGGGGTCTAGTATTTTTGCAGGCAGGTTTACTAGTGCTGTTCGGAGTGGTTTAAACTAATATGTCAGAGTGATGGGAACCAGTATGATAGAACTGAGGATGAGCTAACAGGTTTACAAGTAGATAATGGATGCAATATGAATGTAAGGAAGAACAAGCCAATGATTGGGTACAAATGCAGATGGTGCAAACAGTTAAATAGTACCACAGAGGTAAAATTCAAAAGGATAAAGAATGCAGGACTGAAGATACTGTATTTAAATGTGTGTGGCACTTGGAATAAAGTGGACAAACTCGTGGTGCAATTAGAGATTGGTCAGTATGACATTGAGGGCATCAGTGAGTCATGGCTGAGAGAAGACCATAGTTGGGAGCTTAACATCAAAGGATACACTTTGTATCAAAAGGACAGACAGTAAGGCATTGACGATGGAGTAGCTTTGTCAGTAAGAGATGGAATTACATCTTTAGAAAGAGGTGACTTTGGGTCACAGAATGTTGAATTTTCTGGGTGGAGTTAAGGAACTTCAAGGGTAGAAAAACCATTATGGAGATCATATATAGGCCTCCAAATAGTAGCGAAGATGTGGGTTTCAGATTGCAAAGGGAACTGGAAAAGACATGTAATAAAGGTAATGACACAATTGTAATGAAGGACTTCAATATGCACAGGGTTGGGGAAAATCAGGTTGATGTTGGATCGCAAGAGAGGGAATTGTTGAATGACTATGAGATGGCTTCTCAGAGCAGCTTACACTTGAGCCTACACAGGGAAAGACCATCTTAAATTGGGTGTTGTGTAATAACCCAGATCTTATTAGGGAGCTTAATGTAAAGGAACCCTTAGGAGACAGTGACCATAATATGATTGAATTCATACTGCAGTCGGAGAAGAAGGAGTATAATCATGTGTATCAGTATTGCAATAGAATAAAGAGAATTACAGAAGCATGAGAGAGGAGCTTGCTCAGGTGAATTGAGGAGGATACTGGCAGGGATGATGGCAGGGCAGAGATGGCTGAAGTTTCTCAGAATATTTCACAGAGTGCAGGATAGATATGTCCCACAGAGGAAAAAGTTCTCAAATGGTAAGGATAGGCAACCATGGCTGACAAGGGAGATTAAGGACTGCATAAAAGCCAAGGAAAGGGCATATAAGGTAGCAAAAGTGAGTGGGAATTTGGATGATTGGGAAACTTTTAAAATCCAACAAAAGGCAGCTAAAAAGCTGTAAGAAGGGAAAATATACAATATAAGGGCACACTAGCCAATAATATAAAGCAGGATATCAAAAATTTTTATTCAGTTATATAAAGAGTAAAAGGGAAGTGAGAGTTGATATTGAACCACTGGAAAATGATGCTGGTGAGGTAGTAATGGGGGACAAAGAAATGGCAGATGAACTTGACAAGTACTTTGCATTTGTCTTCACTGTGGAAGACACTAGTAGTGTGCCAGAGGTCTGTGAGTGTCAGGGAACAGGAGTGAGTGTCATGGTCCAGATCGGGGTCTCTTAAAATTTATTTTGTTTATGTTACGATCTGGACAGTTGACTCCCTGTTTCCCTTTGGTTCCTTGTTTTCCTGTGTCCCTTGGCCTTGGTGATTAGAAGCAATTTACTCTCGACTGAACCAGTAGTTTATAGTCTCCGGCTTTCAGCTGTTCAGTGCAAGAGCCTTTGCAAGGTCACCAAGGTACGGCATGCCAATGTCATCTGGCCGGAGCAAGCCTAGTCTCCCCCGAAGCGAGTGCCGGTAATTCGCCTTTCCTCATCGGAGCAACCCTGTCAAGTTACCCTGCCAAAGCGAGCCTGCAAAGTTTCCTCACCAAGGTGGGTCCATCAGTTAACCCGTCGGAGGGAATCATGAACCGCTGTCTACTGTTTCCGGGCCAAGTTGAGAGCTCGCCACTACCTGGCGGCATCCAAGTACCGAGTCAAGTCCGTTCGTTCCTGGCGGTATCCAAGTACCGAGTCAAGTCCCGGCCCTGGCGGCATCCAAGTACCGAGTCAAGTCCCGGCCCAGGCGGCATCCACGTACCGAGTCAAGTCCTGGCCCTGGCGGCATCCAAGTTCCGAGTCAAGTCCTGGCCCTGGCGGTCTCTGATTCCTGTCCTACCCTTACTGTCTGAATCCCTTCTCTGCCCCTCTCACCACTAGCCCTTGTCTGCAGCCCTCGCCTGCACCTTGGTCTAGTTCTATCGCCAGAGCTAGATAGGTACTGTCTGGTGTTCTTTCGTGTTGGTCTTGCATTGTCCTCGCCTTCGTGGGGTAAGTCTGGCAGTCCTGCTGTTGCCCCGCGGGGGATCATGTCTTGTCGTGTCTTGTCCTCACCTCTGTGGGGTAAGTCAGGCCGTCTTGCCATTGCCCCACTGGGGGTCATGTCTTGTCATGTCTTGTCCTTGCCTCCGTGGGGTAGGTCAGGCCGTCTTTCCGTTGCCCCGCAGGGGGAGTGTGGTCATGAGTCCCGGCCCTGTGTCCTGTACCCAAGGAGAGGTCCGACTCTGTGTTCTGTGTATGTGCCCATGGTTCCATGTACCTGCTCTCCCAAGATTGAGGCTCTGTTTTTCCATGTTCCTCCTCTCCCTATCCCATGTCATGTCCATGCCTGGTTCTGGGGTCCGAGCCCGAGGCAAGATCCAGGTACTGGGTCCTTGCCCAGTCTCTGGCTCGGAGTCCATACTGTAGCCTCTGCATGTCGCCGCTAGTTCTGGGATCCAATTCCGAGTCCTAGCCCAGACCCCTAGTCCTAGCCTAGTCGTAGTCCTGAGTCCTTGTCCAGTTCGCTATTCCAATTTCTGCTTTGCTCTCCTGGTATCAAACAATAAACTCAATTTAATTACCCTCACAGGATGTGTCTTGCATTTGGGTCCACCCTTGCCCCCAATGCCCCTCCCCCCATTGTGACAGTGAGTGCCATTGCTATTAAAAACAAAACATGCTAGGTAAACTCAAAGGTCTTAAGGTGGATAAGTCACCTGGACCAGACGGACTACATCCCAGAATACTGAGAGAGGTTGCTGAAGAGATAGCAGATGCATTGGTTATGATTTTTCAAGAATCACTTGATTCTGGCATGGTCCCAGAGGACTGGAAGATTGCAAATGTCACTCTACTCTTTAGGAAGGGAGGGAGGCAAAAGAAAGGAAATTATAGGCCAATTAGCCTAACCTCAGTGGTTGGGAAAGTGTTGAGGATTATTAAGGATGAAGTTTCATGGCACTTGGAGACTATTGATAAAATAAGTCAAAGTCAGCATGGTTTCCGTGAAAGGAAATCTTGCCTGAACGATCTGTTAGAGTTCTTCAAGGATATAGCAACCAGGGTGGACAAAGGAGAGGCAGTGGATGTCATTTGCTTGAATTTTCAGAAGACATTTGATAAGGTGCTACACATAAGGCTGCTTAACAAGATAAAATCCTATGCTGTTACAGGAATGATACTGGCATGGATAGAGGAATGTCTGACTAGCAGGAAACAGTGAGTGGGAATAAAAGGGCCCTTTTCAAGTTGTTTGCCAGTGACCAGTGGTGTTCCTCAGGGGTCAGTATTGGGACCACTACTTTTCACATTGTTTGTCAATGATTTGGATAATGGAATTGATGGCATTCTAGCAAAGTTTGCAGATAATACAAAGATGGGTGGAGGTGTAGGAAGGTGAGGAAGCAATACAATTTCAGCAGGACTTAGACAAATTAAAAGAATGGGCATAAAAGTGACAAATGGAATACAGTGTTGGGAAATGTATGATAATGCATTTTAGTAAAAGGAACAATGGTGTGAACTATTATCTAAATGCGGAGAAGGTTCAAACATTAGAGGTACAGAGGGACTTTGGAGTTCTCATGCAAGACTCCCAGAAGGTTTATTTACAGGTTGAATCTGTGGTAGGAAGGGAAATGGAATGTTATCATTTATTTCAAGGGGAATAGAATCTAAAAGCAAGGAGATAATGCTGAGCCTTTATTAGACACTAGTCAGGCCGCACTTAAAGTATTGTCAACAGTTTTGGGCCCCATATCTCAGGAAGGATGTGTTGTTATTGGAGAGAGTCCAGAGGAGTATCAGGAGGATGATTCTGGGAATGAAGGAATTAACATATGAGAAGCATTTGGCAGCTTTGTGCCTGTACTGTCTGGAATTTAGAACAATGTGGGGATATCTCATTGAAACCTGAATGTTGAAAGGACTAAATAGGGTGGATGTGAAGGGGATGTTTCCTCTGGTGGGGGGGGGGGGGTATCCATAACTAGAGGGCACAGCTTCAAAATTGAGAGGTGACCTTTTAGAACAGAGGTAAGGAGGATATATTTTTAGCCAGAGAGTAGTGAATCTGTGGATTGCTCTGCCACAGACTGTGGTGGAGGCCAAATCCATGGGTATATTTAAGGCGGAAGTTGATCATTTCTTGATTGGTCAGGGCATCAAAGGAAATGGCGAGAAGGCAGGTGTATGGGGTTGAGTGGGATCTGGAATCAGCCATGATTGAGTGGCGGAGCAGACACATTCTGACCCTATGTCTATGTCTTCTGGTCTTAAATATTTCACTCTCCTTCAATACCCAATGGAGAGTTAACTGTCTCAGTCAAAAAAGAAATTTCCCTTAGATTAGACTAAGCATTGACTTTTTGAAAGCCGCCTCTTTTGTGGCATCCTAGAGCATATACTGTGTCTTACTTCAATGAACATCTTATTACAGTTTTTCCTGTATATATGTATTTATTTGTTACCTATTATTTGTTTGAGAAAGTTGATTAGTGCAATAGAACATAGAACAGTACACCACATATGGGCCCTTCGACCCACAATGTTATGCTAACGTAGCTAAACATACTCCACAATCAATCTAACTCTTCTCTCCTACACACCAGATAAGCCTCCATTTCTCTTACATCCAGGTGTTTATCTAAGAATCTTTTAAATATTCCTTTATAAACCTCTACTAACACTGCCAGCAGAGCCTTGCCATTTTCTGTCTAAAAAGACAACCTTTGGTATCCCCTCTAAACATCCCTCCACTCATCTAAAATTAATTTTCTCTGCCCTTAATGATTGCTGGTCTGGGAAAAAAAACACAGCATTCACATCTAAAACAGAACCCAGAACACTGAGCTGTTAGCCCTGCCCATCCTGCAACCAAGGCTTATGCACCTCTGCTACAATACTCCTTGCATTGAAATGCACAGAACTTGGAACATAGGTCCCACCATACTCAACGTTTTGATTCCTGACTTTGTATGTTCAGGTGCAAACTGTCTCTTCTGTACAGGGCCCATCTTCCCTGGTAGAGAGCCCAATGGTCCAAAAAGCTAAAGCCCTCCCTCCTGCACCATCTGCTTAACCATGCATTAAACTGTATGATCTGCCTATTTCAGGCATCACTAGCAGGTACCTCAGGCAGCAATCCTGAGATCACAACTCTGGAGATCCTATCCTATAACTGAGCACCTAACTCACTTTGCAGGACTTTGTCATCCCTCCTACCCATGTCATTGGTACCAACATGGACCACAACTTCTGGCTGCTCACCCTCCCACTTAAGAATGCTGTGGACTCGATCTGAGACGTCCCTGATCCTTGCACCCAAGAGGCAACATACCATCTGGGAATCTCATTTCCATCCACAGAACATCTTTTCTGTTCTCCTAACCAATTTATCCCCTATCCCTAGAGCTTGCCTCTTCTCCCCCCTTCTCTTCTGAGCCACAGAGCCAGAGACCTGACCACTAAGACTTTGCTCTGCCTTGTCATCCACCAACAGTATCCAAAGTGGTATACCTTTTGTTGAGGAGAATGGTCACAGGGGAACTCTGCACTGGCTACCTATTATCTTTCTTCCTCCTGACAGTCACCCATTTACCTGCTTTGTCACCTCCTTGAAGAATTCAGTTAGTCTCATGAGGCACAATCAGCCCTTTACAGAGGCATATTGACTATTCCTAATCAAACTACTGTGTGCATCTCCAAATGATCATAAATTCTGAACCTATGAATCCTCTCCAATACTAGTACTGGTCTATAAATCCCAAGATTATCCCTCTTCATGAGTTAGTGAAACCATTGTAAGGAATTCATTTTAAGTGATAATTAAATTAATGCGTCTGAAGTATCATGGTTGACCAATTATCTTTTTATCACTTGATGAAAACATGTAAGAGAGAGCTTTTGAGTGATGCCACACTACTAGACATTACTGCTAATGATTCTGTATAAAAGGAAGAGTTGCTACAACTGCCAGGTTCAGTACCATAGCATAATATCTAGTAGGACAGCGCCTGGCAATAATCAAGTTCTCCTAACATCTTTGCTTATCCTGTGTGTACTTTGAAATCATCAAAAAAAAACAGTATGTACTTCCCGTTAAACCTCAGCTCACCAATGGCTCAGACAGATGAGTCATAAAGAGTTCATTTTCTGGTCTGCTTTAAATTAGCCTTCATCAGCTAAAATAATCTTTCACACTTGTTGCCTTTAATCACACTGTTAGACTTGGTAAAAATGCATATACACTCATAATGACAAGAATAAAATCAGTTCTGATATTTCCACAGGATAATTGCTGGTGTCCATGTATGAACAAATGGCCAGATGATGCTCTCTTCTGTGACAGAAATGAAATAAGAAAGTAGATTAGAACTCCAAGTGTTCCTAGCTTACATACTCTAAGGCCAATATTTGAATTATGAGTGATACATTCATACAGAATTAACTTCCACTTTGCAAATACCTAGAAGATATTTATTACTTGGATGGCTCCACCCCAGAAAGGAGTCAGATGCTTTAGAAAGTTAGATAGAAAACCATCTTATACCACTACTCCCACCCACACCATTGCTTTAGCATTTCCTGTCAGTTACCTTACGTACAGATACTCCTTTGCATTGCATCACTTTATGGGCATATACTCAATCTATGTAAGATATCAAATGACCTATGAGATATTAAGATATGTTTGGGAATACCGAATTCAACAAAGCTATGGAATCAGACATCATTCCAGTTATACCGACAACCTATGCTCCAGAACTGGTTATGCGGCTAACGAAGATGCTCCATTACAGTTACAACCCTGTAATATTCCTTACGGCATCCAAAATTGTACAGGAATGTCCTGGTCCACAAAAAGCAGAAGGAATCATATGTACTACCCTGGCGTTCCTCTCATATGCCATCACTAGCATACAGTAGCTGTAACATATCCTTTAACTAAAAGTATAGCTGTTACTTTCATAGCTTGTGCCAATAAATCTTAAACTCATACAATTTATCACCAAGAACATATTAACAATGTTCCCCATGGTAGGCTCATCCAGAAGATCAAGAGGCATGTAATCCATGGAAACTTGGGTGCATGGATTTGGAATTGGCTTGTTCACAGAAAGCAGAAGGTGGTAGTCATTGGGATGCATTTTGCCTGGTGTTCCACAGGGATCTGTTCTGGGACCCCTGCTTTTTATGATTTTTATAATAGACTTGGATGAAGAAGCGGAGAGAGTGTTTTTTTCACAAGTTTGCAGATAGCAAGAAGGTTGGTGGAATTGTAAATAATGTAGAAGATTGTTGTAGTTTACAATGGGATATAGGTAGGATACAGTATTGAGCAGAGAATTGTGAAGTGATACACTTTGAAAGATGAAGTTTGAAGGCAAAGTACAAGGCTAATGGCTGGCTTCCTGGCAGTGTGGAGGATCAGAAGGGTCTTGGGGTCCATGTCCATAGATCCCTCAAAATTGCCGCACAAGTTAATGGGGGTGGTTAAGAAGGCGTACGGTGATTTGTCTCCATTAGTCGGGGGATTGAGTTCAAGAGCTGCGAAGTAATGTAGCTCTATAGAACTCTAATTCGAATATACTTGGAATATCGTGTTCAGTTTGCATCGCCTCATTATAAGAAAATGTGGAAACTTTAGAGAGGGTGCAGATTCTATCTCCAACCTTCAAACAAAGTTGGAGGCAGAAATCGATACATGTCAACTCTGGCAGGGTTTGAGGGCTTTTACTTCCTACAAAGCAAAACCTAATGTCATGAATGGCAGTGATGATTCACCCACAGATGAGTTCAACACTTTTTAAGCTCACTTTGAAAGAGAGAATAAAACTACAGCTATGAGGATCCCTGCAGTACCCAGTGACCCTGTGATCTCTGTCTCAGAGGCTGATGTCAGACTGTCTTTCAAGAGAGTGAGACCTCACAAGGTGACAGGCCCTGATGGAGTACCAGGTAGGGCTCTGAAAACCTGGGCCAACCAACAGGTGGGTGTGTTCAAAGACATTTTCAATTTCTCATTGCTACAGTTGGAAGTTCCCATTTGCTTCAAAAGGGCAACAACCATACCAATGCCTAAGAGGAGCCTGGTGAGCTGCCTTTAACGACCATTATCCAGTAGCGCTCACATCTACAGTGATTAAGTGCTTTGAGGGGATGGTTATGGCTAGAATTAACTGCTGTCTCAGCAAGGACCTGGACCCACTGCAATTTGCCTGTCGGCACAATAGATCTATAGCAGATGCAATCTCATCGGCTCTTCACGAGGCCTTGGATCACCTGGACAATACAAATACCCATGTCAGGATGCTGTTCATTGACTACAGTTCAGCATTGAACACAATCATTCCTTCAGCTCTGATTGAAAAGCTCCAGAACGTAGGCCTCTGTACCTCCCTCCACAAATGGATTCTCAACTTCCAAAGCAGAAGATCATAGTCTATGCGGATTGGAAATAACATCTCCACCTCACTGACAATCAACACTGGCTCACCTCTGAGAAGGGTGCTTAGCCCAATGCTCTGCTCTTTCTACACCCATGATTGTGTGGCTAGGCATAGCTCAAATGCCATCTAAAAGTTTACTGATGACACAACTATAGTTGGCAGAATTTCAAATGGTGACAAGAGGGCATACAGGAGCGAAATAAATATATCGACTAGCTGAATGGTGTCACAATAACAACCTTGCACTCAAGGTCAGAAAGTCCAAAGCACTGATTATGGACTTCAGAAAGGGCAAGATGAGGGAACTCACACTAGTCCTCATAAACTTTCTGATCAGAAGTGGAAAGAGCGAGCAATTTCAAGTTCTTGGGTGTCAACATCTCAGGGCCCAACACATCAATGCAGCTACAAGGAAGGCACAACAGCGACCATATTTCATGAGGAGTTTCAGGTGATTTGGTATGTCACTGATGATATCCGCAAATTTCTACAGATGTACTGTGGAGGGCATTCCAAATGGTATGGGGGCAGGGTTGGAGGGGTTACTGCACAGGATTGAAATAATCTGTAGAGACTTGTAAAGTTAGTCAGCTCCATCATGGACACTAGCCTCCATAGTATCCAGAACATCTTCAAGGAGTAATGGCTCAAAAATGTGGCATCTATTATTAAGGACCCCCATCACCCTGGACATCTCCTGTTCTCATTGTTACCTTCAGGAAGGAGGTACATGAGCCTGAAGGCACATACTCAACAATTCAGGAACAGCTTCTTCCCCTCTGCCATCTGATTTCTGAATGGGCATTGAACCCATGAACACTACCTCACTACTCTTTTTAAATTTTTATTTTTGCACTACTTAGTTAATTTAACTATTTTATATATACTTACTGTAATTCAGTGTTTTTCTCTATAATTATGTATTGCATTGCACTGCTACCATAAAGACAATAAATTTCACGCCATACGCCGGTGATATTAAATCTGATTCTGATTCTGAAGACATTTACCACGATGCTGAGTGTATTAGAGAATGTGTCTTATGAGGAAAGGCTGTGCGAGCTAGGGTTTTTCTCTTTGGATCGAAGCAGGATGAGAGGCAACTTGATAGATGTGCATAAGATTATGAGAGCATAGGAAGAGTTGACAGCCAGCCCTTTTTTTCAGAATCAGGATCAGAATCTGAAGGATATTGTGGAATTTGTTTCTATTTTGTGGCAGCAATACAATGTAGGTAAAACAAATTACTACATAGTTACAATAAAAAAGTAAAAAAGTTGTGCAAAAGAGCAATAGAGAGGAAGTATTCATGGGGTCATGCACCATTCAGAAATTTGATGGCAGAGGGGAAGAATCTGTTCCTGAAACATTGATTTTGAGTCTTCAGGCTCCTGTAGTTCCCCAATGGCGGTAGTAATCAGAAAAGAGCATGTCCCAGATGCTGAGGGTTCCAGGGGATAATGGCCAATACTAGAGGGTATCCATTTAAGCTGAGAGGAGGAAAGTATAGGGCAGATGTCAGAGGGAGTTTTTTTTAAAGGAGCAGGTGCCAGGAATGGTAGTAGAAGCTGGTACAATATGGACTCTTGGATTGACAAATGGATGTAAGAAACATGGAGATTTATTGGTAGTATTGGATGGAAGGTTTAAAATGATGGTGGAGTAGGGTTATATTAGCCGGCATAATATCATTAACCAAAGGGCCCGTATTGTGCTGAACTGTTCTGTGTTCTATGTTCTTAAGAATGAAAAGTTCAAGAGGCATATTGAGAACACAACCATCTACAGGTCCCCCTCTGAGATTCTCCTCCAGTCTGACTTAGAAAGGCATCAATGGGGAGTATATCACTTCCCAATGGACAAATTTAGTCCAATGCTACCTTGATGTGGAGGGCCATTACTCTCACTTCACATCTAGGATTCTCAGCTCTTCGGTCAATTTTGGGCAATGCTTAGGTGGGTTCTGGAGCTGCATAGTTCTGGCAAGGCCTAAACTTCGACACTGGTGAGCATGTTATTTATAAATTAGTATAACTTGATTGATTATTAATAACACTGTTATAAATAATCAGCAACGAAAAGTCGGGGACACTTATCAGGCGCATTGGGGACATTTATCAGGAGCGTCGAGGAGATCTATCAGGAGGATGCGTACGCAGAGCCCTGAGTATTATCAAGAATCCCACCTATTATTCCAGCAGCCTCTTTGACTTCCTACCATCAGGCAAGAGACTCCGATGCATAAAAACAAGAACAGTTAGGATGGAAACGGTTTCTTCCCACAGGCCATTATTCATCTGAACTCCCTGCCGCATCGCATTCAAAGTATCACTGGTTAATCTGTTCTGTACTTTACAATATTTAATTTATGCACTTTAGTTTGTTTACTTATGTGTAAACCTTCTGCAGATTTCATCCTTACTTTCTTAAATTATTATGTGCTATGTGTGTTATGTATACTGCAGTGCTTTACACCCAGGTTCAGAGAAACGTTGTCTAATTTGATGGTCTACATGCATATAATTAAATGACAATAAACTTGACTTGACTTGACTTGACTGTTGACAACTGAAAGACTGATTGGGTGATAATTAGCTGGATTGGAATGTCCTGTTTTTTTTTAAACAGATCCTGGCTGGACAAGTTTCCACACTGCTGGATAGATGAATGTATTGTAAACGTAGTCGAACAGCCTGACTGATAGCACTACCAGCTCTGGAGTGTCTAGCTCTGTAATGGATAAGCTTTCTCAAGCAAATGTTAGTTACACTTACTTTGTACATAAACACAGGCATGCCCACGGATCAGCTCATGCACACTCTGTTGTACAATATTATTTTGTATCAGGTAACTGGTTTAAATCACAATATCCTTAGGATTACTTTTTAACTTAATGAATGTTATGGCTCATAAATAATGCACCTTCAGTAGGAAAACTTGTGGTAGTAATTATAACAAAAAGCATGAAAAGTCTGAAGACAACAGCTGGCTATCTGGGTCTCATTTGTGAGCTCTGCAGGGTAGCTAATAGTAATCTGTCAATTCTCCAAAGAAATAATCAAGAAAAAAATGCAAAATTAAATGAAAACCAGTAAAATGAAATTGCAGAGATCTTTTTTTTTGTTTACAAGATAGCTTTTTTAATTTATTTGCCCCCTTTCATTTGTATATCAGCAACCTAAATGAAAAGACTTGAACAAATTCCATTGCCATTTAAGTGGTTAAAATGTACTTAATTTCATTATAGGGAAAAAATGTAATGCTTGAATTAATTTCCTTATTTTCACATGTCGCATCATATTTTAAAAAAATCTCGGGGCCTTGGATGGGTACAGAGAAGCTTGCCAGAATCATACTAAAGCTATTGTCAATTGATCAGAGAAGTTGTTTATTTTCCCCACTTCGGAGCAGAGAAAACCAAGGGAAAGATAACTGGAAATAGTTTATTATTGTCACTTGTACCAAGGTACAGTGCAAAGCTCATCTAATACACTGTTCAGACAGATCAATTCATTACTTGGTGCATAGAGGTGAAACAATAATAGAATGCAGAATAAAGTATAACAGCTGCAGAGAAAGTGCAGTGTATATAGACAACAAGGTGCAAGGTTATAACAAAGTGGGTTGAGGTCAAGGGTCCATTTATTGTACTCAGGAATGATTTAATACTTTTATAGCAATGTTCTTGAATCTGATGAAATGTGCTTTCAGGCTTTTAATCTCTACCTGATGGAGGAGAAGAGGAGAGAGAATGTCCAGGGTGGTTTCATCTTTGATTATGCAGCTGCTTTAATCAGATAGCAGGAAATACGGAGAGTCCAAGGAGAAGAGGCTAGTTTCCATGATATTCCGACTCTCTGCAGTTTTTTGCAGTCATGGCAGGGTATTTGCTGTACCAAGCCATGATGCATTCAAATATGGTGCACCAATAAAAACTGGCAAGTGTCATGAGTATACTGTGTGCTGTTCTGGTCACCACATTAGAGGAAAGAGGTGTTGTCTCTTTGGAAATGATCACTCTCATGTTGCCTGGACTAGAGAGCATTAGCTATCAGGACAAGTTGGACATTGTTTCCCTGGGGGTCAGAGACTGAGCTGCACACAGAGAGAAAGACATAAAGTTATGAGAGATATAGATAAGGTCGCAGTCTTCATGAATCAGAATCAGCTTTGCTATCACCGGCATATGTGGTGAAATTCGTCAACTTAGTGGCAGCAGTGCAATGCAATACATGATAACATAGGAAAAAATTATTCAATCAATTACAATAAGTATATGTATGTATGTTAAATAGTTAAACTAGAGTAAAACATAAATAATAAAAGTGAGGGAGTGTTCATGGGTTCAATGTCCATTTAGGAATCGGATGACAAAGGGGAAGAAGCAGTTCCTGAATCGTTGGGTGTGTACCTTCAGGCTTCTGTACTTCCTACCTGATGGTAACAATGAGAAGAGGGCATGTCCTGGGTGATGGGGGTCCTTAATGATGAA
Organism: Mobula birostris; assembly: GCF_030028105.1. Taxonomy (NCBI): domain Eukaryota; kingdom Metazoa; phylum Chordata; class Chondrichthyes; order Myliobatiformes; family Myliobatidae; genus Mobula; species Mobula birostris. The sequence continues at coordinate 48,808,107 of NC_092373.1, forward strand.
CACCATCTTTCTGAGGCATCGCTCCTTGCAGATGTCTTGGATACTAAGGAGGTTAATACTCAAAATGGAGCTGACTAATTTTACAACTTTCTGTAGCTTCTTCCAGTCCTGTGCAGTAGCTGCAACTCCCCCCACTCCCCAATACCAGACAGTGATGCAGTCTGTCAGAATGCTCTCCATGGTACGTCTGTTGATGTTTTTGAGCATTTTAGGTGACAAACCAAATCTCCTCAAACTCCTAATGGAATATAGTCTCTGTCCTGCTTTCTTTATAGCTGCATCAATATGTTGGGACCAGATTAGATCCTCTGAGATCTTTACAACCAGGAACTTGACACTGCTCATTCACTCCACTTCTGATCCCTCTATAAGGATTGGTTCCTGTTCTCTTTTCCTACTCTTTCTGAAGTCCACACTCAGCTCTTTGGTTTTACCGACATTGAGTGAAAGGTTGTTACTGTGACACCACTCAACTAGCTGGTATACCTCGCTCCTGTACACCCTCTCATCTCCATCTGAGACTCTGCCAACAACAGTTGTATCATCAGCAAATTTATGAATGGCATTTGAGCTATGCCTAGCCACACAATCATGGGTATAGAAGAGTAGAGCAGTGGGCTAAGCACACATCCCTGAGGTGTGGCAGTGTTGATTGTCAGCGAGGAGGAGATATTAATACCAATATGCACAGATAATGGTCTTGGCCTGAAATGTCAACTGTTTATTCCTTTCCATGGATGCTGCCTGATCTGCTAAGTTCCTCCAGCATTTTGTATACAGGTGTCCCCCGCTTTATGAAAGTTCGCTTTACGCCATTTTGCTTTTACGAAAGACCTGCATTAGTACCTGTTTTCACTAACCAAAAGAAATCCGGAGGATTTTCGCTTTTACAAAAACAGGCACCCGCTTTAAACTTGTGTTTACCCCGAGAAAGACTACCATGACCATAAAGCCTTGCACGGGCAGGTGTGTGCGCATGCGTGTACTTGCCGATTTTTTTCTACAAATCGGTTTTGGCTAAATCTTCCTGATTCTGATAAGTGAAACTACACTGTACATACATTATTTCCACTTTATATAGGCTGTGTATCTATCATATCATTCCTGCTTTTACTATATGTTAGGAGGAGAAGAAGATGAGGAGGAGGAAAAGGAGGAGGAGAAAATGGCGGCGCGACACAGCTTGCGCGGCCACTCCGGTGAATGATATCTGTAATCTATCAAGTGGGGTGCTATGCACAATTCTGATTTGATGGAGACAGACGTGAGAGAACGGAGGAACATCTGGAGAAACTTCTGAAATGTTTTTTTCGCTGCCGCTGTTACTGTGTTATCCTGAATCTCCAGAGGGGAAGGCCCCAAATCCTCGGCTTTGCTTGTTGCTTGGCGGCCGGGATGGGGTCGAAGCGCTCGGCAGAGATGGTGCTCGGTGCTCGGTGTCAAAAGGCTGGTCGGAGGCTAGAAGTTATCGGATGCACTCAGAGTCGGCTGGGGTTGGGTGCTTCCAATACATCAATGTTGTCGGTGCCTGGAGGTTTATGGCAGAGGGAGTTTCTCCCTTCTGCCGCCTGCTATCGGGGACTGTTGGGAGTCGATCGGAACTTTGAGAATTTTTTTTACTGTTCCCATGGTCTGTTCTTTATTAAATTATGGTATTGCTTTGCACTGCTGTAACTATATGTTATAATTATGTGGTCTTGTCAATGTTACTCTCTGGTTTGTCCTGTTTTTTTTTTGTGATATAACTCTGGAGGAACATTGTATCATTTCTTAATGCATGCATGCATTTCTAAATGACAATAAATGAGGACTGAGTGTCCTCATAATCTAATAATCTAATCTAATTTTAGGTCTTATTTGCTATTTGGTATGATTTGGTAGGTTTTTTTTTGGGTCTGTGAACACTCAGAAATTTTACCCATATAAATTAATAGTAATTGCTTCTTCGCTTTACGCCATTTTGGTTTAGGAAAGGTTTCATAGGAACGCACTACTTTCGGACAGCGGAGGAAGCCTGTATTACAATGAGGCCACCCTCATGGAGGAGGAGAAACACCTTATATTTCGTCTGGGTAGTCTCCAACCTGATGGCATGAAGACACAGTGGTAAGTGAGGAGAAGCTTATTTATTCTGTGAGTTGTTATGATCTGGAATGGTTACCAGATATAGTGGTAACTTACAAAGAGAGATTGAACATGTACTTGAAAATTAAAAGGTTGCAGGGCTATGGGAAAAACTGGGAAAGGGGACTAATTGGATAGTTTTGACAAGTTGGCATGCATGAAAGTTGGGTCACATGGTCCATTTCTATATTATAAGATCCAAATACACTACAAATGAAAAAAAAAAGTGTCTTCACTTTGGCAAAAGCTAAGAAGAATGTGTGAGAATTAAACTAGACTGAATAGATAATCACTGTTGTTTATGATAACATGATGTATTTTTGGAACAGCTTGCAATGATTTTGTCCATCCAAAGGAGCAACTGTTAACTCAGAGATGAGTTCAACAGCATATTATGTCAGCAAGAATTAATTTATATCCAAGATCCTTCCAAAAGCTACAATAACAAAAACGTTTTTGATAGCTGAGGTATTTCCCATGAATCTGTTCTGATAACTTTCCCCTATTTTACAATTGATTCTACTGTCTAAGAACTGTATAAAATTGGATCTGTAAATACTTAAGGTGGTAAATGCATACTGCATTCCAAATATGTTTTACCACTGACTACCAAACCACATATATGACATGGTTGTCCTTAACAACAGATTTCGAAACAATTATATTGGATATAATTGGGTTGCACTTGAATCCCAGGGGAACCAATATCCTGGCAGAGAGGTTTGCTAAGGCTTCTGGGGAGAGTTTAAACTAGAATTGTTGGGGGGTGGGAACCGAACTGAAGAGACGGGGGAAGAGGAGGTTGGCTCACAAATAGAGAAAGCTTGTAGACAGTGCGAGAGGGAGGATAGGCAGGTGATAGAGGAGGGATGCTCTCAGACTGAAGGTTTGATATGTGTCTATTTTAACACAAGGAGTGTTGTGAACAAAGCAGATGAGCTTAGAGCGTGGATCAGCACTTGGAGATATGATGTGGTGGCCATTACAGAGACTTGGATGGCTCAGGGACAGGAATGGTTACTTCAAGTGCCGGGTTTTAGATGTTTCAAAAAGGACAGGGAAGGAGGCAAAGGAGGTGGGGGCATGGCACTGTTGATCAGAGATAGTGTCACGACTGCAGAAAAAGTGGACACCATGGAGGGATTGTCTACGAACTCTCTGTGTGTGGAGGTTAGGACAGGAAGGAGTCAATAACTTTACTGGGTTGTTTTTATAGGCCACCCAATAGTAACAGGGATATTGAGGAGCAGACAGGGAAACAGATCCTTGAAAAGTGTAATAATAACAGAGTTGTCATGATGGGAGATTTTAACTTCCCAAATATCGATTGGCATCTCCCTAGAGCAAGGGATTTAGATGGGGTAGAGTTTGTTAGGTGTGTTCAGGAAGGTTTCTTGACACAATATGTAGATAAGCCTACAAGAAGAGAGGCTGTACTTGATTTGGTATTGGGAAATGAACCTAGTCAGGTGTCAGATCTCTCAGTGGGAGAGCATTTTGGAGATAGTGATCACAATTCTGTCTCCTTTACAATAACATTGGAGAGAGATAGGAACAGACAAGTTAGAAAAGTGTTTAATTCAAGTAACTGGAATTATGAGGCTATCAGGCAGAAAATTGGAGGCTTAAATTGGAAACAGATGTTCTCAGGGAAAAATACAGAAGAAATGTGGCAAATATTCAGGGGATATTTGTGTGGAGTTCTGTATAGGTACGTTCCAATGAGACAGGGAAATTATGGTAGGGTACAGGAACCGTGATGTACAAAGGCTGTATTAAATCTAGTCAAGAATAAAAGAAAAGCTTACAAAAGGTTCAGAGAGTTAGGTAATGTTAGAGATCCAGAAAATTATAAGACTAATAGGAACGAGCTTAAGAAGGAAATTAGGAGAGCCAGAAGGGGCCATGAGAAGGCCTTGGCGGGCAGGATTAAGGAAAACCCCAAGGCATTCTACAAGTATGTGAAGAGCAAGAGGATAAGACATGAAAGAGTAGGACCTATCAAGTGTGACAGTGGGAAAGTGCGTATGGAACCGGAAGAAATAGCAGAGGTACTTAATGAATACTTTACTTCAGTATTCACTATGGAAAGGAATCTTGGTGATTGTAGTGATGACTTTCAGCAGACTGAAAAGCTTGAGCATGTAGATATTAAGAAAGAGGATGTGCTGGAGCTTTTGGAAAGTATCAAGTTGGATAAGTCACTAGGACCGGATGAGATGTACCCCAGGCTACTGTGGGAGGCGAGGGAAGAGATTGCTGCATCTCTGGCGATGATCTTTGCATCATCAATGGGGATGGGAGAGATTCCGGAGGGATGGAAGGTTGCAAATGTTGTTCCTTTATCCAAGAAAGGGAGTAGAGATAGCCCAGGAAATTATAGATCAGCGAATCTTACCTCAGTGGTTGGTAAGTTGATGGAGAAGATCCTGAGAGGCAGGATTTATGAACATTTGGAGAGGTATAATATGATTAGGAGTAGTCAGCATGATTTTGTCAAGGGCAGGTCATGCCTTACGAGCCTGATTGAATTTTTAGAGGATGTGACTAAACACATTGATGAAGGAAGAGAAGTAGATGTAGTGTATATGGATTTCAGCAAGGCATTTGATAAGGTACCCTATGCAAGGCTTAGGGAGAAAGTAAAAGGGCATGGGATCCAAGGGGACATTGTTTCGTGGATCTAGAACTGGCTTGCCCACAGAAGGCAAAGAGTGGTTGTAGATGGGTCATATTCTACATGGAGGTTGGTCACCAGTGGGGTGCCTCTGGGATCTGTTCTGGGACCCTTACTCTTCGTGGTTTTTATAAATGACCTGGATGAGGAAATGGATGGATGGGTTAATAAGATTGCTAATGACATAAAGGTTGGAGGTGTTGTGGATAGTGTGGAGGGCTGTCAGACATTACAGCAGGACATTGATAGGATGCAAAACTGGGCTGAGAAGTGGCAGATGGAGTTCAACCCAGATAAGTGTGAAGTGGTTCATTTTGCTAGGTCAAATATGAAGGCAGAATATAGTATTAATGGTAAGACTCTTGGCAGTGTGGAGGATCAGAGGGATCTTGGGGTCCGAGTCCATAGGATGCTCAAAGCAGCTGCTCAGGTTGACACCGTGCTTAAGAAGGCATATGGTGTATTGGCCTTCATCAATCATGGAATTGAATTTAGGAGCCAAGAGGTAATGTTGCAGCTATATAGGACCCTGGTCAGACCCCACTTGGAATACTGTGCTCAGTTCTGGTCTCCTCACTACAGGAAGGATGTGGAAGCCATAGAAAGGGTGCAGAGAAGATCTACAAGGATGTTGCCTGGATTGGGGAGCATGCCTTATGAGAATAGGTTGAGTGAACTTGGCCTTTTCTCCTTGGAGCAACAGAGGATGAGAGGTGACCTGATAGAGGTGTATAAGATGATGAGAGGTATTGATCTTTTGGATAGTCAGAGGCTTTTGCCCAGGGCTGAAATGGTTGCCACAAGAGGACACAGGTTTAAGGTGCTGGGGAGTAGGTACAGAGGAGATGTCAGGGGTAAGGTTTTTACTCAGAGAGTGATGAATGCGTGGAATGGGCTGCCAGCAACGGTGGTGGGGGTGGATACGATAGGGTCTTTTAAGAGACATTTAGATAGGTACATGGAGCTTAGTAAAATAGAGGGCTATAGGTAAGCCTAGTAATTTCTAAGGTAGGAACATGTTCGGCACAACTTTGTGGGCCGAAGGGCCTGTTTTGTGCTGTAGGTTTTCTATGTTCTATGTTCTATGTTTTATATATTTTAGTTTATATTCACTCACTGTAAATTTAAGATTAACCATTTGTGCATTTCTTTTGTCGCTGTCTGCCATGGGTTTTTGCCTCTCCTGATGCTCTTTCACAACACTTCCTCAGTGATATCATCATTGTTGTAAATGTAGTATTAGTTGTGACCAATATTTGTAACTATAAGACTGTTATCTTGTAAACTTTATGCCATGTGATGTTCTGTGGGCTGCCACATTATTTATAGAAAGATACAATCCAAGGAAAAAATCCTTTCATTATTTAGGCACATTTGTTCGAGCCTCTTGTGTCTTAGTCACCATAAAGACACTTGCTGCAGATCTAATGAGCTATTGAAAAGGATCAGAGCTACGATGGTGCTAGAGATCAGCTTCTTCGAGCCTATCTGCGGATACAGCTTAATTCCTACCTTTAATGTCTCTTTTCTCACTTTTCAAGTTGGATGGGATTCTGTCAGCACCCTTGACCTGCAGCTGCACTCAAACTGCGGTTCTTTGTGGTGATGGATATACTTACTGTAACTGATTGATTGATTTCTATATCCTCACGACATATGCCAGTGAAAATAAACCTGATTCTGGTTCTGATATCCCGGGTACAGCCTAGATATCAGCATACCTCCGCCATTCTGAGGCTTTGTGGCCCTGTGGACGAGTTGCTTCCTGGCCCGTATCACTGACTGAATGTCACAGGACAAGATGGAATATCAACGACAACAGATCAGCGGTCGGAAGTCTCAGTACTCAGCAAATTGCTCTCTCTCTCTTTCTCTCTGTCTCTCAATTCTTGAGTCAGAGAACTTGAAAAAAGTGACGCGGCAGATTTTAATCCCATAATTAGCAAGTTGTTTTGTTTTCGTTTCCCCTTTTTCTGAGTGACATCTCTCTGCCCCTTTATTAGAGAGAGAGAGAGAGAGAGAGAGGGAGAGAGAGCCTATGACATGTCGAACTTTGGTCTCTGAAACTATGAAGCAGTAGAGCTAATTGCTGCACCACTGCAGTGCAGTACCCACATGATTATCCTCTAGTTCACACACAGTACTGACAAGGTTATTTTATTACCACTGATTCCAAATACTGCAATTCCCCGCCAGAAGCACTTCAATACAAAAGACTACAACTATTCAAAATCATGTTCAAAATAAGACGAGGGAGCTGATTGTGGACTTCAGGAAGGTTAAGATAAAGGAACACATACCAATCCTCATAGAGGGATCAGAAGTGGAGAGAGTGAGCAGTTTCAAGTCCTGGGTGTCAAGATCTCTGAGAATTTAACCTGGTACCAACATATTGACGCAGCTATAAAGAAGGCAAAGCAGCGACTATACTTCATTAGGAGTTTGAAGAGATTTGGTATGTCAGCAAAAACACTGAAACTCTCCTATATATGTATTGTGGAGAGCATTCTGACAGACTGCATCACTGTCTGGTATGGAGGGGCTACTGCACAGGACTGAAAGAAGCTGCAGAAGGTTGTAAATCTAGTCAGCTCCATCTTAGGTACTAGCCTACAAAGTACCCAGGACATCTTCAAGGAGCAGTGTCTCAGAAAAGCAGCATCCATTATTAAGGACCCCCATCACCCAGGGTATGCTCTTTTCTCACTGTTACCATTAGTTAGGAGATACAGAAGCCTAAAGACACACACTCAGCGATTCAGGAACAGCTTCTTCCCCCCTGCCATTCGATTCCTAAATGGACATTGAATCTTTAGACAGTACCTCACTTTTTAATATATATTGTTTCTGTATTTGCACAATTTTCAATCTATTCAATTTGCATATACTGTAATTGATTCACTTATTTATTTATTTTTACTTTTTTTCCTTCTATATTATGTATTTCATTGAACTGCTGCTGCGAAGTTAACAAATTTCATGACACATGTCAGTGACAATAAACCTGATTCTAATTCTGTTTCACCTTCATCCTCTCGAGAACAAGTTGAAATCTTATTAGATGGTATATCTAGGCTTGCCATATCCCCTAAATGAATAAGAACAGTTTGATTTCATAGTTCGGCACTTGAAATTTGGGGACCATGAAATGGAAATTGAGACATTTGGTCTGAAGGTTAACTTTATTTGTCGCGTTTACGACAAAACATACAGTGCAAAGCGTTGTTTGTGTCAACAACTATCACAGTCTGAAGTTGTGCTGGGGAAAGCCCACAAATATCACGCAACACACATCAAAGTTGCTGGTGAATGCAGCAGGTCAGGCAGCATCTCTAGGAAGAGGTACAGTCGACGTATCGGGCCGAGACCCTTCGTCAGGACTAACTGAAGGAAGAGTTAGTAAGAGATTTGAAAGTGGGAGGGGGAGGGGGAGATCCAAAATGATAGGAGAAGACAGGAGAGGGAGGAATGGAGCCAAGAGCTGGACAGGTGATTGGCAAAAGGGATACGTTCGAAAACGGATCCTAAAGCCAACTGGAGTAAGTTGGTGACGGAGGCACATGGGCACTTATCCTTGTAAGCGGAACAAGTGCTACACATGCCCTTACACTTCCTCCCTTACCACCATTCAGGGCCCCAGACAGTTCTTCCAGGTGAGGTGACACTTCTCTTGTGAGTCGGCTGGGGCAATATACTGCATCTGGTGCTCCCGATGCAGCCTTCTATATATTGGCAAGACCCGACGCAGACTGGGAGATCATTTTACTGAACACCTACGCTCTGTCCGCCAGAGAAAGCAGGATCTCCCAGTGGACACACAATCGAGACATTGACCAGTATTTTTAAAAGAGTGAAGGCATTAAAGCAGAAAGAACAAAGTAGGCCATTCATAATCACATGCAAGCAAAAACTTCCATTCCGACCCTTACAGATTTTGATTTAAGCAACACACATCAAAGTTGCTGGTGAACGCAGCAGGCCAGGCAGCATCTCTAGGAAGAGGTATAGTCAACGTTTCGGGCCGAGACCCTTCGTCAGGACTAACTGAAGGAAGAGTTAGTAAGAGATTTGAAAGTGGGGGGGGGAGGGGGAGATCCAAAATGATAGGAGAAGACAGGAGGGGGAGGGATGGAGCCAAGAGCTGGATAGTTGATTGGCAAAAGGGATATGAGAGGATCATGGGACAGGAGGCCTCAGGAGAAAGAAAAGGGGGGGGGGGGAACCCAGAGGATGGGCAAGGGGTATAGTCAGAGGGACAGAGGGAGAAAAAGGAGAGAGAGAAAAAAAGAATGTGTGTATAAAAATAAATAACGGATGGGGTACGAGGGGGAGGTGGGGCATTAGCGGAAGTTTGAGAAGTCAATGTTCATGCCATCAGGTTGGAGGCTACCCAGACGGAATATAAGGTGTTGTTCCTCCAACCTGAGTGTGGCTTCATTTTACAGTGGAGGAGGCCGTGGATAGACATATCAGAATGGGAATGGGATGTGGAATTAAAATGTGTGGCCACTGGGAGATCCTGCTTTCTCTGGCGGACAGAGCATAGGTCACCCTGCTTTCGGCACTTACATAGCATGCCCACGGCTTGCTATCTCTAACCCGTGCATTTCTTGGAACGTGGGAGGAAACAGGATCACCAGGAGGAAACGTACACAGTGACAGGGAGAACATACAAACTCCTCTCAGACAGTGGCAGTAGCACCCCCATCTTCCAATTGCTGGCATTGTAAAGTGTTACGCTAACTGCTACACCACCATACCACCCTCACTACCGGATCCTAGGACAGTAAAAGGACTTACATGAGAATGTTACACGTTGTACATTCACAAACAGTAGCATGGATAGGTATCTATCAACCGCATCCAGAGCTGGACGAATAAAGTAGACATTGTGAATGCCTCACAGTTTTGTAAGTATGCTACAGTGTGAGTGTCAGCAGTGCTGAGTAGTTTGAAGTTACGTACCATCTGATAGATATTGAGAACGGTGAATGAAGGACCAACATAGATTAGGTTTGTAATCAATATTACAACCTATGACCTTGGCCATTGCAATCACATAATTGAACATCTAGTAGCATAATTTGACTTAAACAGAAATCTAGTCGAAGATAGCTCCAATGCTCTGATAAGGACATTTATTTGTTATCCCGGCAGGTAAAGAATATTATCTTGAGTTATTGAACGAGATTTTTCTGTAGCGACTGTATTCCACTTCCCCGTTGTCAAATTATTGTTTTATATGTCAATATTGAGCCTTCAATTAATATGCCTTGCCTCATCTCATGGGCATGTCACTACGTTAAAGTCCTTCATATTTAAAGTTGACTCAAGGCATTTCAATCATTCATGATCATACCTGAGTTCAACAGTTTTAGATAATCATCACTGACAGAACATGCATTTTCATTTCAGTTTTCAAGCAAATACACTATCTAGTGTTTATTATTACAAATTGTTATTCTGCCTCTTCCATTTACTATTTCTCACACTTGATCACACTTCTTCACTTATCACCTTCTTCTTTGTTCTATCCAGCTAATAGCTGCTGTTTTACATCTTATTGCAAATCTTTCATTTTGTTCTTTTCCTCTTTTTGCTTCTAAAACCTGTTATATTCTGTCTCTCCCAATTTTGATGAAAGGTCATCGACATGAATTGTTAATCCTGATGCTTCCTGTGCAGATATCAGCTAACTTGCTGAATAGTTTCAATAATACTTGTTTCTGATTTCCAGCAGCTATTTTTTTCGTCAGTGATATTTTTCTGTTCTTGAAAAGAACAAATGATTTCCAATTATTTATTTAAGGATGAACTTCACTGTGTGCAATAAAAACTACTCCTCTGATATTCACATCACTCATCAGAGATGCTAACTAGGAGGAGGTGGGAGGCCCACCTGAAAGGCTTTCTTTGGATGGTGCATTGCATCTTGTAGTAATGAAGAACTGGAAGTGAGCATAGTTTTCATCCCAACCCAGGAGGCCTAGGAATCACATACACTCGAAAAATGTACACCATAAATCTACAATTCTTCCATAAGGTGCACATAGAATCTGTGTTTGCTGCCATTTTCTTTAATTAGAAATAGCTAACACCACCTCAAACACCACCTGCTTGTCCTTTGCTCCATCCTCCTGGAATTCAAGGTGTGTCTTACCTACTCTTACTTATTTCCAAGAAGCACTCTGGGCTGATTGCAAGTGTGCTTTGGGATGAGAAATATCAAATTCTCCAACAGATGCAAATTTTCCATGCTGAAGCAAATCAAAGAATGTCCTTTGTCATGGAATTCTTTCATTTGCAATAAATGTTTCTTCAACTTGCCATACTATTTTTGAATTAGAAACTTCCCATTTTCATGTGTCTTATTTGACCCTGCTATTTTCTTCATCCTACATATCTCATTCGATTTAACTCTAATGAATTGCATGCATAAAACAGGGAAAATTTGGTAAATACTGTTGTGCTGCTATCATGCAGTCACAGGAAAGGTATGACACAAAAGAGAATCGTGCACCTGCCATGTTCATAGTGACCGAAATGGAGTTCTGGAGACTGATCCCACTTTCTAGCCCTGAAGGCTTCAGCTCATCATATACCCTTCCAGAAACTGTTTTAAATCTACAAAATTTTCCTTTTTCAACTTTATTTACGAACAGAGTTCTAGATCCTCATTATTTAAATGTTAAAATACGACATCTGGAGACTACAAGGAAGATAAATTACATTTATATTGACTTTGGGTAACCCTGCTGAAAATGGCACTGATCTTCCTTCCTAAATTCTTCCCCATCCATTAGGGCCTATTCTCTCCTTTAATATACTGAGATCCAAAAAAAGGACCTAGTGCTTTCCCAGCATATATGATGAATAAACTCTTCTCGGGCTTCGAGCCAGGTAAAGATATTGATTACAACCAACATTTTGATGACAAACGCTGCCATCTTCATCACGGATGATGCCTGGGCATGTTTAGTCCAGGGGTATTTCTAGCACTGTAGTCCGCCTTTCCTGATTGGTTAGTCCTCATCCAATCAGGTCTCTACTCTCCCATTTTGTTTACAATCAAATTCCAGTTCTTACTTAGAGTCAGACCTTCGGCTTTGTTAAAATTCTTTTCCTCTAGTTTTATTTCAATGGCTTCCTTTATCAGGTGGTCCCAAAAGCCATTGGCACAGCACAATAGTTTCGTGTTGTCAAAGTTAATCCTATAGCCATTGTGAATGCAGTATTCTGCTACCACCAATTTCTTAAGTCACAGATTGTGTGGGTCAAAGATGACCTGGGTCTTGAGTTAGCTGGTGTTTACAGGATTCCCTTTGAACGCAGAGCAGCATATACTGGCCAGTAGGGATGCACGGTAGAAACCCGCTTCAAGGAGCACAGGAGGTGTTTCCGTTTGGGTTACCCGGAGAAATCGGCAGTAGCAGAACTCTGCATTCTCAATGGCCATAGGATTGACTTCGAACTGGAATTCAATTTTAAACAAAGTGGGAGAGCGGAAACCTTGATTGGATGAGGACTAACCAATCAGGAGGGATGGACTACCACTGGACTAGACAGACCCAGGCATCATCCCTGAAGAAGATGGTAGAGTTTGTCATTGAAACATCAATTATAATCGATACCTTTACCCAGCTGGAAGCCGGAGAAGAGTTTATTCATCAAACATAGAGTAATACTAAAGATAATATATTAGGGCATTATACACAGATAGATGAGAAATGCAACTTTTCATCTTCAACCAGACTTAATGTAGTTAGATCAAATACAACGATAATAATTTTATATTAATACAATCAATGCTCTGTTAGCATCCTCAAGACCATAGTGAGATAGTTTCAACTCCCACACTGCTGGTCCAAATGTTCTTACCAAAATGTGTGTCAAGTATTGGTAATGTTGTATAAAATTCTGTCTTCTGGAAAGTGGTGTGTGACTGCAACACTTAGGATTACAATCAGCTGTCAGAGAGGAGAAACATATGTTCTATTTTTCCAGGCTGTGATCTGGTACACACCTACAGGATTACAAGTAAGTGTGCATATTTATACATATTATTAATTAACAACTTTAATTGACCAATAAAAATATCCCCAGATGTATCTGCCAAATAGGTACACAAAGGATAAATTAACAGCAAAGTTATTTAGCTTTTATTCATATGCTGATATAATTTTACAATGCGACACACTTCTGCAGTAAATGCAGAGGACAATCACTTTAAGTCACAGAGAACCCACTGCATTTAAGCAACAGAGCCTTGAATTCATTTCCCAGAAAAGTTGAGAGTTCACTAATGGAGACAGAATGGCTGCTTGATTTGGAATTCAGCATTGTTGCAACAGCCATTTGGAGCAGTTACTTTATGTCATTCTGGTTCTGGAAGCCTTTTAAACGGCATACTTTTAGTAAGTGTTCTGGGTTTTGTCAGCTTCACACACATCAAACAGCAAAACACTTAAGAGTATCTCAATTCATAGACATGCTCAACTTCTCTTTATCAGTGTTTGTGCCTTCTTTTCACTTCAGACTAGACAAATAGGTTTCTATTCATTTCAAGAAAAATGCAGTGTGTTCAGGAATTGCACTTTCAAGCCAGGATATTTTCAACGTTGACATATTGGGCTTGTAGCATTCATAGTAACCCAGAGTCCATAATCTGCTGTACAAAAACAGAAGACTGCTTTGATACCTATGCTCAGCTTCTCTGATGGATAGCCAGGGCATCCAGGTCATATCTTCAGGATTTGTTCAGCCTGTGGGTGGTTCTTTGTAAACTGATAAGAAAATGAACTCTTCACCCACTAAGGAGAACAAGAAATTATTTTTGCTGTTATGTTTGCTGCTGGAAAAATAAGTACTGAGAGTTAACATCATTATTACCGTATTTCCCAGCTATGCCTCCTTCCTAAGTGACACATTTTATCAAAAGAGTATCAGGTTAGAATGAACGAATGAATAAATGGGAGGGGGGGGGGGAACTAAATAAATAAATAAAATCACTGAAATGTAAAGTTATTTCAGGGCTTAACAGTGCTGAAGCAAGGATAAAGTTTCTTCTTGCTGAGATGTCAAAACCAGAAGCACAATCTCAAAATAAGAAGGCAGTCATTCAGAACTGAGAGAAAATAGTTCCTAACCAGAAGGAAGTGAATCAGCCACATGAGTCTCCACATATTCCTGCGCCAATAGAGCATGTCCACAACGTTAACAACGTGCAGGCAGCATACAACAAGGAATAATAGTGACGATCCTCCTTCCACACCCATCCCCACCACACACACACTCATGCGCACAAACACACTCACTCCCTCTCTCTCTCTCATACACACACACACACATACACACACACACACACACACACACACACACACTCACTCTCACACACACATTCTCTCTCTGGCACACACACTTCCTCTCTCTCTCATGCACTCACTCTCTCTCCTACACACATACACCGATTCTCTCATATACACACACTCTCTCTCCCCCACTCACAAACACACACACACACACACTCTGTCTCATACTCACATTCTCTCTCTGACACACACACTTCCTCTCTCTCACACACACACACACACACACTTCCTCTATCTCACACACACACTCTCTCTCTCTCACATACACACACTCGCTCTCATATATACACACACACACACACACACACACACACACACACACCCTTCACCCATCCCCTATATTTCTCTTTATTTTCTTTCCTGTTTTCTTTCCCTGGAACATTACACTGTCAAGGAAAGTTTTGAAAGATCAGCTGCACAACGTCTGGCTGGAACACAGTCGATGAATCAGATTGTATGCCCATAGCTAGGATTAAACCTAACCTGTCATCAGTATAATAGCTTTCCTTTAAAGGAAATGTTCTTCTTACTTCAAAGCAGTGTGTACCGACATCCAATCTATATTTCTGAATTAGTTTGAAAGTTTAAAAAAAAATCTTCTTATTAACAGTTCACTCTAGCATGTCTTTAACAATGACCCTGAAAATTAAAATACAATGAATTCCAGTTAATTGGGACACATTGGGGCAGGACATCTTGACCCAATTAAGTGACTGTCCCATTTAGCCGTAGTTTCATGGAAATAATTAAAAAGCCATAAAAAAGACAAACGAGTAACAAATTATATATTTAAATGAATTCAGAACAAATTAGAACACTACCAATAATACTACACAATTGTGTATTAGTTCCTAATAGTTATCAACAGAGGAATTCATCCAGTGCATGCAATGACCAAAATCAACGCAGCCACTGGTTGCAGAAAATGGACCGCCACTATTCAATGCTATTCATGACTGCATCCTCCAAATCATCATTTTCATTGTAACATTCAAGACGATTGTCAATAACTTCAAATTCTTCATAGTTCCTAACTTCATGAAGTAGTGAAATTGTTTCATTTTCACTCACAGCCGTTTCTGGCATCTCCAAGCCTGAATGCTTGAAACCACAGTAAACAAACAGTTCTGAATTGTCTTTGCTTATTTCACGCTAACGATCAGTGACAAAAATCACTGGGTTATGAACACAAACACACGCAACTGATGATATTTAAAAACTGTTTGCTCTGAGCACAGTGCAGTGTCTAACAATCACACAAGTGCAAGTTAGAACCTTTTTGGCAACAAGTAGTATAGTCTCCCAAATAAGCAAAGATAACCTCAGCAATTTTCTCAATTAGTTTTTGTTCTTTGAGAGTTATCCCAAATAACTGGCAGCCCCAGTTAACCAGTGGCCCAATTAACTGGAATCATTTTCAATGTTTTCTGGAGAAGTGAAAGGAATACTGCCAGATAAGCTGCAGAGATAAGCACCTGCAACATTATCATGGTAATTCTGTATGATCTATGATGTCAGGTTACTATATGCCTGACCTTCAAAATGAAACAAACAAAGTAACCATCAATCCAAAATGAAAAAAATAACGCGTTAGTAAAAGGAACTAGGTAACAAAAACAACAGGAATTTTGCAGATGCTGGAAATTCAAGCAACACACATCAAAGTTGCTGGTGAACGCAGCAGGCCAGGCAGCATCTGTAGGAAGAGGTGCAGACGACATTTCAGGCCGAGACCCTTCGTCAGGACTAACTGAAGGAACAGTAAGGGATTTGAAAGTTGGAGGGGGAGGGGGAGATCCAAAATGATAGGAGAAGACAGGAGGGGGAGGGATGGAGCCAAGAGCTGGACAGGTGATCGGCAAAAGGGATATGAGAGGATCATGGGACAGGAGGTCCGGGAAGAAAGACGGGGGGGGGGGGAACACACAGAGGATGGGCAAGGGGTATATTCAGAGGGACAGAGGGAGAAAAAGGAGAGTGAGAGAAAGAATGTGTGTATAAAAATAAGTAACAGATGAGGTATGAGTGGGAGGTGGGGCATTAGCGGAAGTTAGAGAAGTCGATGTTCATGCCATCAGGTTGGAGACTACCCAGACGGAATATAAGGTGTTGTTCCTCCAACCTGAGCGTGGCTTCATCTTTACAGTAGAGGAGGCCGTGGATAGACATGTCAGAATGGGAATGGGATGTGGAATTAATATGTGTGGCCACTGGGAGATCCTGCTTTCTCTGGCGGACAGAGCGTAGGTGTTCAGCAAAGCGGTCTCCCAGTCTGCGTCGGGTCTCGCTAATATATAAAAGGCCACATCGGGAGCACCGGACGCAGTATATTACCCCAGCCGACTCACAGGTGAAGTATTGCCTCACCTGGAAGGACTGTTTGGGGCCCTGAATGGTGGTAAGGGAGGAAGTGTAAAGGTCCAATATATTATTCTCCATAACTTCCGCCACCTCCAACGGGATCCCACCACTAAGCACATCTTTCCCTCCCCCGCTCTCTCTGCATTCCGCAGGGATCGCTCCCTACGCAACTCCCTTGTCCATTCGTCCCCCCCATCCCTCCCCACTGATCTCCCTCCTGGCACTTACCCATGTAAGCGGAACAAGTGCTACACATGCCCTTACACTTCCTCCCTTACCACCATTCAGGGCCCCAAACAGTCCTTCCAGGTGAGGCAACACTTCACCTGTGAGTCGGCTGGGGTGAAATACTGCGTCCGGTGCTCCCGATGTGGCCTTTTATATATTGACGAGACCCAACGCAGACTTGGAGACCACTTTGCTGAACACCTACGCTCTGTCCGCCAGAGAAAGCAGGATCTCCCAGTGGCCACACATTTTAATTCCACATCCCATTCCCATTCTGACATGTCTATCCACGGCCTCCTCTACTGTAAAGATGAAGCCACACTCAGGTTGGAGGAACAACACCTTATATTCCGTCTGGGTAGCCTCCAACCTGATGGCATGAACATCGACTTCTCTAACTTCCACTAATGCCCCACCTCCCCCTCGTACCTCATCTGTTGCTTATTTTTATACACACATTCTTTCTCTCACTCTCCTTTTTCTCCCTCTGTCCCTCTGAATGTACCCCTTGCCCATCTTCTGGGTCCCCCCCCTTGTCTTTCTTCCCGGACCTCCTGTCCCATGATCCTCTCATATCCCTTTTGCCTATCACCTGTCCAGCTCTTGGCTCTATCCCTCCCCCTCCTGTCTTCTCCTATCATTTTGGATCTCCCCCTCCCCCTCCAACTTTCAAATCCCTTACTCTTCCTTCAGTTAGTCCTGACGAAGGGTCTCGGCCTGGGACGTCGACTGTACCTCTTCCTAGAGATGCTGCCTGGCCTGCTGCGTTCACTAGCAACTTTTATGTAGATAACAAAATATTGTTTATAATCTGACAACGGAAGTTGAGTAAGTAAACTATGAGAGATCTTTAGTTTCTGATCAAATTTGACAGGCCAAAAAATAGAGCAAACTGGTTAGAAGCCAGTCCATGCTAGGAATGGACTCAATGGCCACTTTATGTAGTACAGCTGTGCACCTGCTCACTAATGCAAATGTCTAATCAGCCAATCATGTGGCAGAAACTCAATATATAAAAGCATGCAGGCATGGTAAGAGATTCTGTGGAAAAGAGGAAGAAACATCAAGTATATATTAAGGCAGGTACAAAAGGCTTTAAGATCAGTTGAAAACTGGGCTAATAAATGGGGTTTCAGGATTTCTGTTCCTAAGTCCAAATATATGATTTTTGGCTTTAGAAGAAAGATTCCTGATTGTGAATTGTGTCTATATGATTCTCCACTAGAAAAAGTCAAGGTATTCAGGTTTTTAGGTGTCTGGTTTGATGAAAGACTTACTTGGAGGGTTCATATAGATAAAACAATTGGAAGGTGTGAGAAAGTTTTAAATGTTATGAGAAGTATTGCCGGATGCGACTGGGGAGCAGGGTGGGAAACTATGTACTTAATATATCTAGCTATGATTAGAACAGATGGATTATGGTTGTATTGCTTATGGTTCTGCTGCTATGGCAGTGCTTGGAAAACTAGACGCTGTGCAGTTCAAAGCACCTAGACTCTGTTGTGGAGCTTTTAGAACAACATCAATCCCGGCATTATGTGTGGAGATGGGAGAAGTGCCTCTACACTTAAGATGAATTCAGTTGGGCCTGCAGTATTGGGCAAAACTAAATGGATTCAATCACAGCTGTCCGCTAAAGTGTCTTTTGCAGGGGAAGTCGGAGTGCCAAAGTAAAATTAAAAGATACCCATTTTTAAATTTCATTAATAACTGGGCTGTGAAATTGAAACTGACTGAGGAAGACATAGTTGACCAAATTTGCTTGCCACCTGTCCCTTTTGGGCTCTTTCCAGAACCAGAACTAGACCTATTCCTCCTTATTCAGCTTCAAAGAAGCAGTGCAATTTCATAAGTGTTGATCAGAAATGAATATTTAAATACGAAATGGGCATCTTATCTGAAGATTTTTACTGATGGCTCAGTGGACCCAGAGAGCAATAGGGCAGGATTTGGGATGTAAGTGTCTCAACTTACATGGAAAAGGATAGAATCAGAGAGGACAGGAACATTTTTAATTGGGGAAGGGCAAATTATGAGGCTATAAGGCTAGAACTTGCGGGTGTGAATTGGGATGATGTTTTTGCAGGGAAATGTACTATGGACATGTGGTCGATGTTTAGAGATCTCTTGCAGGATGTTAGGGATAAATTTGTCACAGTGAGGAGGATAAAGAATGGTAGGGTGAAGGAACCATGGGTGACAAGTGAGGTGGAAAATCTAGTCAGGTGGAAGAAAGCAGCATACATGAGGTTTAGGAAGCAAGGATCAGATGGGTCTATTGAGGAACATAGGGAAGCAATAAAGGAGATTAAGAAGGGGCTGAGAAGAGCAAGAAGGGGGCATTGGAAGGCCTTGGCGAGTAGGGTAAAGGAAGACCCCAAGGCATTCTTCAATTATGTGAAGAACAAAAGGATGACAAGAGTGAAGGTAGGACCGATTAGAGATAAAGATGGGAAGATGTGCCTGGAGGCTGTGGAAGTGAGCGAGGTCCTCAATGAATTCTTCTCTTTGGTATTCACCAATGAGAGGGAACTTGATGATGGTGAGGACAATATGAGTGAGGTTGATATTCTGGAGCATGTTGATATTAAGGGAGAGGAGGTGTTGGAGTTGTTAAAATACATTAGGACCAATAAGTCCCCGGGGCCTGACAGGATATTCCCCAGGTTGCTCCATGAGGCGAGGGAAGAGATTGCTGAGCCTCTGGCTAGGATCTTTATGTCCTCGTTATCCACGGGAATGGTACCGGAGGATTGGAGGGAGGCAAATGTTGTCCCCTTGTTCAAAAAAGGTAGTAGGGATATGCCGGGTAATTATAGACCAGTGAGCCTTGCACCTGTGGTGGGAAAGCTGTTGGAAAAGATTCTAGAGATAGAATCTCTGGGCATTTAGAGAATCATGGTCTGATCAGGGACAGTCAGCATGGGTTTGTGAAGGGCAGATCATGTCTAACAAGCCTGATAGAGTTCTTTGAGGTTGTGACCAGGCATATAGATGAGGGTAGTGCAGTGGATGTGATCTATATGGATTTGAGTAAGGCATTTGACAAGGTTCCACACAGGTAGGCTTATTCAGAAACAGAAGACATGGGATCTAGGGAAGTTTGGCCAGGTGGATTCAGAATTGGCTTGCCTGCAGAAGGCAGAGGGTCGTGGTGGAGGGAGTACATTCAGATTGGAGGATTGTGACTAGTGGTGTCCCACAAGGATCTGTTCTGGGACCTCTACTTTTCGTGATTTTTATTAACGACCTGGATGTGGGGGTAGAGGGGTGGGTTGGCATGTTTGCAGACAGCACAAAGGTTGGTGGTGTTGTAGATAGTGTAGAGGATTGTCGAAGATTGCAGAGAGACATTGATAGAATGCAGAAGTGGGCTGAGAAGTGGCAGATGGAGTTCAACCCAGAGAAGTGTGAGGTGGTACACTTTGGAGGGACAAACTCCAAGGCAGAGTACAAAGTAAATGGCAGGATACTTGGTAGTGTGGAGGAGCAGAGGGATCTGGGGGTACATGTCCACAGATCCCTGAAAGTTGCCTCACAGGTAGATAGGGTAGTTAAGAAAGCTTATGGGGTGTTAGCTTTCATAAGTTGAGGGATAGAGTTTAAGAGTCGCGATGTAATGATGCAGCTCTATAAAACTCTGGTTAGGCCACAATTGGAATACTGTGTCCAGTTCTGGTCGCCTCACTATAGGAAGGATGTGGAAGCATTGGAAAGAGTACAGAGGAGATTTACCAGGATGCTGCCTGGTTTAGAGTGTATGCATTATGATCAGAGATTAAGAGAGCTAGGGCTTTTATCTTTGGAGAGAAGGAGGATGAGAGGAGACATGATGGAGGTATACAAGATAATAAGAGGAATAGATAGAGTGGATAGCCAGCGCCTCTCCCCCAGGGCACCACTGCTGAATACAAGAGGACATGGCTTTAAGGTAAAGGGTGGAAAGTTCAAGGGGGATATTAGGGGAAGGTTTTTTACTCAGAGTGGTTGGTGCATG
Organism: Mobula birostris; assembly: GCF_030028105.1. Classification (NCBI taxonomy): domain Eukaryota; kingdom Metazoa; phylum Chordata; class Chondrichthyes; order Myliobatiformes; family Myliobatidae; genus Mobula; species Mobula birostris. The sequence continues at coordinate 48,828,862 of NC_092373.1, forward strand.
GAATGCACTGCCTGAGTTAGTGGTGGAGGCAGATACACTCGTGAAGTTTAAGAGACTACTAGACAGGTATATGGAGGAATTTAAAGTGGTGGGTTATATGGGAGGTAGGGTTTGAGGGTCGACACAACATTGTGGGCCGAAGGGCCTGTGATGTGCTGTACTATTCTATGTTCTATGTTCAACTTGGAGTTAAGATTGGTCACCGGGTTTCAGATGGTGTTTCTGTCTTTGCAACAGACTTATTAGCAATCCTCTGGGCCTTATGGTGGATAGAAGACTCTCGACCACGTAGGATTATCATCTGTTTGGATTCTGCTGCTGCCTTAGAGGCTATAAAAGGGAATAAATCAAAAGCTCATCCTGACATAGTTATTGAGATTCTCTTAGTGTTGTTTAGAGTAAGGAAGATAGGTTGTGCAGTTGGATTTTCATGGATACCTGGGCATGTTGGGGTGGAGGGAAATGAAATTGTGGATGGCATTGCAAAGTCTTCCTTACGGAGCAGGCAAGTAGAAATTAGAGTTCCCCTAGGCAGAGCAGAATTGAGAAGTAGGATTAAAAAAGGTATAGAGAAGAACGCAAACAGAGAAAGAAGTGGCAGGAGGATTGGAAAAATGAATTAAGGGGCAGGCATTATTTTTCTAATCACCAACTAGTTAAAAAGGTCTCAGACTGTTACCCTTTCGTAGAGATCTGGTGAAATTAACAAGACTTAGGTTGGGGCATTGTGGGTTAAACTATAATTTAAAGATAAGAGGAAAACATCCGACTGGATTATGTGACTGTAGTAGTCCAGAGACAGTCCAGCATGTTTTGCTGAGCTGTAATCGATACAAAATTGAAAGAAGCATGATGTTCAAGAGGCTATCTGACTTAAATTTATTTTGGTTTTCTATTAAATCTTTGTTTGGCCATCAAGATTGAAGAGTTCATTATTCAGTTTATACGTGAGACTAGGTTGCATTCGAGAATTTGAGTTCCTTGAAGTTCTATAATTAATTATACATCCTGCGGAGGGCTGTAATATGCCTAGATGCGTCTAAACAGCAGGAAATAGAAGAAGAAGAGATTCTGTGGTTGTGCAGAATGAGGAAGAAATGTGATCTAAGTGACTTTGACTGCGGAATGATAGTTGGTACCTGATGGGGTAGCTTAAGTATCTCAGAATCCGCTGATCTCCTGGGATTTCCAAGCAGGTCAGGCTTTAGGGTTTACAGAGAATTATGTGAAAAGCAAAAGACATCCAGGGAGCGGCAGTTCTGTGGGCAAAAATGAGAGAGGTCAGAGGAGAGTGGCCAGACTGGTTCAAGCTGACAGGAAGGCAACAGTAACTGACATATCCAGGTGTTACAACAGTGAAGAGTATGTTGAAAGTTAAAGTGGTTGGGTTACAGCAGCAGAAGACCATGAGCATTCACTCAGCAGCCTTTTATTGAGAATAGGAGGTAGATAATAAAGTGGCTGGCCAGTGTGCAATGGGTTTGAACTCCTGGACGCAGAGGCTCTTGGGGTGGTAGGTGAGGATAAGCGAAACCTTATCCCTGGTGGGACGGTGGGAAGATGGGGTAAGAGCAGACATGCGTGAAATGGAAGAGATGTGGTTGAGGGCAGCATCAGCCATTTTACTTGTTGGGTCAGACATAAATGATAATGATAGGGCAAGGGGACAAGCTGATTTCCCTCCATCTTGCACTTCAAGTTCAAGTTTATTGTAATCTGACTAAATATATACTGTATGGAACTAAATAAAACAACATTCCTCTGGACCATGATGTAACCACAAAACATATATCATGCCCAGCACATAAAATAAAATATTACCACAAATAAGCCAATAAAATACAAAATATAATTCGAAGTGCATGTAGTATGGTGCACAGGTAAACAGTACAATAAACAGCTAACATCTCGCTGTTCTAGAGGTGAGATCTTAGTCGTGACAGGGTATTCATTACTCTCACAGCCTGAGGGAAGAAGCTGTTACCGAGACTGGCAATCCTAGTTCTGATACTTCAAATTGTGCATAGGAGGCATTCAGCCTATCAGGAAGGGAGGAGTAGATATCATTGACACACAAGGTGGACTTGCAATCAGTTCTTGTCTGTATGCCTTGTCACATGCTCTGCTTGTTCCTGGTATCACAAAGGTGTCTGTGAATTTTCTGTGGATACTCTCGCTTTGCCTTCTCGATGGCATGTGAGAGTGCAGCTCTTGCGGACCTTAGAGTCATCCTATCCCCTGATCTGAAGGCAGTGTCCCAATCCCTAAGCACTAAGTGGACCCGTGTAGTCAGCTATAGTTTCTTGTTTGCCGTGGCAGTGTAGTGTTGAATGACAGTTACATCCTCAATGATTTTTCCTATGTGGGCAGTCACCGATTCCGTAGGTTCATCAATATTGACGTGATGATCATAGGTGCCGCCACCCAGAATATAATCCAGTCCATGCTTTCGAAACAGTCTTGTATCACTGAGGTGGCACCTTCTGGCCAGGTCCTGATTTCCCAGTAAACTGGTTTAACTTGTTTAACTAGTGGCCTGTATGCAGGGATTAGCAAAATAGATAGAAGTGTGATATAAGTACCTGAGGTGAGGGTGGAGGTGGGGGTGGGGGGGGTGGGGGATGCACAGCCTTTAGGCTCCACGAATGTTGGTATAACCCAAGTCTAATATATTCTCTTCTCTGGTTGCAAAGTTGACAAACTGGAAGAACTTTGGCAGGATTGTTTTCAAATTGGAATGATTGAAGTCACCAGCAACAATGAAGAAACCATTGGGGCTAGTGGCTTTGAGGTCACAGATGGTGCCATGGGGCTACTATAGCACTTCTGCAGCACTACCACGGGGGCATGTCAAGAGCTGCAATCACAACGGCAGTGAGCTCCCTTGGTAAGCAGAACAGTCTGCACCCTACCATTGAAAACTTTAACTGTGGTGAGTAGTGGGACATTACTACCGAAGCATTCGTACACCAGTTCTTATTGACATCGGCACACAGATCTCCTCCGTAGGTCTTACTGGGAGACTTAGCATTTCTACCCACCCGTATGAGATTAGTCCTTCTAGCTGGATGGCTGTGTCTGGAATAGTGTATTGCAGTCACGTTTCTGTCAGGATGAGTGAGCAGCAATCCCTCATCTCCCACCAGTTCAGATGCAGACACAAGCAATCCATTTTATTTTATAGCGATTGGACATTAGTGAGTAGAACCATCTGGAATGCAGGCCTGTAGGGATCTGATTCAAGTCTCGCTTGAATACCAGCCCACTTCTGTGTCGTCGCACACCACTTACAATGTCCAATGTCCACTTCCCCGAGTAACTGTAGTAGGCCAGCCACAGTGCGGACTGAGGGCCCCATTCCACACATTAGGCCGTAGTTGTACTGCACTTCATTATCCTACTTGCTAGTGAGTTAGACATGCAGATTTTAGTGTTCTTTATGATCAGCAGTGTTTTTCATCATAGAAAAGATGGACAGGACAAGAAATTTCACTGTTGATTGTAGCTGGAGAGGCCACTGCAACCATGTTCACTGCCATTTTGTGATATCTTAATACCAAAGAATAATAATACCAAATACTTAAATCATAGCACCAAATATTTAATACCACCGAATTACAAAACACTCAACACCCTTCATCCTACTATTGGTAAATCATTTCCCTGAGCTTTGCATCTCTTCACTTACCCCTCCATCTGAATTCTCATTCACATCTCCAAACATACCCTCCTGAGTTTGCCATTCATCCCCATATTTTTCTCACCTTTGTATAATGTGGCAAGGGATTTGTTCAGCATTAATGGTTCCCCTGTTACTTTTCTTCACCGTTCTTTGATTGTAATGTACTTATGGCTGTACTTGATAGAACACATTTCTACAGTGACTTTGCATTGTTAGTGAGTGCTTTAGGCCCTCATCCAAACATGTCTTCAAATCATTTTAGCCACTCAAAGCTTTTAGTTCACCTTCTGTAATACTGTTAACTTTTTCTATCTCCTCTACTAAAAATGGATGAAAGATAATCCTCTGCTGCCCCAAGAATGAAAATTACCTTCTCTACATCTATACCATTGTCATTGTGGAGCAATCATGACAGCATATGTTCTGAGGCATTCTGCTTGGATGCTCAATATTCATGTCTATAATTGGATCTGTCAGTTGACATACACAATGATATGTAACTTTATGTATCATTGTGTATGTCAAATAACATAGATGGTACAGTCACAGTTGAATCAGCACAAGAGATCTCACGCATTAGCAAAGGCAAATAGAAATATGGCAGATACAAGTGGAGTACCTATTGTTGGAGTGAATCAGTGTTGGAGTGAGTAGGTTTTGGCGAGGTAGGTATCTGGTAAGTTCCTTCTTCGCTCTTCCTTCTTCATCTGTTAGTACATAGTTAGAGTAGTAAGAATGACTCCAGGGGCCATGTTTTGTTCTGTGTGTGCATTGTGGGAATTCTGGAAGAGCTCCAGGCTCCCAGATAACCACATCTGCTCCAAGATACAACTCTTCAGAGAACAAGCTAAGGAACTGGACCTGCAGCTCGATAACCTTCTGCTCATATTGGAAATTAAGGAGATGATAGATAGGACCTCTAAGGGGCTAGTCACCCCCAAGGTGCAGGAGGGAAGGAAAATAGGTGACTGTCGGGAGAGGGAAGTGAGCTGGGCAGCCAGTGCAGACTACAACTGTGGCTATTCCCCTCAATAATAAGTGTACCATTTTGGATGCTGGTGAGGGATCAACCTACCACGGGGAGGCAACATCGATCGAGTCTCTGGCACTGAGGCTCAGAAGAGAAGTGAGAAGAAGAGGACTGCAGTAGTAATAGGGGATTCCATAGTTAGAGGAGTAGACTCAAGGTTCAATGGACATGATAGAGACACACCAGGGTCAGGGATGTCTTAGATCAGGTCTACTGCATTCTAAAGGGGAGGGTGAGCAGCTAGGAGTCTTTGTACACATTGGCACTAATGATATAGGAAGAAAAAGCAAGGAGGTCCTGAAAAAGAAACTAAGAAGCTACCTAGAAAGCTGAAAAGCCGGACCTCTAGGGTAGCAATCCCTAGATTGCTGTCCGAGCCACGGGCCAGTGAGGGTAGGAATTGGATGATTTGGCAGATGACTGCATGGCTGCGAAACTGGTGCAGTGGACAGGGGCTCAGATTTCTCAATCACTGAGATCGCTTCTGGGGAAGGAATGACCTGTACAAAAGAGGACAATAACTTTGCCGGCAAGTTTGCTAGAGCTATTGGGGAGGGTTTAAACTAATTTGACAGGGGCATGGGTGATAGAGCTGTTGATTTACAAGCAGAGTCAATGTGTAGTGAGATTGTTAGGAAGGGCAGGCAGTCATTGGGACAAATTGCAATGTAAAATGGGGATAAAATTGAAAAGGGTGTTGGATACACTATTGAAGGTTCTATACTTGAATGCACACAATATACGGAATGAAGTAGATGATCCTTTTATGCAGTTAGAGATTGGCAGGTATGACATTGTGGGCATCACTGAGTCGAGGCTGACAGAAGATTAACATCCAAAAGATATACATTTTATTAAAAGGACAGGTGAGTAGGCAGAGGGGGTGGTATGGCTCAGCTGCTAAATTATGAAATTAAATCCTTAAAGAAAGAAGTGACTTAGGGTCGGAAGATGTAGAGTATTTGTGGGTAGAGTTAAGAAACTGTAGGTGTAAAAAGGCCCTGATGGGAGTTATATACAGGCCTCCAAACAGTAGCCAAGCTGTGGGCTACAAATTTCGAGGGGAGATACTTTATACTTTACTTTATACTTTATTGTCGCCAAACAATTGATACTAGAACATACAATCCTCATAGCGATATTTGATTCTGCACTTCCCGCTCCCTGGAAGTGGAAAAGGCTTCTCAAAAGGGCAATATTACGATGGTCATAGGGAATTTCAATGTGTAGGCAGTTTGGGAAAATCATATTGCTGTTAATTTTGAATTCAGGGGATCAGCTATTCTGGATTGGGTTTTGTGTAATGAACCAGATTTTATTGGGGATCTTAGCATAAAGGAACCCTTAGGAGGCAGTGATCACAATATGACAGAATACATCCTGCAAATTGAGAGGGAGAAGCTAAAGTCAGATATATCAGTATTACAGTGGAGTAAAAGGAATTACAAAGGCATGAGAGAGGAGCTGGACAAAGTTGACTGGAAGGGCACTGGCAGGTGTGACAGCAGAGTAGCATTAGCTGGAGAGTTTCGGAAGCAAGTTGGAAGGTGCAGGATAGATACGTCACAAAGGAGGAGTGTTCTAAAGGCAGGAGGACACAACCATAGCTGACAAGGGACATCAAAGCCAACATAAAAGCAAAAGAGAAGACATATAATAGAGCAGAGATTAGTGGGAAAATAGAGGATTGGGAAATTTTTAAGAACCAACGGTAGGCAAATAAAACAAACATAAGGGTGGAAAAGATGGAATGTGAAGTCAAACTAACCAATAGTATCATCATGATGTCAAAAGATTTCTAAGATATATAAAGAGTAAAAGAGAGGTGAGAGTAGATATTAGTCCAATGGAAAGTGATGTTGGAGAGATCGTAATGGGGGACACAGAAATGGTGAATAAACCGAAAAAATATTTTACATCAGTCTTCACTGTGGGAGGCAGCAGCAGTATGTCGGAAGTTCGAGAGTGTCAGGGGACAGAAGTAAGTGCTTTTAGTATTACTAGGGAGAAGGTGTTTAGGAGACTGAAAGGTCTGAAGGTAGATAGATCTCCTGGTCTGGATGGACTACACCCCAGCATTCTGAAAGAGGCAGATGAAGAGATTGTGAAGACATTAGTAAAGATCTTTGGAGAATCATTAGATTCTGGAATAGTTCTGGAGTTTTAGAAAATTGAAAATGTCACTCCACTCTTCAAGAAGGGAAAGAGGTGGAATAAAGGAAATTATAGGCCATTTAACCTGATCTCAGTGATTGGGAAGATGCTGGAGTCAATTGTTAAGGATGTAGTTTTGGGGTACTTGGAGGCACATGACAAAATAGGCCAAAGTCAGCATGGTTTCCTTAAAGGATAATCTTACCTGACAAATCTTTTGGAATTCTTTGAAGAAATAGCAAGCAGGATAGTCAAAGGAGAACTGGTTGACATGTACTTGGATTTTCAGAAGGCCTTTGACAAGGTGCCACACAAGAGGCAACCTAACAAGCTGAGAACCTGTGGTATTAGAGGAAAGACTTTAACATGAATAGAGCATTGGCTGATTGGAAGGAGACAAAAAGTGGGAATAAAGGGAGCTTTTCTGGCTGCCAGCGACTAGTGACATTCCACAGGAGTCAGTGATGGGTCTGATTCTTTTTTCGTTGTATGTCAATGATTTGGATGATGGAATTGATGGCTTTGTGGCCAGGTTTGCGGACAATATGATGATAATGGAGGGGCAGATAGTGTTGAGGAATCAGGGAGGCTTCAGAAGGGCTTGAACAGATTAGAAGAATGAACAAAGAAGAAGCAGATGGAATACAGTGTCAGAAAGTGTATGGTCATGCACTTTGGTAGAAGGAATAAAAGCATAGACTACTTTCTAAATAAGAAGAAAATTCAAAAATCTGAGTGAAAACAGACTTGGGAGTCCTTGTGCAGTATTCCCTAAAAATTAATTTGCAGGTTGAGTCGGTGGTGAGGAAGACAAATGCAACGTTAGCATTCATTTTGAGAGACTAGAATATAAAAGCATAGATTTAATATTGAGGCTTTGTAAGACACTGGTTAGGCCTCACTTGGAGTATTGTGAGCAGTTTTAGGCCCCTTATTTCAGAAAAGATGTGCTAACATTGGAGAGGGTTCAGAGGAAGCTCATGATAATGATTACAGGAATGAAAGGCTTATTGTATCAGAAGTATTTGATGGCTCTGGGCCTTTACTTGCTGGAATTTCAAAGAATGAGGGGGCATCTCATTGAAACCTATAAAATGTTGGAAGCATAGATAGAGCGGATATGGAGAGAATATTTCCTACAGTGGGGGAGTCTTGGACCAGAGGGCACAGCCTCAGAATTGAAGGACATCCATTTAGAATGGAGTTGAGGAGGAATGTCTTTAGCCAGATGGTGGTGAATCTGTGGAATTTATTGCCACGGGCAACTGTGGAGGCCAAGTAATTCGGTGTATTTAAGGCAGAAGTCCATAGGTTCTTGACTAGTCAGGGGCTGAAACATTATGGGAAAAAGGCAAGAGAGTGGGCTTGAGTGGGAAATGGACCAGCCATGATGAATGTTGGAGCCAACTCAATGGGCCAGATGGCCTAATTCTGCTCTGATGTCTTATGGTCTTACAACATTACATTCTTACGAAGTTGTGGAGTTCCAGCTATCTCTGAATACTCTGACATGGTCTGCTATGGCAATTTCAATATGGAGGGTTGTAAGAAACTACAGAGAATAGTGGACTCTGCCCAATACATCACTGGTACATCCCTCCCCACCATTGGTATTATCTACAGGCGACACTGCCTCAAGACGGCAACATCTATCATCAAAGATCCATACAATCTGTGCCATTCCGTCTTTTCACAGCTACCATTGATCAGGAGATGTAGACACCTGAATTCACACACCACCATGTTCAAGGATAGTTGCTTTCCTTCAACCATTCATTTTGTGAACCAACAAGCACAATCCTAATCACTAGATTTAGCAATACTATGAACACTTCGATCAGTTTACACTAAAATGGACCCTGCTTTATTTTTATTCTAATTGTGTTCCTTCCTGTAAAACATTGTACTTAATTTATGTTTAATTAATATTCTTCTTGTGAATCCTGTTTATGATGTCAAGTGCCTGTGATTCTGCCGCAAGCAAGTTTATCTTTGTATACATGTATTTGTGCATCTGACAATAAACTCGCCTTTGTTTTGCTCATTCTGAAGCATGTCATGAAATAGTGTCACAATTATTTACAAATACTACACTTGTTGTCTTTATAAGTAAATTATATCCTTTTACAACAAAAAAAGAGAAACCATAAACATCATAGTCTTATGGTCTTAATTGCTCATGAATTATGAATGCCTGAAGGATTTAAATCCACACTTACAGAATTTTTATTTTATTTCAAGAAATCTGTGCATAGTTAAACCAAGTACAACTAATTCATTGTAAAATCAGAGAAACACTGCCTGTGGTAATGAAGTTTTGGTAACCTTATGATACTTGAGTCTATGTTTCCTCTATGGTACTCTGCTGTTTTGTAGCATTCCTCCAATCTGCAGTGGGAAATTCCATTTGTCAACGAGCTAAGGGAAGAAAGGAAGTAACATTAATATACTTATCCCACCATCTCCATTCCTTTAGGATTTCCTCCTGTTTTCTTATTGCTTCTGATCCTTCACAGCTTATTATAGCTCTTCCTTTTCTAACTAACTAACCTACTAGTTAGTTCCAAAGGGTTTCCTCTTGATAAAATTCAAATAACTGTTTCTGTCAAGAGGAAAGAAAATTAATTCAAGAGCATTTTTTTTCAGTAAGCCAGCTTTTAAAAAACATTTATCCACCTCTGACTTAGGCATTGAGTTTACTTTACGCAAATCCTCTGAGAACAACCTGATAAAGCCCAAGCTAACGTTCAAATAATCTGCAGGTAATTGTACGTTGATTCTTTCAACATAGAAAAATTAATCAGGAATTATAAAAATGAGAATGAGTTCGTCCATAGGAATGCCTTTCTGGCAAGCATTTCAGAGAAGCACCTCACAAATATTTTTCTAGGATAATAAAACAATGAATTACAACAGTTTAACTCCTTAATTATTTATTATATGTTTGTTATGCTTTTACCAAGAGCATCTCAACTCAAAGTTTTGAACAAGCTCTACTGAGGTGATGGGAGTTCTTTCTGCCGGATTGCCTTTTCTCTTCTATAATTAGTAGTGTCTTTTGATGTGTATAAACAAACACAGTTCACTAATATAATCTAAATAAATCACATCTGCAGTTTTTATGGGTTGGTATACTCCATAATCTATAAATAATGATGATGATGCTACCCCATAAAAACAGTCATATGGAGGGTTGTAAGAAACTACAGAGCAACACTTCAGATGCTTGTATTTTTGTTGTTTTTCCAAACTTTTATTATTTGACTGTGGTCACTATTCACTTCCACTTTGAAAAATGGTCATCAATCACCAAAATTCTTTCCGGAACTAACTTCAGTCTTTAATAATAGCTAAATAAAATCACATGCCCTTACACTTCCTCCCTTACCACCATTCAGGGCCCCAAACAGTCCTTCCAGGTGAGGCAACACTTCACCTGTGAGTCGGCTGGGGTGATATACTGTGTCCGGTGCTCCCGATGTGGCCTTTTATATATTGACGAGACCCAACGCAGACTTGGAGACCACTTTGCTGAACACCTACGCTCTGTCCGCCAGAGAAAGCAGGATCTCCCAGTGGCCACACATTTTAATTCCACATCCCATTCCCATTCTGACATGTCTATCCACGGCCTCCTCTACTGTAAAGATGAAGCCACACTCAGGTTGGAGGAACAACACCTTATATTCCGTCTGGGTAGCCTCCAACCTGATGGCATGAACATCGACTTCTCTAACTTCCGCTAAGGCCCCACCTCCCCCTCGTACCCCATCTGTTACTTATTTTATGCACACATTCTTTCTCTCACTCTCCTTTTTCTCCCTCTGTCCCTCTGAATGTACCTCTTGCCCATCCTCTGGGTCCCCCCCCACTTGTCTTTCTTCCCGGACCTCCTGTCCCATGATCCTCTCGTATCCCCTTTTGCCAATCACCTGTCCAGCTCTTGGCTCCATCCCTCCCCCTCCTGTCTTCTCCTATCATTTTGGATCTCCCCCTCCCCCTCCAACTTTCAAATCCCTTACTCACTCTTCCTTCAGTTAGTCCTGACAAAGGGTCTCGGCCTGAAACGTCGACCGTACCTCTTCCTACAGATGCTGCCTGGCCTGCTGCGTTCACCAGCAACTTTGATGTGTGTTGCTTGAATTTCCAACATCTGCAGAATTCCTGTTGTTTGATCTCTATTTTATTGGCTTATAATAGAAGACAACAAAACCACAGGAGCAAATCACTTGACATTTGAGGGAAGAATAAAAATCAATTATTTCAAAGCTTCAGCTATTTCAAATTGCACGTTACCATTTGTGAGGAAGGGACTACTTCCTGCAAAGGTACTCGCTGTCAATGTCAAATCTATGCAAATGTCCAACAGTAGTAAGGTATTTTCTTTTTCAAAAAAAATCGCTATGAGGTATTTTTGTTAGGCAAACTGAAGTTCCTCAGCAGACAGTGGAGCCTGATCAATTTCCATTTAATGCACGGTACTGTTATGTTTTGCAACTCTAAAACATAAAGATAATTGAAAGAATAAAAAGTGAATGCATCTTAGATTCATTTTCACTTTAAGTGAGGCACTCACGTATCACGTGATGGAGTGGCAACGTATGCCATTTGCACACTTCTACATACAATGCATAATAAATTATTTAAACAGAGAAGAATGCTTATTCAAACAATATATTTACAATATTACTCAAATGTTACTGAAATATTAAATACACAACAGTCCTCCCTGCTTAGCTATAAACTCCAAATCAATAAGGAATGCTTCTCAACTTACATACATATTATATATAGTGCAGTAACTATCTCAAAATATCTTGCATAAAATACAAATATTCAAAAAATAGTTAAATAAATCAATAAACAATAGACAATAGGTGCAGGAGTAGGCCATTCAGCCCTTCGAGCCAGCACCGTCATTCACTGTTATCATGTCTGATCATCCACAATCAGTACCCTTTTACTACCTTCTCCCCATATCCCTTGACTCCGCTATCTTTAAGAGCTCTATCTAACTCTTTCTTGAAAGAATCCAGAGAACTGGCCTCCACTGACTTCTGAGGCAGAGCATTCCATAGAACCACAACCCTCTGTGTGAAAAAGTTTTTCCTTAAATCAAATGCATGACTTTTGTGAAAATGATCCTCAGTAGCAATTGGCGTGCCTATCCCTCGAGGTCGAGGATGATGGTCTTCGTTCTGAAGAAGTGGCCCACAGAGTGAAGACGCCTGTGCGTGTATTTGTTTAATGTGTACTTGATGTTGCACTCCAAGAAGCACACGATACTTCACATATCAACCAACTGATTCCAATGGCATGGAAACCACGACGATTGGAGCTGATGGATTTGTTGCAGCTTTCATCCGCCTTCACAGCCGTTGAGTTCGAACTAACTTTGTCCACCTGTTCCACCGTTGAGGTCTTGGTTGGATTGTTCTTTGTCAAGGACCTCATCCTCAACCTTACTGCCATGGGTGACCCTACCAGGAGCATGACTCCAGACAGCATCGCTCTCGGGATCACAGGACCACACAAGCTTCTCCACTGCAACAAGGTGCCAATCCATGGAGAAGATGTAGCAATATGTGTATGTTAAATAAATGCCCCTATTTAATCAGTCATATTGATACATTAATGTTAGCTCTTAACCTTTGAAGCTTAACTTGAGTAGAAATTTCTTTGTTGAAATGAATTTACAATAAGGCACAGGCTAGTATGATGTACTTTATGGGGTATTCACTGTAGCATTTTTCTACATTTTCCTTGTTTTCTTGATTTCCAATCCAAGGAATAATATAAATTTTGAGGGTGTCATCTATTAAAAGGTCATTGAATATCCAGTACTGGTTTTTTACTGATAGATTTGCACAAAATGCCAAAGACAAATTTGATTTTAAGTAAACCTCTTCAATTGCATACACAACTGGTTCCAACAAACAGTAATGTAATAATGATCAGAAAATCTGAATTACCAATATTGATTGAAGGTTTAAACAAAACAATGGGTAGTACATTGGGAGAGCCTGTCTACTGTTAAATATTACCATTGTCCAAAAGTGCCAACTCTGATGCAGTGTCCTCCTGCACAAGTGCAACCATTCAGGCGAGCACAGGATGAAAGCAGACAGAACATAACTTTCTTTCCTTCAGACCAGAATTTTGTATTATCAGTGACATCCTTGATATCTAATTCAACAAAACCTTCCCTCAACATTACAAGTGTCAGGGGAAAAAGCAAGTTAGTTGCTAATTTCTTTGATGTCATTGTGCTCATTATGGAAGTCCCAATATCGAGCACAATCATTTTAGGGGTTAACATAATGAGGAACATTTGGTAGCTTTGGGCCTTATTCACTGGAATTTAGAAGAATGCATGGGGATCTCATTGAAACTGACCAAATGTTGAACCAACTAGTTAAGGTGGATGTGGAGAGGATGTTTCCTGTGACGGGGGTATCCAGAACCAGAAGGCACAGCCTCAAAATTGAGGGGCGACCTTTTAGAACAGAAGTATGGAAGAATTTATTTTTTTTAGACAAGGAGTGGTGAATCTGTGGAATGCCCTGCCACAGACTGCGGTGGAGTCCAAGTCCGTGGGTATACTCGAAGCGGAAATTGGTAGATTCTTGATTGGTCTGGGCTTCAAGAGATATGGTGAGAAGGCAGGTGTACGGGATTGAGTGGGATCCGGGATCAGCCATGATGACACGGCGGAGCAGACTTCATGGGCCGAATGGCCTAATTCTGGTCCTATATTTTTTGGTCTAATACAACTTAATACAACTATAATATCGATATCCACAGCAAGTGAGACTTGTGGCTGTGGAACAATCTCAGGCTCTAAAGCCTCCTCGTTGGTGGTAGGAGTTGGACTTGCCTCTGGGACTGCAGGGAGTGTCTCCTCCTTGGTGGTTGCTGGAGTTGCCTCTGGGACTGCAGGAAGTGCCTTGTCCATGGTGGTTATAGGAGTTGAAGTTGCCTCTGGGACTGTAGGAACTGGTTCTGACAGATCTGGGCATCTTCTCCTTTTCTCGGTTTTTCTCTTTGGATCTACTTTGACCTTTGCTTCTCTCCTTGTCCCAGTTTCTTTCTCTCTTTATCTTGCTCTGTTCCCATCTGTGTCTTTCATGTCTTTTTCTTCAACATCTTTCTCTTTCTCTTTTCTTTTACATTCTTGTATCTCTGACTGTTAATTTCTTGAGATATTAGGTTTCATTTATCTTCTCCCATTTCCATCTCCTCTTTCTTTTCCTTTTTCTTTCTAGGATGTGCATCTTGATCTTGGGAAGGTGCATTTAGATCACTGGAGTATTCTCTTATTAATCCTTCTATTGCTTCCTTTACGATCTAATCTCTCCGTTTTCTCATCTGCAACATCATCTGACAAACCTTCAGTTTATCTTACCTCCATTGACTCCTTTCTTTTTGCCCTTCCATTCATCCAGCCGAGCTTTGGTCTTTGCATTTACTTTTACATGTAGCTTTTTGTCCCCCACTTGAACTTCATGCAATCACTTTAATGCACTCAGAGTAGTTTTTGTTTCTTTATACTCACAAAAGCCAAATGCTTGTAACTTTCCTGAATCTCCTTGAACTCTCTTGCAATTTAAGTAACAGCCTGATTAATTTTTCAGAATCTTTCTCAGATATGTTGCCTACAAGAAATGTTGTAGTTGGACCACTTCTTTTGTCAGCTATTTTTATACAGAAATGTCCTGTTACAGATATTGACCATTTAGTAAATTAGATATGCTTGAATTCCTTACTTGCAGGATTAATCACCATTCACAATAGAGATTGTTGGATCTGTTTTATTTTTCTGATCCTTAGGATTCTTCCAGGGGTGAAGAATGGCAAGGAGTTTTAATTCTTAATGATTATTTATTTCAAAGTTTAAACAAACATACAAATACTAAGCAAACTAAGTGAAGAGCTGAGAAGCAAAGGAATGAAAACCAAAGAAGGCAAATATAAAAAAGATGGCACCTCAGAATCAGAATCAGGTTTATTATCAACAGCAGGTGATGTGAAATTTGTTAACTTAGCAGCAGCAGTTCAATACAATATATAATCTAGCAGAGAGAGAGAAAAAAGAAAAAGAAAAAGAATAATAAATAAACAAGTAAATCAATTACGTATATTGAACAGATTTTTTTTAAAAAGTTCAAAAACAGAAATACTGTATATTAAAAAAAAGTGAAGTGGTGTCCTAAGATTCAATGTCCGTTCAGGAATTGGATGGCAGAGGGGAAAAAGCTGTTCCTGAATCGCTGACTATGTGTCTTCAGGCTTCTATACCTCCTACCTGATGGCAACGAGAACGAGGGGTCACAGTTTGAGGATAAAGGAGAAGCCTTTTAGGACCGAGATTAGGAAAAACTTCTTCACACAGAGAGTGGTGAATCTGTGGAATTCTCTGCCACAGGAAGCAGTTGAAGCCAGTTCATTGGCTATATTTAAGAGGGAGTTAGATATGGCCCTTGTGGCTAAAGGGATCAGAGGGTATGGAGGGAAGGCTGGCACAGGGTTCTGAGTTGGATGATCAGCCATGATCATATTGAATGGCGGTGCAGGCTTGAAGGACCGAATGGCCTACTCCTGCACCTATTTTCTATGTTTCTATGTAACAGTGAGAAAAAGTCATGCTCTGGGTGCTGGAAGTCCTTAATAATGGACGCGCCTTTCTGAGACACTGCTCCCTGAAGATGTCCGGGGTACTTTGTAGGCTTGTGCCCAGGATGTAGCTGACTAGATTTACAATCTTCCGCAGCTTCTTTCGGTCCTGTGCAGTAGCTCCTCCATACCAGACAGTGATGCAGCCTGTCAGAATGCTCTCCACAGTACAACTATAGAAGTTTTTGGGTGTATTTGTTGACATACCAAATCTCTTCAAACCCCTAATAGGCACTGCCTTGCCTTCTTTATAACTACACTGATATGTTAGGACCAGATTAGATCCTCAGAGATCTTGACACCCAGGAACTTGAAATTGCTCATTCTCTCCACTTCTGATTCCTCTATGAGGATTGGTATGTGTTCTTTCTGAAGTCCATAATCAGCTCTTTCGTCTTACTGCCATTGAGTGCCAGGTTGTTGCTGCGGCACCACTCCACTAGTTGGCACACCTCCCTCCTGTATGCCCTCTCGTCACCACCTGAGATCCTACCAACAAGGGTTGTATCGTCAGCAAATTTTTAGATGATATTTGAGCTATGCCTAGTCATACAGTCATGGGTATATAGAGAGTAGAGCAGTGGGCTAAGCACACACTCCTGAGGTGTGCCAGTGTTGATCATCAGCAAGGAGGAGATGTTATCACCAATCCACACAGATTGTGGTCTTCCGGTTAGGAAGTCGAGGATCCATTAGCGGAGGGAGGTACAGAGGCCCAGGTTCTGCAACTTCTCAATCGGGATTGTGGGAATAATGGTATTAAATGCTGAGCTATAGTCGATGAACACCTCTGAAAAATCCTTCACCTTTTATAATCCAGTTAACAGAAAAACTATTGAACTACAACTTTAGTCTTACATTAATTCATCTAATATCTTATAAAAAGTATTTAAAGAGAGTGGTTTTGAAGAAGATGTTAAAAGTGAATAGTAACTTCAAGCTGACACTTTGCAGTTAGTAAAGTAATTGTCCCTTAGTTATAGGGTGTATTTCACATCCTTCCATTAATCCCATCTCATCTCTCTCTGGCACCCCCTATTGTGTAAGGTGATGCTACGTTAAAAAAAACATTCTCTTTCCAAAAAAATTCTCACTACAGAGGCCTCACTCGACTGGCTTGATTACTTACTGCTGTAGTCATCCCAGCCTATCTCATCTGCAGTAAGCAGGGGTATCTCCAGCGATCTCACTTCAAAGGTCTCACTTGACTACAACTGCCACAGGCTATGCTTGCCTGGATATCATCTTTGACCCTTTCCTTAATGCAGCATCTACAAAGGAGAGTAATTAGCTATATTTGGACAAGTATCCCTGTACAGATGGACAATGGAAGAAAATACATGGCAAACACGCCAAAGGCTGTGGACCAGTAAAAGGCAGGGAACCAGTAAATGTTAGGTGTACTTGTCACAGTCAGAAGATACAGTTCAATGTTTTTGCCAGGGTTACGATTAGCCTTTTTTTGGGGAAGAAAAAAATGTCTGATGGGCCAGTTTCAATGTACAAATTTAAAAGAAATGGACATTAAACTGAGAGAAAATGACTCATCTGTAAATCTTACTGTGTGGTCTGAAATAGCCAACTAGAGTGGACAAGTAAAGGTGGCTCTTTGATGGGTTCGTGGAAATAGTATTCAAAGGTAAGCCTGGTGAGGAGTGAGAGCTGTTGATAAAGTCAACAATTATAAGGTTTGAGTACAGTGAATGAAAAGAGTCAAGAAATGAAGAAGAATTCAGGAATTGTTGAAAGCAACACTTTCAGTACGCTGGATGAACTCAGCAGGTCGGGCAGCATCAGTCAGAAATGATGAGTCGACATTTCGGGCCGGAACCCTTCGTCAGGACTGAAGGATGAAAGATGGGGAAGGATTTGAAGAATACTTGTATCGTCAGTTGATAGACCAGTAATTTGAAAGACAAAGGGGTGGGGGAGGGGAAGCATTGACATCATAGCCCTGAAAACAATGGGTGGTAGAAGAAGGAGGCGGAACCATGAGAGAGCTGGGGGAGGGGGCAGAGTGACATAGGGATAGAGGAAGGGAGGGGGCGGGAATTACCGGAAGTTGGAGAATTCTATGTTCATACCAAGTGGCTGGAGACTAACTAGACGGTATATGAGGTGTTGCTCCTCCAACCTGAGTTTAGCCTCATCATGGCAGTAGAGGAGGCCATGTATGGACATATCTGAATGGGAATGGGAAGCAGAGTTGAAGTGGGTGGCTACCGGGAGATCCTGTCTGTTGTGGCGGACAGAGTGGAGGTGCTCAACTCCCTCCGTCCCCCTCCCTTCCTCTATCCCTATTTCACTCTACTTATTGCTTATATGTGTTTAATAAATGTTTGGTTGTTTTCATAAAACCTGTCTCGATTAATATTCATTGTTGCTGGTTATGTAACAGTTTCAATGTGATTACATTGAAATTTGCTGTAAATTTGCATATATCATGCCTTAGTGAGAGAAAGAGGGTTCCCAAATCTTCATTGAGCAGAGCAATCGAATTGTACATCTCCAAAGCCAATCAAACTGAAATAATTGAGCAAGAATTATGAGTAAACAGCAGAATTGTGTGGATAATTCAGTGTCAATAAATGCCATTATTACAAAAGGAAGGGGAGAATGATTAGATTGTAAAGTGTGATACAAAGTCAAAGGGAAAATTTTTAAAACCTGCAATAAAAGTTAAAACTATGAGATATTCCTATTATAATTAACTTTCAAACACCAAAGGTTTAATGCAAGTAATTAATCTTTTAAAAACTCATTCAAATGTACTAAATATATAACTTTATGTTGTCAATGTCCAATTCCAAGCGAAGTTGGAGGTGACATTGGATGCACATCAACTCTGGCAGAGTTTGCAGGACATTACTTTCTACGAAGCAAAACACAATATCATGAATGGGAGTGATGCTTCATTACCAGATGAGCTCAATGCCTTTTATGCCTGCTCTGAAAGGGAGAAATATAACTACACCTGTGAAGATCCCTGCTGCTCCCAGCGACCCTGGGATCTGTCTCGGAGGCCAATGTCAAGCTGTTTTTCCCTCACAAGGTGGCAGGCCCCAAAGCAGTACAGTGTCAACCTAATGGCGGGTGTATCCAGGGACATTTTCAACCTCTCTCTGCTATAGTCAGAAGTTTCCACCTGCTTTAAAAGGGCATTAATTGCAGTGAAGAGCAGTGTGAGCTGCTGCAACGTCCATCATCCAGCAGCACTCACATCTACTGTGATGAAATGCTTTGAGAAGTTGGTCATGGCTAGCATCAGCTCCTGCCTCATCAAATACCTGGACCCACTGCAACTTCCCCTTTACCACAAAAGATCTACAGCAGACACAACCTCAATGGCTCTTCATGCGGCCTTAGACCACCTGGACAACACAAACACCTATGTCAGAATGCTTTTCATTGAACGCAGCGTTTAACACCATCATTCCTACAGTCCAGATCAAAAAGCATCAGAATCTGGGCCTCTGTACTTCCCTCTGCAACTTTTCCCCCAACTTCCTCACCAGAAGACTACAGTCTCTGCGGATTGTTATTAATATCTCCTCCTCGCTGATGATCAGCACTGGTGCATATCAGGGGTGTGTGCTTAGCCCACTGCTCTATTCTCTTCCCATATCTGTGACAGTGTGGCTCGGCATAGCTCAAATGCCATCTATAAATCTGCTGATGATGCAATCATTGTTGACAAAATCTCAGATGGAGACGAGAGGGCATACACGAGCATGATGTACCAGCTAGTTGAGTGGTACCGTGGCAACAACCTTTCACTCAATGTCAGTAAAATGAAAGAACTGATTGTGGACTTCAGAAAGGGTAGGATGAGAAAACACACACCAATTATCATATAGGGAGACCAGAAGTGGAGACAGTGAGCAATTTCAAGTTCCAGGTTGTCAAGATCTCTGAGGATCTAACCTGGTCCCATCATATCAATGCAACTATAAAGATGGCAAGCAAGCCAGCGGCTATATTTCATCAGGAGTTTGAGGAGATTTGGTTTGTCACCCGAGTCACTGAAAAACTTCTACAGATGTACTGTGGAGAGCATTCTGACAGGCTACATCACTACCTGGTATGTGGTGGGGGTGGGGGGGGGAGCTACTGCACAGGATTGAAAGCTACAGAAAGTTGTAAAATTAGTCAGCTTCATCATGGTACTAGCCTTCAGATTACCCAAGACATCCACAAGAAGTGGTGTTTCAGGATACTCATCACCCAGGACATGTGTTCTTCTCATTGTTACCATCCGGTAGGAGGTACAGAAGCCTGAAGGCACACATTCAGTGATTCAGGAACAGCTTCTTCCCCTCTGCCATCCGATTCCTAAATGGATATTGAACCCAAGAACATTATCACTTTTATTATTTTATGTTTTTGCTCTATCTTAATCATTTAATGTACATATACAGTGGCATGCAGAAGTTTGTGTACCCCGGTCAAAATTTCTGTTACTGTAAATAGCTGAGCGATTAGAAGATGACCTGATTTCCAAAAGGCATAAAGTTAAAGATGACACATTTCTTTAATATTTTAAGCAAGATTACTTTTTTATTTCCATCTTATACAGTCTCAAAATAACAAAAAAAGAAAAGGGCCTGAAGCAAAAGTTTGGGCACCCTGCATGGTCAGTACTTAGTAACACCCCCTTTGGCATGTATCACAGCTTGTAAATGTTTTCTGTAGCCAGCTAAGGGTCTTTCAATTCATGTTTGGGGGATTTTCGCCCATTCTCCCTTGCAAAAGGCTTCTAGTTCTGTGAGATTCTTGGGCCATCTTGCATGCACTGCTTTTGAGGTCTATTCACAGATTTTTGATGATGTTTAGATCGGAGGACTGTGAGGACCATGGCAAAACTTTCAGCTTGTGCCTCTTGAGGTAGTCCATTGTGGATTTTGAGGTGTGTTTAGGATCATTATCCTGTTGTAGAAGCCATTCCCTTTTCATCTTCAGCTTTTTTACAGATGGTGTGACGTTTGCTTCCAGAATTTGCTGGTATTTAATTGAATTCCTTCTTACCCCTACCATTGAAGTGTTCCCCATGCCACT
This sequence comes from Mobula birostris, assembly GCF_030028105.1. NCBI lineage: Eukaryota > Metazoa > Chordata > Chondrichthyes > Myliobatiformes > Myliobatidae > Mobula > Mobula birostris. The sequence goes on from NC_092373.1 coordinate 48,849,456, forward strand.
GGCTGCAGCACAAGCCCAAAGCATGATCGATCCACCCCTGTGCTTAACAGTTGGAAAGGTGTTCTTCTCATGAAATTCTGCACCCTTTTTTCTCCAAACATACCTTTGTTCATTACGGCCAAAAAGTTCTATTTTAACTTCATCAGTCCACAGGACTTGTTTCCAAAATGCATCAGGCTTGTTTAGATGTTCCTTTGTAAACTTCTGATGCTGAATTTTGTGGTAAGGACGCAAGAAGAGTTTTCTTCTGATGACTCTTCCATGAAGGTCATATTCGCACAGTAGAACAGTGCACCACCACTCCAGAGTCTGCTAAATCTTCCTGAAGGTCTTTTGCAGTCAAACGGGGGTTCTGATTTGCCTTTCTAGTAATTCTACGAGCAGTTCTCTTGGAAAATTTTCTTGGTCTTCCAGACCTCAACTTGACCTCCACTGTTTCTGTAACTGCCATTTCTTAATTACATTACAAACTGAGGAAACGGCTACCTGAAAACGCTTTGCTATCTTCTCATAGCCTTCTCCTGCTTTGTTGACATCATTTATTTTAATTTCAGAGTGCTTAGCAGCTGCTTAGAGGAGCTCATGGCTGCTGATTGTTGGGACAAGGTTTGAGGAGTCAGGATATTTATAAAGCTTTGAAATCTGCATCACCTGGCCTTTCCTAACGATGATAGTGAACAAGCCATAGCCCTAACAAGCTAATTAAGGTCTGAGACCTTGGTAAAAATTATCTGAGAGCTCAAATCTCTTGGGGTGCCCAAACTTTTGCATGGTGTTCCTTTCCGTTTTTTCAGTCTAAAATTGTACAAAACAAAAATAATATACTAATCTTGCTTAGAATGTTGAAAAGAATATTTCATCTTTAACTTTATGACTTTTGGAGATCAGTTCATCTTCTACTGACTTAACTATTCACAGTAACAGAAATTTTAACCAGGAGTGCCCAAACTTTTGCATATGACTGTATATACTTATAGTAATTGACTTATTTTTTCTATATTATTACAGAAGCATAGAAACATAGAAAATAGGTGCAGGAGTAGGCCATTCGGCCCTCCGAGCCTGCACCGCCATGTATTATGATCATGGCTGATCATCCAACTCAGAACCCTGCACCAGCCTTCCCTCCATACCCCCAATCCCCGTAGCCATAAGGGCCATATCTAACTCCCTCTTAAGCATAGGCAATGAACTGGCCTCAACTGTTTCCTGTGGCACAGAATTCCACAGATTCACCACTCTCTGTGTGAAGAAGCTTTTCCCTAATCTCAGTCCTAAAAGGCCTCCCCTTTATCCTCAAACTGTGACCCCTCGTTCTGGACTTCCTCAACATCGGGAACAATCTTCCTGCCTGTCCAATCCCTTTAGGATTTTATACGTTTCAATCAGATCCCCCCTCAATCTTCTAAATTCCAACGAGTACAAGCCTAGTTCATCCAGTCTTTCTTCATATGAAAGTCCTGCCATACCAGGAATCAATCTGGTGAACCTTCTTTGTACTCCCTCTATGGCAAGGATGTCTTTCCTCAGATTAGGGGACCAAAACTGCACACAATACTCCAGGTGTGGTCTCACCAAGGCCTTGTACAACTGCAGTAGTACCTCCCTGCTCCTGTACTCGAATCCTCTCGCTATAAATGCCAGCATACCATTTGCCTTTTTCACCACCTGCTGTACCTGCATGCCCACTTTTAATGACTGGTGTATAATGACACCCAGGTCTCATTGCACCTCCCCTTTTCCTAATCGGCCACCATTCAGATAATAATCTGTTTTCCTATTTTTGCCACCAAAGTGGATAACTTCACATTTATCCACATTAAATTGCATCTGCCATGAATTTGCCCACTCACCCAACCTATCCAAGTCACCCTGCATCCTCTAAGCATCCTCCTCACAGCTAACACTGCCGCCCAGCTTCGTGTCATTCGCAAACTTGGAGATGCTGCATTTAATTCCCTCATCCAAGTCATTAATATATATTGTAAAAAACTGGGGTCCCAGCACTGAGCCTTGCGGTACCCCACTAGTCACTGCCTGCCATTCTGAAAATGTCCCGTTTATTCCCACTCTTTGCTTCGTCTGCTAACCAATTGTTTATCCACATCAATACCTTACCCCCAATACCGTGTGCTTTAAGTTTGCACACTAATCTCCTGTGTGGGACCTTGTCAAAAGCCTTTTGAAAATCCAAATATACCACATACACTGGTTCTCCCCTATCCACTCTACTAGTTACATCCTCAAAAAATTCTATGAGATTCGTCAGACATGATTTTCCTTTCACAAATCCATGCTGACTTTGTCCAATGATTTCACCGGCTAACCGGTCTATAATTCCCCAGTTTCTCTCTTCCTCCTTTTTTAAAAAGTGGGGTTACATTAGCCACCCTCCAATCCTCAGGAACTAGTCCAGGATCTAACGAGTTTTGAAAAATTATCACTAATGCATTATGTATTGCATCGTACTGCTACTAAGTTAACAAATTTCACAACATATGCAGGTGATAATAAACCTGATTCTGATTGTGATTCTTTGTTCTGTTTTCTTTTTCCCACTACTGTATCATCCTTAGAATCAGTAGTTAAATGCTGCTGGAAATAACATCCACTGCTTAAAGGCAACAATGATAAAAAACATAGCGTGTTAAACAATTTCATGATTATTATTTGATTAGAACACACTTGACTGCCTCTGTGAGCTATCAGGTAGCTGGGAAAAGTTGACTTCAAATATAGGGAGTATTCTCATTTGACCTCCACGGTTAAAACAACCTTATTGCCATCTTATTTGAAATTACTGTAATAGACTGTATCTGTTGTTCATAATGATTACATGTGTCTGACTGAAGAAGGAAGAACTCCAGGTACTGAAAAATATCTATTCACCGAAAGAGTGAATCAGAGCTAATTTGATCAAGAAATTTAATCCTTGCCGATGTTCCTGCCTCTGTAGGACAAATTGCTACCATCATCCCAAATGCAACTGTCTAAATTAACACAAATTAAGTTTCAAACAAGATTCTTCTGGTCTCAACAAGCTAAACTAACAAAGCATCTAAATAGTTTTTCCTTGGAAATTCTAAATCTATTACATAGCACCACAAAATTTTTTCCCAAAGGAAGATTAACTGTGTGAATATAACTTCCATACACAAAATAGTCATAAAATGCCAAAGAATAAAAGATAGTTATCTTACACTGGAGAAAACAAGTATAGTAAAACTGGTCTGTATTTAAAGTTCTCGGAAATTACACTTATTGAGATTGAAGAAGGTTTTCCCACAAAGTTCTAATGATATCTGTGCCAAGAACGTTCCCTTTCAAAATGCCTACTGTTTAAGAGAATCCAGGTAGCACATTCTGTAATTTTCTCATATTTCCTAAAAACAGAAAAGCAGGCCATTTGGCCCCTCAACTCTATGTCGAATCCCTGAGCCATCCCATTGATTCTCCTCCCCAACTCACTTCCCTGGAAAGTATTCTCTCACATATCCAAACCAAATTCCCACTCACCTGCCTCCAGGGCAATACATAACATCAAAATACGAACTGCTAGAGGACCTCAGCAAATCAAACAGATCTGTGGAGGGAAATGGACAGTTGACATTTTGGGTAGAAGCTCTTCAGTTGGACTGGTCCATTGTTGACTGTAATTGTTATATGGTTATATGGTCAGATGCTGCTTGATCTGCTGAGTTTCTCCAGCAGCTCGATTCTTGCTTCAGATTCTAGAAACTGCAGTCTCTTCTGTCTCTGTAATTTACAATAACCAACTAAACTACTAACCGGCACACCTCTGGGATATGTGAGGAAACCAGATCACACTCACAAGGTTACAGAGAGAATGAGTAAACTCAATGCAGACAGCTGGAGCTATGAGACTGCACGACTACACCTGCTACACTACTGATGTTATCAAGTTTGCTAATCAGCCAGTAAAGGATCACACAGAATGAATAACAGGAAGGAAAGGGCACTGGTCTTAATATTTAACACTGTCAATTCTTATTGAAGATTCTAGCATGCACAATGATCAAATGGATCTGAAATGCCACTTTTATGCTTTCACATCCAATATGGAGGAATTACAATATACATAAAATTATGTTTTGTGCCACATATTTTGCATAAGGGTTATTATGACTTAATAGACCTATGTAAACTATCTTAGATTCCATTGCAGAAGGCATAATTTTCAGAGTATTGAGCAAGACTGGGTCAAGTTGAGCTTAAGTTCACATCACATCTGGAGACTACAAGCACAAAACGTGAGGAGAACCTAATCATTGCCAGCAAATTGAAGGTTTTCACATTAAATTATGCAGCAACAGGAATACCACAGTTGCCATCCAGCTCACAGCGTAGTGATGGCAAGTGTTGCTGGCTTCATCATCATTGCCGTATCAAAATCTGGACCATTTTGCTTTGAAGAAAGCTGACTCAAGCCTCTTACTAAATATAGCTATTAGAGACTGATTATGACTTTAGTAACTCTGATTGACTGCTATTACTTCATTAAAATAAAATACATTTAATCTCACAAATAATTAACCACTTAAAAATAGGGCACTTGATACAGTTAATGCACTTGTCCCACTCTCATCAGGGAGGAGACTATGTAGCAACCACATTAGGATCTCCAGGCTTACAAACAGTTCCTTCCCCAAGCAGTAAGACTGATCAGCACCTCCACTGCGCCCGGTGCTCCCAGTGCAGCCTTCTATATATTGGCGAGACCCGATGCAGGCTGGGAGACCATTTCGCTGAACACCTACGCTCTGTCCGCCAGAGAAAGCAAGATTTCCCAGTGGCCACACATTTTAATTCCACGTCCCATTCCCATTCTGATATGTCTATCCATGGCCTCCTCTACTGTTAAGATGAAGCCACACTCAGGTTGAAGGAACAACACCTTATATTCCGTCTGGGTAGCCTCCAACCTGATGGCATGAACATTGACTTCTCTAACTTCCGTTAATGCCCCTCCTCCCCTTCACACTCCAACCCTTATTTATTTATTTAATATATTTTTTTATTAATTCCCACCCCCTGTTTTTCTCTCTCTCTCTTTTTTCTCCCTGTGTCCCCCTCACTGTAACTCCTTGCCTGCTCTCCACCCTCTGGGCTCCCCCCCACCCCTTCTCTCTCTCCCCGGGCTTCCCGTCCTATGATCCTTTCTCTTCTCCAGTCTGGCATCCCTTTTGCCAATCAACTGTCCAGCTCTTAGATCCACCCCTCCCCTCCTGTCTTCTCCTATCATTTTGGATCTTCCCCTTCCCCTCCTACTTTTGGATCTCCCCCTCCCCCCTTACTATCTCTTCTCTCAGTTAGTCCTGACAAAGGGTCCCGACCCAAAACGTCGACTGTACCTCTTCCTATAGATGCTGTCTGGCCTGTTGCGTTCACCAGCATTTTTTTATGTGTGGAGCACCTCCACTTACTAACCCGCCACTGCTACTTTGTCATTTCCTGTCTGTCACCTGAGGTGAAGACACTCCTGTACCTAGCATCACTTATGGACATACAATCAATGTACTGTATATATTATCTTATGTTTTTATATTTATTGTGTTCTTTACCTTATTGAGCTTTTTTATGCAGACTCGGATCCAGAGTACCAATTATTTCATTCTCCTTTACTCTTGTGTACTGGAAATGATATTAAACAATCTTAATTCTTGAATATGTTTCTCAATTCAACACCATAAAATACTGAAAACTTTGACAATAGTTGAACTGATGTCATTGTCATCTGAAACAAACAACTTTGAAATGTTTTGTTTCTGAAAAAATATATACTCTTATTGTGCTTAACTGAAGTTTGACATCCATTTTAATAAATGGGATATTTTTTCCTATTATATGTTAGGGCAAAATATGTATCTCATGGCATCTTCCCTATCATTTTTCCCTTTATCCTAAAATATGTACACAAATAGAAGGTGTTCCTGGTTTTATTTTGGAATAAATCTAGTGGAATTAGGAAAGAACATAGAAATACCATGGATATTCATGGTATTTCTGTGTCTGACCAACATGTTATTGCATTTGTTACATTGATATCTAGGAGGGCTATTTTGTTGAAGTGGAAGGATACATCAGCTCCCACTTTGTCACAATGGTTCTCTCAATTGATGCTGTGTCTTAGTTTGGAGAAAATTAGAAGTCGAACCTTTGAACCTTTACTTGATTTTAAGAAAAAATGGGGCTTATTTGCTCGTTATTACCATTTGAGCTAATTGATAGATTTTTTCCACGATCTAATTGCAAATTTTTTGCTATATTTTCTTTTCTTGCTGGTGGTTTGATGTTTACTTTTAGAAGTTTTTTGTATGACACATGGCTCCGGGGTTGTACACCTAATGGGTTTTTTTCTCACTTTTTCTGCATAGTAGGTTTTTTTTCTTATTACAATTTCTTTTTCAATCTTTAAGATAATGTCTTTTTTGAGACATTGTAAGTGTTGTTACTTCAATGTACTCATGTTATTCCTTTTGTATAATATAACAATAAAGAGATTTGAAAAGAAAGAAAGAATTAGAAAAGAATACTGGGCACTTACTCCTTTTAGAAGAATGAGAAGGTATCCCATTGAAACATGCAAAATTCTTACAGACATAGAAAAAGTAGATGTAGGAATGATACTGTTATAGATGAGATGCTTAGATCAAGAGGTCAGAATTTCAAATTAACAAGTTATGTATTCAGAAATAAAAGATATTTCTTCACCAGAAAGTCTTGAGACTCCAGAAAATCCTACCAAAGAGGCTCCATCACTGACAGATTTTTGGATATTAAGACAATCATTGGAAAGGAAGTGCCACCGAGGTAAAAGATTACCCACTATCCTATTGAGTGAAGAGACACAATTGGCTAAATGGCTTACAGCTGACTCTTTTTCTTATGAATCATGCATCAAATGCAAACATAAAGCAAATGGCAGAATAAGATCTGTTACTACAACTTAGCATTGGACAATGTGTTCAATTTGCAGATCAGGTCATAATAAATGTAAATCATATGGCTCAAATTTACTTCCAATTTTACTATTTTATTAGTGAACAACAAAACCAGTGGGAGGTGAAATGTGGACTAAACAACTGACAGCTGATACACTTCTACAGGATGATTTCATTCCTGAATTTTCAGTCCTTGAATTACCAAAACGGGAGGAAGTCTGTTTTACCCCAAAGAACACCAAAAGAAAATCTGACCTGAAATTGCCTTCTTCGCAGAAAAGGAGGGTAATAAAATTCAGGGACACATCTGTGTTCTAATGCTTTCTATTATACTGCTGATTTAAGGCAGTATGAGGTCCACCTTGCTACCATTTAATACTTTGGTTAGTGAAAATATGAACACCAACTGCTCCATCTAACCTATCACCCCACTGCCAAACTAGTTTAAAGCCTAAGCAACACACAAAAAGCTGGAGGAATTCAGGAGGTCAGTCAGCATCTATGGAAGAGAGGAACCAGTTGACATTTTGGGGCCAAGACCCTTCTTCAGGACTGAGAAGGAAGGAGGAAGATGCCAGAATAAAAAGGTGGGGGGGGGGGTGATGGGAGGGGAAAGAGGCATACTGGAAGATGATAGGTGAAGCCAGGTGGGTGGGAAAGGTCAAGGGCTGGAAAAGAATGAATTAGATTGGAGAGGAGAGTGGACAATAGGAGAATGGGAAAGAGGAGAGGGCAGAGAGGGAAGAAATTGGCAGGTGAGAGGAAGTGAAAGGTCAGTGTGGTAATGATTCTTTAAGTTGATCTCAGTAGGTATTTAAAAGTTTCCTAATCTTCTATCTTCCAATATTTTTTTGCTTTGTTGTATGCCCTCTCTTTTGCTTTTACTTCCCTTGTCAGCTATGGCATGGTTGTTCTATTTTGCCATTTGAGTATTTCTTCAACTTTGGAATACATCTATCCAGTACTATCCTCAGTTTTCCCAGAAACTCAAGCCATTGCTGCTTTGCTGTCATCCTTGCCAGCATTTTCTTCAAATTTACTTTGGCTAACTCCTCTCTCATACCACTGTAATTTCCTTTACTCCACTGAAATACTGTTACGTCAGACTTTACTTTCTCCCTATCAAATTTCAAATTAAACTCAGTCATATTGTGTTCACTGCCTCCAAAGAGTTCTTTTACCTTAAGCTCCCTAATTGCTTCCGATTCATTACATAACACTCAATCCAGTATAGTTGATCAAAGACAACCGGCTCCAAAGAAGCTACCTCACTCTCTTGAGATCCATTACCAACATTATTTTCCCCATCAACCTGCACGTTGACATCTCCCATGACGTTGCCCTTTTCTATTTCTTGTAATCTGTGATCCACATCCCAACTACTGTTCGGAGGCCTGTATATAATTGTCATCAGGGTCCTTTTACCCTTGCAATTTCTTAACTCAACCCACAAGGATTCAACAACTATGACACATCTTCCTCCTGATTTGATGCCATTCTTTATCAGCAGAGCCACGCCACCCCCTCTGCCTACCTTCCTATCCCTCTGCTACAATGTGTAACCTTGGACATTCTGCTCCCAGCCATCCTTCAGCCATGATTCAGTGATGGTCACAACACCATACTTGACAATCTGTAAAAGTGCAACAAGATCATTCACCTTATTTCTTATACTCTGTGCATTGAGATGTATCACTTTGAGTACTGTCTTTGCCACCCGTTTTGATTCTGCATCCCTAATGCACTGATACTTATCATGCTGGCTGCAATTTTGTCCTATCATCTGCCTAAACAACGGAACAACATTAGCTATCCTCCAGTCGTCTGGCACCTCATCTGTAGCAAAGGACATTTTAAGTATCTCTGCTAGGGCCCCTGTAATTTCTGTATTAGCCTCCCGCAGGTTCCAAGAGAACACCTTGTCAAGCCGTGGGGATTTATCCACCCAAGACATCAAGCACTTTCTCCTCTGAGTCTGTGGTCCCTGACCTCACTGCTACTTTGCCTCACTTCAGTAGACTCTGTGCCATGCATAGATGACCAATGTGATCTTTCACAGGAGCAACTTAGCCCTATTCTATCCTTTTACTCTTAATATATCTGCAGAAGCCCTTGGGATTCTCCTTCACCTTGTCTGCTAGAGAAACTCATGCTTCCTTTTAGCCCACTTGATTTCCTTCTAAACTGTTCTCTTGCATTTCTTATACCCCTCAAGTACCTCATTTGCTCCTTCCTCCTTCCTCCTGCTGTGCACCTCCTTCTTTTTCTTAACAAGGAACTCAATATCTCTCAAAAACCACTGTTCCCTAATCTGTTATCTTTGCCTTTTATTCTGACAGGAACTTACAAACTCTACACTCTCAAAATTTCCCTGTTGAAGACCTCCCACTTATGAAGTAAACCTGTGCCAGAAAACAACCTGACCTAATCCACAGCTGACAGGTCCTTTCAAATACCATCAAAATTGGCCTTTCTTCAATTTAGAATCTCAACCCAAGGAATGGATTTATACTTTTCCATAATTATCGTGAAACTAATGGTAATATGATCACTAGATGCAAAGTGTTCACCCACACAAACTTCTGTCACCTGCCTTGTCTCTTTGCCAAATAGGAGATCCAGTATGGCACTCTCTCTACTTGGAATCTCTATGTACTGATTAAGGAATGTTTCCTGAACACACTTGACAAATTCTATCCCATCCAGCACTTTTACAGAATGGGAGCCCTGTCAACATGTGGAAAGCTAAAATCACATATTATCACAACCTTATGTTTTTTGCAACAGTCTGCGATCTCTCTACAAATTTACTCCTCTAAATCCCATGGACTGGTGGATGGTCTGTAATATAATCACATTAAAGTGGTCTATGAGTCTGTGGTGGCCAGTGCTATCATGTTTGCTGTTGTGTGCTGGGGAAGCAGGCTGAGGGTAGCAGACACCAACAGGATTAACAAACTCATTCGTAAGGCCAGTGATGTTGTGGGGATGGAACTGGACTCTCTGACGGTGGTGTCTGAAAAGAGGATGCTGTCCAAGTTGCATGCCATCTTGGACAATATCTCCCATCCACTACATAATGTACTGGGTGGGCACAGGAGTACATTCAGCCAGAGACTCATTCCACCGAGATGCAACACTGAGCATCATAGGAAGTCATTCCTGCCTGTGGCCATCAAACTTTACAACTCCTCCCTTGGAGGGTCAGACACCCTGAGCCAATAGGCTGGTCCTGGACTTATTTCCAGGCATAATTTACATATTACTATTTAACTATTTATGGTTTTATTACTACTTATTATTTATGGTGCAACTGTAACGTAAACCAATTTCCCCGGGATCAATAAAGTATGACTATAACTATGACATCCCTTTCTTATTCCTCAGTTCCATCCATATAGCCTCAGTAGGGGACCTCTCCAGTCTGTCCTGTTTGAGTACCAGAATGACATTTTCCTTGACTAGTAATGCCATCTCTCCCACTTTAATCTCTCCCGCTCTATCAGGTCTAAAATAATGAAACCCTAGAACACTGAGCTGCTGGTCCTGCCTTTCCTGCAACCAAGTCTCACTAATGGCCACAATGTCATAATTTCACATGCTAATCATGCCCTAAGCTTATCCACCTTTCTTATAAAACTCCTTGCATTGAAAAATACACAATTCAGAACATTAGTCCCACCATGCTCAATCTTTGGATTCCTGACTTTGTATATAGGCTCAACAGTACTTTTCCCCACTCCACTCTCTGCTCTGGCACTCTGATTCCCATTCCCCTGGAGATCTAGTTTAATGCTCTCCCTCCCCCATATTGCACTAACAAAACTTCCCACAAAGATATTAGTCCCCCTCCAATTCAGGTACAAGCCATCCTTTCTGCATATGTCCCAATTTCCCTGGAAGATTGTGCTGCACAAAACAAAAAAAAATTATCATATTTCAGGGCATAGGGAAAAATTCAGTAATATGTAGTGAACACATGATATATTATACACAACTTTTGTCCCCTTATTCTGAAATTTGGTCTGAATCAACAGAGCAGAAATTTGGAAGTGGAGTTCAATGTGCGTACGCTGTTAATATTGTGACCAAGGATGGTTTTCTAATTTTCTGAAAATTCTAAAGCTTTATAAAGAAGTCAGCTTTGACAAAATGAATTGCCTGCTGAATGTGTTTTGAAATGTAAACTACATTTGCATTCGAAACCTTTCAAATCCAGAAACAACCAATGGATCCTTAAATGTCAAGTATTCAACTGACAGATTAGACTGCAGGACAATAGTGAGGCAAATCTAGGTTTACGTTAACTAAAATTTTCTGTAAACCAGACATGAACCTTTGGCGTTTTGAATACTCCAAGACAATTTAAGTCAAAGTCAAGCATCGAAAAAATGTAAAACTTTTCCTGACAATGAAAAATAGTACAAAAGCTTCTAGAATCTGAAGGTTAACAATTGTTTTGCATATAGGCACTCAAGCCTATTAAGTGTTCTTCTTTCTTCAGTTGGCTCAGTAACAATTGTACTGAAATGTGCACATTGACCTTAGCTGGCCTTTAACAGAGTTTTTTGTTTTACTCCCACTTAACTGTTTCTTCATCATCTAACTGCCATGTTGGTTGTGAAAATGAAAGTGAGTCCCCTCCCTGGGGTGAGCTGTATATGATAAATTCTAAAACTCAGCACAGTAGCAACTGTCTGTCTGAATAGACAGGAAGGTCATTGGAAAGGTCCACCATCGCCAGTAAAGGCAAGGTTTATCTTCATTATGCCCCGCAGTGCCAGGGGACTTAATGGGCTGGGCTCCTATCAGGAAACCCATAGGTTGAGATCCTGGAAAGGAAAGTGCCTTCCGTTGGGGAACTGAAGCTGAACTCAGAGGAAATGCAGTAAGATACTGCATCCTCTACTAAAACATTCAAATTTCATTCTACACAGTGAAATCATTTCTTTAAAAAGGATTAAGGGCATGCAAGTGCTAAATTATTTAATGCTTCACAGTATATACTCATCACCTTTTGAAACCTCAAATAAATTAGCAGCACAGTTCAATCTTATAAAATTATGGGCAAAATGAGCTGGTAATATCAGAATTGTATTAATTTTGTGCATTGTTAACTTGAAGCTGACAATACATTATATATAAAAAAACCAACAGGAATTCTGCAGATGCTGGAAATTCAAGCAACACACACAAAAGTTGCTGGTGAACACAGCAGGCCAGGCAGCATATCTCTAGGAAGAGGTGCAGTCGACGTCTCAGGCTAAGACCCTTCATCAGGACTAACTGAAGGAAGAGCCTTCTTTCCTTCAGTTAGTCCTGACGAAGGGTCTTGGCCTGAAACGTCGACTGCACCTCTTCCTAGAGATGCTGCCTGGAATACATTATATAAAGCCGTTCTATGTGGTAAATCAAACATTTGAATCTGTTAAGTCTGCAATGTATCTTTTTGAGCTGAAATGCACACAGAAACCTTAACTTAGCATGTTTTGTGAAGATTTTGTCTAATTAATGCAGTTTTGAAATTTAACCTGTATAGTTATAGATAATATTCAGAAGTTATGAAGACTTTCTCAAAAAGAAGGAAAATCTCATTTCGTCTATGTTCCATTGAAAATCCTGATGATCTTTTACTGAATTCCTAAGTCACTTAAATATGCAATGACTCTATGAACGTCATTGATATATGTGTGTGTTTACATAAGTTACAATTTACTCAAAAGTCTATCAATATAGATATGCAGAACTGTCATCTTCTTACACTATTAGTAGTTATACTTAAACGTCAAGATAAATAACATTGAAAATGTTGACTTTCGGAATAGCTGTACCATTATGTACTATGATCCTTTAAAATAATATCAGAACACACATAACCCACACTGGTGGTGATTAAGATATGAACATTGCAAAAACTATTAAGCATTGTCAATGGCAAAGTACAAGCACTTGCCATTAATCCATTGTTTTCTGTTGCCTGTCTCTTCATTAGCTAATTTTTCTCTAAGTGTTTTTTATAATTTATTTCCTCTCGTGCCATTCATTCTTGTCCTGTCTGTTCCATTTTCATCTTGCTGGTGTGAACACCAAGATATATAGCTGTGAAATGGCCCTTCAACTCATTAACAACTCCACCTCTTCACAACATAAATATTAATAACGTATTTGATGGGTTTGCAGAAAGTAAAATCAGCTCAGAAGTGTTCTATAAAAAAAATCACTCTTACAGACCCACAAGATCTCTGAGTTGAGAATTTTTGTGCCATTAGTGGCATGAACAAATCAAGAATAATAAACTTGTGCACATAGTATAGTTTATAGTAGATGCACCTTTGCCAGCAGGATTTGTTCATTATCCTTGATGCACAATGATGTTAAGAATTGGGACAATATCAGTCTTCTCCTTGCATTTGGCCCAAAATTCAATCATGGCAACATCCATTTACCATCAAAATCCTACAGAAACTGGGGAGAGTAAAATTTAAACCCATTTGCTCAAGTGCTATTTTAACATGATTTTGAGATATACACAGAGACTCTCTGATAATGTTGCACTGTAACAGGCTAACATATAAAAATCAGAGCCACAGGTATTTAGACAGGATAACCAACCATCTCCCCCCACCCAACCCCACCTAACCCCACCTCACGGAGATGGAATTGCAAGAAAAACACCAAGTTCATTGTATGCATACAACCGGGGTTGTGAGTTGGTTCCAAACATGCAGGTCCAATATTGTAATTCACTCGTGACAAGGAGTATATTGGGGCTGTAATAGGTCATATAGAAGATGAATTTAGCAAGGGAAATTAAGATGGCATAGACTGGGCTCCAAAATTTTCAAGGCAAAATCTGTAAAACAAATACTTAATTTGTCTTTGTCTTCACAGGAAACCTTCAGTAAATTGTAGAGAACCACAGGTCCAGAGTGAAAGACCTTGACGGATGTGCAGTGGAGAGCATTGTAACATGCTGCATCACTGTATGCTATGGTAAATGCACTGCAGAGGACAGAAAGGCTCGACAATGGGTCGTTAAAACTGCTCAGTGCATCGTTAGCACCAGTCTACCACTTATCAAGGACATATATACAGAAAGCTGCCACGAAACCAGTTCAAAGTAAATTTATTATCAAAGTACATATATATCACCATATACAACTCTGAAATTTCTTTTTTTGTGGGCATTCACAGTAACACTAAGCAGCACAATAGAATCAATGAAAGACCATATCCAACATGGCGAACAAACAGAAGACAACAAGCTGTGCAAATCCAATTTTTTTTTAAAAACTGATAATAATATATAAATAAGTAATAAATATTGATAACATGAAATGAAGAGCACTTGAATTTGAGTCCATAGGTTGTGGGAACAGTGCAGTTTCCCACAGTCGACAGATTGTTTCCCACAACCTATGGACTTTAGATGGGGCAAGTGAAGTTCAGTGAAGTTATCCCCACTGATTCAAGAGCCTGCAGGTTGAGGGGTAATAACTGATCTTGAACCTGGTGGTGTGGGTTTGTAGTCTCCTGTACGTTCTTCCTGACTGCAGTATCAAGAACAGAACATGGCCTGAGTGGTGGGGGTCCTCGATGATGGATGCTGCTTTCCTGCAACACCACTGTATATAGATGTTCTCAATTGTGGGGGATGGCTTTACCCATGATGAACTGGGCCATATACAATACTTCTTGTAGGAGTTTTTGTTTGAAGGCATTGGTGTTTCCATACCAGGCCATGATTCAACCATTCAATATACTCTCCACCACATATGTGTAGAAGTTTGTCAAAGTTTTAGGTGTCATGCCAAATCTTTGTAAACTTCTAGGAACTGGAGATGCTGCTGTGCTTTCTTTGTAATTGCACTTACATGCTAGCCCAAGACAGATCTCTGAAATGATAACACCAATGAACATAAAGTTGCTGACCCTCTTCACTTCTGATTCCCTGATGAGGAATGGCTCACATACCTCCAGTTTCCTCCTCCTAAAATTAATAATCATCTCCTTGTCTTGCTGACATTGAGTAAGAAGTTGGTGTTGTGGTAACAGTTAGCCAAATTATCAATCTCCCTCCTATTTGCTGATTCATCGCCACCTTTGGCCAATGACAGTGGTGTCAACAGCAAACTTAAATATAGCATTGGAGATGTGCATATCCTCACAATCACATGTATAAAGCAGGTAGAACAGGGGGCTAAACACACAGCTTTGTGGTGCACCTGTTTTGATGGAGATTGGAGTCATACAGACATGGAGACATAGAGTACAGAAATAGGTCCTTCAGCTATCTAATCCTTCCTGAAACTATTTAAACTATTTACCCCCATTGACCTGCACCAGGGCCATAGTCCTCCATATCTCTATTATCTATGTACCTATCCAAACTTCTCTTAAATATTGAAATCGAGCTTGCATGCACCACTTGTACTTCAAGTTCATTCTACACTCTTAAGACCTTTTGACTGAAGAAGCTTTCCCTCATATTACCCTTAAATTTCTCACCTTTTGCCCTTAACGCAAGACCCCTGGTTGTAGTTCCACCCAACCTCAGTGGAAAAAGTCTGCTTGCATAAACCCTATCTATGCCCCTCATAATTTGTTTAGCTTTTGGTCATAAATGGGAGTCAGCTTTCATGTCTTAAAATTAAAAGAAAGCAGTAATCAGCTTGAAGTTAAAAACACAGCTTTGCATACAATTTCTGTATATACAATAGCAGATGCTCTGGTTGTGAGAAGTAGGCTGTAACTCACTACACCTGGTTTATTACTGCTCAAGAGTGCAGTATAAGACAATGGGTTATTTAATTTGGCTTGTTTCAAAAGAGAACAGATGACTAAGTTGCTTAGTTCAAGGAAGCTGACAGACTAGATGGACAAAATCAATTTGTAAATCAAAAAACTGATCTATAATGTTTGAAGGCTTATGTATTCAATGAATTAATTTCACAGTATTAAGTGTAAATAGCTGACATCTATGTCTCCAAACAGCTTCTTGATCATCTGTGTAAATGTCATGATGTTTGAAGTCACCCAAATGGAAGTAAAAGGGTATAAATGTAAAGAGCAGTTCAGGCTTATTAAGAAAGGGTAAGGAACAACAAAAAACCTGAAAGAAATACGGGGTGAACAAGAATCCATCCATTTGGCTTCTGTTTCTACGACAGACAATTTGTTTGTCTGGATCATTGGTTTGTCGTTTTCTAGTTTATAGGAATTATGTTTTAGAAATGCTTTGTATTTTAGGAATGTTTTTGCCTTATGTTTTAGAAATGGTTTGTAATTTGGAAATGTTTAAGATAAAAATCTTCTGTGAGTATTAAATGTGTTTTAAGAATGTTGTTTGGATCACTGAAAATAAATGAACTGCATTTTAATCTAGTTTGTTAGCTGGAAGTATCTTCTCCTTCAGAGGGAGAGGGGACCCACCACTTGAATAGTAAGTATTGGCAGCTAAATGCGCCATGTTGAATAAGCAGGGAAGTAAACTAGTCTTTGAAGATTGAGTAATTACAATATAATCTCCCTTTTGTGAGAGTACTGATGGCTAGTCATACCTGATTGGGTATAAGGTCTTCATGTGAGTTTATTACTTCAAGGTCAGAAAACCCAATACCACCACAATGCAACAGTTGCTTTAGCACATCAGACTTCCATCAAAAGAGCAACAAATTCAACTGCATAGTAGAGTATTAGAATGTATAAAATATGTTAAATGAATTAACTTATAAAAAGTCTTGAAACCTTTTGATTGAATAAAATTCAATGCGTACATATTTAGTCATGTCAGATTCAGTTACTGTTAGCATTAGATGGATTATTTTTACTGATTTAAGGTCAACATTGGTTAGTCTTTCTGATGTTGAATATTAAATTTAAAAGTAACTATTAAACCATCAAAAATAACAGGCAGTATAAATATGTCAATATTAGAAGGAAAGAGTTCAGTTTTAACAAGTGTTAAAATATCAGTTCAATTCTATGTTATAAAATTAATTTATTGGAATTTCACTTATATCACAGCAGAAGGAAAAATTGAAGTTTAATGTGGACTTATAATAGCTGAGGTACTTGTCAACTGTATTTAGCTTAAGTGCTCCAACAAATGTATGCCAGAATGGATTTCCACTACATACATCAGAGGCTTATAACACATGGAAAACGAACTAAGGTTTTTTTCACTGGATATAGATGAAAAATCAAACTGTAAATCTTTAAACTATATTTATATATTAAAGCATTACTTCTTTTTATTTCATCCATAAAAAGTTGATTGCTCCTTGGACATTGTTCCAAAAGCGCCGCCCACCATTTGTTACATCTCCTATTTAGTGATAATTCTTCACATGTTCAGCTGAGCAATATTCTTCATAACAAATGCCATTTCAATTTTTTTTTAAACACTTTGATGGTCATACCGTATTTTTCAGCATGTGTGACTCAAACTGAAGAGGAACAAGAATCTCTGATTTCTCTGAGCATCTAATATAGGGCAACAAAGCTAACTCCAGCACTCCAGATGAGTACTGAGATCCACAAAGCAGAGAGTGAATCTATGACTTCCTGATTATTACAAATTCCCGTTGTTCATTTGTTGAGGCATCAGGGAACTTTGTTTGCAGAGTTTTTAATAATATTGTATGAACTAGGTTGAATAAACTCCAGATAGAACTGATCAATCTACAAAACTGCACAGATTAAAACGAAGTACGCGTGATCTTTTAAATGCAAAATGATGTTGGGATTTCACTTCTATCATTTTGTGGTCTCTTAAAGAATAATGTATGGATTGGAAATGAATACCAGAAAAACTTAAAATAATTTAAATAAGAATGGTTAATAGGTACCAGAAATTTATATTAAACCACATTGATATTTTTCTGTTAAGTGTTTTGATAAAATGAATTGTTACTTATAAACCCTTTAACATTATAATACTCAAAGTGCAGAATTGTATTATATTTGAAGTGTTAAAAGCTGTTTAATGTCATAATACTCATAGTGCATAGTTATATTATGTTTGAAGTGTTTCCATCCAGATACTGTTCACTGTTGGCACTAATTCTGTCACTAATGAACCATAAATACCTGGTGCAATGAGAGAAAATTGCATTTAATGGTATTAATAAATGGCCACTGAACTTCAATTGGGCTATTATTGAATTGCCTCTCCTACAGCTCTGCAGGCTAAGAAAGCAAAGCTCCACTATTTGTTTACCCCATTATTTCCCTGGTCTCTCAGAATCCCTGCCCTTAGATAGCACAAAATTTCTGTCAGTGACCCACATACTGTATGTCCTGGGAACTGACTACATATTAAAGGTGGCCACTTTATTCAAACAGGCAGATGTTAAAGCTGTTCATCTTGACCCAGATGTCAGTGTCAGAAGAAAAAGGATATTAAACATTCCAATGCTATTTTCAGATGGACACCGTAAAATTAGGTCCCTTCAAATTAAAATATATAATTTTTGAATCAGTTAACATGAGGGCTCTTTTCTTTATACAATATTCCTCCCACGTTGCTGTGGCCATGATGTGAATGTTTATGCTCTCTCGTTTTCTTGTCAGTGATCAGACAATCTCATAAATGGCTGATTTAATATTCTTTCCTAAATAGGCAAATCAAACTGCAATGATATCATCAAACCTTTAGTGAAATTTCATCTAATGTCTGAATTGAAAGTCTCCTTAGTTTTTCAACCTACTTATCATGGTGGAAGGAAGAACTGGGCCCAAAAAGTTGAGTTAATCTATGTCACAGTTGTTTTCTTATTAAACAAGAAGAGCAGACATAGTCTTTGGATCCCCTAGTAGAAACATTAGACTCATATCCCCCAAGCACCCAAGTACTCTCCATTCACAGAGACTTATTGATCCTCCACAGTTATTCACTTACTTGGGTAAAATAAATCTTTAGAGTCCTGCCACAGAAAATGCCATTCTTGCTAGTTAGTGTTCCCATGAGTTTGAGGCTGGATTCATAAATTAAACATCCCAGGCCTCATCCTGCAAAGGGTCTGAGGGTTCACTCTCCGTTGATGAACCTGGCAGTAAGACTCCTTCATAAAGATCAGGTATAGCACTCTCCTCAGTCATACAGCCATACAACCACAAGCAATACTTTAGAAGCAAACAAATTGTCCCTTCACTTACAGTGAATAAGGAGTAAAACTCAAGCCAGTGGTTTGAATACAAGGAATGAGTTATGGCATGATCAATCACACTAATGTAAAGGCTGCACTGCAGGCTGGCACAGGACCAGCTCATTACATATGGTAATTACAGAAATTATGCTTTCAGTACCCAGCTCTTTCAGAGTAAAATAAGTATGCTGGAGGACGACTTCTTCTTCTTCAATCAGTAAATGTTTGAAAAATGGCCTGCAGCAACCTAGTGTGGGCGAAAAATGTTGCTGTCCTTTTATAACTACATTCCTAATTTACATTTCTAACAAAATAAAGTGGGTTCAGAGAGTGAGAGGAACATGTAATTCATTTCATAAAGGATCACGAGCTCTGAAGAATGTTTGAGCTAATGAAAGTATTGTTGTCAAGGTACTCCTGTGCTGTTCCCCAAATGTAATGCATTCATATCACAGACAGTTGGTGTTACATCTGCATACCTACAAAGGAACTAATATGCCACATTTCAATAAAGTAAATGAGTACAGTGGTTGACATTTCCACTAGTGTTCTATCAGATACATTTAAGTAACTACGCGCAAAGAAATAAGCTCCGCTATACAAGTACTTGACACAGCAAATCCATCTGGGTATTTTTCTTGTGGAACTTTCAATACATGAAGGATTATATGTTCATTGCATCATATTTTCAGTGTGTTTTCTTGTGAGGTGTAGTGGATTGTAAATAAACAGAATATACATATATATATATATTTCTGTTACTGTGAATAGCTAAGCGAGTAAAAGATTACCTGATTTCCAAAAGGCATAAAAGTTAAAGATGACACATTTCTTTATTATTGTAAGCAAGATTACTTTTTTATTTCCATCTTTTACAGTTTCAAAATAACAAAAAAGGAAAAGGGCCCGAAGCAGAAGTTTAGCACTCTGCATGGTCAGTACTTAGTAACACCCCCTTTGGTAAGTATCACAGCTTGTAAGTGCTTTCTGTAGCCAGTTAAGAGTCTTTCAATTCTTCTTTGGGGGATTTCCGCCCATTCTTCCTTGCAAAAGGCTTTTAGTTCTGTGAGATTTTTGGGCCATCTTGCATGCACTGCTCTTTTGAGGTCTATCCACAGTTTTTGGATGATGTTTAGGTCGGGGGACTGTGAAGGGCATGGCAAAACTTTCAGCTTGTGCCTCTTGAGGTAGTCCATTGTGGATTTTGAGGTGTGTTTCGGATCATTATCCTGTTGTAGAAGCCATCCGCTTTTCATCTTCAGCTTTTTTACAAATGGTGTGATGTTTGCTTCCAGAATTTGCTGGTATTTAATTGAATTCATTCTTCCCTCTACCAGTGAAATGTTCCCCATGCCACTGGCTGCAACACAAGCCCAAAGTATGATCAATCCAACCCTGTGCTTAATAGTTGGA
Organism: Mobula birostris; assembly: GCF_030028105.1. Classification (NCBI taxonomy): domain Eukaryota; kingdom Metazoa; phylum Chordata; class Chondrichthyes; order Myliobatiformes; family Myliobatidae; genus Mobula; species Mobula birostris. Next base: position 48,869,980 of record NC_092373.1, read on the forward strand.
GGTGTTCTGTTCATGAAATTCTGCACCCTTTTTTCTCCAAACATACCTTTGCTCATTGCAGCCAAAAAGTTCTATTTTAATTTCATCAGTCCACAGGACTTGTTTCCAAAATGCATCAGGCTTGTTTAGATGTTCCTTTGCAAACTTCTGATGCTGAATTTTGTGGTGAGGACACAGGAAAGGTTTTCTTCTGATGACTCTTCCATGAAGGTCATATTTGTGCAGGTGTCGCTGCACAGTAGAACAGTGTACCACCACTCCAGAGTCTGCTAAACCTTCCTGAAAGTCTTTTGCAGTCAAACGGAGGTTTTGATTTGCCTTTCTAGCAATCCTACGAGCAGTTCTCTCGGAAAGTCTTCTTGGTCTTCCAGACCTCAACTTGACATCTCCATTCCTGTAACTGCCATTTCTTAATTACATTACGAACTGAGGAAAGGGATACCTGAAAACGCTTTGCTGTCTTCTTATAGCCTTCTCCTGCTTTGTGGGCCTCATTTATTTAAATTTTCAGAGTGCTAGGCAGCTGCTTAGAGGAGCCCATGGCTGCTGATTGTTGGGACAAAGTTCAAAGAGTCAAGGTATTTATAAAGCATTGAAATTTGCATCACCTCGCCTTTCTTAACAATGACTGTGAACAGGCCATAGCCCTAACAAGAAAATTAAGGTCTGAGACCTTGGTAAAAGTTATTTGAGAGCTCAAATCTCTTGGGGTGCACAAACCTTTGCAAACATACGCTTGTTTCTAGCATGCTGTCCTGCACCACTGAGGAATGATTTTTTTAGAATAATATAGAGAAGATATTAAATTTCCTTCAAATCTAGCAGTTTCTGAGGTTATTATTATCACAGTAGAAAGAAAATAATAAGTTTGCAGACAACACAAAGGTTGGTGGTGTTGTAGATAGTGTAGAGGATTGTCGAAGATTGCAGAGAGACATTGATAGGATGCAGAAGTGGGCTGAGAAGTGGCAGATGGAGTTCAACCCGGAGAAATGTGAGGTGGTACACTTTGCAAGGACAAACTCCAAGGCAGAGTACAAAGTAAATGGCAGGATACTTGGTAGTGTGGAGGAGCAGAGGGATCTCGGGGTACATGTCCACAGATCCCTGTAAGCTGCCTCACAGGTAAATAGGGTAGTTAAGAAAGCTTGTGGGGTGTTAGCTTTCATAAGTCGAGGGATAGAGTTTAAGAGTCGCGATGTAATGATGCAGCTGTATAAAACTCTGGTTGGGCCACACTTGGAGTACTGTGTCCGGTTCTGGTCGCCTCACTGGAGGAAGGATGTGGAAGCATTGGAAAGGGTACAGAGGAGATTTACCAGGATGCTGCCTGGTTTAGAGTGTATGCATTATGATCAGAGATTAAAGGAGCTAGGGCTTTTATCTTTGGAGAGAAGGAGGATGAGAGGAGACATGATAGAGGTGTACAAGATAATAAGAGAAATAGATAGAGTGGATAGCCAGCGCCTCTTCCCCAGGGCACCACTGCTCAATACAAGAGGACATGGCTTTAAGGTAAGGGGTGGGAAGTTCAAGGGGGATATTAGAGGAAGGTTTTTTACTCAGAGAGTGGTTGGTGCATGGAATGCACTGCCTGAGTCAGTAGTGGAAGCACATACACTCGTGAAGTTTAAGAGACCACTAGACAGGTATATGGAGGAATTTAAGGTGGGGGGTTATATGGGAGGCAGGGTTTGAGGGTTGGCACAACATTGTGGGCCGAAGGGCCTGTAAAGCGCTGTACTATTCTATGTTCTATGTTCTATTAACTTTAATTTTGGTCAGCAAATTTTCCTTGGAATTAAGGTGATGAACAAAGCATTACAACATTATTCTTGTAGATTGTAATATCCTTTCAATCTTTAGTCCAGCAATATCCTCCATGTATTAGCAATAATGATGAATATTTACATAATTTTAAAAAATATGTAAAGTAGATTATTAAGCACCTGTAATGTATTTACATCATTATTTAAAGTGAATATATACTAAGCAAGATATCTGAATTAAACATGATTAAGTTCTTTTTTTAATCTTATAATTTGATTCATGGTTCAGTTCTTATGCTTGATTCTTATCTTTGATCTTTTACCCTGGAAGTAGTTGGTGATAATGGGTGGGAAGTGTGTTGGAAGAGGTAGAGAAGGTAGGGACTGATTTAAGGTTAGGAAATCTGGACAACCAATCTAAAGAATTTAACTATACAACTCCTTTTGAGAAGGGTACCTGGTTGATGGTCAGGAAGCCAGTTGGGGTGGGAAGACCGGAGTTTACTCTGAACCAGGTAGGGAGGAGTAAAAGAGGCCGTAGGGTGAAAAGATCTTGAACTCTGAAGAGCAGGTGATGCTAAAGGCTCTAACTCATCAGGTTGCTGTCCAGATAGCATATTGAGATAATGGCAGAGGTATCCGGTAAGATTAGAGATCCCAGCTCTTGTAAGGAAGGGTTCTTACTGTGGTGGGAGAGCAATGAAGAGCAGTCATCAGTAAAATCCAAACGGGGTATCAACATACCTCAGAAAACTAAATATCTTGTTACTATGGTTTCCATGATCACAGGATATGTTTATAGCATACCTTTTATTAATAACCTTCTCAGGCCTACTGCCTGCTAGTGTTATTCTTAAGCCTTTTCCTTGTGGTTCTCTTTATAATTTTCATTCAGCACCCTCCTTAAGAAGGGCCTCAGTCCAGAAGCCTTGGAGTGTGGGGTTAACATTCACAGAGTCTTTGCTTCCCACTGTGATATTTCACTTTCACCTCCTCCTCCACCCTCGGATCATCTGCCTTGCTCAAGACAAGTGATGTGATGTAATGGAGAGTGACAGAGAAAAACAGAATGATGGGACGTGTGAGGATGCAGCTGGTAATACAGAGGCGGAAAATTACTCACCACTTTTTTGTCAGCTTCTTGGCTTGCCTTCCTAGTTCTTACATAGAGAACAATTAAATAAGGAGAGGTTATAAAAGACTTTCAACACCTACTACATATTTTGGCACTACAATCATGCCTTCAAGTAATCACTCAACAAGTTGTAGATGATGACAATATATTAACAGCTACAATGGATTTTCTACATTTCTTTATACAACAGATTCCACTACCACCTCTAAGCTTCCTTTTTATCTGAGATTAAGGGTACAATGCAATGGACAACCAGCCATGAACTGAGATATGTATCAGTTTGGAGCCAATTACTTTCAGTAGTATTGTTATGAAGGTTTGTGACAACAACTTTATTCTATCTATTTATTTTATTTATTGAGCTACAACCCTTCCAGCCCTTCGAGCAATGTCACCCAGCAATCCCTCCATTTAATCCTAGCCGAATCACAGGAAACTTTACAATGACCAATTAAGCTACCAACCTGTCTTTAGACTGTGGGAGAAAACCAGAGTACACAGAGGAAACCCACATGGTCACAGAGAGAACGTACAAATTCCTTACAGACAGTGGAGGGAATTGAACGCGAATCACCTGTACCGTAAAGCATTGTGCTAACCACTACGCAACCTTTAAAAGTCAAAGAACGTTAGACTTAATAAATTAAGAAGATGTAATTCTATATAACCCAATTATGAAGGAAGGTATCTTTATTTGTAATGGTCAACGTTGTAGGAGACAAGATCAGCAAAACAGAGTGCAAAGAGAGCATAATAAGAGTGACACTCGGATCATAACAATGCAAGATAGGTTCTGATGGATGAACTTGACATACCTTAGTCCGTCAGGAAAATCTTCTTCATTCTAACACAGTAAAACATTATTATATCATTGATGAACAAACATGGGATTCACGTTTGCAGAACCTCCAAGCGTGAGGCCTGGATGGGCCTAGCTGGTTCCTGATCCCTATCCCTTTGAATTTGCCCTGTTCTCATGGTCCTTGATGTTGTGTTCTTTTGAAAACGATGCCTGCTCCTTTCTTTTAAACAGTGGCATATTTGCAACCCAGCCATCTGCCCTTTCACCTCATCCCTTCTAAAGCCTATGGTAAGAACTTATAGAGTCTCACTCAAAACTAAATTCGATTCGTTACACTTTCAACTCTTTTTTCATTAGTACACCCAGCATATTATGGTTAGGATATAAATTATCAACCTCCACATTAGTTTTTTAAAGTTCTTTTAGATTTTCAGAAACAATGTTGAATGGGGGCGTCACGTGATGACGTGGGATTGAGACGTGTAAATCCAGCTCTCCCGTAAAAAATTAGCAAAGTACCGTTTAAACAAAACAAAGTTAATAAATACTTTCCGAAAACTATTTATAACTTTGCAAGACTACTTTACGATATGCCTCCTAAACCACAACAGAAGAAGTCTGTTGTTGCGGAGCCACCGCGAGATGGGAAGAAAAAAGGGCCTACTGCAGCGATGGAGCCTCGGACTCAGGTTAGATCTCTTTTGGAGGAGATGCGTTCTATCTCCGCCGTAGAACAGGGAGCAATGGCGGCGGTAGCGGTCTCTCGAAAGAAGGTGCCGGAAATGCGCATGCGCAAAGAAGAACGCATGCACAAATCGATACAACTCAAACTACAAGAACTGACAGCCATTGCAACTGAAAGTGACTCAGAGTCAGAATCAGATACCGCAGAGAATACAGATGATGAAGAAGAGGAGGAAGAACTGGAAGAGATTGGAACTAAAGGAGATGATGGAGACATAAGACAGGCTTTATTGCAATTAATGGCTGAAGTAAGAAAAGTAAGAGCAGAGCTTAGAGACGAAGATGTGCTATAATAAAGCTATGAAAAGACAGGATAAAATGGATAAGAAGCTTCAGAAGATGGAAAGAAAAATAGAGCATATTAATGATAGAGTGGAAAAAACAGAAAATGATCTGCTTGTCTGGAACATGGAAAGAAATCGACTCTTGGAGAAAGTGGACATGTTGGAAAGTTTTAGTAGACATAATAATATTAAAATTGTTGGTCTTAAAGAAGGTATGGAGGGAGGAAATCCAATAAAATTTTTCAAAGATGGATCCCGGAAGTTTTGCAAATGAAAGAGGAGGACCGATTAATTGAAATTGAGCGGGCACATAGAGCTCTAAGACCAAAACCACAAGATGACCAATATCCACGAGCAATTTTAATAAAATTCTTAAGATTTCCAGACATGGAAAGGATTCTACAGGCAGCTGCCCAAGCTGCCAAGAATAGAAAAGGGCCATTGATGATTCAAGGGAACAAAATTTTTTCTACCCTGACATAAGTTATGAACTTTTGAAGAGAAGGAAGAAATTTAATCCAGTGAAAAAAATCCTATGGGATCACGGTTATCATTTTATATTGCGTTACTCTGCAACCTTGAAGATTTTTTTGACTGGTGGAGAAAAAAGATTTTTTGATGATTACCGGAAAGCGGAGCAGTTTGTGCAAGACTCTCTGAATATTCACCAGGTACAATAACAAAATCAGGGGAGCGAGATGGATTGAAGAAGAAGACTGGGTCAAAGAATGGACTTGTTAGATTTTTGAAGGCGGATGAATATATAAATATATTACTAATTATATGAGGAAGGGGAAGTAAGGTTAAAATTTGAGGAATACTAGTTGGGAATAGTGACATTAATTTTTTTATATATATATAATTTTTTTTTGTTGTGGGGGAGCTGGAAGAAGCACTGATCAATTGCTACGCTAATCATGTGTGCAAGCGTGGCTCTGGCCACAACCTGCAAAATGGAGGGGGGTAGTGTTGTGTATCCTTTCATTCACAACATTAGTGGGGGGGAGGTATTTTGTTTTTTCTTTTTTTTGTATCTCATCTATCTTTTTTTTTCTTTTTGCCTGGATGATTGGAAGGGAAACGCATAGCAACATGGTGAAGTTCAAAGAGATTCCCCAAGGAACTATGAGAGTTGAGAAGCTAAGTAATGTTTTAGATTGGAGTAACTTTGTTAAAAATAATGACTAATTTATTGAATTTTTTGAGTTTTAATGTTAATGGGCTTAATGGACCAGTGAAAAGAAAAAGAATCTTAACACATATTAAGAAAATGAAGATAGATTCAGCCTTTTTACAGGAAACGCATTTAACAGAAACAGAACATCAGAACTTAAAGAGAGATTGGGTGGGTAGTGTTGTTGTAGCGGGGAGTAGCAATTTTTAAGTCAAAGCAAGAATGGGAAACATCTGAATATTAATATTGATGAAACAAATTGGTCAAGATTGTGCCTTGACAGTATGACATATACAATAAATGTTCGACTTAGATTAGTATAACATAACTTTTTACACCAATTATATACTACACCACAAAAAATAAATAGATTAAATTCAAACCTATCTGATAAATGCTTTCGGTGTAATCAAGAAATTGGTACTTTTTTACATTCTACTTGATCTTGTTTTAAAATTCAACCCTTTTGGATAAATTTAAGAGTCTTATTGGGACAAATTACTGGAAATCAACTTCCACATAACCCTGTATTATTTCTACTAGGTGATATTGAAGGGATAAAGCCAAAACTTAAATGGAATAAGTATCAGAAAGAATTTATAAAAATTGCATTGGCAATAGCTAAGAAGACTATAGTTGTTACTTGGAAATCTGATTCGTATTTAAGTATGAATCGTTGGAACAATGAAATGGCTAGTTCTATTCCACTCGAAAAAATTACTTATAATTTAAGAGATAAATATGGAACATTTTTGAATATCTGGCACCCTTATTTACAAAAGATAGGATGGCATATTTAATTGCTCCAATAAAGATCTTGGTCCCTTGGGGAAACTAACGAATAAGTATATTAAATTTATTTTGAATCCCATGGAGCATGTGGAAACCTTCCAATACCCCGGCGGTTCCTTTTTAGGTAGGACTATATATGGGGGGGGGGAGGGTTAAGGGGAGGGGGGGAGGGTAGATTTTATTTTCTATGTATTCATTTTGAAAATTTAATAAAAATTATATTTAAAAAAAGAAACAATGTTGAATGACTTTGAAAAACAATGAACACTTCCACTACATTACAAAATGTACATTTATTTAATACTTATCTCAATCACTTTTACATTGGCAATACAACAAGGATCAATAACATTAGTGCAAAATTCAAACCTTAAAATCTTGCAACTAACAAAAATGTTACTTTGCATTTAAAATAAAAGTACACAGAATTTCCAAATAAGTTCACAGCAGGTTAGGTGCATCAGCCATTACCAACTTACTTACTTAGCTACTGGATGATCAGTATAAATATTTTATAAATAATAACAGAAAATTGTACATTATTAAGATTAGAAATACCCTATCAGTAACTTTTAAGAACTGACAAAATGAACCAAATAGTAATGCACATATGATAAATTGCCAATCTAATATCAGGTTACCTAAGCAATCAAAGGAAGAAATTACACAGATAGCCTTTATACAATTAATTTAAGATGAAGTGAACAATATGTAATTTTCTGATTAAAATTCATTTAGCTAAATGAACTCTTTCCAGTAAAAAAAATACTGGAATAGTTAAACTAAATATACATGGAACATCTAAAATTAAATGGCAGACTTATAAAATAATAGCTTTCTTCTCAGTTTACCTTCTGCAGATCACAGAGTCTGATTATCCTGGTCCAATTAGTTTTGGAGCCAAGCAGCAAGGCCTTAAGTGAAGTAAACAGGTGATGTCAGCAGCTCACAGTAAGATCTGTCCATGAAGTCCCTCCGGAGACTTTTGACAGATGAGAAAGGCCAACCCTCAGCACTACTTACTGTCAAAGTTATCACAGTTTCTCGTTGCTTTGGTATCTGTGGCATTTCAGAAAGTGAAGATATATAATTAATTAAAATGTAAATAAGTAACTCAAAACTACACTATGCTTTTATATTAAAAAATCTAATTAACCTCAACTTTTCCTTTCTTTCATGAAAATGAACAATCCCCTTTTAAACAAATGTGTGGCACAAGAGCAGATTCCTCAGTTAGAGTGCTAAGGAATCTCAGTAAACCCCTGCTCCACCAATGTACCAGCAGAATTCAGCAGCCATCTGTGATAAGGAAATTGCTGAATTGGTCAGTAATTCTGGGCAATCAGCAATCATTTAGCAGTTCCAATCCTACCAATGGTTGTGCTGAGAAAGATCAGCAGTTCCATGCAGAATCCCAGCAAAAGCCAGTTCAAAAAGAATGGCCCTTCTTTGAAAGTTTAGACATTTCCCTGTAGACTGTATAAACACCTTTTCTGAACCACAAGTTACAGTATAATAGAAAGCTGCAGGATAGAAACAGGCCCTTTTGTCCACCAAGTCCATAACAATGATCTACCACCCAGCTACAGTAACTCCATTTTTTTTTTTTTCCCCACGTTTTCATTAACTGCCTCCATCTCATCACATGACCCCAGATTCTACCACTCGCCTACACATTTGGGGCAAGTCCAAACAGTCAATCAACCTACCAGCCCCCTCAGCTTTGGGATGTGGTAGAAAATTGAAACCCATGCTATGGCAGGGAGGAAGTGCAATTCCACAAAGGCAGCACAAGGGGGCAGGATTGAACCCAGATCTCTCACGCGGAGAGGCAGCGGCATTACCAGCCGTGCCATTGCACTGTCCAAAGTGAAATACCAAATATCAAGAAGTACTTTGCCTGGAATTTTCTATGGCAGCTCTAAAGGTACACAGTAATCACTGAGCTACAGACAATTTATTCTAGAACATGGAACATAGAAATGTGCAGCAAAGTATGAGCCCTTCAGCCCATCGTGTGGCATTCTAGATTTTATTTATTTTTATTTCGAAATGTTGCACGCAACAGGCCCTTCCAAGCCAGTGCTGCCCAGCCGCGTCCATGTCATCAATTAATCCACTAACCATACATTTTTGGAATGTGGGATGAAACCAGACCACCCGGAGGAAACCCACAGTGTCATGGAGAAAGCAGTAGAAATATTTAACAGATCAGGAGGCACCTATAGAAAGAGAGGTTGCATGTACAAGGTTATGACATTTTCTCTATCTGTAGATGTTGACTAACTTTCCATAGAGTTCTTTCCTGATTTTATTGCTTCACGAATGATTCTGCATCATGTACATTCAGCTTGGAAAATGATACGTCTCTGCAAGCAGAATTTGTGTTAAGTGACATGTCAAATGTTTGGAACGTAGAACATGACCCAGTACAGCAAAGGTATAGGCCCTTCAGCCCACAATACTGTGCAGAACCAACAAACTTAGTTATTAAATGTCCAACTAAACAAAGCACTCCTGTGCACACAATGTCCACATCCTTCGTTTCATGCACATTCACGTGCCTACCTTGAATGCCGAACATCACCCCAGACAGTACATTCCAGACATCCATTACTCTCTGTGTAAAAAATTGCCCCACACATCACCTTTCCTTTTAGATGTATGCTGCTGGTATTAGATATTTCAATCCCGAGGAAAGGATACTAAATGCCTACTCTATCTTTGCCTTTCATAATCTTATAGGCCTCTATCAGATCTCACCTCAGACCCAACCGCTCCAGAGAAAACAACCCAAGTCTGTTTAACCTCTTCTTAGAGTACATGCGCTCTAATCCAGGCTGCATCTTCTGCACCCTCTCTAAAACCTTGACATCCTTCCTATAATGGGGCAACCAGAATTGTATGTAATTCTCCAGATTTCACCTAACTAGGGTTTTTAAATCCGCAACATAACTTCCCAAACCCTGAACTCATTTCCTTGACTAATAAAGGCAAGTATGTTAAAAGGCCTGAACAGATTAAATACGGCAAAGTTATTTCCCATGGTAGGGGAGTCTAAGACAAGAGGACATGACCTCAGGATTGAAGGTCGTTCCATTTAGAACAGAGATGTGGAGAAATTACTTTAGTCAGTGGTAAATCCGTGGAGTTTGTTGTCACGAGTGGCTGTGGAGGCCAAGTCATTGGGTGCATTTAAGGCAAAGATAGATAGGTTCTTGATTAGCCAGGACATCAAAGGGTATGGGGAGAAGGCAGGGGAGTGGGGATGACTGGAAGAATTGGATCAGCCCATGATTGAATGGCGGAACAGACTCAATGGGCCGAATGGTCTACTTCTGCTCCTGTATCTGATGGCCTTACAGTATCCTGTATGTCTTCTTTTCCACTGTGTAACCACTTTCAGGAAGCTATGGACTTGGACCACAAGAGCCCTCTGCACATCAGCACTGGTAAAGGTCCTGCCGTTAATTATGTACTGTCCAGGTTACCCTCCATCTGTCATTTCTCCGCTCACATCAGCAACTGATCTATATTCCACTGTATTTGGCAGTCTTCTACACTATCCACAATACCTATCATCCTATCATCTATCCAATCTTCCTATCATCTGCAAACTTACTAACCCATCCAGAATGATATACACCATATATGGAATGCTTTGGGATTCACCTTAATCTTACTTCCCAAGGACTTTTCATGCTCCCACCTGGCTTTCCTAATTCTCTCTCAAGTTCTTTACTGACTTCTTTATAACCTTCAAGTGCTCTGTTCTACCTGTCCTTCAAGACACTTGGACTGGAACTATTTATTTAGACATTTCTCAATAAATTTGCCTCACAAGCTTCCTCAATGGTGAAAATATATTGATAAAATATATCATTAAAATATTTTGATAATTATTGATTTTGTATTAATATCCTATAATTCTGAATGTAGAGGAGGTGGCTTATATGATTGTCTTCTAGTAATCTAAAAAACAATTATAAAGCAAACAGATCTGTTGCTAATAGTGAACTGGAACTTACTGGAAAAATGCGTCCATGGGCACGGGAGGATTGCAGAAATAATCTTCTGAAGCTCACTTAGAGACAGTATTTTTTTAAAAAAACAGTGGATTATATAGGTTAGGTTTCTTCTCCTGGCATGGGGGTAATGGTATCCATCTGAAATAATGTGAACAAACATCTTGCTAACATCCCTCTACATTGTCTCATTCTCCACCACCCTTTCCTTCAGCAGCAGCCTGTGCCCAGGTGGTGGGGGGGGGGGAGGGGAGTGCAGAATGAGATATTTGGAACAGCAGCAATGTTAACATTTGCAAGGTCAACAGATGACTATGACAATGTCGCAGGCTGTGGGCCCATAATACTCTATAAAACATAATTTCAGTATTGAACTCCTGGCTTGCATCACAGCTCCCTCCTCTCCTCCAAATGGATGCTAGGTTTTTGACTTTTCTTTCAGGTTTCCCTTTAAATAAACACCATCTGTTGATTACTGTGGGGGAGAAAAAACAGAAATGCAACCATTCTTTCCAATTAAAAGGACTGCTTTTCTTTCTTTTTTTAAGAGTTTGAAAATTTACTTTGGAGAGTTTTATTTTGCCCCAGGTCTCTGAAGATTCTGTTTATAGAATGACTGAAGAATTTTTACACATTGACTGGTATTTTTCAAGCTGTTACTGTATATTCAAATGTATCCAATCAAGCAAAAAGCTGCACATGTACGGTCAACATATACATTCCAATGTCAACTTGTGGAGCCTTCAATATTAAGTAATCTTTTCACTGATGTAGCCAACTGTAGTGCTCAATACATTTAGCACAAGATATAAAACTGCAGCTGGAGTGAGGAGGTAAGATTAGTTGTGCTGGGAGACCGGTATCCAAAGGCACATGTGAAAGGAAACCCCAGAAATATAAACTAATGTCACCATCCATATGAGCCACTGTATCCATTTCTCTTTTAATAGAAACGAAAACACAACTAATACAGGGAACAGTACTTAACTGTTTCTTTGATGCCGTCTTTATTGAACTAAGTTTGACATTCAACAACTGTCTTCTAAAAATATATATTCCAGATTTTAACTCAGGGAAGGAATTGGGCAGACAGAAGCAAAGGTCAGCAAACTCTCGACGGGCTTTATCTGCGTGAAGTAAACAGAAGGTCGTGATTTTGAGCTGCACAAAATTTCTATGACACTTGAGTGAAGCGAAAACCGGAATAGAAGAAATCCAAATATTCCCTGTTAAACCTTTCTCCTCCTCACTCCACATTCTTACCCTGACTATTCTAAAGGGAGAATCAAGGTTTTTCACTGATATACATCATGATTTTTGCTTTTGTTTTCAGTAGCAGTACACTGCAATACATAAAAACATTACTTTAATTTGCAATTTAAAAATACATTTAAAAAATAATGTACAAAAGAGACTAAAATAATGAGGTAGATAATGGGTTTATGGACCATTCAGAAATCTGACAGTAGATGGGAAGACACTGTTCCTAAAATATTGAGTGTGTATTTGCAGGCTCCTATACCACCTCCTTGATGGCAGTAATGAGAACAGACATGTCCTGGATGTTGAGGGTCCTTAATGATGTCCAATGAACCTACATATTCAGAGGCAAGCCCCATTGGCTTCAATCCGGGACATCAGCAAGCAAGTCTCATCAGTGAATTTAATCATTCTTTGGCCCCATTTCCACATGGCAAGCAAGTTTGGTAGAGGAGGGTGATGTTTGAATGTTACCATGGATATTCTTAAGAAAATACATTTTTGTCCAAAGCATATACTTCTTTGTGGAACCATTGTGTTTAGTCCCACATGACCATGCTATGTGCATCCACTATGCATTTCTGTTATTTTTAATTTCAGCTTTTCCTTTTTCCTTTTATTATTTCCATGGCCATAAGCCTGGGTTTCTTTCCATCGATAGGGCAGACTTTTATTATCAGTCAGTTGTCAGCCAGCTATTATTAATACTTCTCATTTCCTCCCTGGGTTAAATTAACGTGAAGTAATAATGTTTTCCATTCCTAATCACTGGAGGACTAAAAATGATGTACTGACCTAAAACCTACTTCATTCTATCACATAGGCAAGAATATTCATTCTTTTTCTGCACACATTGCCAACAGAATGTTACTCACTGTACATGCCAGCTGTATTCGGGATTATGAATAGCTCCTGAGAGAGTGCCTCTGTTATAAGGGCAAACCTGTCACAGAAATATTGGTGTGTTAATCTAAAGGGGTGGGATTTCAACTGCTGAATTTTCAGTGAACTCTTGTGATAGACAAGTGGAGACTGGTTGGCCCACGTCTTATTGAAAGCCAGTTTCCTGCATCAAAACATGCTTCCCAGTGTTCAAGAGGTCAAACTGCAGAACAGGGGGATTGGAATGGATTATTGATCTACGGAAGCTGTCACAATATTTTCTCTTCAATGAACTCTCAGCAGATGAGACAGATATTTATCCTCCATTAATCCCCACGAATATTTTACTTCAACACAGTAATAGCTCTTAACAATGTGAAAATTCAGTATCTTGATGCACTTTCTACTTCAGCAAGAAGTAAGGCAGTAAAATGGTTTTGTAAAAGCACTGTAATGTTTTATGTAATCTGCTGGTGCTCTTTGCTTTCTACCAAAACCTGTCATCAGCGTGTTGACATGCTGCCCTCTTGTGGCTGTGACTTCCTCAGGCTCAACTGGACTGCAACAATTAAAAATCTCTCTTCTTTCTTCAAGGCTACACCTTCAAAAATACATCTTTTTTTAAATCCTAATAGCATGAATAGTGCAAGAAAAGGAAATTATTTTAGGGGTAGATACCTGATGTCATTTATTCATTCATTTAATCTGCAGCAATGAGATGCTGTTGTCAAATTTTATTTGACCTGATCCAGGTTCTATGTAGCATGTAAACTAATTATTGGAGCAACCTTACAAATTTGAAAAAGGTGAAAGAAAAATAATTTCCAGGTCCTGCTCAGGAATTCTCTTTAATTAATGTTGAATTCTGATTGACCAGAGCCATCATGACAAAAGCCCATCACAGCTCTAGGACATAGTTGGCTCAGACATTATCGCTAGCTTCTAATTTAATCTAATCTAGTCTAGATTTTATCAGAAATTTAGATGAGCTAATGATATCCATGGTATTGAGGGAATTTTACAATCCTTCCAATTTGGAACAGCCCATGAGCATGCCAACCAGCACAGAATCTTCCAAAAATATCATTACTGAATCCTTCAGCATCACCATCCTTGGTGTTGTGAATAGATGGTGGCCATCATCATAAAGAAGCTTAACTCAACCAGCTGTTTCAACTCTTTAGCTCTTAGCTCTAGAATAACTGATGAATATTCACAAATGACTTGCAGGTGACATCATCATGCTTCTCTATTTCTTAAATCAGGACTTTGATATAGTAATCACCATTCCCAGATGGATGCAGTCACAACAAATATCAAGCAAAGCGCCACACAATTCATTTTATTAAAGTTAAATTCAACAACTTTCTGCGCTACCTATGGTTCTCTGCAGCAACCACATACAGTTTTCACCACACTAGTCCCGAAGAAGGTTCTCAGCCCAAAACATCGACTGTTTATTCATTTCCATAGATGCTGCCTGACCAGCATTTTGTGTGTGTTGCTTTGGATTTACAGCATCTGCAGACTTTCCTATGTTTCAATTATTTCAATAACTGCTCCACTGACTCTCCCTCAATCCCTCTCACCTATCACGGACTGTGTCACTGTCTGTGATGGTGTAATTAAAATACCATCACAGTCAGTGTCCTCCTATATCACAAATCGTGTCAAGGTGGAAATATAATTTTGTTCCTTCTTTGTCAGTTGATCAAAATTCTTCATCTTCCTATATAATAAGATTGTGAAACTGAATTCCGTACAGAGTGCAAAGATGAAATTTACCATCACCTTATCAGAATAATTAGAGATGGGAAGTAAGTTAGCACTGTTTTTTCACTAGAGAAAGCAGTAAAGCATTGTGTCTAACCTGTGGATGGACTTTAAAAAATAGAACTAACCAGGAGGAAGATGACACAGTAGCTAATAGGTTTTTTCCTCATCTAACTCTATTGATGGCATCTATATTCTTGTTAGTTATAGAAAATGCCTATGGAAATCATTCTAATCTGTGATGAAGTGGTTGGATATCCGGTTCAAATAAACACCTCCATTTTGTATTAGGTGGTGTTTCTTTAATGTTTCTGTGCACCAATCCAGTAAAAGGTGACAATTGCATCACAGACTGCTAGTAACTGGTCCTTTTACTGCTTACAACACGCTGGAAGAACTCAGCAGGCCGGGCAGCATCCATGGAAAAGATCGGTCGACATTTCGAGCCGGAACCCTTCGTCAGGACTGTAGAGGGAAGGGGTAGAGGCCCTATAAGGAAGGTGGGGGGAGGGTGGAAGGAGAAGACTGGTAGGTTCCAGGTGAAAAACCGGTAAGGGGAAAGATAAAGGGGTGGGTGAGGGGAAGCAGGGAGGGGATAGGCAGGAAAGGTGAAGAAGGAATAGGGGAAAACACAATGGGTAGTAGGAGGAGACGGGACCATGAGGGAGGTGATAGGCAGCTAGGGGAGGGGGCAGGGTGACATAGGGATAGGGGAAGGGAGGGGAAGGGAATTCCCGGAAGTTGGAGAATTCTATGTTCATACCAAGCATCTGCAGATTATTTTGTGTTTACCTTTTACTGCTTACTCTATGTCGAGAGTGGCAGCACCATACAATTCTGGTCCTGTTACAATGTTCTAACATGCAGAAGAGGGTTGGGAAGTAAGAGATACCAAAGTACCTTAAACTGATGCATGCACTGTGCATAAAAAAGATGATATTTTGTATATTCTCTGAGTGGTTTCATTCACTAACTAAGAGCATATGTCAACAATTATGAAACAAAACAAACCAATTAAGTCATTTTGCATGTGGGGAGATCTGCATTTCTTTACTGAGAATAGATGTATGATAACTGAAAGTTTCAGTGAAACATCAGCATTTAGTGGCTACAGCAGATGCTACATCTGTGAAAGCACAAATGACAAAATCATTCATGTTATACTTTAAGAGCAATTTGTAAAAGATCTACCAATAGAGCATATGTGACTGTTTTATAATCTCATCAGCTTTACTTCAGTAAAATCGTCCCAACCAAAGTTGTAAACAGCTCCTTAGTTTAACTTGATTTCCCATTTAAGTGTTCTAAAATTCTTATAGCAGTTCAGATTTGACATTGAAGGAATTAATACAACTGAAGTCTAAACTTTTCTCTTGAAATAGGAGGACAGATCAAACAGTTTAGCGATTCTTTCTTTTGCCAGCATAAGGCACGTAGAGGCATTGCAAAGACATTTGCCTCTGTTTCCTTTATTTTTAGTTCATTCCATGTATTTTCATTGAAGTAGTTTCATTTCCAACCCTGCTGGAAGAGCACACATGGCTGTAACTGAGTTGTGATTTTGATGGATTCCAAAAAATCCTGTAATAGAATACTGACAGAAAATGAATTTTAAAAGTTGGCACTGGTATTATGTCTTTTATGGTCTCAGGGACAGAGCAGATCAGAGAATGCAGTACTCCATCATCTGATCTCTGTCACTGTCCCACTGTCAATGCTTCCTGTGACCTCAGCCCATATTGGCCCGTGGAGTCCTGATACAGGGTTTCAACTTGAAACATTGACAATTCCTTTCCTCTCACAGACGCCGCTCAACCCACTGAGTTCCTCCAGCAGATTGTTGGTTGCTCATCTTCTGTGGCAGAGCTCCTCATGGTAACACAGGGAACAGGTCCTCGGCCTACAGACTGATGGGACTTGGAAAGGCTGCCCTGCTTCTAGTGTTCACTGGAACTACCTGCTGCCTCTCTTGCTCCTCAAACAGTTCCCCCCAACTGAAGCAAAAATATTAATTTTGAGAAGCATCAGGGATTTAGTTAGGGTAGGAAAAATGAAAACAATCAGAGCAAACCATTGCCTGAGATCGTGGAAAATTTAAAAATCCATTAATAACAACAGTCAGAGTGGAAGAAAGTATAGATCCTCCAACTACAGCTCACAGTCATATTTAGTCTCTGGGAAATTGAATATAAAAGATTTTTATGTGAAAGAAATCAACCATAAAATGCAGAAGTACTTTTGGATAAAGAAATGAAGAACCTTCTAGACACTAATGTCTGCATGGGAGACATTTAAACATGGATAGATAACAGCAAGTAACAGTTGGGGCACATAAGTTCCATGTAGTGACCATCTCTGACAAGAGAGTCCAACCAAGTCAAAGATACAATAACATTACCAAATCCCCCATTGTCAACATTTCAGGAGTCACTATTGATTAGAATCTTAACAGAAGCTTCTATGGGATATTGTAATAACAAGAATATGTCCGTGGTCAAGTATCCTTTTCTTCATGGTTAACCTTACAACTCCCCATGGCCTTTCTACTATGCACAAATCACAAATCAGAAATACAATGGAATACTCTCTAATTGTCTGGAAAAGTGTAGGTCCAAAAGCACTGAGGAAGCTCCACACCATTTTAAGACTGGTATCCGACACATTAACCAAAACAATCATTCCCACCATTATGCCAGTAGTTCGGCAGTAACTATATAACCATATAACAATTACAGCACGGAAACAGGCCATCTCAGTCCTTCTAGTCTGTGCCGAACTCTTAGTCTCACCTAGTCCCACTGACCTGCACTCAGCCCATAACCCTCCATTCCTTTCCTGTCCATATATCTATCCAATTTAACTTTAAATGACAATATTGTACCTGCCTCAACCACTTCTGCTGGAAACTCATTCCACACAGCTACCACTCTCTGAGTAAAGAAGTTCCCCCTCATGTTACCCATAAACTTTTGCCCTTTAACTCTCAACTCATGTCGTCTTGTTTAAATCTCCCCCACTCTCAATGGAAAAAGCCTATCCACGTCAACTCTATCAATCCCCCTCATAATTTTAAACACCTCTATCAAGTCCCCCCTCAATCTTCTACACTCCAAAGAATAAAGACCTAACTTGTTCAACCTTTCTCTGTAACTTAGGAGATGAAACCCAGGCAACATTTTAGTAAACCTCCTCTGTACTCTCTCAATTTCATTGACATCTTTCCTATAATTCGGTGACCAGCACTGTACACAATACTCCAAATTTGGCCTTACCAATGCCTTATACAATTTCAACACTACATCCCAACTCCTATACTCAATGCTCTGATTTATAAAGGCCAGCATACCAAAAGCTTTCTTCACCACCCTATCCACATGAGATTCCACCTTCAGGGAACTATGCACCATTATTCCTAGATCCCTCTGTTCTACAGCATTCTTCAATGCCCTACCATTTACTATGTATGTCCTATTCTGATTAGTCCTACCAAAATGTAGCACCTCACATTTTTAGCATTAAACTCCATCTGCCATCTTTCAGCCCACTTTTCTAACTGTCCTAAGTCTCTCTGCAAGCTTTGAAAACCTATCTATCATCCACAACACCACCTATCTTAGTATCATCTGCATATTTATTAATCCAATTTACCACCCCATCATCCAGATCATTAATATATATGACAAACAACATTGGACCCAGTACAGATCCCTGAGGCAAACTGCTACACACCGTCCTCCAATCTGACACACAGTTATCCACCGCTATTCTCTGGCATCTCCCATCTAGCCACTACTGAATCTATTTTACTACTTCCATATTAATGCCTAACAATTGAACCTTCTTAACTAATCTTCCGTGTGGAACCTTGTCAAAGGCCTTACTGAAGTCCATATAGACAACATCCACCATTTTACCATCGTCAACTTTCTTAGTAACCTCATCAAAAAATTCAATAAGATTTGTCAAACCTGACCTTCCACGCACAAATCCATGTTGACTGTTCCTAATCAGACCCTGTCTATCCAGAAAATTATATATACCATCTCTAAGAATACTTTCCATCAACTTACCCACCACTGACGTCAAACTCACAGGCTGATAATTGCCAGGTTTACCCTTAGAACCCTTTTTAAACAATGGAACCACATGAGCAATACGCCAATCCTCTGGCACCATCCCCTTTTCTAATGACATTTGAAATATTTCTGTAGGAGCCCCTGCTATTTCCACACTAACTTCCCTCAAGGTCCTAGGGAATATTTTGTCTGGACCTGGAGACTTATCCACTTTTATATTCCTTCAAAGCGCCAGTACTTCCTCTTCTTTAGTTGTCATACCTTCAATAAATACCCTTCTTGTTTCCATATATTCCAATTATAAATTCCAGTGAATTTGCAAAATTCACTGCGATTACTGGCCAAGAATACTTAAACAATCTCCACAAGCCTGTAACATCGACAACAGGAAACACCACCACCTGTAGGTTCCCTCAGCATTGTAGCAATCCAAAGCTAACAATAGGTCTCCAGACGTCCATTGATGCCAGATCTAAATTCTGAAATTTGCTGCACAATGACTTTGTGGGAGAAACTTCTGCTGAAGCACTTCAGCAGATCAAAAACGTATCTCTCTACTAGCCTTTCAAGCCAGTTAAGGATAAGGGTGGCATGGTGGTGTAAGGCTATTACAGCGCCAGCGACCCAGGTTCAATCCGCTGCTGTCTGTAAGGATTTTGTACATTCTTCCCGTGACCGTGTAGGTTTCCTCTGGGTGCTGTGGTTTCCTCCCACAGTCTAAAACATTCTGTTTTGCGAGTTAATTAGTCCTGTGGGTGTAATTCAGCACTGAGGGCTCAATGGGCCAGAATGGCCTGTTACTGATACCATGCTGTATCTGGCTTTAGACATCAACTTAGGCAGTAATGGCGATGTCTCACAAATAAAGAAAAGTAAATACATGAGAAGGTGACCAATATAGGAAACAAATGCTTTATCAAATTGTTTTAAAGAAAGCACATGGGGTAAAGTTGACCACAGTTTACAGCAAAATTTGACTGTACTCATGAATCTATTGACAATTATTTACTACATTTTCCCAGACTTCTATGTCGCAGTACATCTCAGCCTGCTAGGTTCTATTTAATCCATATGTTATATTCCACAAGTGTCCTGGATTTTGGACTTATATATACACTATAAACTATCACCAGATGAATGTAATATTACACCTGAAGTGAAATAGCCACATTCCTTAATTTTTATAACATGGCAACATCATATTCTCTATCATGTTCAAAAGCAATTTTTATTACCAATTCTAATAAATTCCCTTCAAGATGTTACAATTGATTATACTCTGTACTAAAAACTAACATTTCAAATAGTCTGACAGACACTTAGTAATGATTCAGAACAGTCCATCTCACTCACTTAAAGCTTTTGATTTTAACCCTAGAGTGAGCCTGGTTCTTGCTGGCAGCAATCAATACATATTTCTGTTTTCCTTTTTAAATGCTTTCCCACAATAAAAAATAACACTTACTTTCCCAGAACTATCGTTACTTGGTTTTACCATTGAAGTATATAAAATCCAGTTTGTGCTTTAGCGGTCTCAAACAGACCCCTTCAATAGATCCAATAAAATTAGCAGTCATTTATATTTTAAAATGCCTTGTTGAAATAGCTTGCCACTAGCAGTAAACAGTCGTGTTAACAAATGCAGCTGTTTTATAGTGACATTAACTTAAATACTTAAATTTATCACGATTGGTCTTCAGGAATTTCAACACTCAATAAAGAATAATACAATAAAGAATACTGCTGATAGAAAAGTAACTGAGAGATATCAAGTCAGGCCACAAATTGTAGGCTGTTACTGAAATTCTGACATTGGACTGACAGCATCTCAGAGCTGCTGAAAAGCTAGATGGAAATCTTTACAGTGGCTAATGACCATGAGTGACACAAGTCATGATATAGTATATTTTTCTCTTCACTGCCTGGGCAGTAATCAGGCTGAGTGGTATGTAGAACCATCACAGGCTTTGTTACATTGACTTCAAGCAGGGTTTACAACAGGTGGCAATCTCCCCTGTCAGATTATGACCCTGACTGTCCTGAAGATGAAAATTGAAAGGTTTATCTCCTTGTGTCCCTTGCATTGATGAACAAAGACTGATGCACAGTTGCATGCACATTCCCCACACCCTCATATGTAGGCAGAGACACTTATACCCAGACACACCTGTTTATTCATACACACCCTCACATTCACCCATACACACCATTCACACTAACTCAAATTTCTGCAGTTTCCAGGGACCTTGCAGAAGTTTGTGATGCTATTTATTTAACATCAATATGATTCATAATATTCAGGCTCATAAAATCAAAAAAAAAATCCATGGTCCATTTTCTATTAGAAAATCTCAGGCAAGGTGGATATAGTACAATTTCCCCAGTTTTTGTAGACGTGGATCAGGAAGTAAATCAGCCAGTCTTTCTACTGCAGACTGGAGGATTGACCGGAGTGGTATGCTCCAGAAGGCAGAAAGTGCTGACGATGGGAGCTTTGGAGAGGAACTTGTACCAAATGTTCAGCCAAATAGATGGGTGACTTCAGGAGGGCTTAACAGGTAGTGGAATGCCCTGAAGGCACATACTCATCGATTCAGAAATGGTTTCTTCCCCTCTGCCATCTGACTTCTAAGTTAGTACAGGGAACTATGATGTTGCAGTCATTATTTAAGCTGGATTAAGAGAAGGGGAGAACTGGCAGCTCAGTATTCCAGAAGATCGATGCTTCAGATTAGGTAAAGGGGGTGCTAAAGAGGTGGGAGAGTTGCACCAATGATGAGGGAGAACATCACATCTGCACTGGGGGCAGACATCTTGGAGGGTTCATCCTGAGAAGCCAGATAAGTAATAAGAAAATGCAATGGGTTAATAGGTTATACTCTCGGTCTCCCAATAGCCAATGGCAGATAGTCATGTGGGCAGTTGTGGAAAGGCATAAAATAATTGGATATTGTACTGGTGATTGACTGGGACTCCCTTAGCACCAGGAGCTCAAAAGGTCAAAATTTATAAGGGGCCTCCAGCAGGATTGCTTGAAGCTACATATAGATAGTCCATCTAGGAAAGAAACTATACCAGATCTTCTACAGAGGAATAAGAACAACCAGCTGATTGAAGTTACAATGGAAGAGAATTTTGGAAGCAATGATCATAATTATGAAAGTTATAAAATAGTCATGGATAAGGATGAGACAGTTTCTTGAGAGAAAGCGCTAAATTGCAGAAAGACTATAAGACATAGGAGCAGAATTATGCCATTCAGCCCACTAAGCCTGCTCAGCCATTTCATCATGACCGATCCATTTCCCTCTTAACCCCGTTCTCCTGCCTTCTCCCCTTAACCATTGAAGCCCTGACTAATCAAGAACCTGTCAGCCTCCATCTTAAATGCACCCAGTGATGTGGCCTCCACAGGCGCCTGTGGCAACGAATTCCACAGATCTATCACTCACTGGCTGAAGAAATTAGTCCTCATTTTTGTTCTAAATGGACGTCACTCTATTTTGAGGATGCGCCCTCTGGTCCTAGACTTCCCCACCAAAGGAAACATTTGCTTCAAATCCACTCTATCTAGGCCTTTCAACATTCAATCGCTCCCCCTCATTCTTCTAAATTCCAGCAAATACAGGCCTGGAGACTTCAATTTCTATTCATATGATTGCTATTCTTTCTTTCCCGGAATCATTCCCGTGAACTTTCTCTGAATACTTTCCAATGTGAATCATGCTTTCTTAAATATTCAGAATACTCCAAGTGAGGCCTCACCATAGCCTTTTACAGCCTCAGTATTACATCCTTGCTTTTATATTCTAGTCCTCTTGAAATGAATGCTAACATTGCATTCGCCTTCCTTGCTAGTGATTCAACCTGCAAATTAACCTTTAGAGAATCCTGCACAAGGACTCCCAAATCTCTTTGCACCTCAGATTTTTGAATTTTCTCCTCGTTTAGAAAATAGTCTATGTTTTTATTCCTTCTATCAAAATGCATGACCTTACACTTCCCGACATTGTATTCCACCTGCCACCTCTTTGCCCATTCTGCTAGTCTGTTTAAGTCCTTCTGCAACTTCTCTGTTTCTTCAACACTACCTACCCCTTCACCTATGTCCATATATTCCACAAACCTGACCACTAAGCCACCAATTTCATCATCCAAATCATTGACATGCAACGTAAAAAGAACCAGTCCCAACACCGACTCCTGCACAACACTACCAGTCATCAGCAGACTTCTGAAAAGGATCCATTAATTCCCACTCTTAGCTTCCTGCCAATCATTCAATGCTCTATCCATGCTAGTATATTTCCTGTAGTACCCCGGGCTCTTATCTTGTTTAACAGCCTCATGAGTAGCACCTTGACAGAGGCCTTCTGAAAGTCCAAGTACACAACATCCACTGATTTTCCTTGGTCAATCCTACTTGTTATTTCCTCAACGGATTTTTCAGACAAGATTTTCCCTTCAGGAAACCATACTGACTTTGACCTATTTTTTCATGTAAGACTTCATCTAAACAATCCACTCCAAGTCTTCCCAACCACTCAGGTAAGCTAACTGGCCTATAATTTCCTTTCTTCTGCCTCCCTCCCTTCTTGAAGAATGGAGTGACATTTGCAAGTTTCCAGTCCTCCGGAACCATGCCAGGCTCTATTGTTTCTTGAAAGATCATTACTAATGCCTCCACAATCCCTTCAGGTACCCATTTTAGAACCTTGAGGTCCAGAAGACTTAACTACCTGCAGACCTTTCAGTTTCCCAAGAACCATCTTCTTAGTAATGGTAACTGCACTCACTTCTGCCACTTGACACTCATGAACTTCCAGCATGCTACTAGTGTGCTTACAGTTAAGACTGATGCAAAGTACATATTCAGTTCATTTGCCATTTCTTTATCCCCCATTACTATATCTCCAGGATCACTTTCCAGTGGTCCGATATTTACTCTTACCTCTCTTCAATTCTTTATATATCTGAAAAAAATTGGTATAATTTTTGATACTATTGCCTAGCTTATCTTCATATTTTATCTTTTCCACCCTTATGGTTTTTTTTTAACTTAACTTCTGTGGTTCATAAAAATTTCCCAATCCACTATCTTCCTGCTAATTTTTGCTCTATTGTATGCCCTCTCTTTTCGCTTCGACTTCCCTTGTCAGCCACAGTTATATCATCCTGCCTTCAGAATATTTCCTCTTCTTTGGGATGTACAGGTATTTATCCTGGTCCTTCTGAAATGCTCCCAGAAACTCCAGCCATTGCTGTTCTGCCATCATCCCTGTTAGTGTCCCCTTCTGATCAACATTGGCCAGCTCTTCTCTCATGCCTCTGTAATTCCCTTTACTCCACTGTAATACTGATACATCTGACTTTATATTCTCTGTGTCAATTTGCAGGGTGAATTCTATCATATTACAATTACTGTTACTTAAGGGTTCCATTCCCTGATCATGTCTGGGTTCATTACATAACACCCTATCCAGAATTGCTGATTTCTTAGTGATCTCAACCACAAGCTGGTGCAAAAAGCCATCTAGGAGGCATTCCCCAAATTCTGTCTCTTGGGACCCAGCATTAGCTTAATTTTCCCAATCTATCTGCAAATTGAAAACACCATGCCTTTTTGATATGCTTTTTCTTATCTCCGGCTGTAATTTGTAGACCACATCCTGGCCACATCTCGGAGGTCTGTAAATAACTCTCAAGGTCTTTTTACCCTTACAGTTTCTTAACTCTACCCATAAGGATTCTACTTCTGATCATATTTCACCTCTTTCTAAAGATTTGATTTTATTTTTTTAGCAGCAGAGCCATTCCCCTCCTCTGCCTGCCTGTCAGTCCTTTCAGTAGATTGTGTATTCTTGGATATTAAGCTCCCAACTACAAATGTCTTTCAGCCATGACCCCGTAATACCCACATTGTCATACCTGCTGATCTCTAACTGCACTACAAGATCATCTGCCGTATTTTGTATACTGCATGCATTCAAAAATTAACACCTTCAGTCTTATATTTGTCACCTTTTTCAATTCTGTCCCCCTTTCACACTGCAATCCATCCAACTGACTGCAACTTTGTCCTATCATCTGCCTGTCTTTTCTGACAATCCAATATACACTACATCTGCTCATAAACCAACATCTCTATCCTCAGCCCTATCACTCCAGTTCCCATCCCCCTGTGAAATAAATATTAACCTTTCCCAACAGTTCTAGCAAAATTGCCCACAAGGATTTCGGTCCCCCTCGGGTTCACTTGTAGCCTCTCCCTTTAGTACAGGTCATACATTTCATAAGACCATAAGACAAAGGAGCAGAAGTCAGCCACTTGGCCCATCGAGTCTGCTCCGCTATTTTATCATGAGCTGATCCATTCTCCCATTTAGTCCCACTCCCCCGCCTTCTCACCATAACCTTTGATGCCCTGGCTACTCAGATACCTATCAATCTCTGCCTTAAATACACCCAATGACTTGGCCTCCACTGCTGCCCGTGGCAACAAATTCCATAGATTCACCACCCTCTGACTAAAAAAATTTCTTCACATTTCTGTTCTGAATGGGCGCCCCTCAATCCTTAAGTCATGCCCTCTCGTACTAGACTCCCCCATCATGGGAAACAACTTTGCCACATCCACTCTGTCCATGCCTTTCAACATTCGAAATGTTTCTATGAGGTCTCCACTCATTCTTCTAAGCTCCAAGGAATACAGTCCAAGAGCAGACAAACGTTCCTCATATGTTAACTCTCTCATTCCCAGAATCATTTTAGTGAATCTTCTCTGTACCCTCTCCAACGTCAGCACATCCTTTCTTAAATAAGGAGGCCAAAACTGCCCACAGTACTCCAAATGAAGTCTCACCAGCGCCTTATAGAGCCTCAACATCACATCCCTGCTCCTATACTCTATTCCTCTAGAAATGAATGCCAACATTGCATTCGCCTTCTTCTCTACTGACTCAACCTGGAGGTTAACTTTAATGGTATCCTGTACGAGGACTCCCAAGTTCCGTTGCATCTCCGAACTTTGAATTCTTTCCCCATTTAAATAATAGTCTGCCCGTTTATTTTTTCTGCCAAAGTGCATAACCATACACTTTCCAACATTGTACTTCATTTGCCACTTCTCTGCCCATTCTTCCAATCTATCCAAGTTTCTCTGCAGACTCTCCGTTTCCTCAGCACTACCGGCCCCTCCACCTATCTTCGTATCGTCAGCAAACTTAGCCACAAAGCCATCTATTCCATAATCCAAATCGTTGATGTACAATGCAAAAAGAAGCGGCCCCAACACGGACCCTTGTGGAACACCACTGGTAACCGGCAGCCAACCAGAATAGGATTCCTTTATTCCCACTCTCTGTTTCCTGCCAATCAGCCAACGCTCTATCCACGTATGTAACTTTCCCATAATTCCATGGGCTCTTATCTTGTTAAGTAGCCTCATGTGTGGCACCTTGTCAAAGGCCTTCTGAAAATCCAAATATACAACATCCACTGCATCTCCCTTGTCCAGCCTACTTATAATTTCCTCAAAAATTTGTAAAAGGTTTGTCAGGCAGGATTTTCCTTTAAGGAATCCATGCTGAGTTCTGCCTATCTTGTCAAAGATTCCCCAGAAGAGATCCCAACAATCCATAAATCTCAAACCCTGCCCCCCTGCACCAGTTCCTCAGCCACATATTCATCTGCCAAATCATTCTATTCTTGCCCTCACCGGCATCTGGCACAGGCAGCAACCCTTGTTACCCTGGAGGTCCTGCTTTTTAACTTTCTACCTAGTTCTCTAAATTCTCTCTTTAGGACCCCCTCTCTTTTCCTTTCTATGTTATTGGTACTAATATGTACCAAGACATCTGACTGCTCATCCTCACCCTTTAGAATTTCATGGACATGATCTGAGAAGTCCCTGACCCTGGCACCTGGGAGGCAATATACCATCTGGGTCTCTCTGTTGCATCCACAGACTCTCCTATCTACTCATCTAGCTATGGAATCTCCTGTCACCACTGCATTCCCTGTTTGGTCCCTTCCCATCTGAGCCACAGCGCCAGAGACCTGGTCGCTGTGGATCCTCCCTGGCAGGTCTTCAATATATTTGTTATTGAGGGGAACAACCACAGGGGTACTCTGTACTGGCTGCCTACTTCCCTTTCCTCTCCTGACAATCACCCATTCACCTGTCTCTTGTAACCTGAGGGAGACTACCTAGCTCTTATCTATCCTATCATCTTCTCAGTTTCCCCTATGAGCCGAAGGTCATCACGTTGCAGCTGCAGTTCTTTGACACAAATCTGAGGATCTGTAGCTCAATGTACCTGGTGCAGACGTGGTTATCCAGGAGGCTGGTGGCCTCCCAGAACTCCCACACCTCACACAAAGAACAAAACACAGCCCCTAGAGCCAGTCTGACTGCCCAAACTATGCACTTACAGATGAAGAATGGGCAAGAAAAAGCTTACCAGATACTTACATCTCCCATGCCTGTTATCAGCCAAGCATGTTGAGCCAAAGCCAAAAGTATCCCCACTCTATCACTGGCCCAGTCACACAATGGCCACTCCAATAGTGGCCACTCTGCTTGCCCTGCATTATTTTTATTTGACCTTGGTAATAAATCCCGAACTCTGATTGGCCATCGCTCAAGCTCTGCCAAAATGCAAAGTAGGTCAGGAACAGTTGTTTGGGAATAAATCCGCATTTGACATCTGGGAGTTTTTGAATGACCAGCTGGTTTGAGTTAAGGACCAGCATGTTACCGTGAGGGAACAATGATAAAAGATGGCAAGCATTGGAAACAATGGATGCCAAGAGATATTGTAAATTTCGTCAAAAAGGAAAAAGGAAGTATATGTAAGATATAGGAAGCTGAAATTAGACGAAGCATTTACAGAATATAAAAGAATCATAAAAGAATTTAAACAAGGAATTAGGATGGCTAAAAGGAATCATGACATGCCCTTGGCTTGTAGAATTAAGCAGAAACTCTAATTGTTTTTATCCACAGGAACAGGAGGCTAGTTGGAGAAAGTGAAGGTCTACTCAAAAACAAAGGTAAAAAACTTATGCTTGGAGCCAGGGAAAGTGGGAGAGTCCTTAATGAATACTTAGAATTGGTATTCATATGGAAAAGGACATGAGTGATGCAGAGATCAATATGTTGGTATTTCAGGGGTAGCAAACCTTTTTGAGAGTGTGCCCAAATTGGCAATTTCTAAAAATTTCTCTTACATGCAATAGTCATTTTGAGCTGAGATTATCATTGATTAATTATTTAGTTACAACAACTATGGATTATTTTAAGAAAAAAGGATGTTACTTTTTGCTTATTTATGTGTATTCATTCTAGCCATGAAACTTTAACATATTCTCCATCACTGGGTGGTTTTCCATGTTTAGCAATTATCTTTGAAACCTCAAAACGAGCAGCTACTAAGTTGGAACTACTGCAATAAATGTCATCAAAATATTTGACTGCATTTTTTATGTTCTGATTTCTCAAGAAGTATGTCCTTTTAACTTTTATCGCAAGGCCTTTATGAACTGTTTCATCATGCTGCTTTATGGAGGAAGTCATGCACACCACTCTTTCGGAACATAAGATGCATAATGCGTTATCAAGCTTTTTAATCATGCCAAGTCTTTCACTGTGCCACTCTTTGAAATCTCTGCTGCTTCTCCCATCATTTCAACATTCTTGCTTATTTGCTGGTGTATCTGAACAAACTAAAAAGGGTAGACAAAATTTTAAAACATCTCACTGATAAACTTAATCTTACTGACACAAATAAAATGTTTATTGAAATGAAATTCATGGAGCTGCTCAACTGCATAAAGTACTTCCTATTGTTATCACTGAATATCAATTGTTCGCTCACAAATGACAGAAGAAAAAATATAAGCAGAGTGAAGCCAAACCCAACTGGTCCAATTATTTACTATCCAAATACCAATGTGTACACCAAGTTTGCGAGGATTCAAAATATGTCATATAACGTTATGTGTTCTCACAACTGTCTAGTTGGCTCCAAGCCGACATGAGACGTTTGCTGTGAAAACAACTCATAGTCTATTTTGCTGCATCATTTGGCAGTAGAAATCATTTTAGTCTGGGTGGGGTTTAAAGATTTGAGGGGCAACACTGTATATCATGTGCCAACAAAATGTTTGCACATGCAATATAGTATGGGTATGTCATGCCCTAAGTTTACCACCCCTGAAGGTCAAGTCAACGGATTCACAGGTTCAAAGTAAATTTATTATCCAAGTATGGAGGGAGTATACAGCCCTGAGATTCATCTTCTCCACAGACAGCTATGAGACAAAGAAAACCATGGAACCCATTCAAAGAGAAACATCAACCCCCAACCCCACCATGTAAAGAACAAATCACACAAACTACAGCAAGAAAGAATGATCCAAAACACAGAAAATAAAACACAAAATCAAAAGAGTCCATATTCAGCTCAACTTGGTGCTCATTAGTCCAATCTACAAGCCGCAGACCTAGAACTTCAGCACCATCCTCCGACAGCATCGAGGAAAGGAGAGAACAGTCAAATGCAGGGATTCCCTCGGGAACAGTGAGTGAGAGGGAGGGAGGGAGGGAAAGACCGTCACAGCCAGACACCTTCCCCCAGCAGCAGTGAGCAGGAAGCAAGTACCATCTGCTCTCACCTCGACATTTCAATCTTCCTCGATGCTTTAGGATTGGCAAGAAATGGAGTCAATCATAGTCTTTAAGCTTCTTGGTTTCAAGGCCGCTCACCTCCCGGAACCTTCTTGGAGATAACAAAGGGCCAGGTCACTCAGTTGGCCTGAAAGCACACCATTAAACTGTAGATCATAGGCTCCAACAGTACCAGAGCCACATTTAAAAGAAAAAGAAGACAAAAAGAAACAATCTTGTGGGCCATCTGGAGAATGTCACCCATCGTAGTGTCGTTCACCGGCAACATTTCTTTCCAAATCAATATTAAGAGAGGGAAGACATTGGGTATCTTGAAAAGCATTAAGGTGAATGAGTCCTGGGGCCTGATGGAATCTATCCCAAGATATTGCGGGGGATAAAAGGTTGCTGGAGCTATGACAGAGATTTTCATATCTTTTTTAGCCACAGTGAAGGTGCCAGACAAAAGGAGAATAGAAAATGTTCTATCTTTGTTTAAGAATATCAACGGAGACAATTCAGGAAATTATAGGCTAGTGGGCCTTAATAGCAGAAAAATTATGGGGAAAATTCTTAGGAAGGGAATTGTTTTTGGAAAAGCATAGACATATTGGGGATTATCTGCATAGTTTTTATACAGGGGATTTCCTACTTCACATAATTGATTGAATTTTTTGAGACATTATGATGAAGATTGATGAATGTAAGCCTGTGGATGTTAAACATATGGACTTTACCAAAACATTTAACAAGGTCCCTCATGGTAGTCTGGTCGAGAAGATTATGTTACATAGGATACACATTGAGTTGGTAAGTTGATTTAAAAATTGGCTTGTTCATTGAAGACAGTGGATAGTGGTGACAGTTGTCTTTCTGAATAGACCAGTGGTGTTACAAAAAAAGAGTACTGAGACTTCATTAGTTTGTGATATATACATATTGATGATCTGAATGAAAATATAATTGATCTGAAAAGTAAGATTGTAAATGACCTGAAACTTCTTGGAGTTGCGGATCATGTGGAAGGCTGTCAAAGGAGGATATTAATCAGCTGCAAATGTGGGCAAAAAAGTAGAAGATGGAGTTTAGCTTGGACAACTGTGAGGTGATGCATTTTACAAGAGAAAACACACAGTAAATAGCAGAATACATTAGTGGACAGAGATATCTTGGAAAGCAAGAACTTAATTCTCTGAAAGGGACAACACAAGTAGGGCAGTAAAGAAGGTATCAGACATACTATCTTCATTGGTCAGGGCATTCAACATAAAAGTAGGAAAGTTATATTGCAGCTATGAGGCTAGGCCACATTTGGAGATCAGGTCACCACTGTCACTACGCTAGGATATGGCCTAGGTACAGAGAGAGGGATATTGAAGCAAGTCAACAGTTCACTGACTTTAGTGAGAACTGTTGCAGAATTTAAAGGAAAAGGAAAACAATAAACATTAGGCCAACAGGGCCATCAATTAAAATTCTCAAACTGTAAGTTAAATGCTAACACTGCAGACGAAAGCAATACTAAATAGTAAACGAATACTGCTCCTTTACTGAATCAGTCAAAATTGTAATCGCTTTCCCAGACAAGTACAAGGGTAAGCAGGAAGTATAAGAGTTTCTGTGCTTTCTGTCAAGTTTCAACAAGACTACAACAAAAAGGAAGGAGTTATTTATATATACGTGCATTGTAATGGACACTGTAATTTCCATTGGGATCAATAAAGTATCTATTTATCTATCTATCTATCTATCTAAATACTACCATAATGAAACAGTAATTAGCTGGAAGGTGCATATTCATGAGCACAGTTGTCGAACTTGTTGTGCACCCTGCCTCGAGGGGCACGTAGACTCTGCAGCAGAGTCTGTGTTTGTGACAACCGCACTATAGGAAGGATGTAAAGACTTGAGAGATGGTGCAAAAGAGGTTCACTGGGATGTTGACTGGATGGGAGTTTATTAGCAAATCAGAGAGGTTAGTCAAACTTAAGTTGTCTTCTCTGGAGTGTCGGAGCTGAAAGGAAACCTGACAGAAGTATACAAAGTTATGAGAGGTTTAGAGACTTTTCCCAAGGTGGAAAGGAGGAGAAGTTTAAAGAAGTTTCAATGAGCATATTTGTTCATGGAAAACACTGTTGGTGGGGTTGGTAAAAGGAGCTATGATGGGCATGTTTAAAATGTATTTATACAAACCCATGAACATAGAGGGATATGGATCATGTGCAGGCATGTAAGATTAGTTAGGTTAGCATTACAAGACCATAGGACACAGGAGCAGAATTAGGCCATTTGTCCCATCGAGTCTGCTCCACCATTCAATCATGGCTGATTCTTTTCTCCCCTCCTCAGCACCACAGCCCAACCTTCTCCCCGTAACCTTTGATGCCATGGCCAATCAAGAACCTATCAATCTCCATCTTAGTTACATCCAATGACCCGGCCAACACAGCTTCTTGTGGTTACAAATTCCTCAAATTCAGCACCCCACTGGCTAAAGAAATTTACCTGCATCTCTGTTTTAAATGGGCGCCCCTCAATCCTAAGGCTGTGCCCTCTTGCCCTCGACTCTCTGACCATGGGAAATATCCTTTCCATATCTACTCTATCTAGGCCTTCCAACATTTGAAAGGTTTCAATGAGATCCCCCCTCATCCTTCTAAATTCCAGCAAGTACAGACCCAGAGCCATCGAATGTTCCTCATATGATAACCCTTTCATACCTGGCATTACCTTTTGAAACTTCTCTGAACTGTCTCCAATGCCAAAGGTTCAAAGGTTCAAAAGGTACAATTTAATGTCAGAGAAATGTATACAATATACATCCTGAAATGCTTTTTCTTCACAACAATCCATGAAAACAGAGGAGTGCCCCAAAGAATGAACAACAGTTAAACGTTAGAACCCCAAAGTCCAACCCACCCTAGCTCCCCTTCCTGCGCGTAAGCGGCAGTGAGCAACAATCCCCCCTCCCCCCACCGGCAAAAGAGCAAGCATCAACACCACCACCGGGCACTCAAGCGTTAGCAAAGACACAGACTTTCAGTTACCCCAAAGGCATCGTGCTTCAACTGGTATTCGACATACTGCACGTTCTGTCTCTCCCTAATAAGGAAGAAAGAGATGTCTCCATTTTCCAGCATACTTTTCTTAGATAGGGAGCCCAAAACTGTTCACAATACCCAAGGTGAGAGCTCACCAGTGCCTTATAAAGCCTCAGTATCACATCACTGCTCTTATATTTTAAACTTCTTGAAATGAATGCTAACATTGCATTTGCCTTCTTTACCACCAACTCAACCTGCAAGTTAACCTTTAAGCTGTTCTACCCAAGGATTCCTGAGTCCATTTGCATCTCAGGTTTTTGAATTTTCTTCCAGTTTAGAAAATATTTCGCACGTTTACTTTTTCTACCAAAGTGCATGACCATGTATTTTCCAACATTTGCCACTTTCTTGCCCATTCTCCTAATCTGTCTAAGTCCTTCTGCACCCTTCCTGTTTCCACAACACTACCTGCTCCTCCACCAATCTTCATATCATCTGCAAACTTTGCAACAAAGCCTCCTATTCCATCTTCTATGTCATTGATATACAGCATAAAAAGAAGCGAGGCCCAACACCAACCCCTGCAGAACACTTCTAGTCACTGGCAGCTAACCAGAAAAAGATCCTTTTATTCCCAGTTTCTACCTCCTAGCAATCACCCAATGCTCCAACCATGCTAGGAACTTACCTGTAATACCATGGGCTCTTAACTTGGTAAGCAGCCTCATGTGTGGCAATTTGTTAAGGGCCTTCTAAAAATCCAAATATACAACATCCACTACATCCCCTTTATCTATTCTGCTTGTAATCTCCCAAAATTCCAACAGATTCATCAGGCAAGATTTTCCCTTAAACCATGCTGACTTTGTCATATCATGTCACCAAGTACTCCATAATTTCATTCTTGACAATTGACTCCAACATCTCTCAAACACTGAGGTCAGTCTAACCAGTCTATAATATCCTTTCTGCTGCATCCCTCCTTCTGAAAAGAGTGGAGTGACATTTGCAATTTTCCAGTCCAATGATTCGTGAAGATCATTATTAGTGTGTCTACAATCTCTACCACTACCTCTTTCATAAGCCTAGGGTGCAGTTCATCTGGTCCAGATGACTAATGAACCTTTAGATCTTTCAACACTCACAACACGCTGGAGGAACTCAGCAGGTCGGGCAGCATCCGTGGAAACGATTAGTCAACGTTTCGGGCCGGAACCCTTCGTCAGGACTGAAGAGGGAAGGGGCAGAGGGCCTCTGAGTTCCTTCAGCATGTTGTGAGTGTTGCTTTGACCCCAGCATCTGCAGAGTATTTTGTCTTTAGATCTTTCAGCTTTTTGAGCATCTTCTCCCTTGTAACTGCACTCACTTCTCTTACCTCACATCTTTCAACACCTGGCACACTGCTCGTGTCTTCCACAGTGAAGACTAATGCAAAATATTCATTTAGTTCATCTGCCATCTCCTTGGATGCCATTATTTTTTTCTGACCACATTTTCTAGTATTCCTATATCCACTCTCATCTCTCTTTAATTGTTTATATACTTGAAAAAGTTTTTTGTGTCCACCTTGATATGATTTGCTGGTTTGCTTTCATATTTCATCCTTTCCCTCCTAATGATTCTTTTAGTTGCTTCCTGTAGGTTTTTAAAAACTTCCCAATCCTCTATCTTCCCATTAATTTTTGCTTCGTTGTATGCCCTTGCTTTTGCTTTTACATTCACTTTGACTTCCATTGTCATCCACAGTTGTATTATTTGCCATTTGAGTTTTTCTTTGTTTGTAAAATACATCTATTCTGCACCTTCCTTATATTTCCCAGAAACTCACATCATTGCTGCTGTGCAGTCATTGACTTTGGCCAATTCCTCTCTCATACCACTGTAATTTCCTTCATTCCACTGAAATACTATTATATCAGACCTTACATTCTTCCCATCAAATTTCAGATTGAACCCAATCATACTGTGATCGCTGCCTCCTAAGGGTTCTTATGTCTTAAGCTCCCTAGCAGCCTCTGGTTCATTACATAACCCACAATGCAGCGTAGCTGACCCCGTAGTAGGCTCAATGACAAGCTGCACTAAAAAGCCATCTCTTAGACATTCAGCAAACTTAATCTCTTCAGATCCATTACCAACGTGATTTACCCAATCTACCTACATGTTAAAATCTCCCATGACTAACATAACATTGCCCTTTTGACTTGCCTTTTCTATTTCGTGTTGTACTCTGTAGTCCACATCCAAGCCACTGTTGAGAGGCCTGTATATAACTGCCATCAGGCCCCTTTCACCCTTGCAGTTTCTTACTTCAACCCTCAAGGATTCAACATCTTCCGATCCTATGTCACATCTTTCTAATGATTTGATGCCATTCTTTACCAGCAGAGCTATGCCACACCTTCTGCCTACCTTCCTATCTCTCTGGTAAATGTGTAACCTTGGACATTCAGCTCCCAACTACAACTATCCTTCAGCCACGATTCAGTGATGGCCACAACATTATACCTGACAATCTGTAAAAGTGCAACAAGATCATCCACCTTATTTCTTATACTCTGTGCGCTGAGATACTGTATATCACTTTGAGTACTGTATTTGTTACCCCTTCTGACTTTGCATCCCTAATGCACTGGTACTCACCCTGCCAGCTGCAATTTTGTCTTATCATCTGCCTACCTTTCCTGACAGTCTGACTGCAGGCTATCTTTGCTTTTCTACTACCCAGCCTATCTTGAGTCCCTTCACTCCGGTTCCCACCCCCCTGCCAAATTAGTTTAAACCCTCCCCAACAGCTCTAACAAACCTGCCTGTGAGAATATTGGTCCCCCTCGGGTTCAGGTGCAACCCATCACTTTTGTGCAGGTCATACCTCCCTCAGAAGAGATCTCAATAATCCAAGAACCTGAATCCTTGCCCCCTGCACCAGCTTCTCAGCCATGCATTTATCCTGTTTTCTACCCTCACTGGCTATGTTTGGTGCAGATGCAGTGGGCAAAGGGACTGTTCCTTTGTTGTGCAGTTCTGGCTTCCAAGTATGCATTGGGCTGAGCATGCTCTTTACTGTGATTCTCCATAAGGTAGAATAACCTGTCAGCAGTCACTGTCTATAATCATATAGAAACAAGTGAATCTTTTGGACAACCTACCAAGAAGCAAAAGATTCCTGTGGAACAAGTTCGTTTATTCCAATAGAACAAAGCAATGGAATTTAAAAATCAGCCTTCAAAAACAATATTGCAAAATTCCACACTTTATAACTATAACTTAAGTATACAGTGGATTCCGGTTAATTGGGGCATCGGTTAATCAGAGCACTACTTATTCGGGACAACACTTGAAGAAGAAAAACTTATTGAGAAGTTACAGAAAAAAACAGACCCAACTAGTTCCGGTTCCCTCCACCACCATTCTCCTCTGTCTGAAGGAACCCAATAGTCTCTCCTTCAGCTCCTCCCACTTCCTCCAAACTAAAGGTGTGTCCATGGGCACCTGCATGAGGCCCAGCTATGCCTGCCTTTTTGTCAGCTTCGTGGAACGATCAACATTCCAAACCCACAGCAGCATCACTCCCCAACCTCCTGCACCCATGCTGAGCTGGCTTCATTAACTTTGCCTCCAACTTCCACCCTGCCCTTTAATTTACTCGGTCCATTTCTGACACCTCCCTCTCCTTTCGTGATCTCTCTGACTCCATCTCTGGAGACAGTCTATCTACTGATGTCTTTTATAAACCTATTGACTCTCACAGCTACTTGCACTAAACCTCTCCCCACCCTATCATTTGTAAAAATGCCATCCCTTTCTCTCAGTTTCTCCATCTCTGCCTCATTTGCTCTCAGGATGAGGCTTTTTATTCTAGAACTATTGAGACGTCCTCCTTCTTCAAAGAAAGGGGTTTCTCCTCCTCGACCATCAATGCTGCCCTCCCCAGCATCTCGTCCATGTTTAACCTTACCCCTCCTCCCGCTTCCACACCAGGGATAGGGTTCCTCCTGTCCTCATCTACCACACCACTAGCCTCCACGTCCAGCACATAATTCTCTGTAACTTCTGCAATCTCCAACAAGATCCCACCACCAAGCAGATCTTTCCTTCCCCTGAACTTGTCACTTTCCACAGGGATCGCACCCAATGCGACTCCCTTCTCCACTCATTTGTCCCCACAGATCTTCCTCCTTGCAGGCAGAACAGGTGTCACACGTACTCCTACACTTCCTCCCTCACTAGCATTCAGGGCCCCAAACAATCCTTCCAAGTGAGGCTACACTTTACCTGCGAGTCCTATTGGGGTCATCTACTGTAATCCGGTGCTCCTGAATATCAGTAAGACCCAACGTAGATTAGGTGACCGCTTTGCCAAGCACCTGAGCTTCATCCATCCGAAAAAGTGGGATTTCCCAGTGTCCACACATTCCAATTCTACTTCCCATTCAGGCTGGAGGAGCAACACCTTATATTCCATCTGGGTAGCCTCCAACCTGATGACATTAATATCGATTTCCAGTAATTACTCCCCCTTCACTATTCCCCATTCTTGTTTCCCTCTCTCACCTGATCTCCTTACCAGCCCATCACCTCCCTCTGGTGCCCTTCCCTCGTCACTATCTTCCATGGTCTTCTGTCCTCTTCTATCAGACTCTCCCTTCTCCGGCCCTTTATCCCTTTCACCAATCAACTTCTCAGCTCTTTACTTCACCCCTCCTCCTCCCTTGGTTTTACCTATCACCTACCACCTTGTACTTCTTCCTGACCCCCCCCCCCCCACCTGCTTACTCTGACTTCTCCTCTTTCTTTCCAGTCCTTATGAAGGGACCTCAGTCCAAAATATCGACTGTTTACTCTTTTCCATAGAACTGCCTGGCCTGCTGAGTTTCTCCAGCATTTTGTGTGTGTTGCTTTGGATTTCCAGCATCTGCAGAATTTTTCATGTTTGTAATTGACAAAATAGCTGAGACTCTCTTCGTTTATTTGGGATGCTATGTCACTTAATTGGGGCAGGAAACTGTTGCCAAACAGTTTCTACCTAACATCAGACAAGATCACTTGTATGGCTGTTAGACACTACATCGTATTTAGAGAGAAGTTCTTACATTAGTAGCATCAGTTACATGTGCTTGTGTTCAAGAAACAGTGATTTTTCTCAATGATAGTTGGTGAGAAATAAGCTATAAGACAATTCAGAATGATTTTTTTCTCAGCACTTTCAAGTATCCACTCCGTCTGTCACAACAGACAGGATCTCCCGGTAGCCACCCACTTCAACTCTGCTTCCCATTCCCATTCAGATGTCCGTACATGGCCTCCTCTACTGCCATGATGAGGCTAAACTCAGGTTGGAGAAGCAACACCTCATATAACATCTAGGTAGTCTCCAGCCCTTTGGTATGAACATAGAATTCTCCAAATTCCGGTAATTCCCTGCCCCTCCCTTCCTCTATCCCTATTTCACTCTACCCTCTCCCCCAGCTCCCTCATGGTTCCGCCTCCTTCTTCTACTACCCATTGTTTTCAGGGCTATGATGTCAATGCTTCCCCTCTCCCACCCCTTTGTCTTTCAAATTACTGGTCTTTCAACTGAAGCTACAAGCATTCTTCAAATCCTTCCCCATCTTTCATTCTTCAGTCCTGACGAAGGGTTCCGACCTGAAACATCGACTCATCATTTCTAACTGATGCTGCCCGACCTGCTGAGTTCATCCAGCGTACTGAAAGTGTAACTAATGGGAAAAGCAGCCGCACTTTCTAAACCAACCAATCACGACAAAGCAACTTTCAACAATCAGAATAGGCCATGCTCCCCACATCTTTCCATTTTTCAGCTCAAATTCGAAGTAAGTATCAAGTTCAACAATGCCACCTACTGAAAGTATTATCATGTTCTGCTAATTTTCAGCTGTTCCATGCCTTACAACTTCTGCTACTTTGTTAAGTTTGAAACAAATCAACGATGGCAGTATTACTTCAAATAGTTTGGAATCTTCAGCTAATTAGATTTTTGCAAAATGGAGTGGACATTTTTTTGTTGCTAAGGTATAACAAGTAATGCAGCACATGCTGGGATGCCATCGTCATGTAACTGCCAGGTAAAAGTATGGAAAATATAGTGGTTGACTACACAAAACAAGGGAGGAAAGAAAGTTCAAAAGAAGACAGAAGGTTAAAAAAAAGATATTGAGAGCCTAAGTGGGAATACAGCTAAGGCAAATGGATTGTAATGCAGAAAAATGTGAACTTGTCCATTCTTGAAAGAAAACTAATTTAAATAAACAATATTTATTGTATCTGGTGAGATACTGCAGAGCTCTATGATGCAGAAGAATCTAGATGTCCTCACGTAGTGTCACTCAGTAATTCCACAGCTGCAAGAATGGTGAGTCTACTAGAACAGCCACGTGAACACGATAAATACTGATCGCTGAAAACTCACCTTTAACAGACTGCCAGAGTCTGACTGTGCCCAACAGTTGCTCTCCTTGCCCGGCCTTGGCTAAAGTGGCTAGAGCTCTGCTCGGCGCAAGTTTCCTGTTTTTCCCAAGGACTATTTGTTGACCTTAGCAACTGCCGGCTTGTGGATGTCAAGGACTGTGGGTTGTTACCCTGCTCCCCCAGTAAGTTCTCCACAATGACTCTGTCAAGTGCATGCACCACCCCATGTGAGTTCATTCAACTGCTGGGTGAATTCCCAGACCTTACCAAGCACACATTCTCCATTACAGCCACAAAACATGGGGTCGAGCACCACATTTTTACAACTGGTCCACCATTTCATGCCCGTGCGTAGACTGGACTCAGAAAAGCTGGCAACCGCGAAGGCTGAGTTTGTGAACATGGAAGGACTTTGCATTGTACGCTGGTTCAATAGCCCCTGGCCTTTAACCCCCCCCCCCATATGGTTCCTCAGGCTGATGGTGGCTGCCGCCTTGTGGTGCTTATCAACACCTTAACGAGGCCACCACCCTCGATCATCACCCAGTCCCACTCATCCAAGACTTTTCAGCACGTTTAGCTGGAAAGTTAATTTTTTTTAAAGTTGATCTAGTTAGGGGCTACCATCAGGTTCCGGTATGCTCAGGGGACATTTGCAAAATATCTGTGATAATCCTATTGGTCCTCTTTGAGTTTCTGCATATACCATTTGGGCTGAAAATGCAGTACAGACTTTCCAACGGCTGAGGGAGTCTGTATTAAAAGACTTAGATTTTCTTTTTGATTACCTGGATGACATACTTGTCATCAGTGCTTCCAAATCTGAGCACGTACCTCATCTCTGCACACTTTTCAGGCGCTTAAGTCAACACAGATTGATTATTAACCCTGACAAATGCCAGTTTGGGTGCCAACCATTGACTTCCTTAGCCATTGCATCTCCACAGAAGGTGTGAATCCTCTCCCATCGAAAGTAGCCACTAATATGTATGTCCCATCACCCCGCCCTACTAAAAATCTACAGGAGTTTTTAGGCATGGTGAATTTCTATCAACACTTCATTCTGCGAGCTGTTGAACTGATCCTTCCCCTGTATAGTGCGCTTAAAGGCAATACTCTTAATCACATGCTTGACTGGTTAGTAAACAAGGCGAGGGCATTTGATGATACCAAATGAGCTCTTTCCAACGTGACCATATTGGCACACCCACTTCCCAACACACCCATAGCCATCACTATTGATGCTTCAGACTATGCTGTGGGTGCTGTGCACAAACAGTTGATCGGAGGTTTGTGCCAACGGCTCGCCTTCTTCAGCCGGTATCTCTGTCCCCCCAAAAGGAAGTGCAACACATTTGACCATGAGCTTCTTGGTCTCCATCTGGATGTCCGTCAATTTTGTTTTCTTCTAGAAAGTCACCATTTCACAGCATAATTTGACCACAAACCCCTTGCGAACGCGATGTTCAAAATATCAGACATTTGGTCTGCACACCAGCAATGCCACCTGGCTAACGTATCAAAGTTTACAACTGATATACAACATATGCAACCTTTCAGTCAATGTCAACAAGACATAGGAACTGATTGTAGACTTCCAGGAGAACAAAACCAGAGGTTCATGAGCCAGTACTCATTAGAGGAGCACAGGTTGAGAGGGTCAATAACTTTAAGTTCCTGGGTGTCACTATCTCAGAGGATTTGACCTGGACATGTCATATAAGTACAATTGCAAAGAAAGCACAACAGTGCTTCTACTTCTTTAGGAGTCTGCGGAGATTCAGTGTGTCATTAAAAACCTTGAAAAACTTCTATAGACGTGTAGTGGAATGTGTATTCACTGGCTGCATTACAGCCTGGCATGGGAATACCAATACCTTTGAGCAGAAAATCCTAAAAAAAGTAGTGAACTTGACTCAGTACATCATGGGTAAAACTCTCCCAACCATTGAGCACATCTACATGAAGGGTTGCCCTAGAAAAGCAGTATCCATCGTCAAAGATCCTCACCAGCCAGGCATGCTCTTTTTTCACTGCTGCCATCAGGTGGAAGGTACAAATGCTTCAGGACTCACACCACCAGATTCAAAACCAGTTACTACCCCTCAACCATCAGGCTCTTGAACAAAAGACGCTAATTACACTCATTCTATTTCACTGGACAACAGGTTTTTTCAGAAGTATTGCTTCCTGAGAATGTATTTTTGTTTATGATAGACTGCTTGAAGATGAACACAAATATAATTTCAGACTACTTATATCACGTAGGAATTTGGAGAAACAACAAATTATTTTTTATTGAGTATAATATGTTTAATTGCTGTTACGTACCCCGTAACTGGGTTGTCAAAACCAGCAGAAATGGAACACTCGCTGGAGTCTGTGATTACTAGAACCTAATAAAGTTTTATTAACAAAAATAAGTAATACAGTACACTAACCGCAAGGATATAAATGTAACAGGTTAGCAATGATAGTATACACAGATACACAGAAATAGGGTAATAGGAATCATCCAAGCTCTATCACAGTCTAGGGGTAAAATGCTCAGTCTTAAGGTGAAGCAGAATTCAATTCAGTCTAGTGTAGTTCGAAGTAATCGCTGTTGTACTGTTGGAGAGAGAGAGAGTGAGAGATACAGTTGAGGTTTCAGGCAAACTGTTTGATGCCTTCTGATCCCACTGTGGTCACCGACTGTGACCCCTCTGTTCCGGATGCGACCGTTCTGCCGTGGTGAACCGGGCACCCAGGCAAGGGCAGACACACAACAGGTCCCCACCGGTTGTACCTTTACACCCTGTGAGCCTCTGGCCGATTCCCAGGAATCGGTCCTCCAAACTCCCACCAACTTGTGGGGCACAATGCTCTTTCCAGGGTCTCGTGGCGTGTGTCCTGTGCCTTAGCAAACCCGCTATTTGTATCCCCCTAATGGGGTATCACCTGTCCATCAAACTTCACACTTCCTATTGTCTCAGCAGGATTGTTAATGAGCAGTTCAGGTTCAAAGCAAGCTGTCTGTGGCAGACGCCAACATACTGAATTTATGTGTCTCTCTCTCATTATCTCTCTCTTCTCTCTTATTAGCATTTTGAATGGCTCTTCGTTGTCTCTCGCTATCTCTCTCATTAACATCATCCATTCTGCAGCTCTGCTTGGCTTCATACATGACATTGCATAATGATGCTGATGTTTAATAGTTCAACTGTCAAAAATGTTGTGTTAATGGTTTTCATTTATACTCAGTGTCTGAGGCTTCTCGCTTAAGTGTCCAACAATAATTCGCCAGCATTGATGGATTCCCGTTGCCCTGCTATCTTTTCTCCGTGACCGCAATGTCCTGGTGAAACCTTTCACCATGCTCGTCACTAACAGCACCAAGATTTGCAGGGAAGAAGTCTAAATGGGAATGCAGAAAATGAATCTTTAGTGACATGTTGCATTTCATGGTTTTATATGCCTGAAGCATGCTTTCAACCAGCTGCATGTAGTTTGGTGCTCTGTTAGATGCCTTCCACGTGATTTTCTCTGGTCTCACTAGAAATTCTTCTAATTGCCTGTCATTGCTGACTTGTTTGATTTGTGGACCAACAAAAATGCTTTCCTTAATCTTGGCACCAGTTATTCTGGGAAGCATCTGTCTCAAATATTAAAACCCTTCATAGAAATTTTTGTGTCTGGTGGTAGCTCTCCATCCTTACAGTCCTGAACCCAATAATTATTACTAAAACCTGTCCTGCCATGCAGCAGCCGCGACACCTAAGCATGCCTGGACAATTGTAGGTAACATTTTAATTGACTTGAATTACGAATTGAAATAATAAACATAAGTTTATTAAAAAAAGGTGCGTGACAGGGAAATTTCATAGTGATTTTCAAGATCAGTAGCCCAAATTTCATAAGATACCCCTAAAGGTATTCAGGATGCAAAAACTTTGTTGTCCAGTGTTATTGGTGTTCCCACAAACAGTGGTCTCACTTTAAGAACTCTTTATCTTGTTATTTCATGCTCTCGTTATTTATTGCTTTTTTTTATGTATGTTTCTGCACAGTTTGCTATTCATTGATCTTTCTTACAGTTACTGTTCTATAGATTTGCTAAGTATGCCCACAGGAAAAAGAATCTCAGGATTGTATATGGTGACATGTATATACACTGATAATAAAATTTTACTTTGAACTTTACTTTGAATTTGAACTTTTGCATTTGAACATATCAAGGGGAAAAATAATGCTGTGGCTGATTGCCTCTGGTGGCCAGCCGTGGAGACCATACACATAGAGGTTCACTATGCCAGCATGGCAACTCACCAAGCTACTGACCCAAAGGTCCAAGTTTTCATAACAACAGTCACGGGCCTGCAGTTCAGGGAATCTGAGATTTCTCTCCTGCACAATGTCTCAATCTGTCACCCTCACCCCATGGTGCCTGCAAACTGGAGGCAGGCTGTTTTCAACTCCATACATGATCTCTGATGTCCAGGCCGGAAGGCCTCACAGAAACTGGTTGCACTAACGTTTGTATGGCATGGCCTTGGAAAGGACGTGCACGGTTGGACTGCAGCTGGTGTGGACTGCCAGTGGGCAAAAATTAAACTGCACATTCAGACACAATTGGCACCTCTTGGGGTCCCTAAGCAACAGTTTGCCCATGTCAATGTGGACCTTGTTGGTCTTCTTCCCCCCTCCCATGGATTAACATGCCTTCTTACTTTGGAGGACCATACCACCAGGTGGCCAGAGCTTGTCTCTCTAGCAACGATAATGGCTGCAGACACGACTTGGGCATTCATCAGCACCTGAGTTGCTCGGTTTGGCACTCTCAACTGACCAATTCATATTCCTTAATCCATATCAGACCTAGATATGAATCGACCTAGATATAGATCGACTTAAACCAAGATTTGGAGCATTCCACTACCAGTTCTCTGCCATCACAACATGACCATGAGTATGCCAACACAACTCTGGACGAACCAGAGGCACCTGCTGTTCTTCCACCCATGGAGTATTGGACCCGAGCTGGGCGGATCATCAGAGCTCTGGATGGGCTCGCACGTTGGTTTTAGTGAGTTCCGGGGGCCTGTAGAGGGTGATGTAATTGGTGGATATGAGCATTATTCACAACCACCATCATTGATCTGGGGTTTGGGGTTCACTTTAACACAGGGGTCCCCAGCCTTTTCTGCACCGCGGACCGGTTTAATATTGACAATACTCTTGTGGACCGGCCGACCTGGGCACGGGGTGTTCAAGTAGGGTTAAACTCACCTCAACATGTCTTT
Source organism: Mobula birostris (assembly GCF_030028105.1). Classification (NCBI taxonomy): domain Eukaryota; kingdom Metazoa; phylum Chordata; class Chondrichthyes; order Myliobatiformes; family Myliobatidae; genus Mobula; species Mobula birostris. Next base: position 48,914,120 of record NC_092373.1, read on the forward strand.
TACAGTTAGGGTTGCCAACTTTCTCACTCCCAAATAAGGGACAAAAGTAGCAGTCAAGTACGGGACACTTGTGTTTACCCCAAGAAAGGCTACCGTGACCATGAAGCCTTGCGCGGGCACCTGTGTGCTCATGCGCGTACGTGCCAATTTTTTTCCACAAATCGGGTTTGGCTTAATCTTCCCGACTACACTGTACATACATGATTTCTACTTTTTATAGGCTGTGTATTTATCCTATCATTCCTGCTTTTACTATATGTTAGTGTTATTTTAGGTTTTATGTGTTATTTGGTATCATTTGGTAGGTTATTTTTTGGGTCTGAGAATACTCAAAAGCTTTTCCCATATAAATTAATGGTAACTGCTTCTTCACTTTACACCATTTCGGCACGAAAGGTTTCATAGGAACGTTCTACCTTAGCGGGGGAAATACGGGACAAGGGCGGTCCGTATTGGACAAACCAATTTAGCCCAATATACAGGATGTCCCAGCAAATACGGGACATTTGGCAACCCTATGTTCCAGTTCAACAGTGCATGACAGGGAATGAGGAAAGGTGCAGCTGACTCATATTGTTTCCTTGTGGCCCGGTAGCACATGCTTTGCAGCCCGGTGGTTGGGGACCGCTGTTTTAAGAGGTGGATCTGACATGATGAGGTAATTAAGTAAAGGGTTTTTACCGTACTTTGTGTTCAAGTTTTGGAGTTCAATAAAATTTTTTCCAAGCAACACACGTAAAAGTTGCTGGTGAATGCAGCAGGCCAGACAGCATCTCTAGCAAGAGGTACAGTCGACGTTTTGGGCCAAGACCCTTCGTCAGGACTAACTGAAAGAAGAGATTGTAAGAGATTTGAAAGTGGGAGGGGGAGGGGGAGATCCGAAATGATAGGAGAAGACAGGAGCGGGAGGGATGGAGCCAAGAGCTGGACAGTTGATTGGCAAAAGGGATATGAGAGGATCATGGGACAGGAGGCCTAGGGAGAAAGAAAAGGGGGAGGGGAGAAAATCCCAGAGGATGGGCAAGGGGTATAGTGAGGGGGACAGAGGGAGAAAAAGGAGAGAGAGAAAATGAATGTGTGTATATAAATAAATAACGGATGGGGTACGAGGGGGAGGTGGGGCATGAGCGGAAATTTGAGAAGTCAATGTTCATGCCATCAGGTTGGAGGCTACCCAGGCAGAATATAAGGTGTTGTTCCTCTAACCTGAATATGGCTTCATCTTTACAGCAGAGGAATGTGTTCCAGTTATTTTTCTTAAACATAGGACACCTCACTTCATTTTACTTGCGAAGACCTTTCAGATCTGATTTCTCACATAGGTCATAAAACAGTTTTATTCCTCAAATCATTACCTTAGTGTGAAGATTAAAAAGGATCAAAGCTCTATTAAATTACTTTATAGTTTCTTGAAATATCAAACCTGATCGCTACAAGGATCATAAATTAAATGAACTTGGACAGTCTCAAACCTGTTCCCAGTGGACTAACTTCTGCAGATGAAAGTTGACTATAATGTAGTACAGTGACACTCTGAGAATCAGCAGGAATGATTGATGTGAGAAATAGACATGTTGAACGGGCATTAGAAAGCATTATGATTATATTTTTGGAAATTACTGGATAGTTTGCCTCTCTGCACTATGTGCAGTATCTGACCAGAGTTTTTGTTGCTGGTTTGCTCCACTGAAATGTTTATTTAATAAAGTAAAAATTAAATAGATGAAATGCCAGAGTGGCTGGAATACAACAATCTTTTGATTTGTCTTTTCTTTTAACGTACTCACCTTTCTGAATTTAGACACATGCCCCTAACTGAGAAGATGGTTGCAAGCCATGTTTTTGAATCAACTTCTGCTGGTCAACATCGTTGGACCTTTTGCAACAATCTATTGGCACTGGACTGATTGATATAGAATTCCAAGATGTAACAATGATGAAGAAGGACTGGCAGTAAATTGGCAAGTCGACTGTGCAACCTTTAGGTAGTGGTCTTCCTATGAGCCTTTTGGCACTGCCTGTACAGTGAAAAGTGCAGGCTAATGAAAGAACATGTCCCAATACCTATGTTGTGAGTGGTTTACAAACACGAACACCAAGGTCCCTTTGCTCCCAATGACTTCCGAAGATCCTAAGAAGAATGCTGACAACACTTTATGGCTGCATTTTCCATCTGGATTCTCAAGCATCCATTATACCTTCGTTTTAAGATCATTAGGATCCCAAAATAATCTAGATTTTTAAATTCTGGAATATTTTATACCTGTAGCCCTCCCATCTTAGAGCACAAACTGGAAAATAAGGCACAACAGCCTCCAATTATTTTCGTACTCAAACAACTTGCTAGTGCAAATTATCAGTCTGAATTCCAAGAGAATGAAACCACAATGCAAAAGCAGAGAAACAAAACTGTTTTCAGTCAGAATCCAATGAAAATATAGGGAAGATGTAGGTGGATACAAAAGACAGCTGGTTAGCCATCAACAGGGGAATAATTAGATCTATGAATGGCCATTGGCTACCCTCTAAGTTTGTAATCATTATGATGAGTGTTTCTGTCTGTAGATTCCTATGTGAATAGAAAACTATTCATAAAGTGGAAAAGTGGAGCCCTGAATCTGAACTTTGGCTTCTTTTCAGTTCCTAAGACTAAACATATATTTTTAGTTACGTATTAATGACAGAAATTAGAAACCTGTTGTACAGCAAATTAGTATCTGTTGTCCTTCAAGGAGACGTCTGCGTTAATGCTCTAAAACTCTCAGGATTTAAGATGTTGTCGTATAAGACAGTTTTTAATTAGGTCACGAAATGCCACAATGTACTATTGTGTTATGCTACAGAAAATTGGATTTATTTATGTGCATTTAGAAAACACAACTTAATGAGGATGATATTTGTATCATTTCAAGCTAGAGACCAACAGCTAGAAATGGTGACAATTTTATAGCCAGCTAGACTGAAGATGTGTGAAGAATCCCCCAGTCAATGAATCTAGGTGATCACACTGCTGTAAGTGATTGAGACTAGTTGTATATACAGTACCGTACTTCCATGTATTTTTCCAGGGGAATTTTGTGGGTTTTCTACTTCCTTCTCTCTTTGGATTTTATTTCTATTTTAAATTGACAATGATTTCTGTTCCATTGGAAATAGTATAAAGTACAATGTAAAAAGTAGATTCCATCCAATCTATCAAGGTCTTTGCTTTCCTACAAGTTGGTGGAATTGGATTCTGATTCTTGACGTTTGGGGTGGCATGGTAGCATATTTGTTAGTACATCACCTTACAGCGCCAGTGACCAGGGTTCAATTCCCACCGCTGTCTGCAAGGAATTTGTATGTTCTACCCCTGACTGCATGGGTTTCCTCCAGGTGCTCCAGTTTTCTCCCACATTCCAAAGCTGTACGGGTTAGTAGGTAAATTGGTCACATGGTTGTAATTGGGTGTCGTGGGCTTCTTGGGCCGGAAGGCCCTGTTATTGTGTTGTATCTTTAAAAATTAAATATTTAGGACTTGACCAGTTGTTGGTGATCAAACCTGCCAGTTGTATCACTTCATTTGTATCACATAAAATGTATCACTTCATTTTAAACCAACTTCATAAAGAATTCAAACACCAGTCCAGCCTCCTATCATGTGAAGTTTTGTTGTGCACAGCTGGGATAATCACCTTGGGTGACCATATTAATTTTTATTTTTATCTTACTCTCAAAGTAAGCTAAACACAAAAGTAATGCTCTCCCCAATCTGCAGATTTACATTTTGCAACTGCACAATTGCACCTTGACTTAAAATCAACTATTACCACATCAGTAAAAATGGTCTACAGCAGAGAGATATGGTGAGTCATGTCAATTAGTATCAAGTTTCACTATCCTTGGCACCAATCAAGAATCATTTCTAAGCACAAAGCCAAACCTAAACATTGTTTTATTACAAACAAGAGAAAATCTGCAGATGTTGGAAATCCAAGCAACACACAAAATGCTGGAGGAACTCAGCAGGCCAGGCAGCATCTATGGAAAAAAGTACAGACTGTACTTTTTTCCATGGATGCTGTCTGTCCTGCTGAATTCCTCCAGCATTTTATGTGTGTTGCTTTGTTTTATCTTCTTTTCTTAAATCCTGCGACATTTCAAATGTCATGTGTAAAAGAATCACAGATCTCTACTTGTCCCCAAGCATAGAATGTCCATGTCAACTTTCTTTTTATCTATCCAATTTTTGAAACATGGGCATCAGGGCCCAGGTTTATAGCCATCACCAAATGCCTTTGAACTTGGAGGCTTGCAAAGCTAATCTTCTCAGTGGGTCTGGAGTCACAGATAAAGGATATCAGTCTTCCTCTCAAGGGATAGAACAGCTTTTAGAAAAATCAAGTAATTTTGCATCCTTATTACTAAAGATGATGTGTGTGTGTGTTTTAAATTTAATTCCAGATTATTAAAACTGAATTTAAATTCCAAAGCTGCTACACTGGGAATTAAATTCTGATCTTCTGGCTGGTAACTTAAGCACAGCCAAACCCAAAAGTGAAACTTCATCTGGTCTTTCTCATGGGCAAACCTTGATCTTCCACTTCTCAGCCAGTCTGACTATGAGCCATGTGATTTTCTCCCTAGCCTCTCCAAATTCATCTCTTCCATAGGATCTGAAGTCAATGCAGGGATTAATGGCGTACTTATGCAGGTTTATTCATTACAATGTCCACAAAGTTTCCAACTCCCTTCAATTGCAATAACTACAGCACACCAATGTTTATAGCACACTTATACAGTGTTACATCACATCATTGATGTCACATGTCGGGGCAACCCAATCTGTTGTAGATGTATCAGGCTACTCAAAAGTTAGCTTATTCAACAAAAAAATTGGCCTAGATCTTTTAAAGGGGGGGGGGGGTGTTGTTTCTGCAGATATTACTGGGATCATTCAGATATTATAGCCAGCCGGTGGTGTAGTGGCATCACATCATACTTCCAGGTGAGTGGTCCCAGGCATTGAATCCAGCCAGTTCCTTGGACGCTTTCCATCCATGCTGGGTTGAGTGTTGAGTTAGCAACTCGGCCTCATAAAAACAGACAAAATGCTAAAAAAAAACAGCAAGGCTGCCACCCAATGCACCACAAGGAGCAGAGAGGAGCAACATTCAGTTATTATGACATGTAATGCAGAGTTTACAGAGGCTGCACAGACTATTTACAGACAATGTGAAACAAAGTAAGTTGTCCCTGTCCTTCCACAGAGTTTCCTCTGAGATTGACTGAGAATTAATGCAAGAGGTAAAAGTGAAGGTCAGTGTCTATTCCTTTAATGTTATCTCCAACCTGCACACTCAGAGTTTGAAACTACACATTTGCACTTTTTCTCAAAGCCAGCTCTTACCAAATTGGAGTTACTTCCTTGACCCACTGTAGATAGTTTTTAATAATTTCTCTCAAGTAGAGAGATTCATTAAAGCACCTTGAAATGCTCTTTTAATTGCACTGTTAGTGCTCAGTTAACCATATCCATAGTTACCATAGGGCTCATGCCAAAATTCATAGTTTTCACTTTGCCCCCACCCCCTGCTCCATATACTTACCACTGCTACAAGCCTCATACCCACATCTCACAGTTGACATTCTTCAATGGCTATTCTACAATGACAACCATATTGCCCAAATTAACTACATAACACACCAAAAGGTGCTTCCCACTTTCTTCCTAGGAAACATGGTTCAGAACATAGGGAAGAAGGAATTAGATGGAAAAGCAGACCAATGTGAATTAACCCTATGGGTGGGATAGTAGTGGGTATCGTGGTAGAAACCAGCACTGATGCCCGTGTCTATTGAAACACCAGCACCTTGTTACATACACCTGTTAGGGTGCATTCTCCAGTTACCTTATAAGGTAACCGTAGCCTTCAGCCAGGAGCAAATGTCATCAGGTGGTTCCCAACCTTCACAGGGTGTTTCAACCCTTAACCACGACACTCTCCAGTTGGTGGGCCGGCAGTGGTGGCCAAATCACTGCCTATCTACCCCTGGCTTCCAGCTTCCCTCCTCTCGCCTACTCCAAATCCAACAAGAGGCTCGTTCTGCCTCTTCCCCCATCCTACGAGCTGCTTGTTTTTTGTTCCTTTCGTCCAGGCCCAAACCTGACAACACCCTCCATGCTGATTTGGCTGGGAAACCTCTGCAGCCAATCTCCACAGGGAAAAACCATGCCCTCCTTCCCTGGTCTTTACATTCCTGCACGAAGGGCTGGTACTTCAAGGGCTTTCTCTTGTGGGCCTCTTCCCATCCCTCCTCCCACGGCACAGTCAGCTCAACCAGAATTATTTTCTTGTCTTCGGTTGACTACAGTACAATGTCCGGGCGTAGGGTTGTGTGCACCACATCCGGGAACTGCAACCTCCCTCCCGCATCGACCCTCATCTCCCAGGACCTGACCGTTAGTAGCAAATTGGGCTTTGGCTGTTTGGTTAATAATACCATGATTAACTGCATACGGCATCTCAATTATTTGTCCCACATCTCCCTCATCCCTCAATCTATTTTGATCTTCAAGTTGCAGATAATATCAGCACTCATCTCTTACTTTCTCCTCTGCCCTCACCTCAAGTCATCCTATATCACTAATTAATTTCTGATACTAAATAACTGGAATCAGCCCAATCATTGGAGAAACAAAGAGGGTGAATGATATCACTAGCTTATATTACTGACAACACATACTTTAGAGGAATCCTAGAGGCATAATCTAGGCATGTACACTACAGCCAGGTGTGAGAAAAGTACAGCAGCCGTAAAAGCTCACCTTAACCATGATTATGTAAGATAATGTTTCCTGATTCGAACTGTGCTGTGAAAATTTGAAATGCTTATTAAAATTTGAGTGTCATTGGAATGTCAGACCTGAACAAACATCTTAAATCATAACACTGAAAAGTGTCCTTGGGCTAAGGCACACTGATTTACAAAGTCTTTTGCGAGTAAACTATTGACTTTGTCATCTGCTTCTAGCTTTTAAGACATTGCAAGCTTTCCACTGGGATGTATCAGGCTGAATTGTTTATGACTGAGCCCTTACCTCCATTTCTTCTGCTGCTCCCCCCAGCAAAGACGGAGCAATTCATCACAATTAGCTAAAGAGTAGCAGACACTCTTCCCTTCTCGTTCAATACTTAAGTGGATGAATGAATAGCTAAGCTATGATTGGACCCTCTAATTTAGGGAAGAAAGTATTTCAGGAAAGTTAAACCTCTTGAATAGCGTTTGAAAAGAAAAAGAATTGATTTTTAGAGCAGTCACTGTGTATTTACCAGGAAATGAACTTCACTCAGTATAACATTATTTCCATCCATATGAGAATCAAAAACATTCTATAATTTTCTCCTCAATTCTTTCCATACTATTGTAATGAGGTTGCACAAGAATCAAACGTCTTGCAGTTTGGTTACGTAATTTTAACAATGGCTTTACAGTTCTGCTTGTAATTTAAAAGCTGCTCAACAGAAGTCAGCAAATCTGAACTGCGACAAGAAAATGACTTTTACATTACTGAAAATATAACTTCAATGGGAAGACTAATATTTATTGTCCACCGCTGATTATCCATAGAAAGGTGAAGCTTCATCTGCTGTTTGTATGGTGATGGTACACTCGGTGGCCAGTTTATTAAGTACCCCCTGTTTGTGGGCTTCTGCTGCTGCAGTGCATCCACATCAAGGTTTGAGGTGTTGTGCAGAGATGCTCTTCTGCATGCCTCTGTTATAACGCATGGTTATTTAAGTAGCAATCACCCTCCTGTTAGCTTAAACCAGTTTGGCCATTTTCCTCAGATCTCTTTCCTTAACAAGGCATTTTTGTCCATAGAACTGCTGCTCGCTGGATGCTTTTTTTTTTCTTGCTCGCATCATTCTCTGTAAGATCTAGAGACTGTCGCATGTGAAAATCTCAGGAAGTTATCAGTTTATGAGATACTCAAACCACCCCATCTGGCACCAATAATCATTGTTACGGCAGATTCTGGAGTTACAGTATATAGCAAATACTAATTTTAACAGCAGCCAGTCTTCACTCCTGAACACAGATTGTAGGTTGAACTTAAAATACAGCTCTGTACAATGGTCTTCCATTTGAGCGCAGAAGCCTGTATATGCATGAATGTGGCACAGAGTCAGTGAGAACTAACATTCATTTTGGGTGTCTGGAATTTGGGTGAGAAGAAAGAGGTGTTTGAAACCTATATGTAATTCAAAGGAAGCATTGTAAATCAAAGGTACATTGTAACGATAGAATTGTCCTGCTGTTACCTTTAATCTTTAGCATATAAAAATGTCAAAGGCCTCTTCTTCTAAGAGTGTCTCAATATCAATGCTTGTTTCTCATTTTTGCAGAATAAATCACTTCTATAGCCGCAAACACGAGGAAATCTGCAGATGCTGGAATTTCAAGCACACTCATAAAAGTTGCTGGTGAACACAGCAGACCAGGCAGCATCTATTGGAAGAGGTACAGTTGACGTTTCGGGCCGAGACCCTTCATCAGGACTAACTGAAATCTCTTACTAGCTCTTCTTTCAGCTAGTCCTGACGAAGGGTCTGGGCACGAAACGTCGACAGTACCTCTTCCTAGAGATGCTGCCTGGCCTGCTGTGTTCACCAGCAACTTTTATGTGTGTTCACTTCTATAGCCATTAGCTTCACATCTCTCCAGCCATTTTGTTTATCAATAACATTTAGGGGCTTGTCCAGGATGCGTTAGTAACCCACCTAATGACCAGTGATCTCACCAGTCTAAGTGGATGAGTGCTTTTAAAATTAACACTCACATTTGGATCTGTTCGGGTCAGTCACCACGGGATCAGGAAGTATTACCAACATGGCGGAGAGCTGAACTGGTCGATGTAGAAGTAGTGTGGTGTGAGTGTGCGCATATGTGATTACATAAGAGACTACACTTTTGTGTTAATTTGGTGAGACAGGGCTACCAGTTGTGAAGGGTGGTAACTGACCATTCAGGACCCCAGTGGAGTGAGTGTAAACTCATTCGGAAACTGTATAGTAGTAGAGGATGCATTTGCAAGTGTGTGTGTGTGTGTGTGTGTGTGTGTGTGTGTGTGTGTGTGTGTGTGTGTTTTAATAATAAGTCTGTAACGTTTGTGTAACAGTTTAAAATGCAAAGGATTACAACAGGCATCCTGAGTTCAGATGCACATAAGTGGCAGGTTACAGAGTACATACTCTGCATTTTAAGTATGTGCTGTTTAATTGGTACCTGTCATTTATGCTTTGTGTGGTGTGGGAGTCGGTGTGGAGAGATTTGAGGGAGAGGTTATACCCAGATATATCTGTCAGGATGGCACCGCTTGAGGTCAGGTAATGTCAGATTGAGAACACTGATGACCCAAGCTAGCCCTTGACCTCAATTACAACCATCCATAAGCCCTTCACCCCCAGGAAGAAGCAAAGCATATTGTCAGAGTTACTCTCACTTAAGGTCACCTGTGAGAAAACAGATATCTGGCACAAGCTCGAGGAAGTAATTGAAATTCACCAGAGGCACGCCAAAGATACACGTGCACTGGTAAAAGCGAAGTGCCCAAGGAATATATGGGACAGTATGGCCTGACAGGGTGCAGGATGGTACATGGCAACTACCCAGAATGTCAGCAATGAAGAGAGATATCATTTCTTTAAAGGGGATGTGAGGCCGTGACCGGGAGGAGGTGAGAATAACTGGGGAATGATAATGTTGGTGACTCAGAGAGCTGATGAGACAGCCATGGATTATGCAGAACATAAATATTGAATTTATGAGGGGTATTCAGGGTTGGATAATCCAGTGAGGGATAATCCATTCTTCCTGAAAGTGCTGAAGAAAGGCCTCTCAGCCCACCAGGAAGCTTTATAGTTGGGGATAGTGGTGGGATCAACCTACTCCGATATAGTATCCTGGGCCAGTGAGATAGACCACAGAAGAGGGAAGAGAAATCATAAAGTGGCTGTAATGAACGTAGCTGCTGTGACATCACAGAAAACTTGCTTTGTGTGCCAGCAACTGGGGCATGCAACAAGGAACCACTGGAACAGACGTGGGAGAGTAAAGGAGATGATTTATTACAGCTGCAGCTTCTTGGGTCATGGTTGGAGGCAGTGTCCTAAAAACAGAGGAAAGTGTGAGAATCACTCACCAAAGCAGGCAGAATCAACAGCAGTGCCCGTTCTTTCGGATTTGACTGCTGACCAGATTATAGAGCCGATGAGGTCAGACAAACAGCTGATGGCCACTTCTTTTGCCAGTGGTGGGTATCCACAGATGTACACAACAAGTTTATTAGAGGACCAGCAACGTGAAATGTCAGGGGACACAGGGTCAGCAGTATCAATAACTGATCTACCTTTGCCCACGATTGGAGAGGTAATTTATATTACCAATGAGGGCAGAAGGAAGTCAACGCCTGGTACTTGAGATTGAGCGAATGGAGCTTCCTGTAGATTTCTGGGTGTGAAGGTACTATCCTGAGGATAGACACACTGAATAAGGCAGTTGCTATCGTAGACTCAGGGAAAGAAGAAAAAACATGGACAAGACAGGGACAGCAAACATGTGTGACCCACAGAACAGCTAACATGGCCCACAGAGATAGTAGCCTCTCCTGGAAGGGGAGACAGGAGAATGTGTGAAAATTATGTTAGGAGGTCCAAGGGTCAGGGTCAAGCTCAGTGCAGACACCTGAGGAGGTAGCAGTGATTACAGTAAAGGCTCACCAGAAAGGGGATTGTAAGGAGCAGAAGGGGAACAAGTGGGCAGACATCAGTATGAGGAGGGCAGTGGACGAATAAGAAGCAACAGAAATTACAAGGGGGCAGGAAGAAACTACAACTGCCAATTTAGTAAGATTACATCGAGATGTGAAGGACCACTGAAACCAGGGTAACACACTGAGGGATTGACCAAAGCAGCAGCAATATATTGTGGATTGAGAGAACCAGAGGGAAAGAAGATAGTCCTCCCAGAGCCAGGTGATCAAGTCATGGTAAGGGAGCTGGTTGAAAAGACAGGTTTCACTCCCTGGAGGATAGAACCACAGGTGGTGCTCTGGGTCAATGACGCCTGTGTTGGTGAACAGACCCGGTCAGGCCACCAGTGGAAACACTAGACTCAGGTTAAACCATGTGACTCACCTTGTTGCCCTCACAGACAGAGCAACAGATCAAGTGCACCCAGTAACAGTAACATGGTAGAGAACCCAAGTGATGAAATCCAGATGGCTGCCTCTGTTCTGACCACACCTGATGGAAGCAGATCCACAGCCAACTCAAAGACAGAGGACACTGAGAGAGCACGACAGCAAGCTGGGAATAGCATGTTAAAGTATAATGGTAACTACCCTCTTCAATGAAAGCTGGTTGTTGAAGGTATATGATTAGTTCTATATGTAACCCTCAGGTTCGACCAGCAAGTGTTTGTCTAGGGGAAGATAGCCTCTGGCCCAGCCAAACTGAGAAATCTTGTTTGTGTGGATGCTGCATGATATGTTGCCCAGTTACAAATCAGTACCACAAATATCAGACAGTACACCATATGCAATTAAACGATTGAGCTTTATAATTCTTAATCTGACTATAGGGTCAGTAAAGAAAATAAAAAGAAAAAGGGCCCATTTTAATGAAACAGTCTAAAGTGCACATTGGAGCTCATGGTTGTCCATCCATTCGTTCCCCATTGACCTCACCAACTCCCGGACCCTCACTCCATGTCCACTCCGTTCTACGGTCTACCAACTCCCTCCACTCGCATCTTTTCTCTTCATCTCTCCCCAACAAAAGATCACAAATACCTTCTCTCAGACACACAAGAAGAAACAACACGCCTCTCATTGGATGGCACACATTCCAAAGCCCCCGTTATCGCTAGTCATAACCCAAACAACTGCTGCTACAGATAAACCATTACATTAGCAGTGAAACATTACAGAGCGTTACATATAGCTCAAAATAGAAAATTTATTGGGGGAAGTAGATGGGAAGGGTTCCGAGTTACAGCAGAGATATCTGGCTCCAAAGCCTCAACAGTGTGGCAGATCGAGAAAGAAAACAAATTACACACAATATCTGCAGGCAGTCACCCCAGCCTGAATGGGGAGTGCATACAAATGAGATGGGCTCTTTCAGTGGTTGGGCCAGCAATCAAATGGGCAGTCCAGAAGGGGGTACCACTGGAGTGAGGTCCTTGCAGTGATTCAAATAGAGACCACCCCAACCCCTCCTGTACATTGCTGAGAGAGTTTGAGAGACTAATCATCAAGATTCGGACAATCCTTTGTCATGGCATGGAGTGTGAACTGTTGATACATTTACCTTGCTGGTGCCCCTACCCAGAGAGTAACCACTGACAGCCACTGCTGTGTTTCAGCTATCAGACTATAAAGGGGTGAAGATGAAAAATGTGATTAAACTACAATCGGCCTGCAGGGAAGGAGGCAGCAGATATAGAACTGACAAAGCTGTATTGTAAAGACTGTCAAATTTCTCGAACAGTCTCTGCTTAGAGTCATGTAGATAGCCGTGTGGGATAATGGCGTACAGTAGATGTAGATGCACATAGGGATATGACAGGTAATTGGGGAAGGGGCCCCAAGTACAGGGCATTTTTTGCTGCCCTATTTGAATAGATCCTTCTTAAATTTTGGTCTTTCCTGGAGCAAATTTATTTTTGTTTAGGAGGGCCAAAAGAAAGGACTGTTACGGCATATTCTGGAGTTACGGTACACAGCAAATACTAATTTTAACATTAGCCAGTCTTCAGACCCAAACATGGATTGTAGATTGAATTTAAAATGCAGCACTGTCCCTTCATTTGACCACAGACGTCTGCATATGCATAAATGCAGCCTGGAGTCAATGAGAATTAACATTTATTTTGAGTGCCTGGAGTGTGGGTATGAAGAAGGAGGTGTTTGAAAACTATATGTAATTGAAAGGAAGTGTTGTAGATTGGTTGTAACTATAGAATTATCCTGCTGTTACCTTTGACTTTTAGCATATAAAAATGTCCTGTAATATTGGGTCGAGCAGATCTCTTCTTCCAAGTGTATCTCAGTATGATGCCTGTTGTTTGTTTTTGATCTGGTGACTTTGTTCATGTCACTGTCACTTAGATCACATTTCTTCCCCATTTTGATGCTTGGTCTGAACATCAGCTGAACCTCTTGACCATGTCAGCATGCTTTTATGCAATGCGTTGCTGCCACATGGTTGGCTGATGATATTTGCATTAACAAGAAGGTGCATCCAATAAAATGACCACTGAATATACAAACCCACAATGCTGTTTAATGGAGATATTCAGGATTTTGACCCAGCAAAATGAACAGTGATATCTTGCTAAGAGTGCTGTGTCAACTGGATGTTCCATGTGTCTGCTACACTTATTCTACTAGGTGGTAGATGGCATTAGTTAACTATTGTTGATGAAGCCTTGGTAAACTGGTAAAATGGAATTCTGATACCGAAGGATGTGTTCAGAAAACATGATGGCTCAGCTATAAATTAGCCTATTTTAACTGGTGTTTTTGAGTTCCTGAAGTCTTTAGATGTAGCAATCATCAAAGCTAGGGGAAATATTTCATCACATTCCTTAGAGAAAACCTCAGCAGTTAAGTCCATTTATTAATCCCTTTTTAAACACATTGGAAGAACTCAGCCAGTCAGGCAGCATCTATGAAGGGGAATAAACAATCTACAAGACCCTTCATCAGGTGCTCATTCAGCCAGATCACCACCAATATGCCACACATCATGTTGTCAAGGAAGAGAATGAACCATATCGGATCAACTGCAAGAAGGTGACAAGTGTACATGGGACCAATCGAACACGCAGTGAATCGATTAGGCCTCCTACACATAGCGGGCTCTCTCTTTTTGCATGGGCTTTCAAGTGTGAAAGTTTTTCTGTCCTGGCAGGTCCAGTTTGTAGCTCCCATACTGTAAGTTGCCTAATATGTATAGTGGCTAACATGACTCAATACAAATGTTTAATCCTACAGTTCTATTGACGTTCTTGCTCCGAACAAACACAGCAGTTAGCAACGAGGGTCAGTACAAGAATGGCCACTCTACTCCAAGCACCAGATCTATTTTGGGCTGCAGCAATGGCAAAACCAGCCTCTGGAACCTGGCTGTAATGGAAGTAAACCTTCCTCGACCAGTTTTACCACCAGTAGCAAAGCTGGACGAAGCAGCGAAGCTCAAACAGCTCTGCCTGTACTTGGGAAAACTTGGGCAGAAGTAATTCAATCCTCTGCACCTATGGAATGAATCTGAACTGACAGACATGCTTGAGGCTTTGGACAACGCTTGGGGGACACAGGATGATGTCTTTATGATATGCTTCAGGCTCTCACAGCTGCAGCAGACCTCTCGGTGAGAATGTAGATGACTTCATCACAAGATTGGCCCTAGCGGTGCTGGAATGCTAGTACAAAGATTCCTAACATTCAAGTCAAATGCCTCGAAGATTGGGTACACGATTTTAATAACGGTTTTGTAATTCTGCTTGTAACTCAGCAGCTAAAAGCAAATCTGAGCTGGGACTGGAAAAAGTATTTTTAACTCATTCCTGAGATTTGGCTTCAATGAGAATGCTAGCATATATATCCATCAATATTTGTCCATGGAAAGGTAGACCTTGAAGTCCTGTTGTCTGCATGTTGGAGGTATATCCATAATGTAATGATGGGGACCTGCAGGATTTATTGCTAAGGGTAGTGTGTTATCTGGATGGCAAGTTGGAAGTGATAGTGTTACCATATGTCTTTACAACTGTTTCTAAATGATAATGAGACTTATAAAAACAGTTGAAACTAATTTAAATAGTTAACAATTGTTTAAAAAAAACACATTTAACTGATACAAATTAATTGTCCAAAGGTGGAGCAGAAGATGTGGACATTGTAGTGTCTGTACAACCACACATTAATGAAATAAAAGCATGCACTCAGGGGATGGCTTTAACTGGTGTATTCACATAACCGAGACAGAGACAGAACAGATCAATGTGCGGAGGTAAGTTATCAATCCATACGTAGTGCTAAGGGGAGTCATTGATCTAAAAGGAATAGTGTAGATCCATACATTACACTTTCTCCCCCTTTAGATTAATTTAACACAAAATTGTATTTGTAACAAAACATTCAATTTCCCTTTCACAAACCATATTCAAAAAAATAAACATGCTTTCACTATAGCAGTCTGTAACTAACTTCCACTATACAATCTTTTGGGCTTCCTACACAGTCTTCTGGGTGGTGTTCTGTTTCTTTCAGGATAATGCCTTCAGACCTGTGGAGTGGCATCAGTTTAGGTCGGTGTCTTGTCAAAGACAACTTTCTCTGTTGCAGGTGTTACGTTACTGTTAGTGGCATGATCATCACTGAGAGCTAAGTCCAGTGACTGTAATATGTCTGTCTTGTTGGATGCAGTTGACTCAGGTGTGTTCTTTGGTTGAGCATCCAGTATCTGGTCCACATGACATCTCCATGTATGATCTCCAACATCAACTGTGTACATCAGTGGTCCAGTTCTTGTAGCGATCCTACCGGGTGTCCACTTGTCTTCTTGGTAATCAAATGCTAGGACTTCCTGTCCAACTTCAAAGCTCCTTGCTGGTTTGTTTGACAACTAACTGAACTGTTAATTTTGCACTTCCCTCTGTCGATTTGGTTTCAGGAGATCTACATTCCTGCTCATGGACAGCATTGTAAGTGTTAGATTTGTCATCGCATGAACAGAGTTTCGATATACAAAAAGGAAGTTGTCCACCTTGTGCTGTAGAGAAATGTCCTCCTTCTCCATCACTTTAATGGACTTCTTGAAGGTTTGGATAAACATTTCAGCTAACACATTTGTTGCTGGGTGGTGAGGAGCTGACTTGAAACATCTGATGCCATTTTTCATCATGAATAGTCTATACTCTTCTGACGTGTATTGTGGTCTGTTGTCATTCACAATTTGTTCAGGTACGCAATTTCTGGAGAAGATAGTCCTCAAGAGTGGAAACAGTCTTTTCTGATGGGGTTGACTTCATTGGGATAACATCCAGCCGCTTCGAATGAGCATCCACAGCAATCAGAAATATGAAGTCTATGAATGGCCCAGTGAAGTCAATATGCCCTTTGCCATGGTGAAAACAGCCACTCCTTTGGGTGTAACAGTGCCTTTCAGGGTGTATTTTGCAACTTTATGGCATCCAGAACAGCTTTTGGTCAAGTCCTTAATCTGTCTGTCTATTCCCGGCCACCACACATAGCTCCAGGTGAGACTTTTCATCTTGATTGTACCCAAGTGTCCTTCATGCAAATTCTCTAACACTCTGGTGCACAGTTCAGAGGGAAACTCAACACGAAAACCACACATCAGCATTCTTTGACATACAGACAGTTGGTCTCGTCTCACTGAGAACTCTGGAAACATAGGATTTCCATGAGCTGGCCATTCTTGCATGATGATGTCATAGACTTTTGACAATGTCATGTCATTCCTTGTTTCCCTTTGTATTGCAGAATTTGTTACCAGCAACTGGTCCACCAATGTGGTGTGGAACACTTCAGCTGGGTCACAGTATGAAGACTTCCCTTCTTCAGTTGCCAATAGTAGAAGACGTGACCAAGCCATCAGTGTTGCTGTGTGGTTTGGTACCCCTGAGCTCTATGTCATAAGAATAGGCTCCTGGGAAATTGGGTCACTGTCAGATGAGGGAAGAGGAAAGGGCAGGCAGAGCAGGGTTCCACTGTGGCCATTCCCCTCAACAACAAGTATACCGCATTGGATACAGTTGTGGGGGGATGACTTACCTGGGACAAGCTGCAGCAGCCAGATCTCTGGCACTGAGTCTGGTTCTGCAGTGCAGAAGGGAGGGTGGAAAAACAGGAGAGCGGTAGTGATAGGGGACTCGATAGTTAGAGGTACAGATAGGAGGTTCTGTGGTCGTGACAGAGAATCCAGGATGGTTTATTGCTTCCCGGATGCCAGGGTCAAGGATGTCTCTGATCACTTGCATGACATCCTGAAGTGAGAGGGTGATCAGCCAGATGTCGTGGTGCACATCGATACCAATGACATAGCAAGGAAGAGTGAGGAGGTCCTGGAGAGTGAGTATAGACAGCTGGGTAGGAAGTTGAAAAGCAGGGCCTCGAGGGTGGTAATCTCAGGATTGCTACCTGTGATACATGCCAGTGGGGTTAAGAATAGGATGCTCTGGAGGAAGAACAAGTGGCTAAGGAACTGGTGTAGGGGGCAGGGTTTCAGATTTCAGGATCATTGGGACCCCTTCTGGGGCAGGTGGGACCTGTACAAGAGAGATGGGTTACACTTGAACTACAAGGGGACCAATATCCTTTCAGGGAGGTTTGTTAGTGCTATTGGGGAGGCTTTAAACTAGATTTGCAGGGGGATGGGAACCAGAGTGCCAGAGCTGACAGTGTGGCTGGGGTGAAAATAAATGATGTTAAAAGTTCAAGCAAAGCCACAAATAGAAAGGTTGTGAGTGGTGGTAAAAATCTTCTGAGGTGTATATATTTCAATGCTAGGAGTATTGCGGGGAAGGCGGACGAGTTGAGGGTATGGATTGACACGTGGAATTATGACGTTATAGCAATTAGTGAAACTTGGCTACAGGACAGTCAGGACTGGCAGCTTAATATTCCAGGGTTCCGATGTTTCAGATGCGATAGAGGCAGAGGAATGAAAGGTGGGGGAGTAGCATTGCTTGTCAGGGAAAATGCTACAGCAATGCTCAGGCAGGACAGATTAGAAGGCTTGTCTACTGAGTCCTTACGGGTGGAGGTGAGAAACAGGAAAGGTATGGCCACATTAGTGGGGTTGTATTATAGACGACCCAATAGTCAGCAAGAATTGGAGGAGCAAATCTGCAGAGAGATAGCAGGCAACTGCAGGAAACATAAAGTTGTGGTGGTAGGGGATTTTAATTTTCCATATATAGATTGGGACTTCCATACTGTTAGGGGTCTAGATGGTTTAAAGTTTGTAAAATGTGTTCAGGAACGTTTTCTAAATCAATATTTAGAGGTACCAACTAGAGGGGATGCAATATTGGATCTCCTGTTAGGAAACGAGTTAGGACAAGTGACGGAAGTATGTGTAGGGGAGCTCTTTGTTTCCAGTGATCATAACACCATTAGTTTCAACTTGATCATGGACAAGGATAGATCTGGTCCTAGGGTTGAGGTTCTGAACTGGAAGAAGGTCAAATTTGAAGAAACGAGAAAGGATCTAAAAAGCATGGATTGGGACAGGTTGTTCTCTGGCAAGGATGTGATCAGGAAGTGGGAAGCATTCAAAGGAGAAATTTTGAGAGTGCAGAGCTTGTATGTTCCTGTCAGGATTAAAGGCAAAGTGAATAGGAATAAGGAACCTTGGTTCTCAAGGGATATTGCAACTCTGATAAAGAAGAAGAGAGAGGTGTATGACATGTATAGGAAACAGGATGTAAATAAGGTGCTTGAGGAGTATAAAAAGTGCAAGAAAAAACTTAAGAAAGAAATCAGGAGGGCTAAAAGAAGACATGAGGTTGCCTTGGCAGTCAAAGTGAAGGATAATCCAAAGAGCTTTTACAGGTATATTAAGAGTAGAAGGATTGTAAGGGATAAAATTGGTCCTCTTGAAGATCAGAGTGATCAGCTATGTGCAGAACCAAAAGAAATAGGAGAGATCTTAAATGGGTTTTTTGTGTCCGTATTTACTAAGGAAACTGGCATGAAGTCTATGGAATTAAGGGAAACAAGTAGTGGGATCATGGAAACTGTACAAATTGAAAAGGAGCAGGTGCTTGCTATCTTGAGGCAAATTAAAGTGGATAAATCCCCAGGACATGACAGGGTATTCCCTTGGACCTTGAAGGAGACTAGTGCTGAAATTGCAGGGGTCCATTGCTGTTAGCCAAATTGCTGGAGCTGATGCGATGCCAAAGATGAAACAATTGTACTGCAACAGTCCTTTGTGCGTGTTGAATGTGAGTAACTTCCTGCTTGACTTCTCAATCTCCATTTACAGATAGGCTTCTGGTAAGTTAATCTTTGAAAACCTCTCCTCACCTGGTAAAGATGCAAAAATGTCTTCTATTCATGGCAGTGGATACTGCACAGTATGCAGCACTAGGCTGACGCTCAGTTTGAGGTCCTCACATATGCGAACAGCTCTGGCCTTCCCTTTCTTGATCACCGGGACAATGGCATGGCCCAATCTCTCCACTCAACCTTGAAGAGAATCCTAGATGTCTCCAAGCTCTGCAGTTCAGCATCCACTTTAGGATGTAATGTACAAGGCACTGGACGGGCTTTATGGAATCTTGGTGTTGCTGCTTCACCCAGTTCAATTCTGGCCTTCATGCCTTTGAGTTTACCAATCTTCTTCTCAAATACTTTCTCATCAGCATTAAGCAACTGTGACAGTCTCTGGTTACTGCTGCTACTTGGGCTGCAGTTTCCTATGATGTCACACTGAGAGCTTTAATTGTATGCCAGTCTGGTTGGATTTTCCTCAACCATTCACGTCCAAAAGGCGCTGGTCCTCCACCTTTCAATTTCTAAAGCTCTAACTGCTTAGCTTGACCTCCATAGGTCACAGTCATTTTCAGTTTACCTTTGGAGGCACTTTTTCACCTGTATAGGTCTTTAGCATCACCGAGGTCGTTTCTAATGGTAACTTAGAAAGCAGTCTATTGTGGACAACCTCTGAAATTATAGAGAAAACTAACCCTGTATCCAGCTCCACACCAGACACATCTATTATGATCCACCTGGTTTTGTGATCTGCTTCAGTAATATTATGCAGATCAAGGCATGACAGCTCACCTTTGTCAGAATCTGTGTTGTCTGATTCTGTTGCATGTTTAGTCACTTTATGCATTTTTTTAGTTTTGTGTTTGAAACGTTTCATTCTGTGTGGTTTTTCTCTTTGTGCTTTTTGTCTGACTTGCACACTCTCTCTATGTGACCTTATCTATGGCACTTCCTGCAAACTTTTTCTGTGAACCAACAGTAATTTGCATCATAGGAGAATTTGTCACATCAATAATATTTTTGCCTTTTTGCACCATCCAGAGACATTTTGTGCATTTCACATTCTGAACTCTTTTTCTGTAGTTCTGCTGCATCCTTTTCTGCAGTCTCTAACAATATTGTAATGGTCAATGCCCGTTCTAAGTTTAGATCTCTTTCTGAGAGTAATGCGTTTAGAGTGCTTTGACTATGCATGTCACATTCAAGCCTTAATGTGTCAGAAAGTCCACCTCTAAAGTCACAGTATTGGTAAATTTGTGCAATTCTGCAATGTATTCAGAAACATTTTCATCCTTTGACTGGTTCCTTTTATTAAATCTAAATCTCTCAGCTATTACCAGTAGTTTAGGGCTCAAGCGATTTTGTAAATTGGTAACAATTTTGTTGAACGTCTTGCTCGCTGGTTTTCAGGAGTTGCTAAGTTGTGTAAAAGCTTGTATGCTTTAGCACCCATGAAGCTCAGAAGTATGGACACATTCTTTTCCTCATCCACGTCGTTCGCGTTACAATACAGTTCAATCTCTTGATATGTGATTCCCAGTCATCATTAGCTCTATCAAATTTGTCAACTTTTCCGACTAAGACCATCGTCACATTATCTTTACTTTAACTTTACTCTTTGTGCATCTCTGATTGTCTACTATGCAGATACTCATGCACCATTTATTAGTGTCTGTGACAGCCTTCTCCGTACTGATAAACTCTTTCCTCTCATTGCCTCTCTCTGAAGTCTGTCATTCTGTAACTGTGTGTGCAGTTGGTGATATTCACTGACATTCAGCTTCATAGTCGTTGCTAATTTGTTGTGTCTGTGCAACTACATATCAATTAAATAAAAGCATGCATATGGGAGATGGATTTAACTTGTGCATTCATGGTGCAGTGAAAGAGAGAGCACAGATCAATGCGCATAGGTAAGTTATCAGTCGATACGAAGTGCTAAGGGAAATCATTGCTCTAAAAGAAATAGATCTGTACATTACAGAAGTCAAAAATGTACTGACCTGCATGTAGGATCTCGCCATTAGTTCAGGTTAGGGTGATTATTAGCTTACTATTCCTGCTCAAAACAGCATAAAGCAACCAGCAATGAAGGGTGATCATAACTTGACTTGCCAGGCCACCCATAACCAGTATGAATCTGTTTGGAGTTGACCTGCTTCTACATTAACCTGTTCTGCTCAGCTGTATCCACTCATAAACCCAGCATGGCTGAAGAGTCAGCCAGATTCCTGCCCAGCCATAACAAAAGGGAAACAGATCAAGAGTAGTAGAAATCATTTATGTACCAGAAGGAGCTGGACAGGAGGAAGCACAAGTAGGTTTGATTAAAGATGAATAAAAGGCCACTAAATGTCATCCCCATGCTTGCAAACCTCATCCTAAGGCAACAATTTTTCCTCTTTATGTAGACATAGTCCGCAACCTAAAACAAGGACTTGAAGAAGAAGAAGAAAGCAGGAG
This sequence comes from Mobula birostris, assembly GCF_030028105.1. Classification (NCBI taxonomy): domain Eukaryota; kingdom Metazoa; phylum Chordata; class Chondrichthyes; order Myliobatiformes; family Myliobatidae; genus Mobula; species Mobula birostris. The sequence continues at coordinate 48,935,658 of NC_092373.1, forward strand.
GTAGAATTGCAGGAGAAGGAAGAGGAACTGAAATAGGGGAAGGGTATAAAAGATAGTAGCATAGTGAGACTAAGGCCACTAGAAATTGAATAGTAATATAAAATCAAAGAACTGCATCAAATAAGACAAAATGTTATTTAGCATAAATAGGGAAATGAACATGAGTGGATTAAGGAAAAACATTTTCTCCTACTGAGTACGTTTCACTGCCTGAAAGGATAGTGGAAGCAGGTTCAATTGTACCTTTTATAAAGAGAAGTTAAATAATACCTAGTTATTTTAGTCTTTTAGAGATAAGCATGGGACAGGCAATCCAATTATTTAAGCCTAGCCTAATCACAAGACAATTTACAATGACCAATTCAACTACTAACCAGTACGTTTTTGGAGAGTGGGAGGAAACCGGAGCACCTGGAGGAAACCCACGTGCGCGTGGAAAGAAACGTACAAACTTGCTTACAGAGGACGCCGGAATTGAACTCTGAACTCCGACACTGCAAGCTGTAATAGCATTGAGCTAACTGTTATTCTACCGAGTCACCCCTTTTGTAGGGTTAATGGGAAAGAGCTGGACAAACACAGCCTCCATATCCTGCTACAATAATCCCACAGTTCCATGGAGATAATGACCATTGAAATGTAGCTGAACAGTTTTGTTATAAATTCCAATTCACATAAAGTTTGCCTTTGTTTTTTTTATTATTGTAATTTATTGAGAGTTTATTGAACTTCTGTTGGTACAAGGTTTTTCCAATGTTATTACTCTAAATGTGGACTCGGTTTTCTTCTCAAGCAAAATAAGAGACAGACTGAACACTGTATTGCACAGCAATATCAAATACACCCGTGATTCTGCAGAAGCATTTTGTATGTATTGCACAGCAGTAGTTAAAGTATTCTGTAGACACCAGGTGGCGATGTAGTCCTGCATTTTGTTGCAAACTAATTTCAGACAGAATATCAAAGAGAATATTATACAGATCATATAGTTAGAGGTCATTGTAACAGGAATTTACTGTTCTTTGTAAACCCCAATTTTATTATATTTTACCATGTTTACAATAGCTTTTTACAGAAGTTTAAGAGTTTCTCTGGAAGTAGGCTGGGCAATCTGATGGGCCTTTGCTAGCTCTTTATAAAACAAATCTGTTTAATCCTTAACCCATTTTCCAATTATTTTCCCAATTAGCCCTAAAATTGCTTACATACTTCACTTTTAAAAATGACAATAGAACCTGCAAATGATAATCAGGTTCTTGTCTCAAAGTAAATGTCTAAAGTTGAAAGTAAACTTATTGTCAAACATGTCACCGTATACAACCCTGAGATTCATTTTCTTAAGGGCATGCTCAGTAAATCTATACAATGATAACCAGAAGAGAATCAGTGATAGAGCACCCAACTTGGATGTTCAATCTGTGTGCAGAAGACAACAAACTGCAAATACAAAAAGAAGGAAATATAATAATAAATAACTAAGCAATAAGTATCAAGAACATGAGATGGAGTCCTTGAAACTGAGTCCATTGGTTGTAGGGCGTGAGCTTGAGTGAAGTTATCCCCTTTAGTTCAAGAGCCTGATGGTTGAGGCTTGATAACTGTTGCTGAACCTGGCAGTATGGGTCTTGAGTCTCCTGTACCTTCTTCCTACTGGCAGCAGTGAGAAGAGAAAATGTCCTGGGTGGTGAGGACCCCTGATGATGCTGCTTTCTTGTGACAGCGTTTCATGTAGATGTACTCCATGGTGGGGAGCATGCTGATGGAGATCATGGAGGAGATGTTGTTGCTGATCCAAATTGACTGGGCTCTGTCTGCAAGTGAGGAAATTGAGGTAAAGGTTATCCTGATGTGTGCATTTTTGCTGTCCAGCTGTCTCAGGATTGAGTGAAGAGCCAATGAGATGGCACCTGGTGTGGACCTGTTGCTCCAGTAGGCAAACTGGAGTGAATCCAATTTGCTTCTCAAGCAGGAATTGACATGTTTCATTACCTGCTTCTCAAAACACTTTATCAGTGTGGATGTAAGTGCAACTGGACGATAGACATTGAGGCAGGTCACCACATTATTCTTAGGTACCGGTATGATTGAAGTCTACTTGAAGCAGGTGGGTACATCAGACCACCAAAGTAAAAGATTAATGACCTCAGTGAACACTCCAGCCAGTTGGCCAGGCACCCTGTCTGGGCTGGATGCTTTTAGTGGGTTCACTCTCCTGAATGCTGCATGCATGTTAGCCTCAGAGACTGACATCATATGATTATTGGGGGATGTGAGAGTTTGTGATGGCTCCTCCAAGTTTTGATGGTCAAAGTGAACATAAAAGGCACTGAGCTCATCTGGAAGTGAAGCACTGCTGTGACCTATATTGTTTGATTTAATTTTATAAAAGCTGATAGTATTCAAGCCCTGCCACAACTGTTGAACATCCATCATTGATTCAAGTTTAGTTTGGAATTGCCACTTTGCCTGAACTATTTCAGGTTTCTTTCTTCCATGACCTTCAATGGCAAAGTGACATCTATCTATCTTTCTGTTTATTTTCTCATTCATGTTATCCATATCTCATGATAACAGTATTACGTTTGTGCATTTGGAAATATTCCTACCTTTACATATCTGAATTTGCTACCATATTAGGTGACTGGAAAATCAAGACTAAGATGATAGTTAGAAATTGCTACAAAAGTAATGGCTTGACTACTCATCATTGTTCAACTATAAACAGGATGGCACTTTCACAATTGTGGATAAGAGTAGAAATCCAGAAAACATGATCAAGTTCACTCTTCTTCACAAACTTTGTTGTAAATGGCATCTGGTTAAAAGACTCAACACTTAAGTGTTTAGATGGAGAGACGTCACTCTATATCTAATAGATCTCCATCAAACTCACCAGAAAATTTAGGTTTATCCATTCATGGAATTGTTTTGCAGGCATATTCAATTGAAATATTACCTATCAGTATCCAGGAGCTGAATATTAGCATCTGTGATCCTATTTCTGATAATGATTGTTTTTTTAAATAGCATCACTTTTTACTTCTTTCTATTTTATCTCTTCCTCTTCGAGTGTGGCAGATGTTTGACTGCCTAATTACAAAGGCCCATTACCAAATGTCTTACAAAGTATCTGTTAAGTGAGCAAAGAACAGAGAACAGCTAGTCGGATTGATTCACTGTGAGGGCAAGAACTAGTCCATCAGTCAGAAGCAAAATAAAACTTGAGAGTGGCCATGCAGGTGGTTTGAAACAATTCTCACCTTTATATTAGACTTGGCCAATCAAGCAAATAACAATGCACTATCTCGGGCACAACGTAAAATAACATGGAGAGCTGTCATTTACAACCCATTTATCGGACATATTGAATACTCTTTCCTTATATTATTAAAGTATACCATTACTAGCAGGACCCTTAACAATATTGATGTATAAAGGATCTTGTGATCCAAGCCCTTATCTCCCTGAATGCAGCAACACAAGTAAACAGAGTGGTAAAGAAGGGTGTATGTCATGCTTATATTCATTGTTAGGAGTATAGGACAGTAGAGCAAGGAAGTCATGATGCTGTTGTATGAAACTTTGTTGAAGTCGTACTTGTTCTATCATGTCAATCTGTTCAGAGGTCTGTTCTGGGACCCCTTCTCTTCGTGATGAGGAAGTGGAGGGATGGGTTAGTAAATTTGCTGATGACACAAAGGTTGGAGGTGTTGTGGATAGTGTGGAGGGCTGTCAGAGGTTACAGTGGGACCGATAGGATGCAAAACTGGGCTGAGAAGTGGCAGACGGAGTTCAACGCAGATAAGTGTGAGGGGGTTCATTTTGGTAGGTCAAATATGATGGCAGAATATAGTATTAATGGTAAGACTCTTGGCAGTGTGGAGGATGAGAGGGATCTTGGGGTCCAAGTCCATAAGACACTCAAAGCTGCTGCGCAGGTTGACTATGTGGTTAAGAAGGCATATGGTGCATTGGCCTTCATCAACTGTGAGATTGAGTTCAAGAGCCAAGAAGTAATGTTGCAGCTGTATAGGACCTTGTTCAGACCCCACTTGGAGTACTGTGCTCAGTTCTGGTCACCTCACTACAGGAAGGATGTGGAAACTATAGAAAGGTCGCAGAGGAGATTTACAAGGATGTTGCCTGGTTTGGGGAGCATGCCTTATGAGAATAGTTTGAGTGAACTTGGCCTTTTCCACTTGGAGTGACAGCGGACGAGAGGTGACCTGATAGAGGTGTATAAGATGATGAGAGGCATTGATCATGGGATAGTCAGAGGCTTTTTCCCAGGGCTGAAATGGCTAACATCAGAGGGCACAGTTTTAAGGTGCTTGGAAGTAGGTACGGTGGAGATGTCAGGGGTAAGTTTTTTTATGGAGAGTGTGGTGAACATGTAGAATGGACTGCCGGCGACGGTGGTGGAGGCGGAAACAATAGGGTCTTTTAAGAGATTCCCGGATAGTTACATGGAGCTTAGAAAAATAGAAGACTATGGGTAACCCAAGGTAATTTCTAAAGTAATTACATGTTCAGCACAGCCTTGTGGGCTGAAGGGCCTGTATTGTGCCGTAGGTTTTCTATGTTTCTATGTGCAGTTCTGGTTATCCCATTACAGAAGGATCGGGGGACTTTGGAAATGACGCAGAAGAGGTTTACAAGGATGCTGCCTGGATTAGAGGGCATTAGCACCAGACATGGATCATTTTCTCTGGGGTGTCTGAGGCTGAGGGCCACCTACCTAATAGAAGTATATAACATTATAAGAGGCATAAACTGTCAGAGTCTTTTAATTTAACCTGGGGTTGAAATATCAAATACCACAGGGAACAGCTTTAAATTTAAGATGAGAGGGGCCAAGTTTAAAAGGGGTGTGCAGGGCATGTTTTCTGACACGGTAAGTAGTGGGTGGCTGGAAGGTGCTGCCAGGGGGTGGTAGTGGAAGTAGATACGATAGAGACATTCAAGAGGTTTTTAGTGGAGAAGGAGCATTAAGGGTGGCATTGAGAAACCAGTGTCCGTGCACTGAAAGCACACAGAGGTCTCAGCCCACCAGCTCCGTCAGCCATCTCCATCTCATCTGAGGAAGCATCTACAGTTGCTAACTTGGCCTCATCGGCTAGCTCAGAACCTTCAAAACCAGACAGGAGGCAAGTTATCCCCAATCCAAGGTACTGCCTAAGAAGAGGAAGGAAGTGGATTAGCTACCCATTATTCACCCTGCTTTATTTTCCTTAATGTTGTTGGCCGTTCTGTCCATGCCCATTTGGATTTTCCACAATCCAGATGCCAACTGCATGCATAATATGATGCTGCAGGAGAAATTATTAATAAATCCCAGGTCCTAAGAAAATTGTCGAGAAGAATATCTGTGGATGAAAATCCTATCATGGCTAGATTTGGTATGGCATTATTGCCTAGAAGTACACACGCACACATATACACGTTACCATCCCAGAGGCAGCTTATTGGTCCAGGTAATAAAAATACAGGAATAAATGGGCCCCTTCTCCACTCGGGCTCCAGTGTGATTATACACAATTTAAAAGTGGCTTCAAACTAAAGTTGTTAGTATCACAGGTCATATGAAGGTACATTAAATACTTGACTACTTCTCACTCCCCTAAGCGAGAAAAAGGCTTGGAGGATAAACAGAGATTGAGGACAGGAAACATGAGAGTTCATGATGACATCAGACCTCAAAGTGTTCAATGTGTACAATTATCATATTACAATGTGTTAATATGGTACATTTGTTAAGTCTTCCAGTGTTCTATCCAATATATAAACTTCATCCAACATCCAAACGAATGGCAATAGAAACCATTTTGCCCAAATTGTTTGTTGTTACTTCGATAAGCATACATTCACCCACAAAAACACGGGCCGTAGGCACATTAGGAACCACAGATATATTAAGAACTATAATTCACAAGTTCCTCTCCAAGTCACAAACTAACCTGATTTAGAAAACCATTGGTGTTCCTCTATTATTGCTGGGTCTAGATCAGAGAACTCTATGATAGAAGGGCAGGATAGGAACAGATTCAGCACACCAACTGAAGCAGCTCAAGAAATGTGGCCTTTCACTGTCTTAGCAAGGATATTTAGAAATAGCTAACAACCTCATATCCAATTACCTGAGTACACGGGCTAAGAGGGTGCTTCTCAAAACACCAGTACAGTTTCTTACTGAGTCACAGGGCAGAGTTTTACAGTATATATGTATTCAAAGAGTCATAAGTGTATATATGGCACAAATCTTAAACTTTCAGCCCAGATAAGTGTAATTTCAGGAGTTATATGGGAACTGCTAATTCATGCAGGTGACCTCACACTAGAGCTGGAATTCGTAAAGGAACCGTTCTCAATGGGAAAATTTGGCAATAACGCAGCTGTCCTCTCATCTGTAATGGCAAAATAAGTAGGATTTCAAGTAAAAATCCTGCTAGCAGTGTGTCAGCTGGAGCGAGGATCAGGGTGGTTGGTCTTGTCCCTACAATGAACACAAAGGAAGGAGAAAGCTTCATCTGTAACCTTTGGCCTATTCGTTGTCTTCATCACTCATTTCCTAAAAGCTGCTTAAATAGGTAGGATACACCTTACCTATCACCTGCCAACATGTAGTCTTTCCCCTCCCCCTATTTACTTATTCTGCACTCTTTCCAGTCCCGATGAAGGATTTCAGCCTGAAACATCAACTGTTTATTCCCTCCAGAGATAATGTCTAATTTGCTGGGTTCCTCTGGCATTTTGTGTGTGATATTCATTGACTACAAAGTACTTAGAGCAATACTGAAGTCACAGAAGGCAGGTCATTTTCTTTTCTACTTATGATAGAACAATTATTTTCAGCACAATTTTAATATCAAAGTGAAAAGTAAGAGAAATATGTTGTGTACCAGCAGATTTTTCCATGTGATCTCTCGAAAATATTTAAAATTTTACCTTACCCCTCAGTACAGAGGGGAATTCCTTCCAAAATGGGTTGTTTGATGTTGATTTGCTTCTTTGGTTGTTTCACGTTCTCTTTTGTTCCTCACTGTATTCTCTACTTAAAATTTTTATCTACCAGCTATGAGCAATGCTAATTGTGTAACACTGTTCAAGAAAAACTCAAGTTGTGATAATATTAAGCAATGTTCAGTTTACTTAAAGGTACCAAAACATAATGGACAATTGATTTTGGCAATGTTGAAAATGGATTTTCAGAATGGTCACAAACCATATTAAACAAGTCAATTTTTTTTTGCCTATGTAATCAGCCTGCATATAACTAAAGCTAAAGTACAAAAGAAGTCAGCACTAACAAATTAAGTAATTTTTTAAGTCCAATCATACAAATGTAACTAAAGTAAATACAGACACAAGTAATCATTTGTTATACAGAAGTTCTGGGGGTAAGTGAAAACATTCCTGTTGCAGGCAGATTTGAACACAATTTTATTGAAAACTACAGAATCAGTAAACATTTGCAATTACTACTATGTCACTGATAAATGAACCATGCATTGAAGAGTAAGCAGATTTTTATAGTAGAGTCAGCGTGAAACATAAAGGTGCTGGCTCCACTTTTCTGGTTGATCTCAGCTACAGAGAAATAACAATGCTCATCATGAAACTACCCACATGTCAGCATTAGCACCATTATCACATGAACACTCTTAAGTAAAATGAGAGAGTGCAAAATGAAATTTAGCAGATTTTTCAGTTTTATTTCTGTTGAAGTTAATGCACTATTGTCAATCATTATACACAATCACAAGTCAATTTAAAATCAATATTTTCAAGTTTAGTTTATTTTTGTTTTTAATCCGCTCATCATTCTTCCATTTTTTTCATTTTATCACCTTTCTTAATATAATTACAATTATAATTATAATTTAAAAAACTGCTTTTTATTACAGCTGAGATTTATTATCACATTCTTAGTTTTAAGGAAATATTTCTGTTGTGACTCTCATTCTTGATAAATTGCCCAGGTCCTATTGTTGGAGTCAGTAGTTCTAAGAGACATCCTTGTTAACATATAACCTCAGATCAGTCTGTGTGATCAATGAAAGAGCATTTCAGCAGAGCAGGCTCCAGAATGCCTCTAAAATGAATTGCAGTTTAGCAACATGTTTCACATTTCCTCTCTTTAGAGGAGAAGCCTTCAAATCAATTGTTTTGTTCTGGGTGTCTTTGCTCCCTATATCTACAATACAGCAAGTCAGTACAAGTGATTCAGTTAAGTAATTTCCTATCCAAAAGCATTCAGTAAGAGTACAGCTCAAGCTGTTAGATCCAAGACACCTTCAGTTCAGCTTGTATAGGATATCTTATTAGCATTGTAGACACAAGGGTGCCTCTGAAATGATTTCTCTCTCATGAAATTGATTAGCTTTGTAATTGAAACAGACATCTCACCAGTAATTTCTCAATAGCATTTAGGGGTAGCTAACCTTCGCAGCAATGTACAGGTCCGGTAAATGTACAAGAAGTTCTTTTAGACTCGTATGCTATTTTACCAGGAAATTTGAAAATAATGTGCAGTGCTACTGGGTAGTAATGGTGAAATGCTCTTTGGAGTTCTCATTTATTGGACTAAGTACCCCAGAATCTATTTGAATTTCACCCCTTTGAACCTGTCATACTTGGGCATTTCTGCTTCATGCCTCGAGGAAAGGTTATTGTAACCAAAATGAGAGTGATTCTATTACTCATGGGGCAGAGGAAGAATTTATTTTATTATTATTTTTAGTCATTTAAAGATTCAGCATGGATTCCCCCTTTCCAGCCCTTCAAGTAACCCATGATTTAACAGTGGTTTAGTCATGGGACAAGCCAGCCGGTGGTACAGTGGCATCCACACAAGACTTTGAGGTGAATGGTCCTGGGATTGAATCTGGCTAGCTCTTTGCACTTTTCCAATCCATGCTGGGTTGAGCATCGAGCTAGCAACTTGGCCTCATAAAAAAAAAGACAGAAATGTTAAAGAGACGGCAAGTTTGCCGCCCAATGAGTCACAAGGAATGGAAAGGAACAACAACAACAATCACGGGACAATTTACAATGATCAATTAACCTACTAATGGGTACATCTTTGAACTATGGGAGGAAACCGGAGCAGCCAGAGGAAAGCCACACATTTCACTGAGATTACGTACAAACTCTTTACAGAGAATGCCAGAAATGAACTCTGAACTCTGACACCCCAAGCTGTAATAGCGTCACCATTAGCTAGAAAAGCAATAGCAGCAAAAAGCTGGAATATTCAAGGCTCTATAACACTGAGGAAGCAACAAGGCAACAAGGCAACAAGGCTAAATTCAGGCATCCTTATCCTGTCTGTAATGTTCTTGGTCCCAAAATCACCAGTCCTAAGGAACAGTGAGCCGGGAAGCTGCCAAAGACCTGAGCAACATCTTACCACAAGATCTGCAGCTTCAAATAAAAGCTAAATATACAGATAAATTCTTTCCAGTTAAAGAGAGAAGACCATTTGGAGAAGAGAGGTCTAAGGAGAGAAAACCTAGAAATACAAATTAACAGTGAATATGACAACATTATCACTGTACACCATGCAAATTAATTTTATTCCACACAACATACAAGAACATCTTTGAGAAGCTACAAATGAAAACACGGAAGTTTAACCTTTATATACATTTCTGCATTCATTAGATGACTCAGTCCTCAATTTCAGACAAAGGGATTCCATTGCAGGAACTGGACTCCAGCACTGTGCAATGGGATGTCATTCTGTTTACACTTGTTGAATATTGTGTGGGTTTGTAACTTTGGGATTTGCGCTTGCATACCACTTCTTTAAACATCTCTCTGAATCTGGTGGACATGAGATTATAGAGGATTGGATTGACAGCAGAGCTAAAATAGAAAAGCACTCCAGAGATAACATGTACAATCTGATACAATATGAGCATTTGTCCATTCTTGTACGCAATCTGGATCCACATTAATCGATCTGTGTGAAAGGGCGCCCAGCAGATTCCAAACACAATTACCAGAATAACTGCAAAGAACAAAATATAATCAGTAGTATAATAAAATTACATATGTATGTAAAAGACTTATCTTTAAATGAAAAGTTTATATTAAAAAGACTATAAAACATAACTGACCATAAGGAAAGTTCAACTAAACTTATTAGGTTACCCAACCCTATCAGTAACGGAAACATTCATGGAACTGAAAGCTCAGGACTACCAGGAGTGGCAAAATTACACCTGATAATTGTTCCCAGCCACTCCAACATCAAAGTTTATCATGGGAACTGACCTACTTCTTAATATCTTTCTGCCTGAACCAACAATCACGGGATTAAAATTTCCCTTTGGTGAATGTTGTCAATTCAAGAGCGAGTGCGGCTGGAAAATTTATTCATAGATATGATGGAAGGACTGGTAGTCAACATGATTAAAAACTTTGGGCAAAGTTCACATCAGTGAGCACTGCCATTAGTTCTGACATAATCAGCTGACACAGAACAAACCACAGAGTGGAGAAATGAGCCTCATTCAGCATGATTTAAAGGGATACCCTCTAGATTCCATTTAAATGCCAGAAAAAAAAACCTTTAGGAATTAATTCCATGAATCAGTTATAGTGATTATTAGCTAATCAGATGGCTTAAATGTTTACCACCTCAGGAATCATTTCTTTCCCTCTCCAATTGGAACTGATGTAGCAAATTCACTCTTCCTTCAGGCAGAGAGGAAAGAAAATTTCTTGTAGCGGGAACAGACAGAGCTATCACTGTAAGAAGCTTAGAGAGAAGAATAAAAACGTGAAAGTGTGATCAGTTTTCTAGTTCTGCAGTCCCTTTTCAGCATCAGTATTAAAGTATTGATGACTGCCGCCATTACAATAAAAACAGAAGAACCCATTGAAATGCATTAAATATTTTATATAGAGTCTAATTTCAAAATAGCTGCAAATTGTACATCATTTGTCATTTAAATTTTGTATATAGGCAATGGTTTGAATGTAACTGCTCATCTCCTTTCTTGCCACGTGCTTGTTTGGCACAATGTATAATACCATAAAACCATAAGACCATAAGACAAAGGAGCAGAAGTCGGCCATTCTGCCCATTGAGTCTGCTCTGCCATTTTATCATGAGCTGATCCATTCTCCCATTTAGTCCCACTCCCCCGCCTTCTCACCATAACCTTTAATGCCCTGGCTACTCAGATACCTATCAATCTCTGCCTTAGATACACCCAATGACTTGGCCTCCACTGCCGCCTGTGGGAACAAATTCCATAGATTCACCACCTTCTGGCTAAAAAAATCTCTTTGCATTTCTGTTCTGAATGGGTGCCCTTCAATCCTTAAGTCATGGCCTCTCATACTACATTCCCCCATCATGGGAAACAACTTTGCCACATCCACTCTGTCCATGCCTTTCAACATTCGAAATGTTTCTATGAGGTCTCCCCTCATTCTTCTAAACTCCAAGGAATACTGTCCAAGAGCGGACAAATGTTCCTCATATGTTAACCCTTTCATTCCTGGAATCATTCTGGTAAATTTTCTCTGTACCCTCTCCAATGTCAGCACATTCTTTCTTAAATAAGGAGACCAAAACTGCCCACAGTACTCCAAGTGAGGTCTCACCAGTGCCTTATAGAGCCTCAACATCACATCCCTGCTCCTATACTCTATTCCTCGAGAAATGAATGCCAACATTGCATTTGCCTTCTTCACCACCAACTCAACCTGGAAGTTAACCTTAAGGGTATCCTGTATGAGGACTCCCAAGTCCCGTTGCATCTCAGAACTTTGAATTTTTTTTCCCATTTAAATAATAGTCTGTCCATTTATTTTTTCTGCCAAAGTGCATAACCATACACTTTCCAACATTGTATTTCATTTGCCACTTCTTTGCCCATTCTTCCAATCTATCCAAGTCTCTCTGCAGACTTTCTGTTTCCTCAGCACTACCGGCCTCTCCACCTATCTTCGTATCGTCAGCAAACTTAGCCACAAAGCCATCTATTCCATAATCCAAATCGTTGATGTACAACGTAAAAAGAAGCGGCCCCAACACAGACCCCTGTGGAACACCGCTGGTAACCGGCAGCCAACCAGAATAAGATCCCTTTATTCCCAATCTCTGTTTCCTGCAAATCAGCCAATGCTCTATCCACATATGTAACTTTCCCGTAATTCCATGGGCTCTTATCTTGTTAAGTAGCCTCATGTGTGGCACCTTGTCAAAGGCCTTCTGAAATTCCAAATATACAACATCCACTGCATCTCCCTTGTCTAGCCTACTTGTCATTTCCTCAAAAAATTGTAATAGGTTTGTCAGGCAGGATTTTCCTTTAAGGAATCCATGCTGAGTTCTGCCTATCTTGTCATGTGCCTCCAGGTACTCTGTAACCTCATCCTTGACAATCGACTCCAACAACTTCCCAACCACCGATGTCAAGCTAACAGGTCTATAATTTCCTTTTTGCTTCCTTGCCCCCTTCTTAAATAGCGGAGTGACATTTGCAATCTTCCAGTCCTCCGGAACCATGCCAGAATCTATCGACTTTTGAAAGATCATCGCTAATGCCTCCGCAATCTCCACAGCTACTTCCTTCAGAACACGCGGGTGCATTCCATCTGGTCTGGGAGATTTATCTACCTTTAGACTATTCAGCTTCCTGAGTACTTTCTCTGTCGTAATTGCGACTGCGCACACTTCTCTTCCCTGCCACCCTTGAGTGTCTGGTATACTGCTGATGTCTTCCTTAGTGAAGACTGATGCAAAATACTCGTTCAGTTCCTCCACCATCTCCTAATCTCCCATTACAATTTCTCCAGCATCATTTTCTATCATCCTATATCTACTCTCACCTGTCTTTTGCTCCTTATGTACTTGAGAAAGCTTTTAGTATCCTCTTTGATATTATCTGCTAGCTTCCTTTCATATTTAGTCTTTTCTCTCTTAATGACCTTCTTAGTTTCCTTTTGTAAGCTTTTAAACTCTTCCCAATCCTCTGTCTTCCCACTAATTTTTGCTTCCTTGTATGCCCTCTCCTTTGCTTTAACTTGGCTTTGGCTTCTCTTGTCAACCACGGTTGCATCCTTTTTCCATTTGAAAATTTCTTCTTTTTTGGAATATACCTGTCTGGCACCTTCCTCACTTCTCGCATAAACTCCAGCCACTGCTGCTCTGCCGTCCTTCCCGCCAGTGTCCCTTTCCAGTCAACTTTGGCCAGTTGTGATGGAGTCTGGTTAATTGCGACACACTATGACCAGAACATTTTGGCCCAATTAAGCAGCTGCTCCAATTAGCCAAAACTTCACAGAAATAGTTAAAATATATAAAAAGGACAAACTGGTTAAGGTTGTCTTTTCCGGGCAGGTGAGTGTGGGGGAGGGAGTGGCAATAAGCTCCCACTACCTATTAAATGCCTCAAATGGCGTGCATCTCAAATAGCCTCTGACAACCAAGTCCTGCTCCCGTCATTCAGCAGAAAATAAAGAGGTGAGGCTACGCTAGAGCTTTCCAGAGCTCTAGTTATACTCAGTCGTGAATATAAGTATTTACTACAGGACATCCTTCCCCTCAGCAGACAGCTAGCTCATTGCCAGGTATGTTACTGGAATTGAAAGAGTTAATTTATGGACCTTTACACAGATTGGACATCGTCTCAAGCAAAGAAAGTCACTGAAGAATATTAAATGCTTGGATAAGTAGTTGGGAATAAATTATTATCTCTAATAGCCAAATCTAGAACAAATAAGCATAACCATAATAATAAAGCTCTGTCGTTCAGGGGCAAACTAGAAAGCTAATCTCCAGGGGCAGCAAAATCTCAAACTCTCACCTTATAAAAGCCATTGAGACCAGTGAGTTGATGAGAAATTTTAAACTGAGACTGAGGATTTTGGATAGGCAGGGAAATTAAGGTAGTATCTGGCAACAAGAAACAAACCATCCATAATCTTATTGAAAAGACTGGAGGGGGCAGGGTAGATGCCGAAGGGTTCAACCCCATGTTCCAGCAAAAGTGCATAGGCCAGAGGATTGTTTCTGCACTGTTGTGAAGAGTTACACACAGCAAGACAGTTGCTTTTTTTAGCAAACACTTCAGAGGATTGTGCTGTCTCCTTTAACTATTCTCTGGTACAACACAGCGTGATATGTTAAACGTCACTGAATCTCCATACACTTTGGCCTTTGGTTCCATGGTAGCTGCAGCAGGATGCAACAATAAAATCAGTGGCTGTACACAACTGCATTAAGCAGGTGTTGATACCATATAGAGCAAACACTTTCATTAGATTTCCCATGAAGTCTGGGGTCACAACAAAGATCACAGTTGTGGGGTTCAATAAAAGCCCTGGAGTTAAAGAACTGATTTCCAGGAATAAAAATATATGAAATTGTTATGAGTTTTCTAGTTCTGCAATCACTTTTCAGCATCAGTATTAAAGTACTGTATTGTTGTTGCTACTATTACAATTGAAAACAGAAGAACCTATTGAAATGCATCAAATATTTTATATAGAGTCGAATTTCAAAATAGCTGCAAATTGTACTTCCTTTGTCATTTAAATTTTGTATGTAGACAATGGTTTGAATGTACCTAAAATGCCCATCTCCTTTCTTGCCACGTGCTTGTTTGGCACAATGTATAATACAGTGGAGTCTGGTTAATTGCGACACACTGGGATCAGAACATTTTGGCCCAATTAAGCAGCTGCCCCAATAGCTGAAACTTCATAGTTACAGTTAAAAGATAGAAAAAAGACAAACTGGTTCTTTAAGGCTGTCGTGGCCAGTGGGGGGTGGGGGGGGGGGGTTAGTGACGATAAGCTCCCACTTAAATGCTCCTAATGGTGTGCACCTCAAATAGCCTCTGACAACCAAGTCCAGCTTTAGTCCTTCACAAGTGGTTTAGCTACTAAGCCCAGCAGAACCAATGCTACTGACAGGAGAAGGGGCAAAGGCTGGTACTAGCAACTTAAAACTAGTTGCTTCGGGTAGATAAGAATCATCAGTCATGGTTAGCAGCTTATCTAGGTTAAAGAAAACCCTGATCTCAAACCTCCACTGTCTTGCAGCTATGCCCACCCATCGGAAAGGATTCAGGAGTAAACTCGGTGGAAAAGTCCACAGCTGCAGTCCATAAGGCAGTCCTCTGGTGAGTTCAGTGCTGACTGGCAACTCCTGTGATGCCACCGGTGCCAAAATGTATCAGTATCTGCCGTTCCTTTGGATTCATCAGCTGTGTGGAGAGGAGAAACCTGCTGCATGGACAATAGATTGTTCTCGATATCGTACTGCACTGGCTTACATATTATATAGACAGCTACAATGCATTATCCATGGTCAACCTGACATATGGATGGCCTCAACACTTAACTGAGTAACAAACTATGTATTTAAATGAAACACAGAACAAATTAGAATATTACAAATACCTCTACAGCACTATAAAACTCCGTATTAATTCCTAATAGTTATTGATGGAGGAATTAAACTGTGTATTCTTTTGATTGACTAAATCAGCGGTCCCCAACCACCGGGCCGCAGACTGGTACCGGGCCGTGAAGAAACGATATGATTTGGCGATAGGAGTCAGCTGCACCTTTCCTCATTCCCTGTCACACCCACTGTTGAGCTTGAACGCACGCGAGGTCATTACGCACGCGTCATCCATGTCAGCGCAGGAAGGAGATCAACTCCTCGAGCTTGCAAATGATGGCGGGCTGGAAAACATATTTGACATAACATCTCTGCTGGCATTCTGGATCAAAGTCAAGACTAAATATCCTGAGATAGCCACGAAAGCACTGAAAACGTTGCTTCCATTTCCAACATATCTCTGCAATGAATGCAATGAAAACTAAATTGCGGAATAGACTGGACATAAGGAACCTCCTTTGAGTATCGCTGTCTCCAATCACCCCTCGATAGGACCGTCTTGTTGCCGGGAAACAAGCCCAGGGCTCCCACTGATTCAGCAATATTGGTGTGTTGCAACTACTTTATATGTTCAAACGGGGAAAATATGTTCTGTGTGTTTAATATCCAAACGTTACTTAAAATGTTATGATGCTATTGACTTATATAACCATATAACAATTACAGCACGGAAACAGGTCATCTCGGTCCTTCTAGTCCGTGCCGAACGCTACTCTCACCTAGTCCCACCAACCTGCACTCAGCCCATAACCCTCCATTCCTTTCCTGTCTACATACCTATCCAATTTTTCCTTAAATGATAATATCGAACCTGCCTCTACAACTCCTACTGGAAGTTCGTTTTCGTTCAACACTTACTTCAAGCTCCCCTGATAATTGACTTGTCGCTATATTCATGCGAGGAAAATAAGCGCTGTGTGTTTAATATTAAATTCGTTAGATTAACCCTTTTAGAAACGAAATTGAGTGTATTAGCCACTTATCACCTATATTGCGTTCGTGATTAACACCCCCCCCCGAAACAGAATCGCCAAAGACGAATTGTCAGAAAAGGGCACGTACACGCATGCGCAAATCACACATGTGCACTGGTGCCCGCGCAAGGCTTCATGGCCATTGTAGTCTTTCTCAGGGTAAACCCAACGTATTTGACTGATACTCTTGTTCGTTGGCAACCCTACCACCTCCCCCCCAACCCCGGTCGGCCGGTCCACAAGAATATTGTCAATATGAAACCGGTCCGCAGTGCAAAAAAGGTTGGGGACCCCTGGACTAAATGAACTAAATCAGCACACATAATGGACTGTCTTCATACAATGTTTTAGATGATTGTATCCTTCAAACGTTCATTTTCATTGTAACATTCAAAATGGTTGTTTATACCTTCAAATTCTTTATAGTTCTTAACTTAGTGAAATTGTTTTATTTTCACTCCCGGCCGTTCCTGACATCGCCAAACCTAAATATTGGAAACTGCAGTGAGCAAAACAGTTCTGAATTGTCTTGTCGCTTATTTCTCACCAACTATCAGTAACAAAAATCACTGCTTTTTGAACACACACAAACACAACTGGTGTTATTTTAAAAATGATCTTTGTAAGCATGGTTTAATGTCTAACAGCCACACAAGTGTGCACGACTGACATGAGTGAGAAACAGTTCAGCAACAGTGTCCCGCCTCAGTTAAGTGGCATATTGTCCCAAATATGTGAAGGGAACCCCAGCTATTTTCCCAATGTAGATTTTGTTCTTTAAGAGTTGGCTCAAATAAAAAGCTGTCCCAATTAACCAGAAACCACTGTATTCAGAAACAAGAGATCTGATTTAATGAAACACAAAATATGAAAGCTAGATGGATCACAATGATAACTCAGAAGGAAGACTATGTAAGTCGCCCCATTTGCAAAGATACTGTCACAGGAAATATGCCGACAGCACACTGGCCAGATAAATGGAGTATCAATCAAGTTATGAAACTGTGGTTGTCAGAGGATAAAAACAACAATCACAAAATAGAAGAATGGATAGCCTTAATAGACATTTGGAGGAAGCCATTACAAGAATGGTTAATGGTCTGTGAAGTTCTCAAAGATCGTTAAGAAAGTATAAGCAAGGAGATTAGTAATGACTTAATCAAGGAGTGAATCTTCAAAACCGATTGATCGCAAGATTCTAAAGCAGGAATTGTTCTGAAAAGACATCAGCGACAAATAAGATTCTTAATAAGTCAATAGATTCTGGCATGGTTCCGGAGGACTGGAAGATTGCAAATGTCACTCCGTTATTTAAGAAGGGGGCAAGGAAGCAAAAAGGAAATTATAGACCTGTTAGCTTGACATCGGTGGTTGGGAAGTTGTTGGAGTCGATTGTCAAGGATGAGGTTACAGAGTACCTGGAGGCACATGACAAGATAGGCAGAACTCAGTATGGATTCCTTAAAGGAAAATCCTGCCTGACAAACCTATTACGATTTTTTGAGGAAATGGCAAGTAGGCTAGACAAGGGAGATGCAGTGGATGTTGTATATTTGGATTTTCAGAAGGCTTTTGACAAGGTGCCACACATGAGGCTACTTAACAAGATAAGAGCCCATGGAATTACGGGAAAGTTACATACGTGGATAGAGCATTGGCTGATTGGCAGGAAACAGAGAGTGGGAATAAAGGGATCCTATTCTGGTTGGCTGCCGGTTACCAGTGGTGTTCCACAGGGGTCCGTGTTGGGGCCACTTCTTTTTACATTGTATATCAATGATTTGGATTATGGAATAGATGGCTTTGTGGCTAAGTTTGCTGATGATACGAAGATAGGTGGAGGGGCCGGTAGTGCTGAGGAAACAGAAAGTCTGCAGAGAGACTTGGATAGATTGGAAGAATGGGCAAAGAAGCGGCAAATGAAATACAATGTTGGAAAGTGTATGGTTATGCACTTTGGCAGAAGAAATAAACGGGCAGACTATTATTTAAATGGGGAAAAAATTCAAAGTTCTGAGATGCAACGGGACTTGGGAGTCCTCGCACAGGATACCCTTAAGGTTAACCTCCAGGTTGAGTCAGTGGTGAAGAAGGTGAATGCAATGTCGGCATTCATTTCTCGAGGAATAGAGTATAGGAGCAGGGATGTGATGTTGAGGCTCTGTAAGGCAGCGGTGAGACCTCACTTGGAGTACTGTGGGTAGTTTTGGTCTCCTTATTTAAGAAAGGATGTGCTGACGTTGGAGAGGGTACAGAGAAGATTCACCAGAATGATTCCGGGAATGAGAGGGTTAACATATGAGGAACGTTTGTCCACTCTTGGACTGTATTCCTTGGAGTTTAGAAGAATGAGGGGAGACCTCATAGAAACATTTCGAATGTTGAAAGGCATGGACAGAGTGGATGTGGCAAAATTGTTTCCCATGGTGGGAGAGTCAAGTACGAGAGGGCATGACTTAAGGATTGAAGGGTGCCCATTCAGAACAGAGATGCGGGAAATTTTTTTAGCCAGAGGATGGTGAATCTATGGAATTTTTTGCCACAGGCGGCAGTGGAGGCCAAGTCATTGGGTGTATTTAAGGCAGAGATTGATAGGTATCTGAGTAGCCAGGGCATCAAAGGTTATGGTGAAAAGGCTGGGGAGTGAGACTAAATGGGAGAATGGATTGGCTCATGATAAAATAGCGGAGCAGACTCGATGGGCCAAATGGCCGACTTCTGCTCCTTTGTCTTATGGTCTTATGGTCTAAATAAACACAGCCACAGGGAGGAACGAAACTATCTTGCAATTCGTTATATTAGCCTATTGTAACATCTCCCAGCTTCAGCAAGCAGCCACCAGAAATTGGAACAATAACTTGCTTTACTAAGATCCAAATGGAAGCAACAACCTGGGCTATCTGGTTCTTATGAGATAAGAAACAATGGGTTCACCCCATGACACCTCCAGGAGCATCCAGGGCCTCAAGTGTAGGATGAAGAGCTGGCTGCAATGATAATTAGAGATAACTGGTAATCTGAATCAAAACATCAAAATTTGTAAATGGTGGAAATTGGCAATGAGACATAAGTGGAGTGAGGGCCTTGTATAAACTATCAGAAGCAATCAATTCCATTGATCTGTACCTGCTTGATTCAGTACCAATAACTGCACTACTTCACAACTGAAATGGAAAAAGGTGAGATTGTGGAACCCAACTACAACAGAACTAAATGGATGAAATAGATTAGATATGGTATTGGCCCACTAACATCAGAGAACATTATTATCTTTGCAATTAAAGACTGATTAAAGCTCATACATTGCCACCCATATGCAGCTCTGTGGGGACAAAGGTTCTGTTTAACCCTTTTTGCTAATGCAATGATGGCTCGGAGAAGGGGATTGGGAGGGGTGGGTCGGGGCAGGGAGGCAACTAAAGCATAACTGTACTATGGGTGCAGCTCTTTCATAGATGTGAATTGTATATTTGATACATTTGTTATGAAATGCACACACCTCCTTTATACTATGCTCTATTTTAAAAAAATAAAATATTTGAAAAAAACTAGAAAAAAAGCTAATACATTTCACGATTTGTCAATAATAAATCTCCAACCAAGTTCAAATTTAGTACAGCTCAACACTGAAGGCTCACATCTCACTTCAAAGGCACATGCATGATAAACCAATTTGATATTTTAAGCACGCTACCAATCAAATAGATTTATCAAATTATTTCTGCATCTTCTTCCTCAGTGGAGATAATAGATCCCATGTCACAATACTGAAAGGGAACAGGGAATTATCCCTGCCTTCCTGGTCAGTATTTATCCCTTGTTAAACAATACAAGAATGGATCATCTAGTTATTGTTGCATTATTGCTTGTTAGAACTTACACATCTATAAGCTAGCTATTTTGTTTCCTTCTTTACAATACCGATGACACCCCAAGACCAATGTAATGGCTGTAAAACTCTTTAAGATGTGTTGAAAAGGAAATACTCAATTGCAGATCCATATTTGATATAGCAATCAGCCAGTAGTATGGTTTTTAAGAACCTATTGGCAAGAAATTTCCTGATGGAGTAAATACCTTCTGCAGCAGAAGCAATCCTATATCAGGTGTTATATAGACTATAATATATTCTACTCACAAAATAAGATGCAAATAAGATCACAGGACCGTAAGACATAGGAGCAAAATTAGGCCATTCAGCCGATCAATTCTGCCCCACTATACCATAATAGCTGATCCCATACACTTGCCTTCTCGCCATATCCTTTGATGCCCTGACCAATCAGGAAACGATCAACTTGCGCCTTAAATATATGCACGGACTTGGCCTCCACCGCAGTCTGCGGCAGACCATTCCACAGATTTACTATTCTCTGGCTAAAGAAAATACTCCTTACCTCTGTTCTAAAAGGTCACCCCTCAATTATGAGGCTATGCCCTCTAGTTCTGGATACCCCACCAGGAGAAACATCCTCTTCACATCCACCTTATCTAGTTCTTTCAACATTCTGAGGGTTTCAATGAGATCCCTGCGCATTCTTCTAAATTGCAGTGAGTAAAGGCCCAAAGCTGCCAAACGCTCCTATATTAACCCCTTCATTCCTGGAATCATCTTCATGAACCTCCTCTAGATTCTCTCCAATAACAACACATCCTTGCTGAGATATAGGGCCCAAAGCTGATGACAACACTCCAAGTGTGGCCTGACTAGTGTCTTATCTCCTCAGCATTATCTCCTTGCTTTTATATTCTATTCCCCTTGAAATAAATGCCAACATTGCATTTGCCTTCTTTACCACAGACTCAACCTGTAAATTAACCTTCTGGGAGTCTTACATGAACACTCCTAAGTCCCTCTGTACCTCTGATGTTTGAACCTTCTCCCCATTTTGATGATAGTCCACACTACTGTCCCTTTTACCAAATTGTATTATCATACATTTCCCTACACTGTATTTCATCTGCAAATAGGCTTGATTAACCTATCCACTCATTCTTAAGTGGGTAATAACCCACAATTCATTTGATATTGTGTGTACGGTGGGTAGAGCATTGCCCAAAGTATAAGGTTACATCCAAACAACACAGATAAAAGCTGCTGGTGAATGCAGCAGACCAGGCAGCATCTGCAGGAAGAGGTACAGTCGATGTTTTGGGCTGAGACCCTTCGTCAGGACTAACTGACAGAAGTGCTAGTAAGAGAGGGGGAGGGGGAGATCTGAAATGATAGAAGAAGACAGGAGGGGGAGGGATGGAGCCAAGAGCTGGACAGTTGATTGGCAAAAGGGATATGAGAAGATCATGGGACAGGAGGCCTAGGGAGAAAGAAAGGGGGAGGGGGGAAGCCCAGAGGATGGGCAAGGGGTATAGTCAGAGGGACAGAGGGAGAAAAAGGAGAGAGAGAAAAAGAATGTGTGTATATAAATAAATAAATAACGGATGGGGTACAAGGGGGAGGTGGGGTATTAGCGGAAGTTTGAGAAGTCAATGTTCATGTCATCAGGTTGGAGGCTACCCAGACGGAATATAAAGTGTTGTTCCTCCGACCTGAGTGTGGCTTCATCTTTACAGTAGAGGAGGCTGTGGATAGACATATCAGAATGGGAATGGGACATGGAATTAAAATGTGTGGCCACTGGGAGGTCCTGCTTTCTCTGGCGGACAGAGCGTAGGTGTTCAGCGAGATGATCTCCCAGTCTGTGTCGGGTCTCGCCAATATATAGAAGGCCACATCGGGAGCACCGGATGCAGTATATCACCCCAGCCGACTTACAGGTGAAGTGTCGCCTCACCTGAAAGGACTGTCTGGAACCCTGAATGGTAGTGAGGGAGGAAGTGTAAGGGCATGTGTAGCACTTGTTCCGCTTACAAGGATAAGTCCCAGGAGGGAGATCGGTTGGGAGGGATGTCCAAAACTTGTTTTTTAATAATTTATTTATTGAGATACTGCGCAGAAAAGACCCTCCCGCCCCCTAAAGCTGCGCTGCCCAGCAGTCCCCCAATTGAGTCCCAGCCTAATCACAGCAAAATGTCCAATCAACAATTAACCTACCAACCTGTATGTCTTTGGAATGTGAGAGGAAACCAGAGCATCCGGAGAAAATTTAGCTACCAAGCACAGAAACAAGCTATTCAACCCAATCACAGTATTGTGTTATTTATTTTCCTCTGGAGCAAATGGTCCCTTCTCTCCTTCATAAACAGAAGCAGTTACTTCCATTACAGTTCTGTTGGATCTGATGAAGTGCTCTGTGGAGGTCCACAGACTCTGTCACTGACTGGTGGGTGCTTTAAGGACCCTATGGGCAAATTGCTTGGGATGTTGTGAGCTGCTTCCTTTCTATGCACTCTGGCTCTACACATTCCAATTGTGGAGTCTTATGGTTCTCAGTGGCTTCCCACATAATAAGTGTCTCTGGGACAGGAAGATGTACTTGCTCAAATGCCTTTTAAATGCTGTTATTGCATCTGCAACATCATAATTGCATCTGCAAGTATATCATAAAGTATTTGAGATAAAACTTCCCTCTGACATATTTTGAACTCCCACAGATGTTGAGTCGGTAGTGAAGAAGGTGAATGCAATGTTGGTATTCATTTCTAGAGGAATAGAGTATAGGAGCAGGGATGTGATTTTGAGGCTCTATAAGGCAGCGGTGAGACCTCACTTGGAGTACTGTGGGCAGTTTTGGTCTCCTTATTTAAGAAAGGATGTGCTGACATTGGAGAGAGTACAGAGAAGATTCACTAGAATGATTCTGGGAATGAGAGGGTTAACATATGAGGAACGTTTGTCCGCTCTTGGACAGTATTCCTTGGAGTTTAGAAGAATGAGAGGAGACCTCATAGAAACATTTCAAATGTTGAAAGGCATGGACAGAGTGGATGTGGCAAAGTTGTTTCCCATTATGGGGGAATCTAGTACGAGAGGACATGACTTAAGGATTGAAGGGCGCCCATTCAGAACAGAAATCCGAAGAAATTTTTTTAGTCAGAAGGTGGTGAATCTATGGAATTTGTTGCCACGGGCAGCAGTGGAGGCCAAGTCATTGGGTGTATTTAAGGCAGAGACTGATAGGTATCTGAGTAACCAGGGCATCAAAGGTTATGGTGAGAAGGCGGGAGAGTGGAACTAAATGGGAGAATAGATCAGCTCATGATAAAATGGCAGAGCAGACTCAGTGGGCCGAATGGCCGACTTCTGCTCCTTTGTCTTATGGTCTTATGGTCTTATAGATGTTCTGCCATTGAATTGCCACAATTTTGTGGGATTTACTTGATTAAGCAGGGTTTCTTGTACACTGGAAGTTACACAAGAGCAACAGTAAAAAAAAATCCACAAATTAGAGTTGTCTTGCAGCCTGCAATTTGAAGATAGTCAACTGACCTTCTAAAGTGTACAATCTTCAGGGAGCTCCCCCTAAGCTTTCCAAGCATTTAAAAATATGCAATTCAGTCTAAACATCAACATACGCATCTGCAAAAAACTGTGATGCTAAAAAAACTCACACATCAACATGGAATTTTCAACCGAGTGTCAAGCTACACAATGCTGTTGACATGTTATCTTAACTATAATCTTTGCTAAAAATTTACAGCTGAACGTTAGTAAGCTTAAGTGAACCAACACGTTAATCTCTGCTTTATATCCTCACTAAATGAAGCTCTTTCAATGTTATACTCGCATTTGATTTAAATAACCTCATAATGTAACTATTGCACATTAATATTACACCTGTATTGATAGTCCTCTTTACGACAAAGTACATATACTTATTTTTATTGGAATTTAAACGAAATTACTCAAGGCAGGAATAATTTGGGGAATCTTATTTCCATTTAATTAGCATCGCACAGCTCATCACAATCTTGTTTTCATTTGAATTGTTCTATTAAGTCAGTAAGATAGGATCATGAACGTCTATTTATCATCACAATTCACCTTTAAAACTGAAATGTCAGTTCAAGGAGATGAACTGTGTTCTTCAAAGTGCCTTTTTTTATGAACAGAGGACTGGGATTTGACTAAGTGAGTCATTCATTGAACGATGCGCCAAGATTTTGAACTTACACAGCATTTTGGTGATTTGACGGTTCTTTGCCTTCTCCTGTCGGTTCCGGCCGGTCTGGTTATTGCCATTTGTCGAGGAGGGCTTGACCCCGGAGAATGCTTTCTCTCGCCTTAGCTGCAGACCGATTAGCAAGTACAGTACACTCAGGGTGATCATCGGGATGAAGTAAAAAAGCACGGTGGTGATCTGAATGATGACATTATACACCCAAATAGGCTTTAGCAACATGCACAGTGCGGATTCCTCAATGAGTTCTCCAGACGGTGTCTTCAGATACCGAATGCCGTGCAGGCTAGTGTTGGGAACGGCCAAACAAACCGAGAGAACCCAAAGCGCTATAATAACACGTTTCACATGAGTTCTGGTAACAATGTATTTCGCTTTAAAGGGATGAACCACCGCAATATACCTCTCGGCACTGAGCGCCGTCACGTTAAGTACAGAGGCAAAGCAAACAGTCTCGAAAAGGAACGTTTTGAAGTAGCATCCCACCTGACCGAAGAGGAACGGGTAGTTCCTCCACATTTCATAAACCTCCAAAGGCATGCCCACGATTAGGACCAGGAGATCCGAAATCGCCAAACTGAATAAATAATAATTGGTTGGTGTTCGCATAATCTTGTGCTTCGCGATAACAAAGCACGTTAACGAATTTCCAACGGAACCCACCAGAAAGATGCAGAGGTAGGTAACACAAGCCGGTATGAAGAAGTTCCATCTCCTGGGGCCCAAATTCTGAAGCAGGAACTCTCCTCTCGTCACGACACGGTTCTGTTCGTTAGTGGAGGTCCGGGAGAAGTTCTGCTGTTCTAAGGTTGAGTTGCACAAGTACTGGAAGACGGTTTGAAGAAAGTGCATTTGATTGTCCTGCAAATACAGCTCGGTGCAGTTTGGGATGAATTCTTCTCTCGGCGATAGTTGCATGTCTTAAAAAGGTAATGAAAATGGGCACGTAAAGAGGATGAAAACAAATTTTACCTAGTTTTAAACTGCTAAGTTCGTCATTTTCCATACTTTGCAACATTCCATAGTAATTTGGAAATCTTTTACAACTTTCTTAAAAATTTCCGACAGAAAATACGATTAACTCAAGAAAGCCAAGGACACTAAAAGTTGGCCCTTAAAAAGAAAAACTGAAAAATTACGCAGGTTGAATATTTCGGAATTTGAATGTGTAAATTTACAAATGTGGCGGAGTAGATGGGAATATTATACACACAGTGTGCGATGATTTGCTATATTTTCCCCTGGATATAAAGTATATCTACTTACCGCACTGGATTGAGCCGAAGCGGCGTTTCTCCGCTGGAAACTAGATCGTGATTAGCGTTTATGTGACTGACACCACGAGAAGCTGATATGCAGTTTGACAGCTCGATGTGGGTTTACGCAATACACCATTGCTTATACTGAGTAACTGTCCTCACTCCCTCCCACTGCAAGGCGTCAAGAGTAATTGCCACTGCGACAGGTTTACAATTCGAAGAGATTGAGAGAGGCTCACGCCGTTATAATGACCTTGTACTTTGCCACGATCCTGATGCGTGGTAGAAATCATCTCGTACTTCCAGTTCTTGTACTGATGTGCGCAGTTTTAAAGTGAATAGTTTTATTCTGTAAAATCAAACCCCGTGAAGAGAAACGGACTTTCCTCATGGAATTATCATGTAGTGGCCATTACAGAGTCTTGGCTGGCACCAGGGCAGGAATGGATTCTCAATATTTCTGGATTTCAGTGCTTTAAAAGGGATAGAGAGGCGGAAAGAGGGGAGGAGGGGTGGCATTACTGGTCAGTGATACTATTACAGCTACAGAAAGGGTGGGTAATGTAGCAGGATCCTCTTTTCAGTCAGTATGGGTGGAAGTCAGGAACAGGAAGGGAGCAGTTACTCTATTGGGAGTATTCTATAGGCTCCCTGGTAGCAGCAGAGATACAGAGGAGCAGATTGGGAGGCAGATTTTGGAAAGGTGCAAAAATAACGGGGTTGTTATCATGGGTGACTTTAACTTCCCTAATATTGATTGGCACCTGATTAGTTCCAAGGGTTTAGATGGGGCAGAATTTGTTAAGTGTGTCCAGGATGGATTCCTGTCACAGTATGTGGACAGGCCGACTAGGGGGAATGCCATACTAGATCTAGTACTAGGTAATGAACAGGGTCAGGTCACAGATCTCTCAGTGGGTGATCATCTGGGGGACAGTAACCACCACTCCCTGGCCTTTAGCATTATCATGGAAAAGGATAGAATCAGAGAGGACAGGAAAATTTTTAATTGGGAAAAGGCAAATTATGAAGCTATAAGGCTAGAACTTGTGGTTGTGAATTGGGATGATGTTTTTGCAGGGAAATGTACTATGGACATGTGGTCGATGTTTAGCGATCTCTTGCAGGATGTTAGGGATAAATTTGTCCTGGTGAGGAAGATAAAGAATGGTAGGGTGAAGGAAACATGGGTGACAAGTGAGGTGGAAAATCCAGTCAGGTGGAAGAAGGCAGCGTACATGAGGTTTAGGAAGCAAGGATCAGATGAGTCTATTGAGGAATATAGGGAAGGAAGAAAGGAGCTTAAGAAGGGGCTGAGAAGAGCAAGAAGGGGGCATGAGAAGGCCTTGGCGAGTAGGGTAAAGGAAAACCCCAAGGCATTCTTCAATTATGTGAAGAAAAAAAGGATGACAGGAGTGAAGGTAGGACTGATTAGAGATAAAGGTGGGAAGATGTGCCTGGAGTCTATGGAAGTGAGTGAGGTCCTCAATGAATACCTCTCTTCGGTATTCACCAATGAGAGGGAACTTGATGATGGTGAGGACAATATGAGTCAGGTTGATGTTCTGGAGCATGTTGATATTAAGGGAGAGGAGGTGTTGGAGTTGTTAAAATACTTTAGGATGGATAAGTCCCCAGTGCCTGATGGAATATTCCACAGGCTGCTCCACGAGGCGAGGGAAGAGATTGCTGAGCCTCTGGCCAGGATCTTTATGTCCTCGTTGTCCACGGGAATGGTACTGGAGGACTGGAGGGAGGCGAATATTGTCCCCTTGTTCAAAAAAAGGTAGTAGGGATAGTCCAGGTAATTACAGACCGGTCAACCTTACGTCTGTGGTGGGAAAGCTGTTGGAAATCTCTGGGCATTTAGAGAAGCATTGTCTGATCAGGGACGGTCAGCATGGCTTTGTGAAGGGCAGGTCATGTTTAACGAGCCTGATAGAGTTCTTTCAGGATGTGACTAGGCATATAGATGAGGATAGTGCAGTGGATGTGATCTATATGCATTTTAATAAGGCATTTGACAAGGTTCCACGTGGTAGGTTTGTTCAGAAAGTCAGAAGGCACGGTATCCAGGGAAGTTTGGCCAGGTGGATTCAGAATTGGCTTGCCTGCAGAAGGCAGAGGGCAGTGGTGGAGGGGGTACGTTCAGGTTGGAGGATTGTGACTAGTGGTTTCCCACAAGGATCTGTTCTGGGACCTCTACTTTTCATGATTTTTATTAATGACCTGGATGTGGGGGTAGAAGGGTGAGTTGGCAAGTTTGCAGACAACACAAAGGTTGGTGGTGTTGTAGATAGTGTAGAGGATTGTCAAAGATTGCAGAAAGACATTGATAGGATGTAGAAGTGGGCCGAGAAGTGGCAGATGGAGTTCAACCCGGAGAAGTGTGAGGTGGTACACTTTGGAAGGACAACCTCCAAGGCAGAGTACAAAGTAAATGGCAGGATACTTGGTAGTGCGGAGGAGCAGAGGGATCTGGGTGTACATGTCCACAGATCCCTGAAAATTGCCTCACAGGTGGATAGGGTAGTTAAGAAAGCTTATGGGGTGTTAGCTTTCATAAGTTGAGGGATAGAGTTTAAGAGTCGCGATGTAATGATGCAGCTCTATAAAACTCTGGTTAGGCCACATTTGGAGTACTGTGTCCAGTTCTGGTCACCTCACTATAGGAAGGATGTGGAAGCATTGGAAAGGGTACAGAGGAGATTTACCAGGATGCTGCCTGGTTTAGAGAGTATGGATTATGATAAGAGATTAAGGGAGCTAGGGCTTTACTCTTTGGAGAGAAGGAGGATGAGAGGAGACATGATAGAGGTGTACAAGATAATAAGAGGAATAGATAGAGTGGATAGCCAGCGCCTCTTCCCCAGGGCACCACTGCTCAATGCAGGAGGACATGGCTTTAAGGTAAAGGGTGGGAAGCTCAAGGGGGATATTAGAGGAAGGTTTTTCACTAAGAGAGTGGTTGATGCGTGGAATGCACTGCCTGAGTCAGTGGTGGAGGCAGATACACTAATGAAGTTTAAGAGACTACTAGACAGGTATATGGAGGAATTTAAGGTGGGGGCTTATATGGGAGGCAGAGTTTGAGGGTCGGCACAACATTGTGGGCCAAAGGGCCTGTACTATTCTATATCATAACAAAGTGGCTTTTAAACTATTTGAGTTCCTAAAGAAATTAAAAACAAAACGCTGCACGAGTTGTTGAAATCCCATGATAATTATGCTTTTATTGTACTCATATTAATGCTCTCATAAAATAGTCTGGAAGTATATCGTTCATCCTATATCTAGAGCTGTAGGCACGTGATTTTTATGGTTCGAAATATAACTGGGTGTTGGACTTCCTAACCAACAGACTTCAGATAGTCAGGATGCACAAATGCTCCTCACCTCCCCCTTCCCCCTGCCCACCCCTCAGGCCATGTGCCGAACCCATTGCTGTGCACTCTGCTCACACGTGACTGCACAGCTAGACACCCGAGTGATCACGTTGTCAAGTTCGCTGATGACACGACGGGGGCTCATCACCAACAACGATGAAACAGCCTACAGAGAGGAGATGGAAGAGCACAAGGCCTGGTGCCAGGCAAATAACCACTTCCTCAGTGTCAAAAGACAAAGGAGATGGTTATGGACTTCAGGAGAACTGGCATCACTCACCGCCCCCCCCCCTTACATCGGTGGCACAGCAGTGGAGTCTGCCAGCGTTTCAAACCCCTCCGAGAGTGTGCATCACACACAACCTCTAGTGGTCCCAGAACACATCCAACACAGTCAAAAAAGCTCATCAATGCTTTTACTTTGTGAGCAGGCTGAAGAGAGCTGGGCTTTGTACTTCTCTGTTCATGTCAATCTACAGATACATAGTAGGGAGCATCCGCAGTAGCTGCAAAGTGGCTTGGTATGAACCTGGACTGCAGTGGACAGCACGGCTCGATGATGGAGAGTCAAAACTGCCCAATGCGTCACTGGTACCACTCTACCTGCCAATAAGGATGTATATATAGAAAGGTGCTGGAGAAGTGCCAGTAACATCATAAAGCATAACATCTGCTTTCCTCATGAGCTGATGTCCCACTCCCATCAGCGAGGAGCTTATGTAGCATATATGCCAAGATCACCAGACTTAAGATTAGCTACTTTCCTAAGGAGCAAGTCTGATCAATACCTCCACCCACTAACTCCACTGCTACTTTATTATTTTCCATCAGCCACCTTTTGCACGGCCTAGCGTAACTTTATGGAGATACAATCAATCTACTTGTAAAAGCTATCTGATGTATTTACGTTTGTTGTGCTTTTTAATTATTATTATTATGTTCTTTACCTTTTGTGATTTTGGGGGGCTGCATAGGATCAGGAGCAATAATTATTTCCTTCTCTTTTACACTTATGTATAAGAAATTACATTAAACAATCATGAATCTTGATTTATTTTCATCCACATATCAGAAGTTTTCATGTTGTGTATAAATCTGAGCAAATTGCACTCCATTCATAACCCCATCTTTTCAGACAGTAAACATTGCATTCTAAAGATAGGTGCATGGCCCTACATACAAACATGCTCCCACAATAAAACATCCAAAAGTCCAGCATAATTACATACATTGGTTCTTGTAAATAGCAGAACTAGTTTGTTCTCCCTTCCTTTTAATAATCTTACTATTAATTGTCCGCTGTACTTTTGATGCTACTTATTACAATATTGTGGAGTACTACATATCAAGTGATTTTTTTGTGTATTTTCCAATATATGAGTAAAATCAACTGAGACCATAAGACACAGGAGCAGAAGTAGGTCATTCGGCCCATCAAGTCTGCTCTGCCATTCAATCATGGTCTGATCCAATTCTTCCAGTCATCCCCACTCCCCTGCCTTCACCCCATTCCCTTTGATTCCTGGCTAATCAAGGACTTATCTATCTCTGCCTTAAATGCACCCAATGGCTTGGCCTCCACAGCCACTCATGGCAACAAATTCCACAGATTTATCACCCTCTGACTAAAGTAATTTCTCCACATCTCAGTTCTAAATGTTCATCCTTCAATCCTGAAGTCATGTCCTCTCGTCATAGAATCCTGTACCATGGGAAATAACTTTGCCATATCTAATCTGTTCAGGCCTTTTAACATTTGAAATGTTTCTATGAGATCCCTCCTCATTCTCCTGAACTCCAGGGAATACAGCTCATGAACTGCCAGACGTTCCTCATACTGTAACCTTTTCATTCCTGGAATCATTCTCGTGAATCTTCTCTGAACCCTCTCCAATGTCAGTATATCCTTTCTAAATAAGGAGACCAGAACACCACACAATACTCCAAGTGTGGTCTCATGAGTGCCTTATAGAGCCTCAACATCACATTCTTGCTCTTATATTCTATACCTCTAGAAATGAATGCCAACAATGCATTTGCCTTCTTCACAACCAACTCAACCTGAAGGTTAACCTTTAGGGTATCCTGCAAAAGGACCCAAGTCCCTATGCATCTCTGCATTTTGAGTTCTCTCCCCATCTAGATAATAGTCTGCCCATTTATTTCTTCCACCAAAGTGCATGACCATACACTTTCCAACATTGTATTTCATTTGCCACTTCTTTGCCCATTCCCCTAATCTATCTAAGTGTCTCTGCAGGCTCTCTGTTTCCTCAACACTACCCACTCCTCCACCTTTCTTTGTATCATCGGCAAATTTAGCCACAAATCCATTAATACCTTAGTCCAAATCATTGACATACATCATAAAAAGCAGCGGTCCCAACACAGACCCCTGTAGAACTCCACTGGTAACCTGCAGCCAGCCAGAATAGGATCCCTTTATTCCCACTCTTTGTTTTCTGCCAACCAGCCAATGCTCCACCCATGCTCATAACTTCCATGGACTCTTACCTTGCTAAGCAGCCTTATATGTGGTATCTTGTCAAAGGCCTTCTGAAAATCCAAGTACGCCACATGTACTGCATCTCCTTTGTCCACCTGCTTGTAATTTCCTCAAGGAATTGCAGTAGGTTTGTCAGGCAGGATTTTCCTTTTATAAAACCATGCTGGCTTTGACCTATCTTGTCATGTGCCTCCTGGTATTCTGTAATCTCATCCCTAACAATCGATTCCAACAACTTCCCAACCATTGATGTCAGGCTAACAGGTCTATAGTTTCCTTTCTGCTGCCTCCCACCCTTCTTAAATAGCAGAGTAACATTTGCAATTTTCCACTCATCTGGGACAGTGCCAGAATCTATCTATTCTTGACAGATCATCATTAATGCCTCCGTAATCTCTCCAGCTACTTCCTTCAGAACCCAAGTGTGCATTCCATCAGGTCCAGGAGATTTATCCACCCTCAGACCATTAAGCTTCCTAAACACCTTCTCAGTCGTAATTTTCATCGCACAAACTTCATTTCCTTGACACTCTTGAATGTCCGGTATACTGCAGATGTCTTCCACTGTAAAGACTGATGCAAGATACGCATTCATTTCCTCTGCCATCTCTGCATTTCTCAGTACAATATCTCCAGTGTCATTTTGTATTGGTCCTATGTCTACCTTTGGCTCTCTTTTACCTGTTATGTACTTAAAAAAGCCTTTAGTATCTTCTTTAATATTAGTCGCCAGCTTCCTTTCATAATTCATCTTTTCCTTCCTAATGACCTTCTTAGTTTCCTTCTGCAAGTTTTTAAAAGCTTCCCAATCCTTTATCTTCCCACTAGCTTTGGCTTCCTTGTGTTCCCTCTTTTTTGCTTTTACTTTGGCTCTGACTTCACTTGTCAGCCACAGTACTGTCTCTATTCCCTTTGAAAATTTCTTCCTATTTGGAATATCTCTGTCTTATACTTCCCTGATTTTTTGCAGAAACTCCAGCCATTGCTGCTTCTGCTGTCCTTCCTGCAAATGTCCCTTTCCAGTCAACTTCGGCCAGTTCCCCTTTCATGCCATTGTAATTGCCTTTATTCCACTGAAATGCCAACACTTTGGATTTTATTTTTTCCCTCTCAAATTTCAATGTGAACTGGGTCATATTGTGATCACTGTTCCCTAAGGGTCTCTTTACCTTAAGCTCTCTTACCACCTCTGGATCATTGTACAACATCTAATCCAGCATAGCCGGTCCCCCATGGACTCAACAACAAGCTGTTCTTGTTGCAAGGACGAGGCTGAGGATGAATCCAAGTGCAGGACACAGGCGCGGAGGCAGAGTCGTGAGGCGTTAGCACCACTGCAAATGGGGAACCGGTATCCAGGAGAGTCTTTACACAGAGACAAGGTTTACGTAGAGTATCCAGAAAATGATGCGGAGCTCAGAACTGACAGTCCCAAGGAATCAGGAAATGAGGTTTACTCACACTAGAGTCAACCAACGAACTGGCAAAGCATGGCTGTGCCGTCCGAGTTTTATCCTATGTTCGCTAATGGGAACCAGGTGTTTTGTAATTAGTGGAACTGGGAATGATTGGAAATCAGACAAGGGGATTAAGGCCCAAGTAAGGAGGTAATAACAAGGTGGAGAATTGCCAGACGAGACCATGACAGTCATCTCCCCTCAACGGGAGCCTCCAGGCGGTCCTCCAGGCTTGTCCGGATGGTCCTGATGGAAGTCTTTGATGTGGGAGGGGTCCAGGATGAAGGAGTGCGGAACCCAGGAACGTTCCTTTGGGCCGCACCCTTCCCAGTTGACCAGGTATTGGAGGCCCCTGCCCTGACGGCACACATCTAGTAGTCGACGGACGGTGTATGCCGGATGGTTGTCAATGATCCGGGCGGATGGAGGGCTTTGGTCAGAGGACACAAGGGGCTGACGGAAAGTGGTTTTAATTGAGAAACATGAAAAGTAGGATAGATGTGCATAGATCTTGTTAGTTGAAGTTGGACTGCTGTGGGATTGATGATACTTTCGACCTTGAAAGATCCCAGGAAGTGAGGGGCGAGTTTCTTAGACTCATTTTTGAGAGGGTTGTCTTTGGATGAAAGCCACACCATCTGCCCAGGTCAATACTCAGGCACGGGAATCCAGTGTTGATCGGCAATCCTCGTATTGCGATCGGCTGATCTGAGCAGGGCTGTGTGTGTGTCCTCCCAAACCTTGTGGCACCGCTCAACAGGCAGCACTGCAATCTCCTCTTCTTGTGCGGGGAACAGCAGGGGTTGGTACCCAAAGAAGCACTCGAAGGGAGACCTTCCGATGGCAGTACTAACCAGAGAGTTGTGGGCCTACTCAACCCAGGTGAGGTGGTCACTCCAGGTAGACGGGTTGTTAGTTGTAATACAATGTAGCGTCACCTCCAAGTCCTGGTTGACCTGTTCTGTTTGCCCATTCATCTGTGGGTGGAAGCCGGGTGACAGACTGACTGAGGCATCTAGGGCTTGACAGAAGGCCTTCCATACCTGCGAGATGAATTGGGGACCTCAATCGGAGACGATGTCCGTGGGGATTCCGTGGAGGCAGAAGACAAGAAGGTCTGCAGTTTCCTGAGCAGAAGGGAGTTTAAAGAGGACTACAAAGTGCACCGTCTTGGAGAACCGGTCTACCACGGTGAGTACAGTGGCGTTTCTGTGTGAAGGGGGTAGACTGGTGATGAAATCTAGGGCGATGTGCAACCAAGGATGACCAGAGACAGGTAGGGGACGAAGTAATCCCACAGGTGGCTGATGGGAGGCTTTCCACGGGCACAGACGGAACATGCAGAGACATAGGAACTGGTATCCGCCTCCATGGAAGGCCACCAAAAGGGTCTTTTCAGGAGTGTGCCCCCACCAGAGAATCTCCCAAGTGAGGGTTGCCACCACACAGGATGGTGGGAGGATAGTCTCTGGGCTGGAAGTGTCCTTCTTGGAGTTGTATTGGCGGGAGAGCACATCCAGCTTCCCATTCTTGGACCTTGGACGGTATGTGAAGGAAAACTTGAACCGTCTAAAAAATAATGCTCAATGGACCCGGTGGGAGTTCAAACGTTTGGCGGTCTGAATGTATCGCAGGTTCTTATGATCAGTCCAAACAATAAACGGGTGTTTCACCCCCTCCAACCAGTGCCTCCTCTCCTCCAATGCTAGCTTGACCGCCAGTAGTTCCCAATTCCCCATGTCGTAATTTCACTCAGTGGGGGACAGTCAGCGAGAAAAGAAGGCACAGGGATGAAGCTTTTCATCCGGACTTGACCGTTGGGACAGGATTGCTCCTACCCCGGAGTCGGAGTTGTCAACCTCAACAATGAATTGAGGGGAGGGGTCCGGTTGGACCAGGATGGGAGCAGTTGTGAACCACCTCTTCCGGTCAGTGAATGCGGAATCAGCCTCGGAGTCCCAACAAAAAGGTATGGTAGGCGAGGTAAGGGCCGCCACCCGACTGTAATCCCTGATAAATTGGCGATAAAAGTATGCAAACCCCAAAAACTGCTGAAGTTGCTTGTGGGTCGTGGGTCTGGGCCATTCTTCCATTGCCCGGATCTTCACAGGATCCTCACCTGCCCGCTGTCGATGATGCAGCCCAGGAAGCTGACCGAAGGGACGTGGAACTCACATTTCTCCACCTTCACAAATAACTTGTTCTCCCACAGTTTCTGGAGGACTAGACGGACATGGTGAAGTGTTTCTAGGGGCTGCTAGAAAATATTAAGATATCATCTAGATAGACGAACATGAAGTGATTAATAAAGTCCCTCAGTACATCATTGATTAGGGCTTGAAAAACATCGGGGGCATTGGTGAGGCCAAACGGCATGACCAAGTATTCAAAGTGGCCCAGAGGTGTATTAAAGGCCGTCTCCCTCCCTCATCCTGACTAGATGGTAGGCGCTACGAAGGTCCAACTTTGTGGCTCCGTGAAGTGGTTCAAATGCTGAGTTACTGAGGGGTAGTGGGTACTTATTTTTAACTGTTATATTGCTTAGGCCTCTTTAATCAATATAAGGACAAAGTGACCCATCCTTCTTCTCTACAAAGAAGAAACCAACACCCACCGGGGAGGATGAGGGTCGAATAATGCCCGCCGCGAGGGACTCACTAATGTATTTCTCCATAGCCTCTCTCTCTGGTTGGGATAAGTTATAAAGACAACTGGTGGGTAACCAGGCCCCAGGGAGAAGGTCAATAGTGCAATCATACAGGTGGTGCGGAGGCAGGGAAAGAGCCTGTTGTTTGCTCAATACCTGTCCCAGATCATGGTATTCTGCAGGGACTCTGGACAAGTCGAAGGGTTCCAAGACAGGCGGGGTCGCAGTAGCCTCACGAGAGGATGGAGCCGACCGCAGACAGGTGGCGTGGCTAAACGGGCTCCAGCTGGCTATCCTCCCGGTAGACCAGTCGATGTAGGGGTTGTGGTGGTTCAGCCAGGGCTATCCTAGAACTACAGGGGCTTGAGGAGAATGGATGAGATTAAATCATACCTCCTCTCGATGGTTTTCGGACAGAATCAAGGTCAGGGGTGGCGTACAGTGGGAAAACCAAGCCCGCAGTTTTCCGTCCAGAGCCCAGGCCTCCAGATGGGTACTTAACGGCTCCCAAGGTATTCCGGCCCGGGAGGCTAGGTCCTCGTCCAGCAGATTTCCCTCAGCACCGGAATCCACCAAGGCCGATAGGGACAGGGACTGTTGTTGATAAATCACGGTAGCCGGGATCTGCATCCGAGTCTGGGGGACTGAAGGGAGTGTCATCTGGCTCACCAGGGTCCCCTTTTCTACTGGTGAGCCCTCCCTTTTGGCTGCAGAGGACAGTTATCCCAGAAATGTCCCGGCTGGCAGAAATAGTAACAATCTCCCGCTCTCCACCTCCGAAGTCGTTCGGCAGGGGAGAGACGGTTCCATCCCAGCTGCATTGGTTCCTCCCCCAGGGTAGTGGGGACGGTTGAAGCAGGAGCTATAATTGGAGTGGCTGGGGAAGGGAGGCTGGCTGAAGATGGTACGGTGGGATGTGGGCTGACCCGAGGAGCGGGGCGACTGGTCTATTCTCTCAGGCGCTCTTGAAGTCGATTATCGAGCCTGGTGGCTAGAGAGATCAGAGAGTCCAGGCTGCCTGCATCATCACTCGCTGCCAGTTCGCCTTTTATCTTACCTGAGAGGCCCTGCTGGAACACCTCCCGTAGTGCCTCGTCATTCCACCCAGAGTGGGCCGCTAATGTTCGGAACTTGATGGAGTATTTTGCTACACTTCGCGAACTCTGACAGAGAGTTAACAAGTGCTTAGCGGCATCCTTACTGCAAATGGGCTATTCAAAGAGCTTCCTCATTTCAGAGACGAAGGAGGGGAAGGAGGAATAGTGGATGCATTAGTGATAATTTTTCAAAACTCTTTAGATTCTGGATTAGTTCCTGACGATTGGAGGCTGGCTAATGTAACCCCGCTTTTTAAAAAAGGGGGGAGAGAGAAACCAGGGAATTATAGACCGGTAAGCCTGACATTGGTGGTGGGGAAAATGCGAGACTCAGTTATCAAAGATGTGATAATAGCACATTTGGAAAGCGGTGAAATCATCGGACAAAGTCAGCATGGCTTTGTGAAAGAAAAACCATGTCTGATGAATCTCATAGAATTTTTTGAGGATGTAACTAGTAGAGTGGATAGAGGAGAACCAGTGGATGTGGTATATTTGGATTTTCAGAAGGCTTTTGACAAGGTCCCACACAGGAGATTAGTGTGCAAACTTAAAGCATATGGTATTGGGTGTATGGTATTGATGTGGATAGAGAATTGGTTGGCAGGCAGGAAGCAGAGAGTAGGAATAAACAGGACCTTTTCAGAATGGCAGGCAGTGACTAGTGGGGTACTGCAAGGCTCAGTGCTGGGACCCCAGTTGTTTACAATATATATTAATGACTTAGACGAGGGAATTAAATGCAGCATCTCCAAGTTTGTGGATGACACGAAGCTGGGTGGCAATGTTAGCTGTGAGGAGGATGCTAAGAGGATGCAGGGTGACTTGGATAGGTTAGGTGAGTGGGCAAATTCATGGCAGATTCAATTTAATGTGGATAAATGTCAGGTTATCCACTTTGGTGGCAAGAACAGGAAAACAAATTATTATCTGAATGGTGGCCAATTAGGAAAAGGGGAGGTGCAACGAGACCTGGGTATCATTGTACACCAGTCATTGAAAGTGGGCATGCAGGTACAGCAGGTGGTGAAAAAGGCGAATGGTATGCTGGCATTCATAGCAAGAGGATTTTTGAGTACAGGAGCAGGGAGGTACTACTGCAGTTGTACAAGGCCTTGGTGAGATCACACCTGGAGTATCGTGTGCAGTTTTGGTCCTCTAATCTGAGGAAAGACATTCTTGCCATAAAGGGAGTACAAAGAAGGTTCACCAGATTGATTTCTGGGACGGCAGGGCTTTCATATGATGAAAGACTGGATCGACTAGGCTTATACTCACTGGAATTTAGAAGATTGAGGGGGATCTGATTGAAACATATAAAATTCTGAAGGGATTGAACAGACTAGATGTAGGAAGATTGTTCCCAATGTTGGGGAAGTCCAGAATGAGGGGTCACAGTCTGAGGATAAAGGGGAAGCCTTTTAGGACCGAGATGAGGAAAAACTTCTTCACACAGAGTAGTGAATCTGTGGAATTCTCCACCACAGGAAACAGTTGAGGCCAGTTCATTGGCTATATTTAAGAGGGAGTTAGATATGGCCCTTGTGGCTAAAGGGATCAGGGGGTATGGAGAGGAGGCTGGTACAGGGTTCTGAGTTGGATGATCAGTGTGATGAAGGCCCGTCACTGACTACGGACAGCACATGGCGCTCAGTAAAACACTCATCCCCGGCTGTAATAGTGACTGGGTCTGAAACAGAGCTGCTGCATGGAGCTGTCTCATATAGAGGCAGCAGCAACCTGCACAGGTGTGCTGATGGTGGAGGATACCATCTTTAATTGGATAATTGAGTTAATTAGCTTTTGGTTGCTCTAGGGGAAGGGGCTTAGCAGTTATAAGCCTCAGGTTACCAAGGCTTTGGGGTTAGTTTTCCCACAATTGACCCACAGTTTTTTTGTGACAATCAGCCATGATCATACTGAATGGTGGTGCAAGCTCGAAGGGCCAAATGGCCTACTCCTGCACCTATTT
Source organism: Mobula birostris (assembly GCF_030028105.1). Lineage (NCBI taxonomy): Eukaryota > Metazoa > Chordata > Chondrichthyes > Myliobatiformes > Myliobatidae > Mobula > Mobula birostris. The sequence goes on from NC_092373.1 coordinate 48,974,464, forward strand.
TCTATGAACAGACCTCTGGTCAGTTGTCCCAGATTGCGGTGGCCTATGCCAAGGCATCCCCTCGTAACAGCCCCATGATGTATGCAATCTTTGATCTGTCCAAGGTGTACGTACGTGGCTGTTGCTCAAAGACCAAAGAGTATTGTAATAAAAAGGCCCAACACTTCCCTAGGTCCCCAACGTAGGGTTCCAGTTCGGGTATGTACGACTCTTGAGGGGAATGTGTTGTCGATCCAAGGGGCGTCGCCATCCCAGGCTCTTCGGTTTGGTCAGTCGGGGTTCTTGGAAGGGACGGAGTAAGAGAAACGGATACCCAGTCAAACTACTCACTGCCCTGCCTCACATTCATGGACAGCGCACGAAGGTTTTCCATGACCTCTCTGAGCAGTTGGTCATGGGCGTCCAATAGTTAGCCCTGGCTGGCAAAGGCCTGTTGCACGGGGTCCGTGTCTGCTGGGTTCATTCTGAGCCAGTTCGTTCTGTTGCAAAGATGATGCTGAGGGTGAACCCAAGTGCAGGACACAGGTGCGGAGGCAGAGTCATGAGACGTTAGCACTGCCGTGAACGGGGAACCGGTATCCACCGGAGTCTTTACACAGAGACAAGGTTTACGTAGAGTATCCAGGAAATGATGCAGAGCTTAGAACTGACAGTCCCAAGAAATCAGGAAACAAAGTTTACTCACACTAGAGTCGACCAACGAACTGGCAAAGCATGGCTGTGCCGTCCGAGTTTTATCCTATGTTCGCTAATGGGAACCAGCTATGCTGTAATTAGTGGAACTGGGAATGATTGGAAATCAGACGAGGGGATTAAGGCCCAAGTAAGGAGGTAACAACAAGATGGGGAATTGCCAGATGGGACCATGACAGTTCTAAAAAGCCATCCCTTAGACATTCTACAAATTCTCTCTCTTGAGATCCAGTACTGACCCAGTTTTCCCAATCCACTTTCATGTTAAAATCCCCAACAATTATCATTTCCTTGCCTTTCTGACATGCCTTTTCTATCTCTTGCTGTAATTTGTAATCCACATCCTGGCTGCTGTTTGGAGGCCTGTATACAACTGCCATTAGGGTCATTTTACCCTTGCCGTTTCTTAACTCAACCCATAGAGACTCTACACCTTCCAATTCTATGTCATCTCTTTCTAACGATTTAATATTATTTCTTATACACAGAGCCACACCACCCCCTCTGCCTACTAACCTATCTTTCTGATACACTGTATATCCTTGGACGTTCAGCTCCCAATGTCAGCCATCCTTTAGCCAAGTTTCAGGGATGGCCACAATATCATATTTGCCAATCTGTAGCTGAATTTCAAGGTCATCCATTTTATTCCTTATGCTGCGTGCATTCAAATATTACACTTTCAGTCCAGTATTCATTGCTTTCTGTTTTAACTGTACCATGCCTCTATTGCCCTGTAACTCACACCACTGGCTGTGATTAAGCCTCATCTCCTGCCTGTTCTTTCTATCATCTCTGTTGCACGCTATCTTTGATTTATTTCTGTTTTCCCCTTCTTCAACCCTATCACTCCAGTTCCCATTCCCCTGCCAAATTAGTTTAGCCCTCCCTAACAGCTCTATTAAATGCGCTGCTAGGATATTGTACTCCTTTGGATTCAGGTGTAACCCATCCTTTTTGTACAGGTCGTATGAGCAGGTGTTTGAGAGTTGTCACCTGGCCTCAGCAAGGTAGAGATTAGTCTGTCATTCTTCAACAGCACACCCCCTTTCTCTGTGTGTGTTGATGGTAATGTTGGGAGTAGTGCAGAGAGAGTAGGGGGCAGTGTGTTCAGAGGGGGTTAAGGTTCAAGGAGGAGAGAGAAGTGCTGAAGTTGAGGCGGTTGATGTCTCGTTGGCCCCAGTGATCCAGGAATCTGAAGCCCTGCTCCCTACACCAGTCTCTCAGCCACACATTAATACACCTGTTTATGTTACTCTTGCACTCACTAGCACGTGGCACAGGCAGGAATCCTGAGATTACTACCCTAGAGGTCCTACTTTTCAGCTTCCTACCTAACTCCCTGAATTCTCTCTTCAGGACCTCCTCCCTTTTTCTACCTATGTTATTCATACCAACGTGTACCAAGACTGTTCACCCTCTCCTTCAGAATACTCTGCACCCGATCCGAGACATCCCGTACCCTGGCACCTGGGAGGCAACACATCATGCAGGTATTTCTATCAGGCTGACAGAACCTCCTGTCTGTTTCCCTCACTATGGAATCCCCTATGACTACCTCACTCCTCATCTTCTTCTCTCCCTTCTGCACTACGGAACGAGGCTCAGGGCCAGAGACCGGATCGCCATGGTAGTCCTCTGCAGGTCATCCCCCTCAACCGCATCCAAAATGAGATAATGATTACTGAGGGGGATGGCCACAGTGGTGCTCTCTACTATCTGAACTCTTCCCTTCACTTCCCTGACCGTCACCCACTTATCTAACTTCTGCAGTCTCGGGGTGACTAATTCCCTGTAGCTCCTCTCTATCTCCTGTTCACTTTCCCTAATAAGCTGTAAGTCATCAAGCCACAGCTCCAGATCCCTAACGCAGTCTCTCAGGAGCTGCATCTCGGTGCACCTGGAGCAGATGTGGCCATCTGGGAGACTGGAAGATTCCCATGATTCCCACATCCGACACCCAGAGCAAATAACTAACCCTACCAACATGCTCTCTATTCCTCAAAAAAATGCAAAGATAAACCAAAAACAAAGTCCGCCTACCCACTTACCTCGCCGAAGCCCACTTTCAACGAAGACTAACTGAGTCAAAGCCTGTCGCTGCTATTCTCACCACTGGCCTACTCCCGACAATGGCCGCTCCACTGATCCCTCCTGTACTTTTATTTAGTTCGTCGCGCTTATGGATGTCTGTAAATGTTCAACACATAAAACACTGGAGGAGTTCTGTAACATAGACATTTGGTTTCAGACATTTCATCTGGAGTCCTGACCAATTGCACTCAGTGCCATTTTATTAGACACCTCCTGTACCTAATAAATGGCCATTGCATGTATGTTCATGGTCTTCTGCTACCGTGGCCCATGTACTTCAAGTTTTGACATGTTGTCCATTCAATGATGCTCTTCTGCATAGAACTGCAGTAACAAGTGGTTATTTGAGTTAATGTCGCCTGGAACGAGTCTGGCCATTCTCCTCTGACATCTCATATTTTTGCTCACAGAACTGCCACTCACTTGATGTTTTTTGTTCATCACACCATTCACTGTAAACTCTAGAGTGGATGAAAATCCCAGGAGATCAGCAGGTTCTGAGATACTCAAACCACCCCATCTGGCACCAGCAACCATTCCACAGTCACTTAGATCACACTTCTTCCCGTTTCTGATGTTTGATCTGAATAACAACTGAATCTCTGGACCATGTCTGCATGCCTTTATGCATTGAGTTGCTGCCGTATGATTGGCTGTTTAGATATTTGCATTAATAAGCAGGCATACAGGTGTACCTAATAAACTGGCCATTGAGTATAATTTTCCACTGTGTTTTGTGTTTTGCTCCGGATTACAGTATCTGCAGTCTTTTATGTCACTGGTCAGTAAATGATAGCTTTACTTTGTTTCACACAAGCTCAATGTTCACAGAGTGACAGTTTCTTGTGCAATTTTTTGCCTGTAGTTACAGTTTATTTGCTTGAAAATGTAATGGATGATGTTGATTTTAAATATCATTTCTCCCACAAAATAACTGCCCATTAGAAAAGGAAAGAAAACCTATATGGAGCTGGTTTCTGATAAATCACAGCAGGGTGCTTTGGTCATTCATCTCAGTAATGATATTTGAGTTAATTGTGTTTTTTCTACAATTCTGGCATTAGCCTGACTCACTCCTGTTAGACTGTTTGTGGTAACTTATTTTTTATTCTTTCTTCTTCTCTTCTAATAGTTATATCTGTGCACTTGTAATGCTACTGTGACACTGTAATTTCCTTTGCAATCAATAAAATATCTATCTGTAGGTATAGTGCCATTCCAAGGAAGCTGCAAGAGATCAGATCTGTCAGCGTCTGATATCCATAGGTTCTTTACTTTCACACTCCAGAGCCCAGGGACAGAAATGGGCAACTGTGTCACACATGGTAGAGGTAAATTGCACTTCTAGGAAATTGCCTGACAGCCACCAATGTGTTCTACTCCATGACTGATGAAGAATGGATCTGCAGCATGCTCAATACATTTCAAATTCTCAGTTCTTCCATTGACCTGAAATCTTAACTATGTGTCCTTCTCTGCAAATGCTGCTTGCCATGTTGAGTATTTTCTGCGCTTGCTGTTTTATTTCAGATTTCCAACATCTGCAGTATTTCACTTTATTCCCCAGTCTCATTGTTTGGTTTTACAAAAATCTGGCCAACCTAGTCAAATCGAAATTATTAATCTGCCTAGACCCATCAACCAGAACCTGGACTACAACTCTCCACACCCCTCCCATCCATGTACCTATCCAAATTTCTCTTGAATGTTGAAATTGAACCTTCATCCACCACTACTACTGGCAGTTTGTTCCACACTCTCACCACCCTCTAGTGAAGAATTTCCCCCTCATGTTTCCTTTAAACATATAACCTTTCACCCTGAACCCATAGCCTCTAGTTTGAGTCTCAGCCATCCTCAGTTGGGAAATAAAACCCTTACTAGTTCTTTATCAAATGAAAACTAAATTACCCCAAAAAGCCGTATAGATTTTAAATAATGAAAGACAATATTTCAACTTAAAGTAAAGTCAATTCCATAACTTAGAAGTTTTTAAATGAAAACTGTCAATCCCCAAAGCTAGTATCAGCCTGTATTGCATTCTTTCAACCTTGTAGGCTTCACATTGTAAAAGTGTGTTCAACTGTTCATAATGATGACAAAACCTGCATGCCCAGGAGTGATGTTTTCCCACAAGATACAAGGAATAACTAAGCATAGTATGCCCAATTCTAAGTCGAGTCAATACAATTCCTTCCCTTCTTGTCTTACCCCCTTCTCCCATCAATCCATCAGTTTTATGTATTCTGTATCCCTTATACCCATTACCCCACAAGTTTTGCCACAATCCCCCAATTCATAGCCCCACCAAACCCTTAGCTTCTAATTTGCTAAGTGGAAGGTTTATACGTATCACAGATGAACTTTTAACAGCTTTTTTGGCCAAACAATCAACCTGCTCGTTCCTCTCAACACCTCTATGTGCCGGGACCCATAAGAAGAAGACATGAAGACCAATACTTTGAATGTGAAATAAAGTTTGAAGAGCTTTCAGCAGTAAGTCGTTCCTACTGCTAGAATGACCTGTTTTAAGATTAGTCAAAACCAAAAAAGAATCTGAACAAATTATAACTTTGGAAGGACAGACTTCCTTCACCCTCTGCAAATCTAAAATGATAGCAACCTGTTCTGCAGTATATATTGATAAATAGTTAGCAAGAAGTTTCTTTATTGTTACCTGTAATTCAGGTACAAAAGAGCCACACCAACATTCCCTATTAAATTATTGTTCGATCCATCAGTGAAAATGGTTAACATATCACAATAGTTTTCCTTCACATACTGATGAACCAACAGACTCAGGCATATTAGGATCCTTGGATTTCATGAAATCATGCAACCTAAAATAAACTAAAGCCTTTGGAGAAAACCATGGTGGGACAGATTAAATAATTCAACAAATTTATATTCCTGGTGTGATGAGAATCCAGCCATCCAAAACTAACACTCTTACTGTGATGTTCCCAACAGTCTTCTAACACATTTTTAACAGTGTGATTATTCCTCTGCCTCCTCAAGTTAAGCCAGTATGTTAACAGCAACTTCAACCTCCACAACTGTAAGGATAATCATCCCATTTCAACCAGTAAAGCTGAAACAGGAGATAACCTTACTGCACCACAGTCTTGAAGCCTGTGCTTGTATCACATCCTCAAGCCGCTTGGCCATATCAAGTACCAATCTAATTAAATATATACCATCAACAGTAATTTTCATGTAGCCCGTCAAGAATACTCACATACACACCCAAGAATATTTAATGCCCCTTTACATTTGTTAATTATCTTACCGATATGGTGCTTCCATGTCAGCTTATTATCCAGCCACATGCCAACAAATTTTACCACTGACACTTCAATAGTTTGACTATATGATTTCAAATTAAGTGGATGTCTATTGATCCTCTTTGTAAAATATAACTGTGTTTTAGCTACTGAAAACTTAAAACCCCATTATTCGCCCACTGTTCAACATTAATTGGTAATTCCATCCTATCAAAGGAATTTTTTTCCTCTGCAAAAAGTGATTTACCCACTCCAGTACATATCTTGGAGAAAATATTATTAAGCATAATATTAAACAATAAAGGGCTACAGTAAAATACTGCCTTCTGGAGTCCCATTTTCTATCTCATAGAAGCCCGAATATATCTTTCCTACCCTTACGTTCATAGACCGTCCAAATAAACTCAGAAAAAAAGTTATATAGCCTTCTTCTCTCTCCTAATTTCCATAATTTAATCAAAAGACTCTCCCTGCATAACATACCATATGTTTTTTCTATATCAAAGAATACTGCTATTAAAATTATGTATTTACCTGTGCTTTCCCAATATCATCTTCCAAACATAAAAGAGAATCCAATGTCATTCTACCCTTTCCAAAATCCACTCTGATAAAATGCTATATCACTTCTTTTTTCCTAAATTTAATTCAGCCACTCTATTATCATACGTTCCAAAGTTTGCACAAATGGGACGTTAATGATATTGGTCTATAACTAGGAGGAACCGACAGGGGTTTTCCAGGTTTTAGAATAGGCACTACACTGCCAGTTTCCATGAGGAGGGAAGATGGCCTAAATTCCAAATATAATTCAAAAATGTTTAATATTAACTTGAGTGTTGTTGGCCATATGTTTAAACATACAATAATATACATCATCCTTACCTGGAGTTGTCTGAGCTGTAATATTAATAGTTTTCTAAATTCATAAAGAAAACTCTACATCACTAATATCATTGCTACAGCTGGCTTCTAAATTCAGGGTATTCATTTCGAGCTTTATCCCCACTTTGTTTAGCCTCTTCGCTTAAATTATCTTGATTATGAATTGCAGCAAATGACTGAGCCAGTAACTCAACCTTCTCTATTTCAGTGACAATCATATGACCTTCTCTAATCAATACTGGAATATTATTAGCCCTATGAATTCCCCCCATTTTTTCAATCATTCCCCAAACATCTCCAAGTTTAATATCCCTTCCAATACGGGCACAATATGACCTCCAGTAAACCTCTTTCACAAGCTTCACCACTTTGCTCACCATAGTCTGTGCCCTTTTATACTTAATAAGGTCAATTGGAGATTGATACTTCTTAACTTTCTTGAACGCCTTATTTCTCTCCCTAGTTGCCTCTGCACACTCCTCAGTCAACCATGGTACAGCCTTTCTCCTATAAATGCCCATTTCAAATAGGAATCACTTCCACTGCAGTTTGATGAAGTGACACAACCTTTCATTGCAGAAATTCATATTATCCTCAACATTCAGCCCTCAAAGCTAAAGTTAAATGTATAGCAGTTTCAGAACTGCTTTGAACATTTATCTCATGCACCTCCCATCATTAAGACACACAAGATGTGAAATATCTAAAAAAATTCTTCTACAATCAAGCCATTGCCATCATCGTACGACACTGTATGACACGTAGTGAGCTAGAGCTACATATGTTTTCAACAAATCAATCAAGAGCTTTCCACAAGGGTTCTAAAATTTACTACTTTAATGCCCTGCCTGTTGATTCAAATACTTCTACGACAAGTGCCACATATACTTCATCTACATCCACAACTCTATGTCCTATCACTTTCATTATAAAAATTCCAACACCACCCCCTCTACCAACCAACCAATCACACCTAATTACAATGTAAACCTGCAAGGAAAATCTCTGGGTTTGATCAAGGCACAATTGCACAAGTGCATGGATGTCAGCAAGTTAGACTGGCGGGAAGGATTTAAAAGGAAAAGAGTTTTTTTCTTCAGCGCTTTGATTGGGGCATGACTGCGCAAGCGTGCGGACCTCAGCGAGTTAGACTGGCAGGAAGTAAAAAGAAGACAGCTTTATAGAGCAAGCGTCAGAGGAGCAGGTGTTGGCGTAGAGGGATTCGGCTCAACGGGGCTTTGGCGATAACGGGTCGAGGTGAGGTAAGTTACTTGTGTAGAATAGAAACAGGAAGTATGTCTGTGAGGCCGGTGTTCTGTACTGAGTGTCAGATGTCGGATGTCCGGAAGATGTCCAGCCTCCCAGACGGCCACATCTGTGCTAGGTGCATCCAGCTACAGCTCCTTAGGGACCACATTAGGGAACTGGAGATGATGACCTTCATCTGGTCAGGGAAGGTGAGGAGGGGATAGAGAGGAGCTATAGGCAAGTAGTCACACCGGGGCCTCGGGAAACAGACATGGGTAACAGTTAGGAGCGGGAAGGGCAAGAGTCAAATACCGGAGAGTACCCCTGTGGCTGTCCCCCTTAACAGTAAGTACTTGTGTTTGAGTACTGTTGGGAGCGACGACCTACCTGGGGGAAGCAACAGTGGTCGTGCCTCTGGCACAGAGTCTGGCCCTGTGGCTTAGAAGGGTAGAGAAAGGAAGAGGACGGCAGCAGTGATAGGGGACTCTATAGTTAGGGGGTCAGACAGGCAATTCTTTGGATGCAGGAAAGAAACATGGATGGTAGCTTGCCTCCCAGGTGCCAGGGTCCAGGATGTTTCTGATCGCATCCATGATATCCTGAAGTGGGAAGGTGAACAGCCAGAGGTTATGGTACATACTGGTACCAACAACATAGGTAGGAAAAGGGAGGAGGTCTTGAAAACAGACCACAGGGAGTTAGGAAAGAAGCTGAGAAGCAGGACCGCAAAGGTAGTAATCTCAGGATTACTGCCTGTGCCACATGACACTGAGTATACGAATAGAGTAAGGTGGAGGATAAATGCTTGTAGGCAGTGTGAGAGGGAGGATGGGCAGGTGATAGAGAAGGGATGCGCTCAGACTAATGGTTTGAGGTGTGTCTATTTTAATGCAAGAAGCATCATGAACAAAGCGGATGAGCTTAGAATGTGGATCAGTACTTGGAGCTATGATGTTGTGGCCATTACAGAGACTTGGATTGCTCAGGGGCAGGAATGGCTACTGCGAGTGCCAGGCTTTAGAAAGGACAGGGAAGGAGGCAAAAGAGGTGGGGGAGTGGCACTGCTGATAAGAGATAGCGTCACTGCTGCAGAAGAGGAGGAAGTTAAGGAGGGATTGTCTACTGAGTGTCGCAACCACAGATTCGGTAGCGCAGTAGATACAGCAATTGCGCTTGTGAGTTTCTACATGTCAATTAATTATTAGTTAATCCTGATAGTACTTGACTCCATACTTGTCGTCGTGGTGCTTGTCGAGACTTGGACAGAGCACAGCAAAGCTTCGCTGCTTGTTTGCTTTCGGCCTTCCCTGAGAAATTGGACTTCTGAGTCAAATGACTGAAGACGAGCGGTATTCGTTTAATGTTTAGATTTTCTTTTCAGCTGCAGTGTAAGTTTTGTTTCTCATTTGAGAATTTTAATTAATGGCCCTATTGTTTATTTTCCCTTTAACACTGTTCACATTAAAGTTTGCTAACTAACGACCTGCTTCAGTGTCTCTCACTCCGCACTTGGACCATATCCAAACCTGCTAACAGCAATCGTCCGTCCAAGTGAGACTGGCACTACGATGGCAAGTATGGAGTTAAATACTATCACGATTAAATAATAGTTAGCTGACACGTGCAAATTCACAAATGCAATTGCTGTATCTACTGCGCTGTCGAATCCATGGTTGTGACAGGGCTTGTCAGCACTAGGTTATCTGCCTCATTGCCTCCGTAACTTCACTGAGAATAGATTGCATTGCCTGTAGCTTGTCTCCTACCTGACTAATGAATCTCACAGCCAAGGTCAGCAGCTCTCTCTTTGCTGGGTGCATCCTTGTGTGGTCGAGACTTGCTGTTATTGGGTACGGATATGGCCCAAGTGCGGAGTGAGAGACACTGAAGCAGGTCAATAGTTCACAAACTTTAATGTGAACAGTGATAAAGTGAGTCTTAATTCAGTGGTTGGTAAATTGATGAGGAAGATCCTGAGAGGCAGGATTTATGAAGATTTGGAGAGGCATAAGATAACTAGGAATAGTCAGCATGGCTTTGTCGAAGGCAGGTCGTACCTTACGAGCCTGATTGAATTTTTTGAGGAAGTGACGAAACACATTGATGAAGGTAGAGCCATAGATGTAGTGTATATGGATTTCAGCAAGGCATTTAATAAGGTACGCCCCATGCAAGGCTTATTGAGAAAGTAAGGAGGCATGGGATCCAAGGGGATCTTGCTTTGTGGATTCAGAATTGGCTTGACCACAGAAGGCAAAGTGTAGTTGTAGACTGGTCATATTCTGTATGGAGGTCAGTGACCAGTGGTGTGCCTCAGGGATCTGCTCTGGGAACCCTACTCTTTGTGATCTTTATAAGTAACCTGGATGAGGAAGTGGGGGGATGGGTTAGTAAATTTGATGATGACACAAAGGATGGGGGGTGTTGTGGATAGTGTAGGGGGCTATCAGAGGTTACAATGGGACATTGGTAGGATGTAAAACTGGGCTGAGAGGTGGCAGATGGAATTCAGCCCAAATAAGTGTGAGGTGGTTCATTTTGGTAGATCAAATATGATGGCAGAATATAGCATTAATTGTAAGACTCTTGGCAGTGTGGAGGATCAGAGAGATCTTGGGGTCCAAGTCTATAGGACACTCAAAGCTGCTGTGCAGGTTGACTGTGTGGTTAAGAAGGCACACAGTGTTTTGGCCTTCTTCAACCGTGAGATTGAGTTCAAGAGCTGAAAGGTAATGTTACAGCTATATAGGACCCTGGTCAGACCCCACTTGGAGTACTGTGCTCAGTTCTGGTCACTTCACTACAGGAAGGATGTGGAAACTATAGAAAGAGTGCGGAGGAAATTTACAAGGATGATGCCTGGATTGGGGGGGCATGCCTTATGAGAATAGGTTGAGTGAACTTGGCCTTTTCTTCTTGGAGGATGAGAGGTGACCTGATAGAGGTGTATAAGATGATGAGAGGCACTGATCACATGGATAGTCAGAGGCTTTTTCCCAGGGCTGAAATGATTAACACAAGAGGACATAGTTTTAAGGTACTTGGAAGCAGGTACAGAGGAGATGTCAGGGGTAAGTTTTGTTTTTATGCAGAGAGTGGTGAATGTGTGGAATGTGCTGCCGGCGACAGTGGTGGAGGCGGATACAATAGGGTCTTTTAAGAGGCTCCTGGAAAGGTACACAGAGCTTAGAAAAATAGAGGGCTATGGATAACCCGAGGTAATTTTTAAAGTAAGTACTTGTTCAGCACAACATTATGGGCTGAAGGGGCCGGTATTGTGCTGTAGGCTTTCTATGTTTCTATGTTAAATATGGTAACAACTAGGTTTCCTGAATACATATAATATCAGGTAGATTTGATAAATCAGAAATAAACTTCTTGAAGCGTTGACCATTAGAAATCAGGTTTCTCACATTCCACTGCAATATTCTTATGCCCATTATGTACCTTCACAAAGAGACTGAAATGCAGACACCAACCCAGAGCTTCACTTACAGCTTTCCACATAACATCCATTATACCCAGATACTTTTCAGCAGCTTTCACATTATTTCCATTTTCTCAATACAACTGGATGTTTGAGCAGTACAATTCACCACATCACAAACTTCATTTTATCAACTAGTAAAGCACCTTTAGTAAGAGAAGTATGATGACAACATATAGCCTCTGACTTCACATTCTGTTCTCTGACTGGCAATACCTTATCAATGTTTGGTTTAACCTTTGCACAGCCTCTGCATAAGACACACCTAACTGTACTTTTGAACTTCAGCTGCCTTCTTAAGCACTTCACATCCTCTGTAAGCTGCGTTATGTTCTCCTCTGCAATTACAACAATTAATCTTTACGCCTTCACAATCTTCATATTTATGTTCCCAGCCACACTTACTATATCTTAGTTTCCCATGACATACTGCCACTACGGGCCCAAACCTCTGACATTTGTAACATCCAAGTGGGGGTGGAAATATAAGCTCAAACATTATAACTAACATACCCCAACATAACTTTATCAGGGAGATTCACCATCAAAGCATATCAATATGGATAAATTATCTATCCTTTCCCCTTTTCTGACTACTTGCAATCTCTTTACCTCTTTAACCTTGCCTCGCAATGAATGAGATTTAACTTCTTCTATCAAAATATCCACCAGAACACTTGTCATAAGACCCCAACACCTCTATTTTCATAGGCAAAATATGTACTATCTTTTAGCCAAGTGAAGTCTTCAGTCATAAGCCTTCTCACACTGCTTTTTATTCCCCTTACAATCAATTAACACCTTCCCTCCTCTTAAAGTATAAGCACAATCTATATTCCCTACGGCAACTTCTAGCTTTGCAGTTAATTTAATGGGATTGATGGAGGGTCAAATTTAAACAATATCTTGAAGACCTCTTTTTTCAAAAAATCTATTCCTTCCTCTCCACCATTTGAAATCATTCCATTATTATGATCCTTTTTCCATTTTCCAGATTCCAACTTCCTCCCACCAACCTACCCTCACCTGAACCCACCATTTGCAGTTCCTTTTCTAGATCCTTCCCTCTACCTGAACCGACACTATTTCCCAACATTCACACAGCCACCATCAATCACCATCACCGTCACCGTCACCGTCACCATCACCATCACCATCACCATCACCATGCCTCAAGCCAGGCCTGCCCAGGGTGTTCCCCACAAAATCACTGAATGGGAGACCTCTTTAAGTAATCATAGAATGCAGGAAACATGTGCCAGCTACAATTGACTTAGTAAGATTACACTGAAAACACAAGGGCTTAGCAACTCTAGTTAAGATAGTGAATGCAGGTACTCAAAAACCCTTGGAGCTCAATGCGCTATGGTAAGTCACAGAGCTCATGATAGGTTAGACATAATTTACCATACACAAAGCCATGTTGACTATCCCTAATCAGTTGTTTTCCATCCAAGCACTTAAATATCTAGTCCCTTAGATTACCTTCCAATATCATACCCACTACTGATGTCAGGCTCATTGGCCTATAATTTCCAGCCTTATTCTTAGAGCCTTTCTTAAATAATGGAACAACATCAGCTATCCTTCAATCCTCCAGCACCTCATACATGGTTAAGGTCATTTTAAATATTCTGCTAGGGTCCCTGCATTTTCAGTACTAGCTTCCCATAGGGTCTGAAGGAACACCTTCTCAAGCCCTGTGGACTTATCCACCCCAATTTACCTCAAAACAGCAAGCAGCTCAGTAATCTGTATTTGGTCCATGACACCACTGCTGCTTTGCCTCACTTCTATAGACTCAGTGTCTGTATCCCAAGCAAATACAGATGCAAAAAAAAGTCCATTTAAGATCTCTCCCAGCACATTCAGCTCCATGCAAAGATGACCAATCTGATCTTCCAGACTATTTTGTCCCTTACTATCCTTCTGTTCTTGAGTAATCTGTAGAAGCTCTTGGGGTTCTACCTCACCTTGTATGCTAGAGCAACAGCATGCCTTCCTTTAGACTTCTCAATTTCCTTCTTAAGTGTTCAGTTGCATTTCTAATGCTCTTCAAGTACCTCATTTGCTCCTACCTACCTATATCTGCTATGCACCTCCTTCTTTTTCCTGAACCTGGGCCTAAATATTTTATTTCATTTAGTGATACAGTACAGAGTAGGCAGTTCCAGCCCTTTGAGCCACACCCCCCAGCAACTCCTGACAAACCCGATTAATCCTAACCTAACTGTGGGGCAATTTGCAATGACCATTTAACTAACCCGACACTTCTTTGGATTGTCGAAGGAAAGCAAAGAACCAGGAGAAAACCCATGCATTCCACATGGAGGATATACAGAGACTCCTTACATATCAGCAGCATAATAGAACTCCAAACCCCAGAATGCCCCAAGCTGTAATAGTGTTGTGCTAACTGCTACCATGGTGACCAATATCTCTCTAATCCAAGGTCCTGCAGCTTGTTATCCTTGCCTTTTATTCTGACAGGAATGTACAACTCTGGGCTCTCAAAATTTCACTTTTGAAGGCTTCGTACTTACCAAGTACATCAGAAAACAACCTGTTCCAATGTACACATGCTAGATCCTTTCTGATACCATCAAACCTGGCACTTGTCTGATTTAGAATTTCAACCCGAGGACCAGACCTATCCTTCTCCATAATTATTTTGAAACTACTGGTATTATGTTCACTAAATGCGAAGTGTTCACGTACACAAACTTTTGTCATCTGTCCTGTCTCATTCCCTAATTGGAAATGTAGTTTTGCACTTTCTCTAGTTGGGACCTCTATGTATTGATTAAGGAAACTTCTCTGAATCAGAATCAGGTTTAATATCACTGGCATATGTCATGGAATTTGTTGTTTTGCAGCAGCAGTACAATACAATACATAATAATAAAAAACTACATTACAATATAAGAAGTATAATTAAATTCAATGAATAATGCAAAACGAGAAACACCCAAGCAATCACATCATCAAGTTCATTGATGACACAAAAGTGGTGAGGCTCACCACCAACAATGACAATGGGGCCTAGAGAGGGGAGGTGGAAGAGCTCGAGGCCCAGTGCAAGGCCTTTTCCCTAATGTCAACAAGGCAAAGGAGATGGTTGTTGACCACAGAGGAACTCTCTTTACATCTGTGGCACAGCATTGGAAACTGCAAGCAGTTTCAAATTCGCGTGAGTGCACATCACACACAAACACTTATGGTCCCAGAACACATCCTACACTGAAAAGAAAGCTCACTAACACCTCTACTTTTTGAGGAGGCTGAAGAGAGCTGGACTTTGCACATCAATGTCCACGTCATTCCACAGATGCGCAGTAGAGAGCATCCTGACAAGCTGCATCACTGCTTGGTACGGAAGCTGCTCTACGGCAGACAGGAAGGGTCTACAACGGGTAGCCAAAACTGCCCAACACATCACAAGCACCTGCCTACCCACCATCAAGGACATATATAAAGAATGGTGCTGGTGCTTGAATCTTAAATCTTTATTATATAAACTGCTTCCCTGATGCACAAGGAAGTGTAAGCAGAGTCAACAGAGAGGTAGCTGGTTTGCACAATGACTAGACTGCATTGACAACTCTCCAATTTCTTGCAGTTTTGGGCAAAACCATTGCCATACCATGCTGTGATGCATCCAGACAGGTATTGTAAGAGTCATCGGGTACATGCTGAATTTTCTAATGAATTGAAGATACACTGGATTCCAGTTAATCAGGATGCATCGGGACCAGTACATTTTGGACCAATTAAGCGCTGCCCCAATTAGCAGAAGTTTTATGGAAATAGTTAAAAACGTATAAAAAAAGATTAACTGAGTAACAAATTATGTATTTAATAAAATACAGAACAAATTAGAACACTACCAATGCCAGTACCAAAAGGCAGTGTATTAATTCCTAATACTTATAAATTTAGGAATTCATCCACATCACGTTCTTTTGATTGTAAGTGAACAAAATCAGTGCAGACATCTAGAGCAGATAATGGACTGCCTTGACAACAAGCTGGAGGAACTCAGCAGGTCGAGCAGCATCCGTGGAAATGAACAGTCAACGTTTCGGGCTGGAACCCTTCGTCAGGACTGAAGAGGGAAGGGGTAGAGGGCCTATAAAGAAGGTGGGGGGAGGGTGAGAAGGAGAAAGCTGATAGGTGCCAGGTGAAAAACTTCATATACCCAGCTTACTACCCAGACAGGTCTCCAGCCCCTTGGTATGAACATTGAATTCTCCAACTTCCGGTAATTCCCTCCCCATCCCGTCCCCCATCCCAGTTTCACCCTGCCCCCTCCCCCAGCTGCCTATCACCTCCCTCATGGTTCCACCTCCTTCTACTATCCATTGTGTTTTCCCCTATTCCTTCTTCACCTTTCCTGCCTATCTCCTTCCTGCTTCCCCTCCCCCACCCCTTTATCTTTCCCCTTACAGGTTTTTCACCTGGCACCTACCAGCCTTCTCCTTCCCACCCTCCCCCCACCTTCTTTATAGGGCCTCTGCCCCTTCCCTTTTCAGTCCTGACGAAGAGTTCCAGCCCGAAACGTTGACTGTTCGTTTCCACAGATGCTGTCTGACCTGTTGAGTTCCTCCAGCGTGTTGTGAGTGTTGCTTTCACCCCAGCATCTGCCGATTATTTTGTGTTTATAATGGACTACCTTCATACAATGTGTTAACAGTTGCATCCTCTAAATCTTCATTTTAATTCTAACATACAAAATGATTGTTGATACCTTCAAATTCTTTGTAGTTTCTAACTTGGTGAAGTTGTGAAATTGTTTCACTTTCACTCTTGGCTGTTTCTGGTATGTCCAACCCTGAACACCTGTGAGCAAAACACTTCTGAATTGTCTTACTGCTTATTTCTCAGAAACTATCAGCGGCAAAAATTGCTGCTTTTTGAACACAGACACACAAAACTGATGCTATTTAAAAACTGTTCGTCTGAAGTACATGTTGTGTCTAATGGCTACACAAGTGCACATAGCTAATACTAGTTAGAAATTGTTCAGCAACAGTCTCTTGACCCAGTTAAGTGGCATATTGTCCCAAAGAAGGATTGCCTGTTACGATATATTACCCCTAATAGATGGTTTTCTTCTTTAAGAGTTGTCCCAAATAAGCAGCTGCCCTGGCGAAACCAATGACCCAATTAACCAGAATCCACCGTATTACTGTATTTTGAAAATATACCACAAATGTCACAATTAGAAACTTCTCTATGTTTAGTAATCACAAACAGCTAGAAACTGTAGAAATCAAAAACTCCTTGTTCAGAGGAAGATCAATTTAATGTGAGAGATCATTCCTACCTTTAATGCTTGCAATGGTTAAACACTAACTCAGGTTAAAAAATGAAGCTACTTTTTAAATTTACCTCTAAAAATATAGGACATATTTTACAAAATTAAAATATGCTCAGATTAGATGAAGTTGTTCAAGCATGTGCACAGACTGAAAGATTGGGCTGTATTGGCTGAAATGCATTCAATCAGCATAAGTTATACTTGTATAACTTGCTTGCTGTATCTGCATGACAACGTTCGGTGATTTGTGTTCAAGGATATCCACGTCCCTATGAATGCTAACTTCCTTCAAAGTCTTGCGCCACTTCTCTATCTAAGGTATCTGAGCTGACACCATTGTAAAATTTTAACTAAGATAATGATCAACATATCCTAATGTATTAAATACCATAACAGAATGCTGATAGAGAAAAGCCTAAGCAAGAACGCATAAAATTGACCTTAATAATAAATATGTAGAAAGATGTATGCAGAGTGAAAGTCGCAAAGTTCCTAAAACCTAGTAAGTAATTAGGCACTGATGATTTAATGTCATAAATGATTAAAAGTTATTGAGAATTCAACAATTTATACTAATTCATATACTAACTCAAGGACAGGTGGTAAGTAATATCAAGCTACTGCTTCACTATTCAGATGCCAATGGAGCAGCAAGTTGAGCTGTTGTGTGGAATTTGCACATTTTCCCTCTGACTAAATTTCCTTGGATTCTCTGACTTCCTTCCAAAAGCATGCTGACAGCGTAAACAGCAATCACTTGTGTAGGTGGCTGTCATGAGAGTGGGGGAGTTACTGAGCCGGTGGGAGATTATAGGGGAGTAGGGGACTGTGACTGACAGGCATGTTCTGAGAGCTGGCATAGATCTGATAGACTGAATGGCCCTCTTCTATGACATAAAGCAATATGATAGATTTGAAATATAGATAATTGTTCAAAAATAAGAGATTATCCATTTAAGACAGAAATAAGGCAGGTTTCAGAGGCAAATCCACAGTGTTTTATTTGCTCTGAACCTATCTTCAGCGATTTTTCAACTTTGATGAACTTCATTTACAGAAAGCACTTTATGATAGAGATATCTATCAGTAGCACAAGGGTGTTTGGCTGGAAAGCTGCCCATTATCCATACCAATCAAAGTAAGTCAGATAATGACTTGTGCTATATCTGTATACTCTTTCTAAATATAACCATGTTCCACCTACATCCCACTCCCGCTCTGTCCTTTCTGTATGGGGCCTCTGTTACCACAGTCCACAAGGTCAGGGGACAGCACCTCACCTTCCATCCGGGTTTGTCGTAGCTTTCTGGACCCAATATCAAACCTGCCATCGCTCTTTTTGTTTGTATCAGTGCTGTCCATTTCTGCAGTCACTCATCTCTGGTTTTGTCTTGGTTTTTCTCTCACCATTACTATAACCTGAGCTGCTGGACGTGTCCCACCACCCTGCAATCAACGAGAGACATCTGCTTTTATTTCCCAAATTAAACAACTTTTCAGAGAGATTTCTTTTCTTCTAGTCATTTCCCCCCAACCCACCAAGCCTTCTGTCTTTCTCAGTTCTGATGAGGAGTCTTGGAACTGAAAAGTTAACTATTTTTCGCCCTACAGATACTATCTATCTTGATGAGGATTTCCAGCATTTTCTGTTTTATTGCAATATGACCTAATTCACAATATTGTGGTGCTCTGGGGGTGGGGTTGGTGTTGTCCCTCAGGGTCTCTGCACCACGGCGCTGTGGATGAGTGCACGGCCTGGTGGGGCTGGCCATTTTGGGGTCATTAAGACGCTGGGCAAACTGCGCAAACGCTTCTACTGGCCTGGGTGAGGCAGGACATGGAGTTGTTTGTGCACTGCTACAACGCTTGCACGTCTCAGAAGGGGCCGGGCTACCAGTCTAGGGCACCAATGCAGCAGTACCTGGCAGGTGCCCAAGTATGGGTCTACTGCCCCACTTGGAAGGAGGGACTATCCCCCTCAAGCTTCGACGCCATTGGAAGGGGTCAGGAGAGATGCTCGACCACACCTCTGATGTGGTACACCGGGTGCAGCTGTCTGAGTGGCAGTAGGCAGTCATGCTGCTCCGAGACTGGCTGCCACCATACCGGCCCTCGGACACCACCAACCCAGTGAGGCTGAAGGAAGGAAGAGACACTCCGGGACCTCGCTAAACAGTGTCTCCTATGGGGAGGAGCTTCAGACACCCCTCAGTGCCCCAGGAGGCGGCATCGGCCCCCATCGGATCCACTTTTGGACTTTGTTGTGGACTCTGGGGTTGCTGGGGATGGCTGACCCCTCAGGTGGGGGCAGTGTGGTGTTCTGGGGGGTGGGGAGAAGGGTGTGGTTGACTGCCCGCCAGAGCTATTTATTGTTCTTGTTTTAAAATACTTTCATGGGATTATAGTGGGATGTTCAGGTTCATTTATTGTTATATTTTCACTTGGGTTATACAGTTATTCGCTTGTGTGCTTGTGGGTCACCCTGACTGTACCCGGTGTGTGTAATAATCAACTCCCCTGTATGTGTGTGACTGAGTGGGTTCTCTCCCCAGGTCATTGCACCTGGTCTGCTTTTGTGCTTGCTGCAATAAAAACAGCTGGTGAGTTAAATGGGCTTTTCTTGTCTGTCACCATAGAACATATGCTCTCCACAATATTGAATGTAGATACCTGATGGATTTCAAACATCCTGTTGACACAAGTCAGTTCTAGTTTGCTAAGAGCATAAGACCATATGATATAGGAACAGTTGGCCCATCGTGTCTGCTCCATCATTTCACCATGGCTGATCCATTTTCCTCTCAGCCCCAATCTCCTGCCTTCTCCCACCCACTCACCATATCTCTTCATGCCCTGACCAATCAAAAATCTATCAACCTCTGCCTAAAATATACATAAAGGCTTGACTTCCACAGCTGCCTGTGTTGACGAATTCCACAGATTCACCACCCTCTGGCTAAATAAATTCTTCCTCATCTCCGTTCTAAAAAGATGTCCCTCTATTCTAAGGCTCTGTCATCTGGTCTTAGACTCTCCCACCATGGAAACATCCTCTCCACATCCACCCTATCAAGGCCTTTCACCATTCAATAGGTTCCAATGAGGTCATCCCTCATTCTTCTGAATTCTAGTGAATACAGGTCCAGAGCCATTAAAAGCTCTTCATATGACAAGTCATTCAATCCCGGAATCATTTTCATGAAAATATGAAATACCCTTCGAGAGTAAGACCATATACTTTGGGTATGTACCTCAAGAATGGTTGAAAAGAGATAAATATTTATTGAATGTACTGCTGGTGGCTGGTAAAAAGACTCTTACCAGGAAATGGTTATCATAGGAGAGCCCAACTTTAAAGGTATGGATGGAAATTACAATGGACATTTACAAAATGGAGAAGATAACAGCATTTGTTAATCATAAGTTGGAACAATTTTATTCATGCTGGAAAGAGTGGTTTAACTACATAACATCTCATCGGCCTGATTTTATTCTCACAAGTCAATGAATATGTTGTAAAAAAAAGATCACTCCCTACTATGTACATAGTTTCCTTCTTTCAATTGTGTTTTCTTTCCTCTCCTTTCTATAAATATATACCTCAGATAAATATTATGTGGAGATTTGTGACAAATATGATTATATGATATATATGTACAGTACCTGAAATACATCTTATGGAAATGTTTGTTTGATGATGAAATTCAATAAAAAATAAATTACAAAAAGATAAAGGGCCCAAAACTGCTCACAGAACTCCAAATAAGGCCTCACTAAAGTCTCAACATTATATCCTTGCTTTTATATTCTAGATCTCTTGAAATGAATGCTAACATCACATTTTCCTTCCTCACTACAGACTCATCCTGCAAGTCAATCTTTAGGGAATCCTGCACAAGGACACCCAAGCCCCTTTCTACCTCAGTTTTTTGTATTTCTTCTCCATTTAGAAGATCGCGAACTCTTTAATTTATTAGTGCATGACCATACACTTCCCAACAATTTATTCCATCTACCACTTCTTTGCCCATTAGAAACATAGAAACAGAAAACCTACAGCACAATACAGGCCCTTTGGTCCACAAAGCTATGCTGAACATGTCCTTACCCCAGAACTACCTAGAACTACCTAGGCTTACCCATAGCCCTCTATTTTCTAAGCTCCATGTACCTATCCAGGAGTCTCTTAAAAGACCCTATCGTTTCCACCGCCAGCAGCCCATTCCACACTCTCACCATTCTCTGCATAAAACTATGCCCTCTCATGCTAGCCATTTCAGCCTTGGGAAAAAGCCTCTGACTATCCACACAATCAATGCCTCTTATTAACTTGTACACCTTTTTCAGGTCACCTCTCATTCTCCATCATTCCAAGGAGAAAAGGCTGAATTCACTCAGCCTATTCTCATAAGGCATGCTCTCCAATCCAGGCAACATCCTTGTAAATCTCCTCTGGACCCTTACTATGGTTTCCACGTCCTTCTTGTAGTGAGGCGACCAGAATTGAGCACAGTACTCCAAGTGGGGTCTAACCAGGGTTCTATATAGCTGTACCATTACCTCTTGGCTCTTAAACTCAATCCCACGGTTGATGAAGGTCAATGCACCATATGCCTTCTTAACCACAGAATCAACCTGCGTAGCAACTTTGAGTGTCCTATGGACTCAGACCCCAAGGTCCCTCTGATCCTCCACACTGCCAAGAGTCTTACCATTAATGCTATATTCTGCCATCATATTTGGCCTACCACTCTCTTAATCTGTCTAAATCCTTCTGTAGCCTCCCTACTTCCTCAAAACTACCTTCCCCTCCACTTATCTTTGTATCATCTATAAACTTTACAATGCAGCCATCAATTCCATTATCCAAGTCATTGTCATATAATGTAAAAAGAAGCGATCCCAACACAGACCCCTGTGAAACACCACTAGTCACCAGAAAAGGCTCCCTTTGTTTGCACTGTTTGCCTCCTGCCAGTCAGCCACTGCTTTATCTATACTAGAGTATTTCCTGGAATACCATGGGCTCGTAGCTTGTTAAGCAGCCTCATGTGCAGCACCTTGCCAAAGGTCTTCTGAAAATCCAAGTACACAGTATCAACCAATTCTCCTTTGTCTATCCTGCTTGTTATTTTTTCATATAATTCCAACAGATTTGTCCGGCAAGATTTTCCTTGAAGATTTTCCTGCTGAGTACAACCTATTTTATCACATGACTCCAAGTACCCTGAGACCTCATCCTTAATGGTCAACTCCAACATCTTCCCAGCCATTAAGGTCAGACTAACTGGCCTATCATTTCCTTACTTCTGCCTCCCTTTCCTCTTGAAGAGTGGTGTGACATTTGCAAACTTTATATCAGTTCTCATTTTTTATACGTTAAATTGGTCAGTGAATATTTTCAGTAGATGGTTGTTGCTTCGGGTACAATAACTCTGAGATATTTTGGTTCTTAATGATACACTGTCCCTTAAATGATATATTCTCTTAAGGTTCTATCAAAATAGGCTTGGTTAGCTGACATCTCTAATCCTCCAGAAAAATAATCCTTTGAATGTTCAAACTTCAAAGTAAATTTATTATAGATTTGCATACATATCACCATGCACAGCCCTAAGATTCATTTTCCTGTTGATCATAGGTTTTGAAAACAGCGCAAATATAGTAGGTTTCATGCTTAAGTAATGTAAGAATTAAGTAATGCAGAGTGAAATAGGAGGAATCAAATGGCATTTGATTATTTTAGGTTAAATTATTGGTAAAGTACAGAGAAGCTGAAGTTCTAAAAAGGAATAGTGGCAGGAAACTGTAGTAAAGGTCAACAACTCTAAATTCATTAAAGTAAATTCAGCTCATGATAAAATGGCGGAGCAGACTCGATGGGCCGAATGGCCGACTTCTGCTCCTTTGTCTTATGGTCTTATGGTCTAAACAAAGACAAGCAGCTCAGCATTAGTTTAAAATAAAACCACAAAGTATTACTATGAGGAAAACATTGCTAGCAACAAAAACAAAGAGAAAAATGCATATGAGAGCACCATTAGCTGACTTGGAATTATATCACTAGTCCTTCATTTTCACTGGGTCCAAAAGTTGGAAATCATTCACAAATACTGCAGAAATTCAAGATAGCAGTCAGCAGGTAATTTCAAAAACAGACAAATACTGGCTGTGCCAGTTACACACATCATGAAAATTGAATCTACCTGTATATTTAAAATGCAGAAAGCCACACCCCTACCAGATGGTGTATCTGAAACAACCCCTCCATATCTGTGGAATCTGCTAAAATTCAACCCCACATTCTGGCTCATTCATACAACTGGTGATTTAAGGAATTCATTGTAATTCTCTTGGGCTTCTTTCCTCGGGTTTCTAAGAACTGGGCACTGCTTGTCTGTGGGTGGTCTGTTAACTGACCTGGCAAGTCTGAGGATGCTGGGCAGGATGAATAGCCCAGAGCAGGCACGTACTTAGATGAAGTATGTTTTTGCAGTTACTTGTTATCTGGATGTTGAAGTGTTCAGGTGCCCCACTATTCCTGGGTAGTCCAAATCCAACTGGGTGCAGTCAATGATACTTTGCTGATTAAACCATAACATTCCCTTGCTCTCATCACAGTCACAGGAAAACTCGACACAGGATCCAAGACTTTACTTCACTTCCTTATGATATTTGACAGATGTCTCTGGTAGTGCTCCAAAAGAGATGTGAGGAGTGATAACATTAACATCCATTGATAAATCAGGACCAGACAGCCAAACTGGCAACTGGTCTACTTCCAACAGGCTGGAGATGTCTGTCAGCACCAGTCATGACATTGTCCCTCGATCGCTGTTATTCTAAGGTGTTCATGAAGCAGGTCCATAGCATGTAGACTCAATATGCAGATAAGGTCCTCCTTGCAGTTTGTTCCCCACTATGCCCCCTGCTTCTGTCCCTGATACATTTTCTGAGCTTCCGACTCCATCCTCCCTCCCTAACTCTCCTTTGCATCTCTTCCTTTTGCTCTGCTCCCTTTATCCCCCTCACTCTCCTCAAAACCTCCTCCTCTGCTCCCTCCTACCCACTGTGCTTCCTGGTTCTTTTCCTTGCCATTCCATTTCTTGTTCCCACTCCCTACATTCCTCTACTGCTCCCTTACCCACTGCCCCTCCCGACTGCTCACCTTCCCACTGCAGCTTCCTCTCCTGGTTGTGATCCAGCCGCTGTTGCTGCTTCTGGGTATCTTCATCCACTCCGCAGCAACCACTGATTTGATAAATCAAACCTCAGGTGACTTCCGAAGGTCAAGAAGTGAGAGCTCAGCAAGCGTACTAGGGTCCCATTTCCCAGTGGTAGGTAATGCAGCAAGAGAATCCACTGAGTATCCACTGCCATATTCCCCTACTATGATGGAGCCTCTCAGTTTCTGCTGCACCCATACTTGGCAAACGTTAAGAAGTTTTACAATTAAGCAACGTGTGACCTAAAAAAAACCTGTGTCAATTGACTTCCAAATGAGCAGCTCGACTGTTCTGAGTGTTTTGTGTGCAATGTGATTCAAGTTCAAGTTTAATTGTCATTCAACCATACATGAATACAGCCAAATGAAACAATTTTACTCTGGAAACAAGGAAAAACATAGCACTAACAGTCATACACAGTATGAGGCGTATATGGCACCTATAAGATAACAAGAACATACAAGGTAGCAGTAAAATACAGTCACACAAAAAATATAGTCCACGTCCCTGAGTCAATGAATGTTGCAGCAGTCTACAGTTGAACACAATAAAGCTTGTCTTCTGCCGAGCAAACACTGTAGGGGAGCATCAACTCCAGCTTGCACACTGTGCCACATTGCCTTTGGCATTTCAGTGGAGTGCACCAACTTCAACACCTCTCTCCTTGGAGGCAGTAAACTGACGACACTGCGGCTTCAGGCCAAATCCTCACTATGACCGAGGCCATGCAGCTCCCTCTGCCCCCGCCATCTGCCAATAAACCAGTGAATTATAGTTGCAGCATTCCTCATTAACAATGTCCAGCAGGGCCTTGCAACCACAAGAAAAGCGACTAAGATGATGACTGACTATTATGCTGCATACCACCTTCGCGCACCAACTCCTCCGATGCCTCTCTGGCACAGACAGCAGCACAATTGGCATGGTCCAGCTCCTTCAGTTTCTCTGCCAACCAGTGACTCACTGATGGGGCAGACCTGTAATACTTTAAATATACATTTCCTGCATTTTCATACTCTGTACTATATATTTACAAGTAGTGGCTTACAGAGCCAGAAAATTATCAGCTGAGCTGATTGAGCCACAAAACATTCATTAATCCAGGAATAAGCAGTGGGGTGTGAAGGCATTTGATTGGTTAAGTTTTTGAAGTACTGAAATTGCCTGAGAATTAAAGAGAGCAGAGTAATAAAACAGATCATAGGCTTGCAAATTTCTACCAGTTATCTCTATTGTTGTGCCTGAAGGAACTGATTACATTAACCTTTAGTTGAGCACCAAGTCCAGGAAAAGCATTAGTTCTCAGATTAAAATAGAAACAAAAATGCAAGGGGTACAAAAGCAGATATGCCTTTAGAAACAAATTGTAAAACTGAATTCATGTACAGCTGAGCTCTGCTGGCTAGAACAAAAACAGAAAGTGCTGGAGATACTCTGTAGGTCAGACGGCAGCAGTGGGCAAAGAAACAAAGTGAATGTTTCAGCTGTAGTGTATTTAAAATGTCAGCAATATTTGAATAATATAGCAAATATATTGTATGACTAAGCATTCCTTGTTTGTTTGCATAATCATTACAGATTATATGTAAGAAGTATGTGACATACCACTATGTCATATGTGAGCGCTTCACTGAAAAAAGAAGAAAGAAAAACTAAATACACAAATATCATGTCTCCTCTTTGCTTTTGATTAGTTTCTAGATTTACAAGCATAACAGTGATGACAAGGACGTTTTAAAATGAACCCAAGATATCTACCTACCTGTTGAAATGCAGTATGTTTTTCTTCAGAAGGGGAGAGGGAAAGAGGAAGAAAACAGACAAAATTATCCAGCTACAAGTATAGCCACAAGTTCAGAAACAGTGAGTACCAGGTGATAATAATAAATAATAAAATAGCAGAAATGAACGGCTACATCAGAAAGTTAGATGTGTTTGATTGCACAACAGATAACTGGATGATGTATACTGAATGAATGGAGCAAATAAAATAGTCGATGAAAAATTAGTGCCAGTGTTGTTGAGTACAATGGTGGAAAAGCATACAGTTTGGTTAGAAGTTTAACTGTTCCAACCAAGCCAGTCTTCTTACGTTGCAAGCATATGTAAGATGAGTTCAAAAGATGGAGCACATTAGCAAGGTTTGGCAGGAACCTATTATAGTAATTGACAAATCTTAAAAAGGATCATAATTGCGGTAAGTCTTTTGGCCTTTGAGCATCCACCACTGTCTGAATTTTCTCAACACACTTGTGTAAATCTTGTCTCAATGGTGTGACCACAGTAAGTGATGCTTGATTTAAAGAATTCATACGTTGCATCCTGCTTTGAGCCCATAACTTTCCAAGCTTATTAATACTGCCTTGAAATTTTGGAGACATTCCTTGGCATCCTCATTGGTGTCAGGGCATATTCTGGCATTAGGACAAAGAGTGAACATTGACTTCACCAACCAAACTTCAGATTGTAGATTAAATTTTAAATGCAGGTATCAGGAAAAAGGAACTTATCTGATATTGTCTACATATGCATGAATGCAATCGACACCCCAATGCAAGAATACCACAGTAATTAGCACTTAATTTCGGTGTGATCATAGGAAGATCCAAGCATTTGAAAACTACATGTAACTCAAAAGAAGTATTATGAATTGTAACTGCAGAAATTGTCTGTTACCTTTGTTCTTTAGCATAAAAAATGTGTTGTAATGTTGGATCGAGGAGCCTCTCCTCTCTCTTTCTCTCTCTTTCGAGTGACTGTCAGCATATTTATATGTATGTGTGATGAATAAAAGGACACATTTATATCTACCAGCTGTGTCTCTCCAGTGATTTTGTTCATTACAACATCAGTAGCGATGATGTCATCCAGGTAACAGTGCTTACCTGGGCAGCCTTGCAGCACCTGATCCACAGCTTTCTGCCAAAGTGCAGGTGGAGATGCTACTCGAAAAATAACTCTAGAATGGTGATAAAGCCCTTTATGAGTGTTTATGGTGAGAAGTACTTTGGAGTCTTCTTCCATTTCCATCTGTAGGTTGGCCTCTGCCAAGTCCACTTGTTGAAGTGTTTTTTTCCAGAAAGATTTGTGAAGATATCCTCTGTTATGGGCAGATGGTACTGATCTATTTTCAGTGCTATTTGATGGTGACCTTAAAATCACTACAGATCCTGATAGACCCATTCTTCTTTGCTACTGGGTCGATTGGTGTTTCCCAAGGACTCCACTCAACATTGGAAAGAATTCCTTCAGCCTCCATGCGATCTAGCTCACTGGCTACTTTATCATGGATGGTATAAGGTACTGGACAGGCTTGGTAAAACTTGGGCATGGTATTTTCATTTAACACTATTTTACCCTTGATATGCTTGAGTTTTCTAATGCCATCCTTGAACACTGCTGTGGCATCATCTAATGCCTTTTTTAAATTTGCTTTCAGTTGACTCTATTTCAGAGGATGTGGTGTACAAATGGTGGATGGATCTATAATAAAGTTGGAGTTGCGTCAGCCAATCATGGTCCCATAATGCAGGTCCTCCTGTTTTTAACCACCTGCAAACCCAATGTGTCTTGTTGGTTGTTGTACTTCACTTTACAAATGTCGTTCGCACATAAATTATCTTTTCTCCAGTATAGGTTCTTATTTGGATATCTGCAGGCTTCAGTTCAGTATCTTTGAAATGTCATTCATACTCATTATGCGGAATGACTGAAAAAACTGAGCCCGTGCTCAATTAACTTTTAATTAAATTGTTGTTCACTTCTGGTGTAAGCCACTTGATGATGTCCAGCACCTGGCCGCATGGTGTGCCGACAACAACCCGGCCCTTAACACCAAGAGCAAGAAAATCATTGTGGACTTCAGGCATGCTAGGAGCCACACTCACGACCCCATCTACATCAACGGAGCTGTAGTGGAGCATGTATCAAGCTTCAAATTCCTTGGTGTCCACATTTCCGAGGTTCTCACCTGGTCCCTGACCTCCTCCATCCTGATCAAAAAGGCGCAATAGCGCCTTTATTTCCTGCGGAGCATCAAGAAAGCTCACCTCTGTTCCGGGACACTGACGGACTTTTACCGCTGTACCTTTGAGAGCATACTCACCAACTGCATCTCAGTGTGGTATGGCAATTGTCCCGTATCGGACTGCAAAGCACTCCAGCAGGAGGTGAAAACTGCCCAGCAGATTATCAACACCCAATTGCCCACCATTGAGAACATCTACCATAAATGCTGCCTGGGCAGTGCGAAAAACATTATCAAGGATGCATCTCACCCTAACCATGGACTTTTTACTCTCCTCCCATCCGGTAGGCACTACAGGAGCCTCCGCTCCCGCACCAGCAGGCACAGGAAAAGCTTCTTCCCTGAGGCTGTGACACTGCTGAACCTCTCATCACAGCGCTAAGCAATATTGCACTCATATTGTACTGTCTCAGTACTTCCATATTTGTGTGCTGTAGTACTTACTTTTTATTTGCAGTTATTTTGTAAATAACACTATTCTTTGCATTTCTGGTCAGATGCTAACTGCATTTCATTGGCTTTGTATCTGTACTCAGCACAATGACAATAAAGTTGAATCTAATCTAATCTAATTTGCTTGTCTCTTGTTGGTTTTCACATTGTAAATCTTAAGGCTATACAGTCCTGTCAGTCTCATCATTATCAAAATTTTCATCAACAGCATACATATTAGTGCTCTTTTAGAAACTGCAACTTGACTTTTTATCTTATTCTCTTCCCTGTGCAGTCCAATTATTTTTCTCTGCCTGAATTTAGATGCTGCAATTTTGTTCACATTCACTTTCATTACAGACTGCAGCTCAATTGCATCTCTGGCTGCTGTTTTCATTGATACAGTGTTTTCAACTGCTGTTAAATGTGAGTTTTTTTTTTAGATTATGAGAACACTCAGTCCTCATTTATTGTCATTTAGAAATGCATGAGTTGTGCTTCAGTTAGGAGCTGTTTTTGAATACTATCTTGTAAGATTACACAAACTAAAGGAGTTCTCAGTGAAACATTAAACCCATCACTGAATTGACAATACTTGGACAACTTCTTCAATTCAGCCACATAAGCTGAAATAAACTCTCTTTCCTTTTGATTCCACTAATGAAACCTAAAACGTTCTACAATCAACAATGGTTTTGGTTCTAAATGTCCGTGCATTATGTTCACGGTCTCAGCGAAGATCATTTTAGACCATAAGACAATAAGATATAGGAGTAGAATTAGGCCATATAGTCCATCGAGTTTGCTCCGCCATTTAATTATGGCTGATCCATTTTTCCTCTCAGCTTCAATCTCCTGCCTTCCCCCCGTATCCCTTCATACTCTGATCAATCAAGAATCAATCAACCTTCTTTAAACAAGCATCACTTACTGTGGTCACACCATTGATGCATAAGATTTACACAATTGTGCTGAGAAAATTCAAACAGTGGTGGATGCTCCAAGGCCAAAGAACTTGTCACAGTTGTGGTCCTTTCTAGGATTTGTCAATTATTATAACAGGTTCCTGCCAAACCTGGTTACTGTGCTCCACTCCTTGATCACATTACTACAGATCAGGAAGAAATGGCAATGAACAAAGCAATGTGAGGTGGCTTTCCAAAAGATAAAGGAAATGGTAACATCAAACACTGTACTTACAGATGTTGATCCATATCATCCAGTGAAGGTTGCCTGTGACGCCTTGCCTTACGGTATAGATGAAGTCATGTCACATGTCATGAGTGATGGAAGTGAACACCCCATAGTATTTGCATCATGTTCCCTTACTGCTGCAAAGAAAAATATGCACAAATTGACAGAGAGGCCTTGAGTCTGTTTTAGAGTGTAAAACATTTTAACCAATACTTGTATGGGAGAGAGTTTACCCTCATTACTGATTATCAACCACTAGTGTCCATTTTCAATCCACAGCAGGGTGTTCCACTAACAGCAGCAGCACAAATGCAGAGATGGGCTCTGCTTCTTGGAAGATACAATTACAATTTTGAATTCAAGCGGGAAACTAATCATGGAAATGCTAATGGATTATCCCGTGTGCCTTTCGAGAAGAAAATACTTGAAAAATTTACTAAACAGGGCATTCTCCCTAATGTAAATCAGAAGGTTCCCTATTATATTACAGATAAGCCAAAGAGAAACCACAAAAGACCCTTATTGTCTCAGGTCTACACGGCAACACAAATGGCTGAAATGTGCAGCAGTAATTCTAGTTTTCTCATTTTTACCAGTGCCAGGATGAACTTGCCTTTTACAGAGGTTGCCTTATGCGAGGATTGGCAGATGTTGTAGAGTCCAAGCTGAGAGCTAAAGTGTTAGAGGGGCTATATGCTGGTCATCTAGGCATGCTCAAAATGAAACCATTGGCTTGAATCTTTGTCTGGTGGCTTGGGATAGATCAGCAGATTGACCAGTTTGCCATGCATTGTTCAGGGTGCCAACATGTCCAGAAGATGCCAAGAGAAGTGCCTTGCCATCCCTGGGAATGGCCCGCATTGCCCTGGCAGAGGATTCATGTTGATTTTGGTGGACCATTCATCGTGCAAAACTCTTGGTAGCAGTGGATGCAGCTGCGAAGTGGCTGAAAGTGTTCCTAAAAGCCTCCACTACAGCCTTGCACACTAGTGATGTACTGAGAAACCTCTTCTCAAGGACTGGTGTTCCAGAACACTTATCAGTGACAATTGACCACAGTTTGTTGTGAATCAGTTTCAGTCATTCCTGAAAATAAATGGAATAAGACATATTTTATCTGCTTTGTACTACCCAGTTACAAATGAAAATGACTTGGCAGAAAGTTTTGTCCAGAGTCTAAAGAATTCACTGCAAGCAATGTCAGCAGAACACACTATACTAACATTGAATCAGAAGCTCACTAATTTCCTCCTTGCATATCACAATGCAGCAAACTCCACAACCAACAACTCACCAGCTATGCTGTTCTTGTATCGTCTCTAGAACTCCTGCTTGAATCTCCTCAAACCCAATCTCTGAAGGAGTATGCAGGACAAACAGCTGAGACAAACTGAGGGCTCCTCAAACATTGTGGTTCAATCTTTCACTCCTGGACAAGCAGTCCTAGTGAGAGACTACAGAGATTATTAAAAGGGAATACTTGGAAAGATTAAGGACACAAACTGGACCACTCTCCTACACAATAGAGATTATATCTGGTGTCATCTGGAGATGGCACATCGATCAGTTGAGGAGAAAAGAGTTGATTGTTGGAGAAGAAAGTTGTACAGAGCTATCAAAACTACTTTCTGCTGTCCAGGAGTCAGCTCTTACAATCAGGAGGGGGACCCCAGAACTTGAGATTGTTTCACAGCCACAAGTCTCACCTGCAAAGCCAAATGACCATCGTTGTCAGGAAACTTTTATCCCACAAGAGCAGTAAATCCTCCACAGTGATTATATATTTATGCCTGAATGGGACAATTTAAAGTTTATTAAAATTTAATATGCTACATATTTGAGTTGAGATGCATTCTATATAGAGTTGGAATTTATAGCTAAGCAGGAAGGTGTGTAGTATATTTTATATTTCAGTAATATTTGAATAATATTGTGAAAATATTGTTTGATTAAGCATTCTTTGTGGTTTACATAATTGATTATGCGTTATATGTAAGAAGTATGTGAATGCCATATGCCATTACATCACCATGTCATATGTGAGCGCCTCACTAAAAAATAGAAAAGAAAACCAAGGACACAAATATCCTGGCTTTCATGGTTTTCTTTTGATTAGTTTCTGGAGTTATAAACCATAACATCAGGTAGGAAACCCTTCGTCAGAACAGTGAAGGAGAATACAGTTTCTTCTTAATTTGCAGGGAGAGTGATTGATAGGCAACTCTCTGATATGGTAATATCAGGGTGACCATAGAAATGAGCTTACCTGGTCAAAGAATAAAAGGCAGCAGTTAGAGCACAAGAACATGGGGAAAGGAACATAGAAGGTGTAGGAGGACAAACCCAGCAGGTCAATGTCCAGCTTCTGCAGTTTTTGATTTCAGTTTCTGTTGCAAAAAAATTGATTTTCTTCCATCTTCAATGTACTAGCCATGAGTGGCCTGCAGTAGAAACACTCACCTGGATACCACTACAAGGATGTTACATAATTGGCCAAATATACATTAAAAGCATTGTCATCAAGCTTTACATCACTATCATGTATTGCATTGCGCCAGTGCAGTTCTCAACAGGGCCTCGACTCCTCAACTAAAATTCCAGCTGGAAACTGATCTGGGAAAGCTATCAGTTCATAAGTCCCACAGTAGCTAGATAGTAACCTCAGCAATAGACATTGCCAGAGGGAAAGGGAAGGTTACAGGAGAGAGAGAGACAGACAGACAGACAGCAATAGTATCATTCTTCAATGAAATTATAAATGACCTGGATGAGGAAGTGGAGGGATGGGTTAGTAAGTTTGCTGATGACACAAAGGAGGTGTTGTGGATAGTGTGGAGGGCTGTCAGAGGTTACAGCGGGACATTGATAGGATGCAAAACTGGGCTGAGAAGTGGCAGATGGAGTTCCACCCAGATAAGTGTGAGGTGGTTCATTTTGGTAGGTCAAATAAAACTTTTGGCAGTGTGGAGGATCAGAGGGATCTTGGGGTCCAAGTCCATAGGACGCTCAAAGCAGCTGCGCAGGTTGACTCTGTGGTTAAGAAGGCATACAGTGTATTGGCCGTCATTAATCGTGGAATTGAATTTAGCAGCCGAGAGGTAATTTTGCAGCTATATAGGACCCTGGTCATATCCCACTTGGAGTACTGTACTCAGTTTTGGTTGCCTCACTACAGGAAGGATGTGGAAACCATAGAAAGGGTGCAGAGGAGATTTACAAGGATGTTGCCTGGATTGGGGAACATGCCTTATGAAAACAGGTTGAGTGAATTTGGCCTTTTCTCCTTGGAACAACAGAGGATGAAAGTTGACCTGATAGAGGTATATAAGATGATGAGAGGCATTGATTGTGTGGATAGTCAGAGGCTTTTTCCCAGGGCTGAAATAGTTGCCACAAGAGGACACAGGTTTAAGGTGCTGGGGAGTGGGAGACAGAGGAGATGTCAGGGGTTAAGGTTTTGACTCAGAGAGTGGTGAGTGATGGAATGGGCTGCCGGCAACAGTGGTGGAAGTGGATACAATAGGGTCTTTTAAGAGACTTTTGGATAGGTACATGGAGCTTAGAAAAATAGAGGGCTATGCGTAAGCCTAGTAATTTCTAAGGTAGGGACATGTTCCGCACAACTTTGCGGGCCAAAGGGCCTGTATTGTGCTGCAGGTTTTCTATGTTTTCTATGCTTCTATGAAAGGAAATTTAATGAGATAGAGGTCTGGAAAGAGCATTGGGGTTTGTGGGGATTGTTGATGGTGTCACAATTGGTGTGACTAACAGACTGTGTATGAGTATGTGTGAGAGAGAATTGGAGTTGGAATGAGTTTATTATTCTCACATGTACCGAGATGCAGTGAGAAGTTTGTCTTGCATAATGTTCCTGCAGATTAAATCAATACACAGTGCATTAAGGTAGAAAAAGGTTAAATCCTAACAATATCAGCTACAGCGAAAGTAACAGCTACAGAGAGAAAGTGTCAATATGAAAGAACTCTGCTGTTGGTCAAGAGCAGATTCACGTGCCATCATTCATTTTAAATTATTGCTCCATGAGATGGGAACTTTCATTTTTTGGGGAGACTAATGTTGGTACCTGCTTTTGCTAAGCTTTGTGAAGGCTTGCGGTACTTGGTACCCCGACCCTATCCACTTCTACAGAATTCCCTGTGTTTTCTACAGTCAACAGATTTTGTCCCTCTGAAAAAACAATAATGAACGTGTTACTCAATGCCTTCCATCTCCTCTGTTTTGACAGAAGTCCACAAAGAATAATAGGGGGCCACTTGCATGGAATGGTGGCCCTTACTAGCGTAGCCCTGACCCACATTGAGAAAACCATCCTCTACCTTATGGGCAGAGAGACAATGCGAGTCCCTAATCACCTCGGGATCAAATGTGCTACAATGGATCTTCACCCATTGATGACGTTTCATTGTGATCACTAAATCCACTATGATTCTCACATCAGAAGATATATTTATCATCACCTGTGTTGCAGCATCACCATAAATGCTGACAAGAAAATTTAACTTCCATCTTGTCTTTTCAGGGTTACCAGATAGGCTGCTTCTTTTCCTCTTTACAAAAGAGGGAGAGGGAGAGCTGGAGGAAGGGGAGCTGCAGAATGAATAGAATTCTAATGAGGATACCACAGTGTACCTGACAGCCCAGCAACACAGGAATGAGGAGTTGAAAAATCTC
The DNA here is from genome assembly GCF_030028105.1 of Mobula birostris. Classification (NCBI taxonomy): domain Eukaryota; kingdom Metazoa; phylum Chordata; class Chondrichthyes; order Myliobatiformes; family Myliobatidae; genus Mobula; species Mobula birostris. The sequence continues at coordinate 49,009,046 of NC_092373.1, forward strand.
ACAAGGAGATGTATTGGACACTTGTGGGCTTGAGCCTGTGTCATAGAGAACGTGGTATGGGCATTAAACAGAGGGAAGGTCTATGGATCTGCAGTTCCCCAAATGACTCAAATGAAGAACAGTTGGGATACTTTGCATGACAAGATTGGTGCAGATGGTTAAGCTGACTAAATGACAAGAAACAGGAAGGAACCAATCACCAAACTTGTACATCCTGCAGGAGCATGCATCCATGGCCTACACTGTGGGGGAGGGGGAGCATTCGCACTCTTTTGCTCAGGAATCCCAATAGTCCCATCACACAGTGCCTACTTGTTTGGATGTGCTTTGGTGGTCCAGGTAGAGGCCACACTGTCCTGGCACTTTCATACAACTCGGGTTCATCAGAAGCTTTCAGTCAGAGAGAATCAGCAAGTAAACAAATTACAGTCCTGCAGGTGCTGTTACCAGGTTCGGATATGGCCCAAGTGCAGAGTGAGAGACACTGAAGCAGGTCGATAGTTCACAAACTTTAATGTAAACAGCGTTAAAGAGAAATTAAACAATAAGTGCTAGGCCAAATAGGGCCATTAACTAAAACTCTCAAATGGGAGACAAAGCCTACACTGTGGCTGAAAAGAAAATCTAAACATTAAACAAATACCGCTAGTCTTCGGAATCAGTTGACTCCAAAGTCTAATTTCTCAGGGAAGGCTCAAGCAAACAGGCAGCGGAGCATTGCTGTGCTCTGTCCAAGTCTCGACAAGCACCACGACAACAAGTATGGAGTTAAATACTATCATGATTAAGTAATAATTAGCTGACTGGTGTAAATTCACAAGCGCAATTGCCGTAACTACTGCACTGCCGAATCCGTGGTTGTGACAGGTGCAAAGAGGTGACATTCAGGGACTTGCCTCTCTCCTGCAGAAACAGTGATATGCTGCTTCCCCACACACACTTCCGCCACCACACACAGCCACTCGCACACATCTTCATTGTGAGCAGATGTACACTCCCCAACACCCACATAATTCATCACTGCCTGCTCTCCAGACATTAATTAGCTTGCAATAAACCATCTGCTGGAGGAAGTCAGCAGGACAAACAATATATTGGGTCAGGAGTTTGGGTGGGTTGAAACCCTGCATTAGGTTTTGAGCCAAGACATGAACAACTCATTTCCTCCCACTGAAGTTAGATCCGCTGAGTTCCTCCATCGGATTGTTTGTTGCTCTGGATTCCAGGATTTGCTTTCTCTTGTGCATTTATTAATAAGCTTGCATCACCTTGAAGCTACCTGGAAGTTCATCCAGTTGGCTCAAATTTTTAGTGGACTGCCTCAGACTCCTGTGAATCAGTCTGCTCAGATAAAACAGTCTGAAAGCAGCATTGTCTACCCAACCTCTGTGAAGGTTGTCTCATGTGGAATTCAGCATTTTAATGTCTCACTCTTGGGCAATATGCCCAGATGTGTCCTACGGACAACCATTTCAGACTGCTCCTTCATTTGGACACGGGCAGCAATCTGAAGACATCCCCTCTTAGGCAAGAAATTCTCATGGATCGTTAAGTACATGTACGTGGAAAAGAGCCCTAGCAAGGCTGCAGCCACAAAGGATACATGATGATACCAGGCTCAAATTTTAAACATTGCCAGTGAAATGACAAAGATCTAGGGCATGTAATTGAACTGAAAAATATCATGATTTTCAATGTTTAAATTAATATTTTTTATTTTGCAGCAAAAAGGCATTCTTGGAATGTGGCAAATTGCATTGTACAAAGATGAGTGGCATCAGGGTTAGTGTGAGCTAAAGGTTCATACAGTGTTTACTGCAGGGGATGCTGGACAAGGCTCACTCCATGCACATTTTCTTCAAGCTCAAGTTCAAGTTCAGTCCAAGTTTAATTGTCATTCAACCATACATGAATACCCATGAATGCTACCAAACGAAACAGCATTACTGCAGCGCCAAGGTGCAAAACACAGTGCCAACGGTCTTACTCAGAACCAGGCACATATAACACATATAAGACATCTGTAAAATACAGTCACACATAAAAATATAGCCCAAGACCCTCAGTCCTTGAATCTTACTGCAGCCTGCAGTTCTTTTAATTAATTTTTTTATGCGTTTCTACAATGGAACTACAGAAAAACAAACATCAACAAAATGGAGCTTTATACAGTGCAAAAGAACTAAGTCCAATATATAATTCATAACATTAAAAACGCACCCAAAATAAAATCATGTGAGTTTAGTATCCACCCCAACCTCCCACTGGAAAAAAAACGCAGGCCAACCATATCTGTGTATAAAAGAAAAAAAATAATCGGAGCATTCAACCCCACAGAGCTGTAAGTATATATAAGGAAAAAGAAAGTATAATGTAATTCACAACAAAAAACCATAAAACTTACAGGAAAAAAGCTGAAAGTAAGAGATTATAGCATACAAAACAAAAGGATAAACTTAACCTGAAGAGGAGTTATGAAAATATTCAAGGTCTCCACACCTTATGAAATTTTATGTCCAAATTAAGAAGTGAATAATGAATCTTTTCAAGGTCTAAACAGGACATAATATCACTAAGCCATTGAGCATGAGTGGGTGCGGCAGCATCTTTCCACCTAAGAAGAACCAAACATCTAGCCAAGAGAGAGGCAAAAGATGATGTTTGATGTTTAGTCGGACTCAGGTGCATATCTACTTCACCCAAGGTGCCAAAAAGAGCAACCAGAGGGTCAGGTTCTAAATGGCAATTAAGAATATGAGATAGGGTTGAAAAAACTCCTCTCCAGAATTTCTCAAGACCAGGACAGGCCCAGTACATATGGACAAGAGAAGCCTCAGCCCCTTTACACTTATCACAAATGGGACTAATGTCAGGGTAAAACCATGATAACTTTATGTTTTAGACATATGAGTCCTATGTACAACTTTGAACTGCAAAAGGCAGTGGCGAGCACATAAAGAGGTTGAGTTAACTGACTTAAGAATTGAATCTCAAACCGCATCAGATAAGGAGATATCTAGATCATGTTCCCAGGCAGTTCTAATTTTATCGAAGGGGGCACGCCTCAAAACTACTAACTTATCCTGAATAGCAGATATTAAACGTTTACCCAATGAGTTGATACAAAGAAACAGATCCAGAACATTTTTCTCAGGCACCTCAGGAAAGTTTGATATTAAAGGATTAATGAAATGTCTAATTTGAAGATACCTAAAGAAATGAGTATTAGGTAGGTTGAACTTTACAGACAGTTGTTGAAAAGATCTTCAAAGCGCCTAATACCCTTTCTATACCAATCGTAAAATGTTGAATCCCGCATGGAAGGTAGGAAAAGATGATTGCGTAAAATAGGGCTAGAGAGAGAAAAACCATGAAAACCATTAAATTTTCTGAACTGAGACCATATTCTCAGAGTATGTCTAATAAGAGGATTAACAATTAGTCTAAGCAAATGACAAGGAAGTGCGGATCCGAGAAGTGCAGAAATGGAAAGGTCCTTAGTAGAATTCAACTCCATTGCCACCCATTTTGGGCAGTCAGACTGACTATGGAAGAAAGACCAAAAAATAAGACAACGAATATTGACTGCCCAGTAATATAAACGAAAATTAGGCAAGGCCATACCACCTTCCTTTTTTAGATTTTGAAGGTGAGCTTTATTAAGTCTAGAGCGTTTACCCTTCTTTAGATAGGACGAAATAATAGAATCTAACGCATCAAAAAAAAAGCTTTAGAAATAAAAATTGGTAAAGATTGAAATAGATACAAAAATTTAGGAAAGATATGCATTTTAATAACATTAATTCGACCTACAAGAGACATAGACGGGGTGACCACTGTGTCAAAATCTGTTTCGTAGAGTTTAGAAGATTGGTAAAATTTTCTCGAAAAAGATTCTTAAAAGTTACTTGTTACTGTAATACCAAGATAAGTGAATTGATTGTTAACTACTTTAAAAGGGAGGTCATGGAATACTAAAGCTTGTGCTTCTGTATTAATTGGAAAGAGTTCGCTCTTATGTAAATTAAGTTTATAACCGGAAAGCTGTCTAAACTTATTAAGAAGTGAAAACATCGGGGGTAAGGAGGTAGTCAGGTTTGATGTAAAAAGTAAAAGATCATCAGCATAAAGGGAAACTTTATGCTGTACACCTCCCCTCCAAATCCCCATCAATTCAGCACCGCTACGAAACGCAATCGCCAGTGGCTCTGTAGCCAAATCGAAGAGTAAAGGACTTAAAGGGCAATCTTGACAAGTGCCCCGTTTAAGACTGAAAGACTGGGATTGCTGAGAATTGGTCAGAACAGAAGCGGTGGGACATGAATATAACAATTTAATCCGTGCAATAAAACTTCGTCCAAACTCAAATTTTTCTAAAACCACGAAAAGGTAATTCCATTCCACATGATTGAGCACTTTCTCCGCATCAAGAGAAATAACACATTCAGAAGTCCCAGCTGAGAGTGAATATAAGATATTAAATAAGTGTCATATATTACAAAAGGAAGGTGATTTTTAATAAAACCAGTTTGAGCTTCAGAAATAATAGAAGGTATAATATTCTCTAATCTATGAGCCAAAACTTTAGCCAAAATTTGAACATTGACATTTAATAAAGAAATTGGCCTATATGAAGAACACTCTGTCAGATCTTTATCTTTTTTGGCTAAAAGAATGATACATGCCTCATTAAATGATGCAGGCAATTTACCATGCTTAAACAAATCAGATAGAACTAAAAATAATTCAGATGAAAGCAGTGAAGAAAATGATTTATAAAATTCTGCAGAAAAGCCATCAGGTCCAGGAGATTTACCCAACCGTAATGCAGAAATGGCAGATGATATTTCCTCTAATGATAATGGTTCATTGAGTTATGCTTTAAAGTCTGAGGAGAGCGAAGGAATATTTAAACTATTTAAAAAATACTCAAAAAAGATACTATCATTTAAAGATTCAGAGGTATAAGGTCAAGAATGATAGTTCTTAAATGTATCATTAATAACAGAATGATTCAAAGTAATGTTCCCATTTCCCATTTGAATTTTTGTAATTTGTTGTTTTGCTTTAGAGCATCTTAGTTGGTTAACTAAAAACTTACCGGATTTATCCCCATGAATATAAAATCGACTCTTACTTTCAAGAAGTTGGCATTCAACTGGCTGAGTGGAAATAAGGTCAACCATTGTTTGATGTTCTACTTGCTTCTTATACAGTTCGGGACTTTTGGTCTGGTCATATAATTAGTCTGTTGCTTTAATTTGACCAATTAAGTCTAATCGCTCTAAATAGGTCTTTCTTTTCAGATTTGCAGTATATGAAATTATTTGACCCCTCAAATATGCTTTCATAGCATCCCAGACAACCTGGAATGAGATTTCAGATGACATGTTAGTACTTAAAAAAAAAGTTTTCTGGTCCTTCATAAATTTTACAAAATCATTATCTGACAACAAAGTCAGGTTAAAACATCAGTGTTTATTCATTTGAGGGAAACCAGGGAAATTTATGGACAGGGTAACTGGGGTATGATCCGAAATCAATATACTTTGATAATTGCAAGAGTGAACAGATGGAATCAGCTGATTATCCATTAAAAATAATCAATTCTAGTAAAAGTATGATGGACACGTGAAAAAAAGAAATAATCTCTCTCAGTGGGATGGAAAAAACACCACACATCAGAGATACCATAATTAGAAAGGAAAGAGTGAATAAATAAAGCAGATTTATTAGGGAGTCTAGGAACAGAAGGGGATTGATCCAATACTAGTTCTAACCAACAATTAAAATCACCACCCAATATGAGGGAATATAAACTCAAGTCAGGCAATAAAGAGAAAAAACGATCAATAAAATCCATATCATCTGAGTTGGGAGCATAGAGGTTAGCCAAGACTACTCCAGTATTATACAATTTCCCAGAGACAATAATAAAATGACTATTTGTATCCGATATTTTGTTGTGAAGCTCAAAGGGAACATTCTAATTAATAAGGATTTGAAACCCCCCCTGGCTTTAGCCGGAAAAGCAGAATGGAAGTGCTGTCCCACCCACCTAGACATAAGGTGAGAGTTATCAAAACTACGAATATGTGTTTCCTGCAAAAAAAAGCAACGTCAGATTGAAGCTGCTTAAGATGTGAAAACACCTTCCTTCTTTTAATAGGATGGCTCAATCCCTTAACATTCCAGCTTATAAGATTCAATTGTCATATAAAAAAAAGCATACAGGGTGGTAGGCATTAATAGGAACAAACATTCTAATAACAGCTCTGGGGCAAAAGTATAAGACAAGAAAATCAGGACAAAAAAAAGTCCTGAGTAACAAAGAATGACTAAAGGTTGGATAAATAGTGTTGGCACTAGGAAACCCTCCCCCTTCCCTCTAATCCCAAAGCAAGAAAGCTACCAAAGAACAGGAGCAAGCTCTTCAGAAAAAAAACTACCCCTAAACCCAACTTCCAGTTTCTGAATATCTTCATAAGCTCCATTTAATTAACAATTTATAAAAAAAAAAACAGAGAGCTTATAGATAGATAGATAGATATACTTTATTGTCCTGAGGGAAATTGGGTTTTGTTACAGCTGCACCAACCAAGAATAGAACATAACTATAGCAATACAAAACCCACGAACAATCAAACGACAATATGCAAACTATGCCAGATGGAAATAAGTCCAGGACCAGCCTATTGGCTCAGGGTGTCTGACCCTCCACAGGAGGAGCTGCAAAGTTCGATGGCCACAGGCAGGAACAACCTCCCATGACGCCCAGTATTGTATCTCGGTGGAATATGGCCAGAGTCCAACAGCAAAAAGTTCAATATCCAGTCTACAAACACGTTCCTCGATCGTAATATGACCAGCATTGCACCATCCGTTTTTAACCAGAACAGCAAGCCCCCAACTCCTTTACGCTTACTGCTCTCAGTACACTTCCAGTCAACCCGAACAGTCTGGAAGCCCTCCATGGAAAAGTTTTGGTCGGGTATGTCCTTGTGCAGCCCCGTTTCAGTAAAACACATAACATTGCACCCCAAAATGTTCTCTGACTCCTGTCTAGCGCTGTCAACTCATCCATTTTATTACCCACCGAACTCCTCTTCTCCATAAGTCTCTGTTGTCTCGACCCGGTCCTCTTTCCTCGCCTTTGTGATCCCCCCCTGCATCCTCTGTGTGTTTTCCTCCAGATTTCAGCAGGAGTGTCCGCCGCTCTGTTCGCTAAACCAGCCAGCATAAGCTCAATCAGCTGGTCCCTGGAATAAACAATGCAACCATACTGTTGCCCCGCTAATAAGACGTGTTCGAATGTAACTATTCCCAGCGCTAAAAACCCAAATAAACCTCCCTCCACCAGCATGTTAGAGAGGGTGCAGCTTCAATGTGTTACTATGAAAAAAAATGTATCAAATAATATGCACTTCAAATTAAAATTGTACATAAAGAAAAAAAGAAACAGTACAATCAAAAAGCATTAAACTTAACTTAAAATAATAATCCAAAGTACCATACCCATGAAAAACTATAAAAAAGAATTCAGTAATTAAAACTTTAATTTTAAAAGAAAGGGAAAAATAAAGAAAGAAAAAAAGTGCTAATCAGCCATTTTAAATAATCAAATCAAGTCTGAAGGAGTCACCATGGCAAGAAGACTTTCGATAAATTTCTGAACTTCTTATAACAGAGTTAAACCATTTTCAGTTATTTAAAACTTTAATTTAAAAGGAAAACAACAATAAAAAAACAGAGAAAAAAAAGTAGTAATCGGCCATTTTAAATAATCAAATCAAATCTGAAGAAGTCACAATGGCTGGGAGACTTTCAATGAATTCCTGAGCTTCTGTGATAGAGTTGAACCATTTTTTGCCCCCAGTACTAAGAGTTATTCAGAGATGGGCAGGATACCGCAGTGAGGACCTGAATCCACGATTGCAGAACTCTTTCATAACGACTTCATATTCAGCATGCAGCCTCAAAACTTGAGGAGCATAATCTTCAACAATACAAATGGAATGACCCTTATAATGCAATTTTCCTCTCCGACGTGCTTCCATAATCAAAAGGTTTTTCACCTGATATTGATAAAAACAGGGTACAACTGGGCGAGGCCGAGAGTTCAACTCGGGCTTGACCCGAAATGTACAGTGAGCTCTGTCTAACTTGGGTAAATTCGGAAGAGTATCTTTCCCAAAAATCTCACAAAGTAAAGAAGAAAAAAATTCAGCAGGAGCTCCACTTTTGATAGCCTCTGGCAGACCAAGGATTCGTAGATTATGCCTTCTGCTCCGACCTTCAAGATCAGCTACTTTAGATGATAACTTGGTGTTGTACTCACTCAAATTAGAGCAAACGGCTTCCAGCTGCTGAACACGACCTTTTAAATCTTCGGTTTCTGAGTCAAGATGAGAGAGACGGACGGCATGATTCTCCACTTTGGAATTGACTATTTTGACTCCAATGAACTGAAAGAAGACATATTCGGACTTCAGTTCAGATATAATCTCTTGTCGGTGCTGATCCAAAATGGCAGTAATGTTGGCAGAGGAGCCGGAGACAGTCGCAGAGACTTCTTTTTTCCCTGCTTTAGAGGGCTTGAAAGCCATTGTAGGACAGATGTATTCACAGGCAGGGAGGAGAACAAAAATAAAATAGCAGTCTACGGTAGTAAAAAGAAGATAAGAAGTGCGGAGGTAAGAAATGAAAGGGAACGACAGTTTTAAGCGATTAACCTATTGGCATCTTACCGGAAGTCCCCAGCCTGCAGTTGAACATGATACCACTTGTCTTCTGCCGAACAAACACTGGGGAGCAGCAATGACTTCAGCTTAGAGGCCATGTTACACTGCCCTCAGCTCTCTGGTGGAGCGCACCAACTCCAACAGCCTTCTCAGATGGCTATAAACAGGCAAAACCATGGCTACAACTAAGGCCACGCAGCTTCCCCACCATCTGCCCCTGCCATCTGCCAATAATTCACTGAATTGGACTTGCAGCATTCCACATTAACACTGTCCAACAATGTCTTACGATCACAAGGAAAGCAACTAAGGCCATCACCCGTTGTAAGACTGCGCACCAACTCCTCCGATGCCTCTCTGACACAGACAGCAGCACGGTTCACACCAAGTCCAGCTCCTTCAGTTTCTCTGCCAACAAGCAACTCACTGACGGTGGGGGTAGACCTGCAGTACTTCAACTTTGTAGTGTCCAGCAGGGTCTTGCGATCATAAAAAACATATTTAAAAAAGGAAGTAATGACACTTCACACAACACACATCAAAGTTGCTGGTGAACGCAGCAGGCCAGGCAGCATCTCTAGGAAGAGGTATAGTCGACGTTTTGGGCTGAGACCCTTCGTCAGGACGAACTGAAAGAAGAGCTAGTAAGAGATTTGAAAGTGGGAGGGGGAGGGGGAGATCTGAAATGATAGGAGAATACAGGAGGGGGAGGGGTGGAGCCAAGAGCTGGACAATTGATTGGCAAAAGGGATATGAGAGGATCATGGGACAGGAGGCCTAGGGAGAAAGAAAAGGGGGAGGGGGAGAAAACCCAGAGGATGGGCAAGGGGTATAGTCAGAGGGACAGAGGGAGAAAAAGGAGAGAGAGAGAGAAAAAGAATGTGTATATAAATAAATCATGGATGGGGTACGAGGGGGAGGTGGGGCATTTGCATAATAACACTTCACCTTGGTTTGCCTATCCAAAAGAAGATGTATCCATTATCTTTTGTTCTAAATGATCACTCCAGTTTGTCATTATAGTAATCTAAATGCTGATGGAGAACTTGCAGGATGCTCAGCAGTTCACTAACTGCCCTGATTTATCAGTTCTCCCAAGACCTTCAATTACCCCAGCACTCAACCCCTATACTAACTAAAGCCACTATCTGAGGCAAGCTTATCAAGGACAGAGAGGTACGCACTCAATACCACTGGAAGGGACATAATACGTTCTCAACTGCATCTCTTTCCTGATGTGGCACTTTCAATCAACTCCCAATGCAGACTGCTTTTTCCACCCTTTGTGCCATTCCTGAACAACGGAACATTGGAAAGATGAAATGCTAACTAAAAACTAATATTTTTTTGGGAACAGACTGTATACCTGCTGAAATTCTAAAGCTCAAAAGAGTTTTCAGCAAATCCACAATCTTACTGGCCACATCTGGCAAGAAGAAATACCAGGAGACCGTAAAGAGTCATTACCTTGACTATTTTCAAAGAAGAAGACAGTTTTGAAGGTGTTGAGAATGGGATTGTCTCGTTACATGTTTCCTACCCCCTTTTCCTTCTTTCACGTTATCTCCTTGCCTGCCCATCGCCTCCCTCTTCTTCTCCCTCCCCCCTTTTTCTTTCTTCCATAGCCTTCTATGACTTTCACCAATCAACTTCCTAGCTCATTGCTTTATCCCTCCCCCTCCAGGCTTTACCTATCGCCTGATGTTTTTCTCTCTCTCCCCACCCCACCCCTCACCTTTCAAATCTACTCCTCAGCATTTTTTCTCCAGTCCTGCCAAAGGGTTTCGGCCTGAAGCGTCAACTGTGTTTTTTTTCCCCATGGGTGCTGCCTGGCCTGCTGAGTTCCTCCTGCATTTTGTGTGTGTTGTTCGGATTTTGAGCACCTGCAGGTTTTCTCCTGTTTGTGATCATCTCTCTACTGTTTTCCAGAGGGAAGGTCATCTCCAGCATCTTCTTCAGCTGTCTAAGAGCAGCTTTCTGACTTGTAGTGTGGATTTCATCCATCTAGAGCTACAATGGATTGGAGGGAGGGACTTTGAAGCACATACAGTATGTCAAACTCAGCTGACTGCAGTATCTTGTTTCCATTTTAGGTTTACTTCACAATGATCCAAACAAACAGGTCTGTAGCAGAGCCATTCTCCATTCTCAGTGAAGAACAACATCAAAATAAAAGCTGGGAAATTATCTTCTTTTCATTCTTTGTTATCAAAAAGCTGGACATTGTCTCCAATAAACTTCCTGCATACTAAACTTCAGACCTCACAGGAAGTTATTCATCCATGGCAACGACGCTCCCGATCCAAAATCATTTGACTTTGCCTTTGAGCTCCAGTATGCAGATGACAAATGTACTGTAAGACTCTGAAAAGTTTCACTACTGATGTAATGGTTTCTCTGTGAGGTTTGACTGCTAATGTAATGGTTTCTCTGTAGCAGCACTGTTTGGGTTATGACTACAGTTAACAGGGGCTTTGGAAAGTGCGCCATTCAATGAGAGGCGTGTTGTTTCTTTCTTGTGTGTCTGAGAAAAGGGTTTTGCGGCCTTTTGTCGGCGAGGGATGAAGAGAGAAGACGCAAGTGGAGAGAGTTGGTAGACCGCAGGATGAAGTGGACTTGGAGTGAGGGTCCGGTGGTCGAGGACGCTCGGAGGTCAATGGGGAACGAATGGACGGACAACCATGAGCTCCAATGTGCACATTAGACTGTTTCAGGACCCTTTTTCTTTATGTTTACTTTACTAACTTTATAATCAGATTAAGAATTAAAAAGCTAAATCATTTAATTGCATATGGTGTACTGTCTGATATTTTGGAGTGCGAATTTGTAACCAGGCAACACATCACGTGGCATCCACAGAAATGAGATTTCTCAAGTTTGGCTGGGCTGGAGGCTATCTTCCCCTAGACAAACGCTTGTGGGCCGAACCTGAGGGTTACAGTACATATGTATGTTTAGAGACTCCAAGGTCCTGTCAGTTCATTCACTGAAGTCTACAAAAGGTGGGCCTTAAATTCAACATCTACAAAGGTCTTATATCAACCTACTTCTGCTCTACAGCCCTTCCTTCTACAAAAGACATTCTTGGTAAAACCTTGGAAAATATTGACCACTTTCTATATCTTGGGACCCTCCTGTCAGTGAAGGTAGACTTCAAAGATGCAGTACTTAGTCAATTTCAATGCACCACATGAACTTTTGGCGTATTAAGGAAAAGGGTAATTGAAGACCTCAAACTCATGACCTACATGCCAATTGTAATGCTTGTCCTTCTATAAACTGCTGTGATCTGGTGTACCTGGAGCAAGAATCTGATAAATACACCAAACTCACTGGAAGGATTAATGGCTATGTTGTCTCCCAGGACAATAACCCAGCTAGTTCCATTGATAAAGCTACATCCCCAAAACTGATAGAAAAGACACAAGGCAATGCAATTGCTGGAATTGGGAAGAATAATCAATCTGCTAGAGGAACTCAGTGGGCCGAATGGCATTTGTGGGAGGAAAGGAATTGTCAACATCTTGATACCTCTTGCTGAAATCCTGCATGCAGAGTTTCAACCAGAAACATCAACAATTCCTTTCTTCCCACAGACGCGGCTCGATCTGCCTAGTATCTCCAGCAAATTGATTGCTGCTCCTAAAACAGACATCTTCTTCCAAGTTCTGTCACAAGAAGCAATCATAATGCCAACAGAAGAAAACATTCAAAGACCTCCTTGAAGAACTGCAACAATCCACAGAATCTTGCCTCACCATCGAGGACGTCTTCAAGAGGCAGTTCCTCAAGAAACTGATATCCATCATTAAAGACACTCAACATCTGGGACTTGCCCTCTTCTCATTACTACCATCAGGAAGGAGGTACAGAAGCCTGAAGAGCCACACTCAACATTTTAGGAACAACTTCTTCCCTTTCGCTATCCATTTTCTGAATGGTCTATGAACTCCTGGACACTGCTCTATTATTCTACTTCAAGCACTACTTATTTACTTCTGGAACTTATAGCAATTTTTATGTTCGGCATTGTATTGCTGCTGCAAAACAACAAATTTCATGACATATGTCAGTGATAATGAACCTGACTCGGATTCTGATCCCTGGATCATGAACACTTAGAGTGGAGAAGGAACATTCGGAGCAGGATTAAGATACTCAAATCCATGCACTGGATCACCCAGTGCCTCTGTGAAATCTGTCAACGGAACACAACATCTCACAAATTCTCCATTAGGCATCTCCTTCCCCATCCATAACTCCTACATCAGTAATCTCAAAAGCCACAGAACCAATTGTCCTCAAACCTGAGAAGTGCTTCTGTACCAGTCAGAATGTTCCCCACAGTACATCTGTAGAAACTGGCCAATCTTTGGTGATATTAAAAACGCAAACACGAGGAATTTTGCAGATGCTGGAGATTCAAGCAACACACATCAAAGTTGCTGGTGAACGCAGCAGGCCAGGCAGCATCTCTCGGAGGAGATACAGTCGAAGTTTCGGGCCGAGACCCTTCGTCAGGACTAACTGAAAGAAGAGCTAGTAAGAGATTTGAAAGTGGGGAGGGGGGAGATCCAAAAATGATAGGAGATGACAGGAGGGGGAGGGATGGAGCTAAGAGCTGGACAGATGATTGGCAAAAGGGATATGAGAGGATCATGGGACAGGAGGCCCAGGGAGAAGGAAAAGGGGGAGGGGGGTAAAAAAACCCAGAGGATGGACAAGGGGTATAGTCAGAGGGACAGAGGGAGAAAAAGGAGAGTGAGAGAAAGAATGTGTGTATATAAATAATGGATGGGGTACAAGGGGGAGGTGGGGATAGACCAAATCTCCACAAACTCCTAATGAAGTACAGCCACTGGTGTGCCTTTATCATGATTGCATCAATATAGTGGTCTCAGGATAGATCCCCTGAGATACTGACTCCCAGAAACCTGAAACTGTTCACCTTTCCGCTGCTAACCCCTTGATAAGTATTGGTGTGTGTTCCCCCAACTCCCCCTTCCTGACTTCCACGATGAAGTAAACCTCTGCTGTACGTAGGTAGAATTTCACCTTTGAAATCCAATTCCATTGACTTCAATGGAGTCTGATACATATTTTGTAAGTATCTAGTTTGCTCAGAGTTATACAACAGCGGATAAATTCATCTTTGCTGTATCTTTCAGTACCTTTCCATTGAGATCATGATCCTGTTTCTTATACTTCCCTTCCAATATTTAATACTTTTGTGTTCTACAGAGCATTATTGCTTGCTCAAACTACTCTACTCACTAAGGCTTACCTAAATATTTGTACTAATTTCAGTCCTTAAATTATTTTACACTGTTTCGTTCCTTGATAATTTAATTTTAGTATTCAATTTTGCATTTTAATTGCTTTTGCCTGACTTCTTATCTAAACCCTTGTTAGTGTTTCTTATTGTGCATCCTTCACATGTCAATTTGTTTCATGTATGGATCTTGCTTTATCTTCAGTTATTCCCTTCTGCATTGATTCATCCATGAAGTAACTAACAAGCTGTTCAGTTTTGTTGGTTACCAGGAGAGTGACGGATTTGGTTACTGGAAAATAGGGTTGCTTTGTCCTTTTTGTTGAAGGTAAACATTATTTCTTTTTAACCATATAAAAACAGCCATAGATTTATTAAAACTACAACAACAAAATAATGGTGTACGCTGTACTATTGTTCTCAGATTTACACATAATTCATAAATAAATCTGCATCACAATATTGTCCAATCCACAATAGGATAAGATACATGAGAGGCAGTAGACTTTGGAATTTGGAGCAAAAAACAAACTACTGGAGGAGCTCGGCAGAACAGAGAATAGACAACTTCAAAGTTGAAGATGAAATTGAGTTTACTTATCATCTGCGAATACAAAGTTTGCAATAAAAAGTTTGTTTTCAGCAGCATTATATAATCAGTATTTACAAGAAAACAATAAATTTTATGTATTTTTTGATGAAAGAACACAATTAGAACAATTGTAGTGCAAAGTGATCCAACTGGTCATAGCGTTGCTATACTGAGGTAGTGATAAGGTTTGTGCAGGTTGATTCAAGAAGCAAATGAAAAGGGGAAGTAGCTGCTTTTGAACCTGCTGCTGTCAGACTAAATGCTTGTGTACCTCCTGCCTGACAGTATCTAAAGAAGATGGCTGGGGCCAGATTATGAGAATCTTTGATGATAGATGTTGCCTTTCTGAAGCAGCACCTCATGTAGAAGCCTCTAATGATGAGGAGGAATGTACTGGACTGAGTCCACCATTCCCTGCAGCTCCTTATGTTCTTACACATTCGAATTGCCATATAGTGTCTCCACCCAAAACACTGACTATGCATTTGCCTCCAGTGATATTGCTTGGTTCCTCTAGTAGTTTGTTTCCCAGTGGTGAATTATTAAAAGTCAGTTCTTCCACTATAAACATTGCTACAAGAATAGCTTTGTGTTGAATGATTAATGTTTGCATTTACTATAAAGACAAGAGATAATTGAGGAAGTTTATTTTCTATCTGAATTACATCCAGTTCTCAATTGTTTTCATTTGATTGTTCTTTTTTGATTCCTCTGATGGAAAGACCACATTACACACACACGAAGCTGGAGGAATTCAGCAGGTCAGGCAGCATCAATGGAAAAGGGTAAACAGTCGATGTTTTGGGTCAAAAGGACAGGGGAAGGAGTCAGACAAAGAAGGTGGGAGAAGTAGAGAAAGAACTTCAAGGTGGCAGGTGATAGGTGAAACCGAGAGCATGAGAGGGAATGAAGTAAAGAGCTGGGAAGTTGATTGCTGAAAGAGATAAAGAGCTGGAAAATGAGGAATCTGATGGGAGAGAATAGAAGACCATGGAAGAAAGGAAAGGGGGAGGAATGCCACAGGGAAGTGATGGGCAGGCGAGGAGATAAGGTGAGAGAGGGAAAAGGGGATGGAGAATGGTGAAGGAGAAGGGTGGGAGGCCATTAGTGGAGCTGTAGTACAGCATGTATCAAGCTTCAAATTTCTTGGTGTCCACACTTCCGATGATCTCATCTGGTCCCTGAACTCCTCCATCCTGATCAAAAAGGCACAACAGCGCCTTTATTTCCTGCGGGGCATCAAGAAAGCTCACCTCTGTCCCAGGATACTGATGGACTTTTACCGCTGTACTATTGAGAGCATACTCACCAACTGCATCTCAGTGTGGTATGGCAATTGTCCCGTGTTGGACCGCAAAGCACCCCAGCGTGTGGTGAAAACGGCCCAGCGGATTATCGGCACCCAATTGCTCACCATTGAGAACATCTACTATAAACCCTGTCTGGGCAGGGTGAAAAGCATTACCAAGTATACATCTCACCATGAACTTTTTACTCTCATCCCATACGGTAGGCGCTACAGGAGCCTCTGCTCCCACACCAGCAGGATCAGGAACAGCTTCTTCCCTGAGGCTGTGACCCTGCTGAACCTCACATCACAGCGCTAAGCAGTATTGCACCCATATTATACTGTGTCAGTACTTTTATATTTGTGTGCTGTAGAACTTACTTTTTATTCGCAGTTATTTTGTAAATAATACTATTCTTTTGCACTTCTGGTCAGATGCTAATTGCATTTCTTTGGCTTTGTATCTGTACTTGGCACAATGACAATAAAGTTGAATCTAATCTAATTATCGGAAGTTCAAGAAATCGAAGTTCATGTCACCAGGCCGGAGGCTACCCAGACGGAATATAAGGTGCTGTTCCTCCAACCGAAGTGTGGTCTCATTATGACGGCCATGGAAGGATATATCGGAATCAGAATGGAAAGTGGAATTAAAATGTGTGGCCACCGGGAGATCCGGCTTTTTGTGGCAGACAGAGCAAAGGTGTTTGGCGAAGTGGTCTCCCAATCTATGTTGGGACTCACTGATATACAGGAGGCCACACCAGGGACACCGGAGAGAGAAAATGACCCCAACAGGTTCGCAGGCGAAGTGCCACCTCGCCTGGAAGGATTGTGTTGGGGTCCTGAATGGTAGTGAGGGAGGAGGTGTAAGATCAGGTGTGGCACTTGTTCCACTTGCAAGGGTAAGTACCAAGAGGGGGATCAGTGGGGAGGGACAAATGGTCAAAGGAGTCACACAGGGAATGATCCCTATGGAAAACAGAAAGTGGAGGGACGAGGGACAGAGGTACCTGGAGGTGGAATCTGGTTGGAGATGGTGGAAGTTACAGAGAATTAAGTGTTGGTTGCAGAGGCTTGTGGGGTGGTAGGTGAGGACAAGGAACTCTATACTTAGTGTGGCAGCGGGAGGATGGGGTGAGGGCAGACGTGCATGTTTTGGAAGAGATATGGGTGAGCGCAGCATTGATGGTGGAAGAAGAGAAGCCCCTTCTTTTGAAGAAGGAGGACATCACAGTAACTCTGGAATGAAAATCCTTATCTTGAGAAGAGATGCAGTGGAGACAGAGGAATTGAGGGAAGGGGATGGTATTTTTATAAGTGACAGGATGGGAAGAGGTATAGCCCAGGTAGCTGTGAGAATCAGTGGGTTTATAAAAGATATCAGTAGATAGGATGTCTCCAGAGGTGGAGACAGAGGGATCAAGAAAGGGGAGAGAGGCGTCAGAAATGGACCAAGTAAATTTGAAGGCCGAAACATAGAACACCTACAGCACAATACAGGCCCTTTGGCCCACAATACTGTGCTAAACATGTACTTTCTTTAGAAAGTACCTATGGTTACCCATAGCCCTTTATTTTTCTAAGCTCTATGAACCTATCCAAGAATCTCGGAAAAGACCCTATCATATCTGCCTCCACCACTGCCACCGGCAGCCCATTCCACGCACTCACCATTCTCCGTGTTAAAAAACTTAACCCTGACACCTCCTCTGTACTTCCGAGCACCTTAAAACTGTGCCCTCTCGTGTTAGCCATTTCAGCCCTGGGAAAAAGCCTCTGACTATCCACACGATCAATGACTTCCATCACTTTATACACCTCTATCAGGTCACCTCTCATCCTCCATCTCTCCAAGGAGAAAAGGCCAAGTTCACTCAACATATTTTCATAAGGCATGCTCGCCAATCCAGGAAACATCCTTGTAAATCTCCTCTGCACCCTTTCTATAGTTTCCCACATCCTTCCTGCAGTGAGGTGACCAGAACTGAGCACAGTACTCCAAGTGGGGACTGACCAGCGAACTATATGGCTGTATCATTACTTTTCGGCTGTTGAACTCAATCCCACAATTAATGAAGGTCAATACACCGTATGCCTTCTTAACTACACAGTCAACCTGCACAGCAGCTTTGGGAGTGTCCTATGGACTTGGACCCCAAGATCCCTCTGATCTTCCACACTGCCAGGAGTCTTACCATTAATACAATATTCTGCCATCATATTTGACCTACCAAAGAGAACCACCTCACACTTATCTGGGTTGAACTCCATCTGCCACTTCTCAGTCCAGTTTTGCATCCTATCAATGTCCTGCTGTAACCTCTGACAGCCCTCCACACTATCCACAACACCCCCAATCTTTGTGTCATCAGCAAATTTACTAACCCATCCCTCCACTTCCTCATCCAGGTCATTTATAAAAATCACAAAGAGAAGAGTTCCCAGAACAGATCCCTGAAGCACACCACTGGTCACCGACCTCCATGAAGAATATGACCCATCTACAACCACTCTTTGCCTCAATTCTGGATCTACAAAGCAAGGTCCCCTTGGATCTTATGCCTCCTTACTTTCTCAATAAGCCTTGTATGAGGTACCTTATCAAATGCCTTGCTGAAATCCATATACACTACATCTATTGCTCTACCTTCATTAATCTGTTTAGTAACATCCTCAACAAATTCAATCGGGCTCGTAAGGCATGACCTGCCTTTGACAAAGCCATGCTGGCTATTCCTAATCATATTATGCCTCTCCGAATGTTTATAAATCTTCTTTTGCCTCCCTCCCTGTCCTTTCTGAAACATCTAAAGCTTGGCACTCTAATTAGCTATTCCTACCCCTGAGCCATCCAAGCCTCTGCAATAGCCACAACACCATAGCTCCGAGTATTGATCCATGCTCCAAGCTCATTGAATGTTCCTTTCTCCTCCGTACACTTTTTGCAAACTTTATATCAGTGTTATACAGGTAAATTCCATATTATAGGGGTGGGGCTTGCATTCCTAGGAAACGGTCCATATTGTGATCTGAGGTAATACAAAGCCCTGCCATCTGAGCACGAGGCAAGCAACGCAAGTTGAAAATAAAATTTCAGTTTTTAGAACATAAAATGCTGGAGCGCAGTACAGACCCTCCAGCTCACAATGTCATGCTGACAAACATAAGCGCACTCCACAATCATTCTAACACTTCCCTTCAGAGAGGCCTGAAGGGCATCACTGGCTTCAATCAGCCTAGTTGTAGAGCCTTGGAATGCAGCTGTGAATGGGCTAATGATTTAAACTAATTCTTCAATAGATTTTTGCAGATGTCCCCCTGTTCACACCCCCCTCAGCACACCAGACCAGGTGCCGAGGCACCCAATTCTCCCTCAGCACCAACGCACCCCACCCCGTCCTCCCTTCCCGCTCCAGTTCAACACATGGATGAATAACACAGGCTACTACTGTCTACATCCCCTCCTTGCCCTGCACCTACCATCCACACCTCCACATACCATCTGCAACTGTCCCGAACTTCACCTCCCCCAGTCCCCACCATCCACCAACTCTCCAGTCATCACGGACTCACCTTCACTACTGAGCAGGTGAGAAGGGCTCTGGGGAAACTCAAAGGTGGCAAAGCATTGGGACCAAATGGTGTGAACCACAGGGTCCTGAAGGAGTGTGCTGAACAGCTGTGTGGAGTCCTCCAGAGCATTTTCAATCAGAGTTTCAGCCTGGAAAGGCTCCCGACTGTGTGGAAGACATTATGTGTGGTCCCAGTACCTGAGACGGCCTGACCGAATGTCTTGTATGACTACGTCCAATGGCCCTGACCTCACACATCATGAAGACCTAGAGAGGTTGGTTGGTCTTGGCTCACCTCCAACCCCGGTCAGATCAGTCCTCGACCCCTGCAGTTTGCCTATCAGGAGCTCCATTCAATGCAGGTTGACACTTCCATTGTATTCTGGATAATGGACTACCTGACTGGCAGACCACAGTTTGTGCAGCTTCAGAGCTGTGTGTCAGACATGGCTGTAAGCAGCACTGGGCACTACAGGGAACTGTATTGGCTCCCTTCCTGTTTACACTGTAAACCTCAGACTTTAGATACAACACTGATTCTGCAGAAATTCTCTGATGACTCAGCAATAGTTGGGTGTATAAAGGGAGGACAGGAAGATGAATACAAGGTCCTACTGGAGGACCTTGTCAAATGATGCACGCTGAATCATCTGCAGCTCAACATCAGTCAGACAAAGGAGATGATGATGGACTTTAGGAAGAATAAGCCTGCACTGCTCCCTGTTGCTACTGATGGTGAGGACATGGTTGTAGTGAGGACGTGGGGGTACACCTGGACAACAGACCTGAGTGGAACACCAACACAGAGGCTGTGTACAAGAAGGGCCAGAGTCACCTCTGCTTGCTGAGACTGAAGTCCTTTGGAGTACGCAGCCCTCTCCTTCACATGTTCCACCAGTCTGTTGACACCAGTACCATCTTCTATGCAGTGGTGTGCTGAGGCAAAGGCTTCCACACAGGTGATGCCAACAGGCTCAATAAACTGATTAGAAAGGCTGGCTCTGTTATAGGATTCAAAGTGGACACACTGGAGACTGTGGTAGAACAAGGGACCCCACAGAAAATCCTGGCAATTCTGGACAATATTTCTCACCCTCTGCATGCCTGGCTGAACAAAGGAGCACTTTTAGTAATAGTGTAAGACAACTGCTCTGTTCCAAAAAGGTAATTCTTACCCTCAGCCATTAGGCTCCATAATGAGTCAACCTATAGCCAGGGAAGTGATGACCCCCTCCTGTTAGACTGTTTCATTCTTTCTTACTTCTCTTCTAATATTGTATATTTGTATATCTGTGCACTTGCAATGCTACTGTGACACTGTAATTTCCTTTGGGATCAATGAAGTATCCATCTATCTCTATCTCTCTTCACAGCCCTTAACTCTTCAGCTTCTTTAACTCATGTGCCAATTTAAGAGCCTTTTAAATGTCCCTGCTATATAAGCCTCTGCCAGCATCTCCAGTACTGTGCTCCAGGCACTCATCACTCTCTGTACAAAGAAAACCTTCCTCTAACATTTCCCCTAAACTTTCCTTCACTCACATTAAATGGATGTCCTCTGGTATTGGAAGTTGCTGCCCTAGGAAAAGGTGTTGGCTGTTCACTCTATCTGTGCCTCTCATAATCTTAAAGTCATCTCTCATCCTCCATTGATCTAAAGAGAAAAAACCATAACTCACTTGACTTTTCCTTCTTTCTAGTTATTTACTTTTCTCCCCACATAAATTTGATGAGAGTTCTATAAAGGCAAATTTAGTGCCATTTTGTATTTAGTGCAATAATCAAGCCATATCTTGAGTACAACTGTTATTTTTGATTAACAAAACCCAAAATATTTTGCTAAGCACTGCGGACTATTCTCAGGGGTATCACACGAGTAACTGAATAAAAGAATAGCACAGACATTTGGACTATTATCCTCAAAAGAATCTGCAGGTGAGAAGTTTCACAATAAAAAAAACCTAAGTGGAAAAAGTAACCTTAGAAAACTGCTTCAGACAGAATTGTGCAATTATTTATAAGGAACGTAGATTCAAACTAAACAGAAATAACTAATCACAAACAAGAGAAAATCTGCAGATGCTGGAAATTTGAGCACACATACAAAATACTGGAGGAACTCAGCAGGCCAGGCAGCATCTAGGAAAAGAGTACAGTCAACATTTCAGGCTGAAACCCTTCGGCAGGACTGTAGAAAAAACAATCCCTCCACTTTCTGCTTTCCGCAGGGATTGTTCCCCACACAACTCCCTTGCCCATTTGTCACTCCCCGTTGATGTCCCTCCTGACACTTATCCTTGCAAGCAGAACAAGTGCTACACCTGCCCCTACACTTCATCCCTCACTACCAATCAGGGCTCTAAACAGTCCTTCCAAGTGAAGCGACATTTCATCAGTGAATCTGTTGGTGTTGTATACTGTATCCAGTGCTCCCAGTGTGGCCTCCTGTATATCGGTGAGATCGGACATAGATTGCGAGACCGCTTCGTTCAGCACCTACACTCTGTCTGCCAGAAAAAGTGGGACCTCCCAGTGAACACCCATTTTAATTCCACTTCCCATTCCCATTCCAGTATGTCCACTGATGGCCTCCTCCACTGTCATGATAAGGTCACACTTAGGTTGGAGGAACAACATCTTATATTCTGTTTGGGCAGCCTCCAACCTGATGGCATGAACATCAATTTCTCAAACTTCCAGTAATGCCCCTGAACCCCCCTCCTTCACAATTTCTCATCCCCTTTTCCCTCTCTCACCTGATCTCCTTGCCTACCTATCACCTGTCTCTGGTGTTCTTCCCCCTTTTTCTTCCAAAGCCTGCTGTCTCTTTCACCAATCAACTTCCCAGCAATTTACTTCATCCTTCCCCCTCTAGGTTTCATCTATCACCTTATGTTTCTCTCACCCCACCCCCTCTTAAATTTACTCCTCAGCTTTTTTACTCCAGTCCTGCTGAAGGGTTTCAGCCTGAAATAACCATATAACCATATAACAACTATAGCACAGAAACCGGCCCTTCTAGTCCGTGCCGAACAGTGAACAATGTTGACTGTACTCTTTTCCTAGATGCTGCCTGGCCTGCTGAGTTCCTCCAGCATTTTGTGTGTGTTGCTAGAAATAACTAATGTCAAAAAAGATTTTCAAAGCATGAGTAAGTAACACATGGAAATTACTTGTATGCAGGCCAAGTTGATTTCAACATCCAAATTTTGCATAGTGATTTGTGACACATGCTTGTCAAGTTCTTTCAGCAGAAGTATAAACTAACTTTAAATTGCTTGTATAAAGGCTTAATTGATAATTTTGAGATGCTAATTTCCTGCAGAGCTTTGCAATTCTTGTGATAATCATATTTTTAATGTAGTACTTTATGTTTACAGTTTCAATATGCTGATTAAATATGGTATGACTGAAGAGCATACAGTATTTTATTTTAAAGGTTAAAAGGAAGGCCATGGTTTTATTAAATGAGAACATAATTATGATTTCTAAATACCATCCCATTAGTGTTTATTTGATAACTGGATAAGTAAATTTTAAAGATGATTATAACTAGATGTATTCAATAAAACCATGGAATTATCCTTGAATCAACAGCGATTGAAAGCACATTTACATAAAAGCAGATAATAGATGCTAAGTTTGTATACAGATTAGAGAGTGAAAGATAAAACCATTAATATTAATGTACACTTGCTGACAGCACCTAACTACAAGGCTGTAATTATTCTGCAAACAAATTGAAGCAGAATAACTCAAATGAACTTTAATGCCAAATGCTAAAATAATTATTTTTAGCAAGGAGAAACATAATGCAGAGAACCTCATATCACAAAGGACTTATTCACAAGAAATAAGATCAAAAACTGGTCCTTTAGTTCACCATTGCTTTCCCAGTAATTTCTAAACTACACCCTAGGCCACCATGGCTTTCCTAAAGGGTGACCTTGCCTGACAAATCTGTTGGAATTCTTTGAAAGATTAACAAGCAGGATCGACACAGGAGAATCAGTGGCTAGTGTTGATTTGTAATTTTAAAAGACGTTTGACAAGGTGCTACTTATGAACACAAGCAAGGTAGCAGACCATGTTATTACAGGAAAGATGCTAAGATGGATTGAAGATTGGGTGACTGGCAGAAGAAGAGTAGGAATAAAGGGGGTGGTTATGGTTGACGGTCAGCGACTAGTAGAGTTGCACAGAGGTCAGTATTGGGTCTGCTGCTTTTCATACTATATGTTAGTAATCTAGATAACAGAATTGATAGCTTTGTAGCCAAGTTTACACTTGATACAAAAATAGAGGAGGGACAGGTAGCATTGAGGAAGTAGGGAGTCTGGAAGAGAATTTGGACAAGTTGGGAGAAAGATTGGGAATGGGCCCGGCAAAGAAGTAGCAGATGGAATACAGTATAGAAAATTGTATGGCCATGCACTCGAGTAAATGGAATAAAGGCTTAGACTGCTTTCTAAATGGAGAAAGAGTTCAGAAATCAGAGGTCCAAATAGACTTGGAAGTCATAGTGCAGGATACACTATAGGTTAACTTGCAGGTAGAGTTGATAGCCCTGCATTGTCAGCATTCATTTCAAGAGGACTGGAATATCAGAATCAGATTTGATATCATTGGCACGTGTCATGAATTTTTTGTTTTGCAACAGCAGTACATTGCAATACATAACAATAAAAAGCTATAATTACAATAAGAAAGATTTTAAAAATTAAATTAAATTAAATAAGTAGTACAGAAAGAGAGCAAAAAAAGAATAAAAAATAGTGAGTTAGTGTACGTGGGTTCATTGTTAATTCAGAAATCTGATGGCAGTGGGTTTGAAGCTGTTCCTGAAACATCAAGTGCGTGTTCTCAAGCTCCTATACCTCCTCCTTGATGGTAGTAATAAGAAGAGAACATGTCCTGAGTATTCAGGTCCTTAATTATGCCTTTTTGAGGCACTGCCTTTTGAAGGTGTCCTCATTGCTGCGAAGGCTAGTGTCCTTGATAGAGCAGGCTGAGTTTAATTTTATGCACCTTTTTGCAATCCTGTGCAGTTGCCCCTCCATACCGGACAGTGCTGTTATCAGTTAGAATGGTCTCCACAGTATAGCTGTAGGAATTTGCAAGTGTCTTTGGTGACAAACCAAGTCTCCGCCAACTCCGCTGCTGTCATGCCTTCTTTGTAATTGAATCAATATGTTGGGCCCAGGAGAGATCTTCAGAGATGTTAACACAGAGAATTTGAAACTGCTCACCATTTCAATGAGGACTGGTGTATATTCCCTTAACTTCCCCTTCCTGAAGTCCTCAAACAGTTTCTTGGTCTTACTAACATTGATTGCAAGGTTGTTGCTGCAATGTTACTTCACCAGCTGATCTACCTCGCTTCTGTACGCCTCCACATCACTATCTGAAATTCTGCCAGCAGTAGAATCAGCAAATTTATAGATGGTGTCTGAGCTGCGCCTAGATAAGCGCAGTGGGTAGAGCAGTGGGCTGAGCATGCATCCTTGTGGTGCACCAGTGTTGACTGTCAGCGAGGAGGAGATGTTATTTCCAATCTGCACTGACTGTGGTCTTCTGATGAAGAAGTCAAGGATCCAGCTACAGAGGAGATGCAAAGGCCCAGGTTTTGGATCTTGTTGATTAGTA
This sequence comes from Mobula birostris, assembly GCF_030028105.1. Taxonomy (NCBI): domain Eukaryota; kingdom Metazoa; phylum Chordata; class Chondrichthyes; order Myliobatiformes; family Myliobatidae; genus Mobula; species Mobula birostris. The sequence continues at coordinate 49,034,160 of NC_092373.1, forward strand.
CTGAGGACATGATTGTGTTGAATGTTGAGCTGTAATCAATAAACAGCAGCCTGATGTAGGCCTTGCTATTGTCCAGGTGATCCAAGGCTGAGTGGAGAGCCAATGAGATTGCATCTACTGTAGACCTATTGTGGTGTGAGGCAAAGCAGTGGATCCAGGTCCTTGCTTTGGCAGAAGTTGATTCTAGCCATGGCCAACCTCTCACAGCACTTCATCACAGCAGATGTGAGTACTACTGGGTATAGTTGTTGAGGCAGCTCACTCTGTTCTTCTGGGCACTGGAATGATTTTCTCCCCTTTGAAGCATGAGGGAACGTTCAAAGGCAGCAGTGAGAGATTGGACATCTCCCTGAATATCCCAGCCAATTGGTTGGCACAGCTACCCTAGTCACCATCAGGGTTCACCCTCTTGAAAGAGGTTCTGACATTGACCTCCGAGAAAGAGATCACAGGGTCACCAGATGCTGCAAGGATTTGCATAAATGTACAGTAGTTTAATTCTCACCTTTCAAAGTGTAGCGCCCCCCCCCCACCCCGGTAAGCCTCAGGGTCGCTCAACCCGCTGAGGCTTTAGCATGCATAAAAGGTGTTGAGCTCATCTGCGAATGCAGAATCACAGCCATTCATGATGATAGGTTTTGCCTTATTGGATGTAATAGTCTGCAAACCCTGCCAGAGCAGACGTGCATCCAATTCCATCCCTAAACTCAATCGGAATTGCTTTTTCCCTCTAAATTTCGCTTTCCATAGGTCATACCTGGACTTCATGTATAGTTCTGGTCTTGAATGCCACAGATCTAGCCGTTAGCAGACTACAAATCTCCTGGTTCATCTACTGCTTTTGGTTTGGGTATTTCCAGTAAGTTCTCGAAGGTACACACTCATTCACACAGATATTGGTGAAGTTGGCGATAACTGTGGAGTATTCATTCAGATTTGAAGATGAATCCCTGAATGTTGTCCAGTCCACTGACTTAAAGCAGTCTTGTAGGAGCTCCCTCACCTCCATTAACCATACTTTCTTGGTCCCCACTACTGATGCTGTGATCTTCAACCTCTGCCTAAACACTGGGAGTAGAATTACAGCCAGGTGATTGGAATATGAAAGCAAGGATGTAGTTTTGAGGCTTTCTAAGGCATCGGTCAGACCACCTTTGGAGTACTGTGAGCAATTTTGAATTGAATTTCGTTTAATTGAATTTGAATTGACTTTATTACTTACATCCTTCACATACTTGAGGACTAAAAATCTTTACATTATGTCCCATCTAAATGTGCAATGTGCAATTTATAATCATTTGTAATAAATAGTATGTACAACAGGACAGTCAATATAGCATTGAAATACAATTGTATCAATTGTATTGAATTAATCAGTCTGATGGCCTGGTGGTAGAAGTTGTCCCAGAGCCTGTTGGTCCTGGCTTTTATGCTGTGGTACCATTTCTCAGATGATAGCAGCTGGAACAGTTTGTGGTTGGGGTGACTCGGGTCCCCAGTAACCCTTTTTACACACCAGTTTGGGCCCCATATCTGAGAAAGAATGTGCTGGGATTGCAGAAAGTCCAGATGAGCTTCACAAAAATAATCCCAGGATGCCTGTACCTACTGAAATTATAGGGGGGCTCACATTGAAACCTACAGAACATTGAAAAAACTGAAGAGAGAAAATGTAGAGTATTTTTTTTCAGTAATGGATGAGTCTAGAACCAGAGGGCACAGCCTCAGAATGAAAGGACATCCCTACAGAACAGAGAAGAAAAGGAATTTCTTTAGCCAAAGGGTGGTGAATCTGTGGAATTCAATGCAACAGATAGGTGGGGAGGACAAGTCATTGGGTATATTTAAAGTGGAGATTGATAGGTAATTGATTGGTTAGTGTCTCAAAAGTTACAAGGAAAAGGAAGGGAATGGGGTTAAGGGAAAAAATAAATCAGCCTTGATCGAATGTTCACACAGATTTGATGAACCAAATGGCCTAATTCTGTTCTTATGTCTTAATGTCATTTAAATTCCCTATTGCTTTCTCAATATACAGCACAAATTACTGCAGCATCTGGAGAGCATATGAATTTAAGTACTGCCTACCCAGTTAGGATGTTAATCATTTGCAAATGTGTCATTAAATTCATTATATGATTGAAGTTTCTTAATAATATGAATGCACAGTTTCCTTTATTTTGTCTCTGCCCTTATATCAAATCCAAGTTGAAAATTTATAACAAACCTACAACCTGGTTGAAGTTTAACTTAAATTAATAAAGTACAGTGGGTGGCAGCAAACAGACAATCAATTTAACATCCCTCCTGCATTTTAATTCCAAGCTTCAAAAAAATTAATCCCTGCCTTCCAACTGTCCATTCTAAGCTCATTTCTATTTCCACAGTAGGCTTGCTTTCTAACAAAGAGATATAGCTACTCAAACAGTAACCATGGTTACATTAGTCAAGGATAAAAATTAATTCTGTTTCCTAGTTTAAAAGAGGACTTTTAAACTGCCCAAGCCATGGGAGCACACTGAGGATTCTGCCAACTGACCAGCAAATCTTCAGGGGGAGCTTGGCAAATATATTGTATACTACATAATGAAGTTTCCATCAAACCTCTCCCAGAAATACAGTTACCCTTCAGAAAGGACAATGTGGAAACTGACAATAGTTGCCGTTATTTTACTCAGCAATTTCTAACACAATCTGAATCCTCACTTTAATTTTGTCTAACATGATATTATATTGTACGTCAACTAATATTTTCCTCAATGGTAATTTTATTGCCTGCTGTGAGATGAAGGTTTCTCATGCTCAAGGCATATTTTATTTGATTATTTGCTTCACTTATTGCTGCTTGAGAACATTGACTAAATACGATATGAAGCTACTGCACAGCCATTTTCACAATTGAATGCTTCAAAACGTGTTTTAGTATGTTTTCACTTAAAAATGGAACTCCAATCCCTGAATTATTTCTTTTGGTTAATATTTCCTCGTGTTTCTCATTTATTCTAGGAAAAATTCTAGAATAACCATGAGCACATCCTTCCCCGCCATTAGCCATATCTAAAAGAAGCGCTGCCTCACGAAGGCAAAAGCTATCACCAAAAATATCCAAGCCAAGCAACCGTTTTGCAGCTACCATCATGTAGGAAGCACACCCAAAGTCCCACACGACCAAGTTAAAAAACAGCTACTTAACTTCAACCATTCAATTCTTGATCCTACCTGTACAACTTTAATCATTATCTCAGTATCACAACACTATGGTCACTTCATACTCTAATGGTCATTTTTTTTGTTTTAATTGTGTTCTTTCTTGTATAATTTATGTTTCATTTATATTTTTCTTGTGAATGTTGAGTTTCTAAGCCATGCGCTGTGCTGTTACTGCCAGTAATTTTTTCATTGCTCCTGTGCGCATTTGACAATAATCTCAACTTTGACTTTGACTCTGGATCTATCAGGAAATCTAGAGACCTGGTATAAAGGGATTTTGCTAACATATACAGTCCAGGTGTTCTTCCTTCTTAATAGGACTGATTTAATATTTAAGTTGCAGAATTTTAGCCTGATGGCAGTGAAGAAATTAATATTTTCTGTACGTCCAAGATGAAATGATGTGCAGTTGTTGTGAGTGCTCAAAGTGATAGTGTTTCCATGCTGACATCCTACTTAATGGTGAATTCTAAAAGAAAACTCAGTAATAGTGAAAGCTCAGTAGGGTGCACTGCAAATCATAAAAGTTCAAACTGTTTGATGTGGTGATAATTGCATGTTCTGATCTGACCTGAGTATTGCCAATTTGTCCATTCTACTATCTGGATCCCTAACTTTTGCCTTAGATGCCATGGAGAGACAATACCAAGTAAGGATATGATTCACTTAGCCCAAAATGCTGAATGGCATTTAGAGACTAATTTTGTGAATGGTTTTGCCGATTATTAGTGACCCTCCAGGATATAATGTGATGCTGATATATTTAAACTTCCAACTGTTCCAACTCTCTCATCATGGGCAATGTGAGATCACTGGGTAATAAAATGGACAAATTGACGGCGCTTGTCAGGAGTAAGAGAACATTCCGGGAGAGCAGTGTCATGTGTTTTACTGAAACGTGGCTGCATGAGGACCTACCCATTCAATGCGTTTCCATAGAAGGCTTCCAGACCATTCGAGCTGACCGGAATTGCACTGAGAGCGGTAAGCGTAAAGGAGGTGGGCTTGCAGTTCTGGTAAGCAACAGATAGTGCAATCCTCGTCATATTACGATCAAGGAATGTGTTTGTAGCCCGGATATTGAACTTTTTGCTGTTGGACTCCGGCCATATTATTTGCCAAGGGAAATCTTGCATGCAATTGTGGTTGTTGTGTACATCCCCCCCTCTGCCAACCCGACGTCGGCGTGTAACATCACTTACACTGTCATAGCCAGTTTACAAACCCAGCACCCGAGTGCCCTCATTACCATCTCGGGTGACTTCAAGCATGGTACCATGGCTAGAACACTGCCCAACTTCACACAGTATGTGTCATGGATTCTTGATTACCTGACTGGCAGACCACAGTACGTGTGCTTGCAACACTGTGTGTCCGACAGAGTGATCAGCAGCACTGGGGCTCCACAGGAGACTGTCTTGTCTCCCTTTCTCTTCACCATTTACACCTCGGACTACTGTACAAAGTCTTGTACAAACTACTGTACAAAGTCTTGTCATCTTCAGAAGTTTTCGGATGCCATAGTTGGATGCATCAGCAAGGGAGATGAGGTTGAGTACAGGGCTACGGTAGGAAACTTTGTCACATGGTGTGAGCAGAATTATCTGCAGCTTAATGTGAAAAAGACTAAGGAGCTGGTGGTAGACCTGAGGAAAGCTAAGGTACCGGCGACCCCTGCTTCCATCCAGGGGGTCAGTGTGGACATGGTGGAGGATTACAAATACCTGGGGATATGAATTGACAATAAACTGGACTGGTCAAAGAATACTGAGGCTGTCTACAAGAAGGGGCAGAGCCGTCACTATTTCCTAAGGAGACTGAGGTCCTTTAACATCTGCCGGATGATGCTGAGGATGTCCTATGAGTCTGTGGTGGCCAGTGCTATCATGTTTGCTGTTGTGTGCTGGGGCAGCAGGCTGAGGGTAGTAGACACCAACAGAATCAACAAACTCATTCATAAGGCCAGTGACATTGTGGGGATGGAACTGGACTCTCTGACGGTTGTGTCTGAAAAGAGGATGCTGTCCAAGTTGCATGCCATCTTGGACAATGTCTCCCATCCACTACATAATGTACTGGTTGGGCACAGGAGTACATTCAGCCAGAGACTCAGTCCACCGAGATGCAACACTTGAGCGTCATAGGAAGTCATTCCTGCCTGTGGCCATCAAACTTTACAACTCCTCCCTTGGAGGGTCAGACATCCTGAGCCAATAGGCTGGTCCTAGACTTATTTCATAATTTACTGGCATAATTTACATATTACTATTTAACTGTTTATGGTTCTATTACTATTTAATTATTTATGGTGCAACTGTACTGAAAACCAATTTCCTCTCGGATCAATAAAGTATGACTATGACTATGACTATGTTGGTGTACATCATTGCCATTAATCACCCACAAGCCAGAATTTTCCCAAAGCTTTGTTTATTAATGGAATGGACTGTTTCTTTGTCAATGGCACTGTGAATTTTGTGCAATTATCAGTGACCATCAGGCTCTTGAATAAAAGGAGAAAACTACACTCACTTGCCCCATCATTGAAATGCTTGTACAACAAATGATCTCACTTTAAGTACTTCTTATTTCATTATCTCACTTTCTCGTTAGTTACTACCGTTTATTTATATTTACATTTGCACAGTTTTTCATCTTTTGCACTCTGAATGATCATTCAAGATTCAAAATTCAAATACAGTTATTATCAAAGAATGTATAAATTATACAACCTTGCGATGTGCTTGCTCATTGGTAGCCACAAAGCAAGAAAGCGGAAAACAAACCGATTTACAGAAAAAAAGATCAACACTCAATGCACAAAAGAAAGAAAAAAATAAAAGTCATGCAAACAATTGAAGTGAACGATAGCATTCCATACCAAAAATTGAAACTTTATTATGTTATAGTTATTATCCTATACTTCTGCTGAGTATGCCCAAAAGAAAATAAATCCCAGGGTTGTGTATGGTGATATATATGCACTTTGATAATAAAATTCACTTTAATTTTTTTTTGGAACTTTGAATAGTCTCAATTCAGATCTCATAATGGAGGTATGGTTATTGACGGAATAGCTGAAGAAAATTGGTCTGGGAGAAGGCTGGTCTGGAAACTCTGTAGGTCTGTAAGGGTGCTGAGATGAATCTTATCCAACAAGTACAACCACAATCTAGCTATTTGAAACCTCAGCCCCTAATCCCAGCTGAACCAGTTTTACCATGGCTCCTCGTGATTAGATCTGGTCAACTGCAGCCTTGCTATGAAGAACAGCAACTCCTCTTGTGTCTACTTATTCATGTTTGTGTAAAAAGCTATAATGTGGGGTGATCACAGTCGAACACAGACTGACCCTTGAGTTAATCTTTTGTAAGTGATGCTATTCAGCACTTTTGATAACATCTTCCATAAGTCTCCTAATGATTGGATACGAATGCAAGCTCTAATTTTCCAGAATGAATTTTTAATTACTTTTTCCTCAATGTTGAGACATTTCCTGACATTCAGGATAGTGGATAAATGATGAATTTATGTTAATTTACCAGGATCTCAATCAATTACAGTAGAGGGCTAGATAAAGACCGAAGTAAATTGGGGGAATGTGCTTTTAGATTAGCAAATATTTAAATAATAGTTATTTATTTTGCAGCTTTAAACATGTACAAAAGAACAATGAATATGAAACAGAAGTCTCTTATAATGCGCCAGCATGAAATTCCACTAAAAGCCAAAGCCCTAGACCTGCCTCTCCCCCAGACAACCCAAACCCATCCTACCAATAAAAATATTATACCAAGAATCTGCAGTTATCTTAATGGTAACAAGGGAGAATATTGCAAACTCCGCTCATAGTGACACTATAATTTAGATGCATATTACCAGAAACTCTTCTCATCAATTTCAGAGCACTACAGGATAAATATTATTTTCTGGTAGCAACATAACTTTTGACCATTAAATAATATAGAACTGTTATTGTCCTTACTTTTCCACTATCAGAGAAAATCTGGTAGAAATTAATTTATTTACACAATAACATCAATCCAGGTCTCTGCAACATAGATACTAATATATTTACTTAAAATTATACTTTCAAGAACTGTGCTATTGTGAGATGTTCAAGTAAAATTACATTTCTCTGGAGATGAACAAAAATTCATAATAATTTGAAATACAGAGAGCTTTACAGAATATTAATGAAAACAGACTGACATAGCAAAACAGCATTATAAACTCAGTCATGCTTTTCACTTATAAAGTAAATTAAGTTGGAATATTGAGTATACTTGCAGGACAATATTGTGATCAACATATAATAGACATAATAAAAACATACAAAACAAGAAAAACTAATAATAACCCTTTTGCAATTCATGTATCACTATTTGAAAAACAACACATCATGCAAACTATCATATATCAGAAAGAAGTATAAAATGGCTACCCAGAGGCTGAAGAGATGGAATGATATATACAGTAGTGATTGGTGTACAATGAAGAAAAACGAGGAAGGGAAAGGTAACACATAGTGTTACTGCACATGGCACAGGTGAAGGGTGAAAAATTAATTGGGAAGGTTCTTCTTTTACCTTGATCTTCAAGTGTGGTTATTATATCTCTCTTTGACTTGTAAAGAAGAAATGAGAAAGATGCAGAGGCCCAGCTATCTCTCAGTAGCATCAGTGACGTCTGGTTTATTGAAATAAACCATCTCTTGCCACCCTTTTTTTCCAAGTGAATGACTCAAGTGGTGAAAGGTTATTAGGTAATGAGGACCTTGCACAATTTCCAATACTCCCTACATTCACAGGGCTGATGTGCAATAAAAAAATTAAAATTTTTTAACAATCCAATGTGCTAAAAGGAAGATTTGTAGTGATGATTTTGTATGCCGATATCATAAGTACAACAATAAGATTTAATATACTTCTCATTCTAAGTGAAAATCATAATGGCCCAGTATTTGATCATTGCCCTTAATAATTTGCCTTTATATCCAGTTGGAAGAGCCAAGAGAAATCAGTTAGATCTGGTGGTCATAGGGGAGTGAAGGATCAGGAATCAGGCCAACAAGGAGTGGGACTAGGATATGAGCTAGGGTAAGGATCCATTGCTGAGAACACTGGACAACAAATTCTTTTGCTTCCTCAGAATTTTTTTTTTGTTTATGATAGACTGCTTGAAGATGAACACAAATATAATTTCAGACTACTTGTACCATGTAGGAATCTGGAGAGACAACAAATTAACTTTTATTGACTATAATGTGTTTAATTGCATAATGGTGCTGATGCTTTGCAATAGTTCAACTAAGTTAAAAGTATTTTGTTAATGATTTTCATTTGTACTCAGTGTCTGAGGCTTCTCGCTTAAGTGTCCAACAATAATTCGCCAGCATTGATGGATTCCAGTTGCCCTGGTATCTTTTCTCCGTGACTGCAATGTCCTGGTGAAACCTTTCACCTTGCTCGTTACTAACAGCACCAAGATTTGCAGGGAAGAAGTCTAAATGGGAATGCAGAAAATGAATCTTTAGTGACATGTTGCATTTCATGGTTTTATATGCTTGAAGCATGCTTTCAACCAGCTGCATGTAGTTTGGTGCTCTGTAAATGCCGAGAAAAAATTCAACAACTTCCTTGAATGCTTTCCATTTGATTTTCTCTGGTCCCACTAGAAATTCTTCTAATTGCCTGTCATTGATGGCCTGTTTGATTTGTGGACCAACAAAAATCCTTTCCTTAGTCTTGGCACCAGTTATTCTAGGAAGCATCTGTCTCAAATATCAAAATCCTTCAGAAAGATTTTGTGCCTGGTGATAGCAAATTCCATCCTTACAGTCCCGAACCCAATAATTATTACTAAAACCTGTCCTGCCATGCAGCCTCCATGCCACCTAAGCATGCCTGGACAAAATAGGAAACTTTCCAACTTACATTGTAGGCAACATTTTAATTGACTTGAATTATGAATTGAAATAATAAACATAAGTTTATTTTAAAAATGGTGCATGATAGGGAAATTTCATGGTGATTTTCATGATCAGTAGACCAAGATTCATGAGATACTCCAAAAAGTATTCAGGATGCAAAATCTTTGTTATCCAGTGGAATTAATAGAGTAAGGAAGCAGCATTTGGAAGTGGGACTGGTAATTGAGTGTTTGTTATGATTGGAGGTCAGTAATCAAGGATTGACAATAGAGGTGTTGATTAGCTGTTAGGTAATGGAGACAACTGTCAAGAATTGGTGGGATGTTGTGTCAGATGAAATGTGTAAGGATCAAGCAAGGATCATGAGTTGGCAGTAGAGTGGAGTAAAACCAGATATGTAAATTCCTTAGAGGCTACATAGATGAGTCTAATTCCGAGCACTGGTCTGGGTTCTGCTCGTGGAATTACTGTGAAACAGGCTTCACAGGCACAGTGAATGACTCACCTGCATAACTGAATGGCCAGCTTCACAGAAGCTTGAAAAGGGTGGCTTTAGAAACAGCAGTGTTCTGGTTAAAATCCAACAGAGACTTACATAGATTTTGAATTGTTCTGGTGGATTGGATGGCAACAAATGGGACTCTGCTGTTAAAGAAAGGAGGGGAAGAGAAGACAGGGAACTACTGACCTCTTAACATTAGTAGTAAGAAAATGTTAGATTCAATTACAAAGGATGTAATGACACGTTAAAGGAATAACAGAACTGAACAGAGCCAGCCTGATGTAGGTCCCAATAAAGGATCTCAGCCTAAAACTTTGACTGTTTAGTCTCCTCTATAGATATTGCCAGACTTGCTAAGTTCCTCCAGAGTCAAATATATTTATAAATGGAAAATTATGTTTGACAAATCTGCTGAGTTTTGTGATGAAATATTCTTCACTTGCTTGGATGACCATTGCATCAAAAACCTTTAGGAACTCAAAACCATACCAAATAAAATAGCAGGCTATCTGGTGTATTGAAGGGGTCATGACTGTCACTTGACAGCACTGCCCATTACCTGGTTGAAAGACACACCACCTGCCAGTCAAGGTTTGACCCCTTCTCGCCCATCAATGCACACCTAACCATTGGCCCCTTTAATTAGCCTTGTACTTTGCCTCGGACAATTGGCCTTTGTAATCAGCTTAAAGCCTAGTTCATACTTCTGCGTCGCCGCAAACCCTACGCAAAGCTGACACGGAACCCTATGCAAGAGCCTGCGTTTCTGCGAAGCGCACCTCTCCCAAACTGTAACCGCGCGTCGCGGCAATGCAGAACGTAAGAACTGTGATTGGTCTGCTTGGAAGCATCACATTTCATCCTACGCTGCAATAGGTTCCCATTGGGCGACTGAAGGACAGGGAAGGAACTCTGGCTGCAATGCTTTCCATAAAGCTTCACAGACCTCCGAAATTATGGAGGACACATTTCGCTTTTACGAAAAAAGACGCTCGCATCTTGTTTACCCCGAGAAAGACTACCATGACCATGAAGCCTTGCATGGGCAGGTGAGTGCGCATGCGCGAATTGCAGAGCGACGCAGCCAAACCAACGCGCAAGTATAAATGCTCACAAGGCGCGTAGGCCACTAGCGTAGGTTACAGCGTCTAGTTAACGCAGAAGTATAAACCAGGCTTTACTCTGCTGGCACTGAGCCATTGCCCCCCCCCCCCCCCCGGTGAATTACTAGACTGAGAACCGTGGAACAGCGTTGGAGAAATTATTGGTGAGTTGTGCATTGAATAGGGTTGGGAGCATTGGTTATTGTCCCTAAAAGCAGAGAGCTGTGCCTGCAAGGAGTCAAGGGGTGGCGGATATCGTATTGACTTTTCCCTTGGTTGTATGTATGTTTGCGTGTGCGTGTACTTTGATCCCACGCGATTTTCCCACTTACGCTATTAATTGTCCGCATGTGCATGTTGCTTCTGTCGCCATTTTCCCATGTTTGCCTTCTGTAAATAAAATCCTTTACTACCAAGACTGTGTGTCCAGAATCCTCGCCTTTGAGACCCTACCGAATCTGTTTCTTCACTTACAATAGTTGGTAGCTGATCCATCACGTTTTATGTACTCATCCTCTGTCATTAGCATTCCATGTGGTATTATGTATCGTCCATTACATAGACTAATTCACCAAGGCTTCATCAACCAAAGCTAAACCTATGCCACCTACCACTTAAGTAGATTGTGTAGCAGACATATGGGAACACCATCACTTCCAAGTTTCCATCCAATTACTACCTGACCCTTAGCAATACATCATTGTTTACTTTGCTGTGTCAGAATCCCGAGATCCCCAAACAAAAGCAAAGTGGATATGCCATCATTATACCAACAGAAGTCCAAGTTCTATCTTTCTTTGGATAAACAGTAATGGACAATATATAAAAGTTGCTGGTGAACACAGCAGGCCAGGCAGCATCTCTAGGAAGAGGTACAGTCGACGTTTCAGGCCGAGACCCTTCGTCAGGACTAACTGAAAGAAGAGCTAGTAAAAGATTTGAAAGTGGGAGGGGGAGATCTGAAATGATAAGAGAAAGCAGGATCTCCCAGTGGCCACACATTTTAATTCCACGTCCCATTCCCATTCTGACATGTCTATCCACGGCCTCCTCTACTGCAAAGATGAAGCCACACTCAGGTTGGAGGAACAACACCTTATATTCTGTCTGGGTAGCCTCCAACCTGATGGCATGAACATTGACTTCTCAAACTTCTGCTAATGCCCCACCTCCCCCTCGTATCCCATCCATTATTTATTTGTATACACACATTCTTTTTCTCTCTCTCCTTTTTCCTCCCTCTGTCCCTCCCACTATACCCCTTGCCCATCCTCTGGGTTTTCCCGCCCTCCCCCTTTTCTTTCTCCCTGGGCCTCCTGTCCCATGATCCTCTCATATCCCCTTTGCCAATCACCTGTCCAGCTCTTGGCTCCATCCTTCCCCTTCCTGTCTTCTCCTATCATTTTGGATCTTCCCCCTCCCCCTCCCACTTTCAAATCTCTTACTAGCTCTTCTTTCAGTTAGTCCTGACGAAGGGTCTCGGCCCGAAACGTCAACTGTACCTCTTCCTGGAGATGCTGCCTGGCCTGCTGCGTTCACCAGTAACTTTGATGTGTGTTGCTTGAATTTCCAGCATCTGCAGATTTCCTCGTGTTAATGGACAATAAATATCAGCCTTCCCACTGAAACCATGTTTCAGTAATAAGTTAAAAGTCACTTTCCAGTCTCAGCTCAGATTTGCTTTTAGCTGCTGACCAGCTTCTAAATTACAAGCAGAATTGCAATGTCATTGTTTAAATCATGTAAGTAAACGCCAAAACATTTGATTCATCTGGAACCTCGTTACAATTGTGTTAAATGAATCACGAAAAAATTATAGAATTTCTCTGACTTATTTATATATTTAGTGATACTGTGAGGAGAAGGCCCCTCTGGCCATTTGAGTCACACTGCCCCAGGAACCCCCAATAATCCTGATTCAACCGTCACCTGATCAAGGCACAATTTACGATGACAAATTAACTTACCCAGTAGGTCTTTGGACTGTGGGAGTAAACCGAAGCTCCTGGGGGAAATCTATACATTCCACAGAGAGGACATACAGAGACTCCTTATAGACAGTGCTGGAATTGAACTTCAAACTCCAGTGTCCCAAACTGTAAGAGCATCATGCTAACTGCTACACTGCTGTGGCACCCTCATATTTATAGAATTTTCATATGTATAAGATTCTCATATGCATAGAATACTTTTGTACTTAATACTTTTGTACTTAATGAATTTTATTTTCTGAAATATATAATGAGTTCTCCAAAAATCAAAGAATGGCTAAATTTATCATCACTGAAATATATTTTCTGAATTAGAATATCCAATCAGTTTAGCTATTCATTCATTTACCTACAAATTGAATGAGCAGATTAAACACCTTTACTGAAGGAAAGCTGCCTGCTAATCTTCAGTTAGTCGTGATGAATGGCTCTGCCTCTGCAGTTATTAACTGGGCACCACTTGACAGTGAGGTCAGCTTTCCCAGTCCCTCATTGTGTGAGTCAAACAGGCTGAGAAAGAACTGTCAGAAGAACCATTCAGATGGTGAGCATCAAACATTTCAGGTTTTCTGACTGAGAAAGATGGAGGCTTTATTTTAGCTTCAGCTGACCTTTTCTGCTGTGAAAGGTTAAGGTTTTGCAGAACTGCTTGATCTTCTGATATGAAATTGGAAAAGAGTACTGAGATGCAGTTTCTTTCTACAATCTGTTTGAAGTAGTGTGTGACTTCCTTGGAAGGGACGTTTCATCAATAATGCAACTGAAGCCCCTACTGTGACTCGAATTTTAACGTAAAATTCGCAAATTCTTTGATGCTACGATGATAACCTACTAATTTGTATGTGCCAAGAGGCTCAGAAATGGTGAGTGCTCTGTCACTGCCACATTGGACAGCTGGCTAAAAGTGAAAATCAATACCCATTACATTTTTGCTGTAATACTAGTCAATCTCTCAATTGTTGTTTGTGTTTCGTGGTTTGGGGTAATTTGTACTTTAACCATATGGTTTCTGCCCTATTTTCAGGCTCCCAAAGGTAAAGGGAGGCTGCATTCAGAGAAATTGGATTTTTGCTGGGACAAAAACAGAAGGAAACAAGGCACTACCTTTCATATGAGTATAATTTTCCACTGGAAATGAAAAGTCTGCAGACTCTTGCGAATTTTTCCTTTACAACGCAACCACGTGTGTACTGTGAGGAAAAAAAAACCTAACTTCACTTGAACTTTTACCATGAGGTACAAATTATTTTGTAGATACTTAAGCTGTTGGAGTATATTCTGAGACAACCATTTGAAAATACTTGTAGAAAACCATCTGCCTTTGTGTACCGTCTGTGTCCCTTCCTCTTCCACTCTCCCCAGCTCCGCCGAGAACTTTGCTTCTCCATCACCATCTCATAGAAACATAGAGTCATTCAACACAGAAGCAGGCCCTCTGTCCCACCACGTCCATGTCACCCATTGTAACAAACTATACTATTCCCGTTTACCCCGATCTTTCCATAGTCTACTGTGCCTAGCAATTTGTAATAGCCTAAGTGCTTCTTAAATGGGATGTGAGAATACTTGCCTTTACTGCTTCTTCAGGTAGTACATTCCAGACTCAACCATTTTCTGTGTGAAAAAATAATCCCCCTCAGATCTCTCCCAAACTCCTATTGCTCACCTAAAACTTATCCACTCTTGTCTTAGATCTTATCTTATCCTTCTCTGCTTTAGCAGATTAGTCTTTCCCAAGTACAGGTATCCCCTGCCATCCGAAGGTAGAGCGTTCCTATGAAACGATTCGTAAGCCGAAATGTCGTAAAGCGAAGAAACAATTACCATTTATTTATATGGGAAAATTTTGTGAGCGTTCGCAGACCCAAAAATAACCTACCAAATCATGCCAAATAACACATAAAACCTAAAATAACAGTAACATATAGTAAAAGCAGGAATGATATGATAAATACACAGCCTATATAAAGTAGAAATACTTTTCCACAACCATTACTACATTGCTCTCCGTAGTGAAAATCTCACGCAAGCACCATCAGCAGAAAATCTCACGCAAGCGCTGTTGGCAAAAATACGGCGCAAGCGCTCTCCAGTAACCTTTAAGCTATGAAGCTGCCAAATCATACCAAACAACACGTAAAAATACACAGCCAATATAAAGTAAAAATAATGTATGTACAGTGTAGTATCACTTACCGGAATCGGGACAGCGCTGAGCACACTGATGGTGGTGTGTTAGACTGAGTTGTCACAGCTTGGGGTGGTGCAGTGGCCCCCACCCTCCAGGCCACCAACCAATACCGATCCGTGAAGCATGCAGGGGTGCAGCGGTAGCCGGGAGGCACACGGTACATCTTTAAGAAAAAAGCCGAAACAAAATCATGCTAATTAATTAGGTGCCACCCGGCACGTAATTGTCGGCCCAGATCAGTGCCGATTTCCGATTGCGTTGTCTCTGATCTGGGCTGACAATTACGTCCTTGTCCTTTGTCCTTACTTCGTTCACCACAATCGAAACGCTTAATTATGTCTAGTTTTACGCTAAGTGTAACACCCTTACGAGCTCTTTTAGGCTTTTCCGATACCATAGAATTCATCTTGCAAACAACTGCTCACAGGCATGTGTTTAAGCAATGCCGGCGAGAATGCCGTTCCGAATCCGGGGGAGAGCGGCTGCTCAAGGCGCGCGTTGTCTTTTATCGCACGCAGAATATTTTGCGCACTGATTTTTTATCGCATGCTGCTTTTTTTCGTAACAGTGAAAACACCTTCTGAAAGTGAAAACAGGGTACTAATGTAGGTCTTTCAGAACAGTGAGGTTTCGTGAAGCGAACGTTTGAAAAGCGAGGGACACCTGTAGCTTCTCCCACAGATTAGTTCCGAGAGGAAGGCTTGCAAGGTCATTTGTGTATTGAACAAGATTTATGCAAAAAAAAAAGCAATTTGCCAACTGCCGGAACATTCCTGGCAGCCTTTCAAGACGAATGTAGAAAAAGTCAAAAGCATGTGGAGATGTCAGCTGTTGAAGGAAATAATCCAGCAGCCAAGGAGCAAGAAGTATGTTGGGGGGGGGGGGGGGGGGAAGACATACAGTACGTTTTGATTAATATCACGTTCGGCTATGCAGATTAAGATGGGTGGGCAATTAAATGTTGCAGTACTGGCATTGAAGCAACATTGATAACTGATTGACATCATAATCTATTGGTAGTCACTAGATGTCTCCAATAATGGGGAGCAATTGATGGCTCTGGGCCTTTACTCAATGGAATTTAGAAGAATGGTGGAGGGGGATGACCTCATTGAAACGTATGGAATGTTGATAGTCTTAGAAAGAGTGAATGTGGAGATATATTTCCTTTAGTGAGGGAATCTCTAAACAGGGAGCACGGCCTCAGAATACTAGGTCATCCCATTGGAACAGAGATGAGGAGGAATTTCTTCAGCCAGAGAGTGGTGAATTTGTGGAATTCATCCCCAGTGATGGCTGTGGAGGCCATGTTACTGGGTATATTTAAAGCAGAGTTTGATAGGTTCTTCAGGACATCAAAGGTTACAGGGTGAAGGCAGGAGAATGAAGTTGAGAGGGACAATAAATAGGCTATGATCACATAGATTGGATGGCCTAATTGTGCTGCTATATCTTATGATCTTAAGGACACATAAAACCTTTTAGCTTTTGGACAATATTGTTAATATCTTAGCAATAGGCACTGTCTAGTCCAATTCTTCCCCTGAGGTATGTATATCTCATTAAAGAAGGGCTCTGGAATAGTTCATCATTGCTTGTTTCTTATTACCAGCAAATATTTTGTTTTTTAAATTTTGGACATACCAAAACCAAAAGGTGTGGATGAACCAGGAGATGTGTAGTCTGCTGAGGGCTAAGGGCTAGATCTGTGTCATTCAAGACCAGTGATCCAGAACCATACAACAAGTCCAGGTACAACCTACAGAATCTATTTAAAGAGCAAGAAAACAATTCCGATTGAGGTCAGAGACGGAATCGGACGCATATCAGCTTTGGCACGGTTTGCAGGCTATTAACTTCCTCCAAGGCGAAACCCATCGTCACGAACAACTATGATGCTTCACTCTCAAAGGACCTCAATTCTTTAATGCACACTTTTAAAGGGAGAATAAAACTACACCTGTGCGAATCCCTGCAGCATCTGGTGACCCTGTAGCTCTATCTCGGAGGACAACGTCAGAACGTCTTTAAAGAGGGTGAACTCCCCCGCAAGGCATCAGGCCCTGATGGTGTAACTCACTGGATACTGAAAACCTGTGCCTACCAACTAACAGGAGTGTTCAAGGACATCTTCAGTCTCTCACTGCTGCAGCCAGAGGTTCCTACCTGTGTCAAAAGAGCAACGACTATACCAGTGCCCAAGAAGAGCAGGGTGAGCTGCCTCAATGACTATCACCCAGTAGCTCACACATCTACTGTGATGAAGTGCTTTGAGAGATTGGTCATGGACAGAATCAACTGCCTAAGCAAGGACCTGGACCCATTGCAATTTGCCTGTCGCCACAATAAATCTACAGCAGCTGTATTCTCAATGGCTCTCCACTTAGCCTTGAATCACCCAGACAATAGTTAGGTTGCTGTTTATTGATTACAGCTCAGTGCTAAACACCACCATACCCTCAATACTAATCAACAAGCTCCAAAACCTAGACCCCTGGCCCTCCCTCTGCAAGTGGATCATTGACTTCTGTTACATACTTCATGGATATTTTGTGACCGTCTTATGAGAATGATGTAATGGTCTTTTGGAGGTCACCTGGTGTAATTTTCCGGCTGATGTGAGGTCACATGATGACGAGTTCACCACGGGTATAAAAGGAGACCCCTGGGGTGACGCAGTTAATTTTCCAGTTAGAACGTCAGCCAGATACTCTGCTCCACTGCGTATTTGCCTTATGACGCAGTTTTGATTTAAACCGGAGTTTTACATTCTATTGTAAGGTACAGATGTGTTGGGCCATCAGTTTAACCAATTGCTGCCAGGTTTGTTGATGTGTCTTTTCAGTAATATTGGAGGGTGAAGACGGGAACCTGAAGGAGTTCGGCAGTTTTGGATAGGATCGACCATTATTGAATTCGTTCAAGAAAGATTGATCTGCATGAGGTAGCCTCTGCTAAAAGCAGCAAAAAAGGCTGTGCAGGATCTGGTATCCGGAGAGAAAGGTCAGTGCCCTTAAACCGTTTTATTTCCCTCGTGGTGAATCCTGCAGACAAGGCAGGATCTGGCTGGGGTCGGCAGTGACGTCATGTCTTTGAGGAATTCTTTACTTCAGGGAAGTCTCTCCTAATTGACTGTATAAAGCTCTTGGGCTTTCAAATTTACCATTCTAAGAACTGTGTTTGAATTTACCACTTTAAGAACTGTTTTCGCATTTATCGCTTTAAGAACTAGTACTGAGTGGCGGTTTGTTAAATGGCTGCATAGCAGTTTACTTCCAGTTAAGATTTTCGTTTTTTTTATATTGAGCAGAGTTGAATAAATGTTTGATTATTTTTATAAAACCTGGCTGGATTGATATTCATTGTTGCCGATCACGTGACAATTCCTCACTGGAAGACCACAGACAGTGCAAGTCAGAAATGATATCACTGACAATCTACACTGGCACGTGGCAGGGATGCGTGCTTAGCCCACGGCTCTACTCTCTCTACATCCACAACTGTGTGGCTGAACACAGCTCAAGCACCATCTATAAATTTGTCGGTGACATAACTTGTTATGTATTCATGTATATTTTGAACCTTACAGATGCTGTCAGACTTCCCTGTGTTACTACTGAATGTCACATGAGAGGGCATTCTGGGTAGATAACTTACAAGCAAAATAAACAGCTGCATGTTTGTTCCTCACCTCTCCATCTCTCAGTGAGTGTTCTTCACGGCCATCCAGCTTCACTGTAGCACAAATGATCATGAGGCAACAAGTCCTCACACGATATTTATTATTTAGATCCCTTCATCGGAAAAGACCGTGTGCAACGCTGACAGTGTATCGCTGTGCAATGTGGGTGAGCCGAAAGGAAACAGCTGCAGGAAGTGTGGTAAGTGAAGAATCTGAGGGGAGCAAACGAGATCGAGATGGTTAAATAAAACAAGTAAGAGAGGGAGAGAGACAAGTAAGACTAGTTAACATTCCTGGAACGTGGTTATGTTTGGAAATATGGGGCCATATGACAAAATGACAGAGCAATAGAGTTCATATACTAAAGTATAGGAATATTTTGCACTAGCAGATCAAATTTAGATAATATTCATGCTCCATCTTTTCTGACAGTGACGGATGCAAAAACGTTTCATTTATTATGCAGCCTAGTGCAACCTGCTAAGCCTGAAGATAAGCCTTATGAGAACATAGATGAAGACTTGGAGGACCACTGATCACCTAAACATTTGATTATTGCTGAGAGGTTTAGATTTCATAAAAGGAATCAAGAGGAAGGCAATTCTATTTAACAATTTGTGGCACTGCTGAACTAATTGTCTGAACACTGTGATTTTGGTCAGCCGCTGAATGACACATTACATGATAGCCTCATAAATCTACACCTGTACAAATCCCCGCAGCATCTGGTGACCCGGTAACTATATCTCAGAGGGCAATGTCAGAACATCTTTCCTAAGGGTGAACCCCGCAAGGCATCAGGCCCTGATGGTATACCCAACTGGGCACTGAAAACCTGTATCTACCAACTAATGGGTGTGTTCAAGGACATCTTCAGTGTCTCACTGTTACAGCCAGAGGTTCCTACCTGCTTCAGAAGAGCAACAACTTATGCTCTGTGCAGTGAGGCAATTCAGAAAGGTTGGCTTACGGAAGACAGACCAACATTACAGAAGGCAATTGAGATTAGTACATCAATGGAGATGGCAGCTAGAGAAGCACAGCTATTAAATGCATCTTCCCAAGTATATAGATTTTCAACTGACTAAGAATAAGACACAAATTGCCAATCAGTGTTACCATTATGGCAAAATGACGTATCTAGATTGCTAAAGTTGTGGCAAAAAGGGATATAACAAATGTGCCTGTAAAATTAAAACCAAACTGGTGACTAAAGGTATTGTAATGAAGAAAAATAACTTTTGGGAAAAAAACTAAACAAAATGCAGCATACTGAGGATGGTCTGAGTGTCTCTCACTCTGTGGTTGAAGGAGCTTCTCATGTTTTATCTGTTTCTGGACACAAAGACATGTATTGGCAGACCCTGCGGCTGAATGGGGCCACAGTGAGGATGCAGGTGAACATAGCTACTGCAGTATTGATGGGGTCAGAAACAGTTTACAAGGGGAAGTTGCAGCATCTCACGCTAGAAAGGGTAAGGTTAACTTTGAAGACTGAATAGTCGATTGAATATTTGGGCCATGAGATCAATAACTCAGAGCTTTAAAAGGCAGTTTTAAAGGTGAAGGCAATCGTGGCGGCTCCGTCACCACTGAATGTAAGTCAATGAAGATCTTTCTTAGGATTACTAACAAACCACGCAAAGTTTGTTCCTAACCCTTTCATGAGCTTATAAATAAAACAAAACAATGGCAATCAAAAGCTCACTGTGAAGAAGATTTTAAAAAAGCCAAAACATATTTGCCACTCACATGCCTCAACCCAACATTGCCTATACAGTTGGCCTGCAATGAATCACCATACAGTGTGGGGGCAGTTATCTCACACATCACGCCATTGAGTGAAGGGCGTCCAACCACTTTTACATCAAGGACATTCAACAAGGCAGAAGGCTACTAAGCTCAGATTGAGTGGGAAACAATCACAATTGTCTTTGAAGTTAAGAAATTTCATCAATTCCTCCAATTCATCTTTGGTTGACAATTTACTCTACTATCAGATCATCATCCCGATGTAAATTTTTAGAAACATAGAAATGTAGAAAACCTACAGCACAATACAGGCCCTTTGGCCCACAATGCTGTGCTGAATGTGTACTTACATTAGAGCTTACTCAGGGTTACCTATAGCCTGCTATTTTCCTAAGCTCCATATACCTATCCAAGAGTCTCGTAAAAGACCCGATTGTATCCGCCTCCACCACTGTCGCTGGCAGCACATTCCATGCACTCACCACTCTCTGAGTAAAATACTTACCCCTGACGTCTCCTCTGTTCCTACTCCCAAGCACCTTAAAACTATGCCCTCTCGTGTTAGTCATTTCAGCCCTGGGAAAAAGCCTCTGACTATCCACACAATCAATGCCTCTCATCATCTTATATACCTCTATCAGGTCACCTCTCATTCTTCATTGCTCCAAGGAGAAAAGGCAAAGTTCACTCAACCTATTCTCATAAGGTATGCTCCCCAATCTAGGCAAGATCCTTATAAAACTCCTCTGTACCCTTTCTATAGTTTCCACATCCTTCCTGTACTGAGGTGACCAAAATTGAGCACAGTACTCCAAGTGGGGTCTGACCAGGGTCCTATATAGCTGTAACATTACCTCTCGGCTCTTAAACTCAATCCCACAATTGATGAAGGCCAATGCACCATACACCTTCTTAACCACACAGTCAACCTGCTCAAAAGCATTGAGTGTCTAATGGACTCGGACCCCTAGATCCCTCTGATCCTCCACACTGCCAAGAGCCTTACCATTAGTACTGTATTCTGCCATCATATTTGACCTACCAAAATGAACCACCTCACACTTATCTGGGTTGAACTCCACCTGCCAATTCTCAGCCCAGTTTTGCATCCTATCAATGTCCCACTATAACCTCTGACAACCTTCACACTATCCACAAAACCTCCAACCTTTGTGTCATCAGCAAATTTACTAACCTATTCTTCCACTTCCTCATCCAGATCATTTATAGAAATCATGAAGAGAAGGGGTCCCAGAACAGAACCCTGAGGCACACCACTGGTCACTGACACCCATGCAGAACATGACCCATCTACAACTACTCTTTGACTTCTGTGGGCACCCAATTCTGGATCCACAAAGCAAAGGTCCCCTTGGATCCCATGCCTCCTTACTTTCTCAATAAGCCTTGCATGGGGTACCTTATCAAATGCCTTGCTGAAATCCGTATACACTACATCTACTGCTCGACCTTCATCAATGTGTTTAGTCACATCCTCAAAAAATTCAGTCAGGCTTGTAAGGCATGACCTGCCTTAAACAAAGCCATGCTGATTATTCCTAATCATATTATGCCTCTCCAAATGTTCATAAATCCTGCCTCTCAGGATCTTCTCCATCAACTTACCAACGACTGAAATAAGACTCACTGGTCTATAATTTCCTGGGTGATCCCTACTCCCTTTCTTGAATAATGGAAAAACATCTGCAACCCTCCAATGCTCTGGACCCTCTCCCATCCCCATTGATGATGCAAAGATCATTGCCAGAGGCTCAGCAATCTCCTCCCTCGCCTCCCACAGTAGCCTGGCGTACACCTCATCCGATCCCGGTGACTAATCTAACTGGATGATTTCCAAAAGCTCCAGCACATCCTCTTTCTTGATGTCTATATGCTTAAGCTTTTCAGTCCGCTATAAGCCAGCCCTATAATCACCAAGGTCCTTTTCCATAGTGAATACTGAAGCAAAGTAGTCATTAAGTATCTTTGCTATCTCCTCCAGTTCCATACACACTTTTCCAATGTCAGACTTGTTTGGTCCTATTCTCTCACATCATATCCTCTTGCTCTTCACATACTTGTAGAATGCCTTGGGGTTTTCCTTAATCCTGCTTGCCAAGGCCTTCTCATAGCCTTTTCTGGCTCTCCTAATTTGATTCTTAAACTCCTTCCTGCTAGCCTTACAATTTTCTAGATCTCTGTCATTACCTAGTTTTTTGAACCTTTTGTAAGCTTTTCTTCTTGACTAGATTTTCAACAGCCTTTGTACACCATGGTTCCTGTAATCTACCATCTCATTGGAACGTAACTATGCAGAACCCCATGCAAATATACCCTGAACATTTGCCACGTTTCTGCCGTACATTTCCCTGAAAACATTTGCTCCTAATTTATGCTTCCAAGTTCCTGCCTGATAATTTCATATTTCCCCTTACTCCAATTAAATGCTTTCCCAACATCCGTTCCTATCCCTCTCCAATGCTATGGTATAGGAGATAGTATTGTGATCACTATCTCCAAAATGCTGTCCCACTGAGAGATCGGACACATGACTAGGTTAATTTCCCAATACAAGATCAAGTACAGCCTCTCCTCTTGTAGGCTTATCTACATATTGACCATAAGACCATAAGATATGGAAGCAGAAGTAGGCCATTCAGCCCATTGAGTCTACTCCGCCATTCAATCATGGGCTGATCTAATTCTTCCAGTCATCCACACTCCCCTGCCTTCACCCCATACCCTTTGATGCCCTGGCTAATCAAGAACCTGTCTATCTCTGCCTTAAGTACACCAGTGACTTGGCCTGCACAGCTGCTCGTGGTAACAAATTCCACAGATTTACCACCCTCTGACTAATGTGATTTCTCCATATCTCAGTTCTAAATGGACGTCCTTCAATACTGAGGTCATGCCCTCATGTCCTAGAATTCCCTATCATGGGAAATAACTTTGCCATATCTAATCTGTTCAGGCCTTTTCACATTTGGAATGTTTCTATCAGATCCCTCCTCATTCTCCTGAACTCCAGGGAATATGGCCCAATAGCTGCCAGACATTCCTCATATGGTAACCCTTTCATTCCTGGAATCATTCTTGTGAATCTTCTCTGAACCCTCTCCAATGTCAGTATATCCCTTCGAAAATAAGGAACCCAAAACTGCACACACCTTCCTGAACACACCCCATCTAAGCCCCTTGCTGTCGGGAGATGCAAATCAATATTGGGAAAATTAAAATTGCCCATCATGACAACCCTGTTATTATTGCACTATTCCAGAATCTGTCTCCCTATCTGCTCCTTGATATCCTTGTTACTATTGGGTAGTCTATGAAAAACACCCAGCAGAGTTATTGACCCCTTCTTGTTTCTAATTTCCACCCACAGAAACTCAGTAGACAATCCCTCCATGACTTTCTCCTTTTCTGCAGCCGTGACACTGATGAACAGTGCCACACCCCACCTCTTCTGCCTCCCCTGCTGTCCTTTCTGAAACATCTAAAGCTGGCAATCTAAGTAGCCACTCCTGCCCCTGAGCCATCCAAGTCTCTGTAATGGCCACAACATCATAGCTCCAAATAATGATCCACGCTCTAAGCTCATCCGCTTTGTTCAGGATGCTCCTTGCATTCAAATAGACACATCTCAAACCATTACTTGGAGTGCATCCCTTGACTATCACCTGCCCATCCTCCTTCTCACACTGCCTACAAGCTTTCTCTATTTGCGAGCCAACCGCCCCTTCCTCTACCTCTTCAATTCGGTTCCCAACCCCCAGCAATTCTAGTTTAAATTCTCCCCATTAGGCTTAGCAAACCTCCCTGCCAGGATATTTGTCCGCTTTGGATTCAAGTGCAACCCATCCTTGTCGTACTGGTCATGCCTGCCCCGAAAGATGTCCCATTGATCCAGAAATCTGAGTTCCTGCCCCCTGCTCCAATCCCTCAGCCATGCATTTATCTTCCACCTCATTCTACTCTTATACTCACTGTTTTGTGTGGCACAGGCGGTAATCCTGATCTTACTACCCTTGTGGTCCTGCTTCTCAGCTTCTTTTCTAACTCCCTGTAGTCTGTTTCCAGGACCTCCTCCCTTTTCCTACCTATGTCGTTGGTACCAATATGTACCATGACCTCTGATTGTTCACCTTCCCACTTCAGGATTTCATGGACATGATCAGAAACATCCCAGACCTGGGAGGCAAACTACTATCCATGTTTCTTTCCTGCATCCACAGAAGCACCTGTTTAACCCCCTAAATATAGTCCCCTATCACTGCTGCCATCCTCTTCCTTTCCCTACCCTACCCTTCTGAGCCACAGGGCAAGAGTCCATGCCAGAAGTGTGACCACTATTGCTTCCCCCAGGTGGGTCGCTCCCTGCCACCCCCCAGCAGTACTTACACAGGAGTACATTTTGTTAAGGGGGACAGCCACAGGGGTACTCTCTAGGATCTGACTCTTGCCCTTCCCTCTCCTGACTGTTATCCACTTATCTGTTTCCAGAGGCCCCTGTGTGACGACTTGCCTATAGCTCCTACCTATCACTTCCTCACTCTCCCTAACCAGACGAAGGTCATAGAGCTGCATCTCCAGTTCCCTAATGCAGTCCCTAAGGAGCTGCAGCTTGATGCACCTGGTGCAAATGCGGCCATCCAGGAGGCTGGGAGTCTCCGGTACAGAACACTGGTCTCACATACATACTTCCTATTACTATTCTTCACAAGTAACTTACCTCACCTCGAACTGTTATCACCGAAGCCCCATTGAGCTAAAGCCCTCCAACTTCAATGATGCCCACACGCCTACGCAGTCGTGCCTCGATTCACATTTTGGTCCCCATGTAGGCATTCCCTCTCAGGCTGCCGGTCGAATGTAATATTGGACTCTTCCTATTTGCACATCAATAAGATATAAAGTGCAGGACATCCGAGCACCATTCGAATGCAGATGGACTATCCAGACTTTCCTTATTTGTTATGCCTCCAGAGTCACACCTGAAAGAGATATTTTACTTCAAGGAAGTGTCTGCAGGTCTAATATCTGGGCCCTAAGTTCAGAAGCACACATGTACTATCCATGTTCTTTCTAAAGTGGTGAACAGAGTAACTCACGAATGGAAAGGAGATCCAACATAGAATTGAAGCCTTACCTGGTTCGATGGAAGGAGCTCACTGTCCAGTCAGGATGTTCACTATGGGGCCTCCATGTTGTCATTCCTCCACCATTAAGAAAGCAAGTGCTTGCTGAACTACTTGCAGGACACTATGGCGTAGTGAGCATGAAAGTAATCACAAGCAGCTACTTCTGGTGGCCAGGACTGGATGCAACCATCGAAGAGAAGGCCAAACCATTCCCACATTGTTAACAAGTGAGTAATATTCCTCAGCTTGCTCCTTTGCATTCATAGGAATGGCCTGGAAAACCATGGCAAAGGATTCACATAGATTTTGCAGGACCTGTAGTAGATGATATGTATTTAATCATAGTGGACACACACAGCGAATGGTCCAAGGCTGTCATCATTAAGAGCACTACATCTGGAAAATGCACTGAGGAGTTACATTCCATCTTTAGATGTTCTGGGCATCCTCAACAGCTTGTAAGTGAGAATGGCCCACAACTCCTGTCTGAAGAGTTCAAGGCATTTGTGGAAGTAAACAGTATTCAGCACATCAAGTCAGCACCAGATCATCCAACCACAAACGGCATTGTTGAATGATTCATACAAACAATGAAACAAGACCTCAAAACATCAATGGGAAGTGGATCCCTCAACCAGCGTCTTAGCACTTTCTTGCTGACATACTGCACAACACCTCACACCACCACCAAATTGGTTCCAGCCACTGTTCTGATGAAAAGACAGCTTTGCACCCAGCTTGGCTGCTTAGATCCTCCAAACTCAAAGCAGATTGTGCTAACCGGACAGAAAACCCAAGCAGAGCGATGCGCCGAAGCACAGTATAGGAGTTTCAAGCAGGTGAGAGAGTATTTGTCTAGAACAAAGTTTCATCTCTGGAACAAAGTGGATACCTGTGATGGTGGTGTCAGAAATATGTCGTACACAGTGGAAAATAGTAACCACAACATCTGGAGAATTCATGCCTATCAGCTGCTGCTCGCTTCTGAGGCTATTGAAAACCAACAAAACTGACGAATCCAGATCCAGTTCTAGAACTAGAGAAGGATTCTGTAACAATGACTGCAGAACCTCCTTTAAGATCAAATGACATAGCCAGCAATAAAATAGAGAACCATGAGATGAAGGTTCCTTGAAAATGAGTTCATTGATTGTGAGAACATTTCAATGGTGGGTCACTTTTGTTCAAGAACCTGATCTTTGAGTGTAGTAACTGTTCCTGAACCTGGGTGTATGAGTCTCGAGGCTCTTGACCCTTCTTCTTGATGGCAGCAGTGAGAATAGAGCATGTCCTTGGTGGTAGGGATCCCTGGTGATGGATGCTGCTTTCCTACGACAGAGTTTCATGTAGATGTGCTCAATAGTTGAGAGGGTTTTATCCGTGATGGACTGAGCCACAACCATTACTTTTTGTAGGATTTTTTGTTCAAGGGCATTGGTGTTTCCATGTCAGGTTGTGACACAGCCAGTCAATATGCTCTCCACTACACATCTATAGAAATCTGTCAAAGTTTTAGATGTCATGCCAAATTTTCACAAACTCCTAAAGAGGCAGAGGCGCTGCCCTGCTTTCTTCGTAACTGCACTTACGTGCTGGTCCCAGGACAGGTCAGCTGAAATAGTAACAGCTAAGAATTTAAAGTTGCTGACTCTCTCCACCTCTGATCCTCCAATGAGGAGTGACTCATGGACCTCTGGTTTCCTTCTTCTGAAGCCTACAATCAGTTCCTTAGAACACACACAAAATGCTGGAGGAACTCAGCAGCCAGGCAGCATCTATGGAAAAAAGTACAGTTGACATTTTGGGCCAAGACCCTTCAGCAGAATGGATTGGACCAAAACACCAAATGTACTCTTTTCCGTAGATGCTGCCTGGCCTTCTGAGTTCCTCCAGCATTTTATGTGTGTTGTTTGAATTTCCAGCATCTGCGGATTTTCTCTTGTTTGTCCTTGGTTCCTTGGTCTTGCTGACATTGAGTGAGGGGTTGTTGTTGCACCACTTAGCCAGATTTTCAATCTTCTTCCTTATATGCTGATTCATCACCACCTTTGATTTGGCCTATGACAGTGACATCAGTAAACTTGAATATGGCATTGGAGCTGTGCTTAGCCATACAGTTAAAGCGAGTTGAGCAGGAGACTAAACATACAGCCTTGTGGCACACCTGTATTGATGAGATCATGGAGGAGATATGGTTGTCAATCCAAATTGACTAGGATCTGCAAGCGAGGAAATCCAGGATTCAATTGAGGGGGCAGTGAGGCCAGGATCTTTGAGCTTATTAATTAATTTTCAGGGAATGATGGTATTGAATTCTGATGGTACTAATAGGGCAACAGAAAGGAAATGATAGTTGCTAAGGAGCATGCTGATGTATGGTTCTTTCCTATCCAGATGTTCCAGGGTTGAGTGAAGAGCCGATGAGATGGCATCTGCTGTGGACCCGTTGCTGCAGTAGGCAAATTTGAGTGGATCCAAGTGACTTCTCAGGCAGGAGTTGTTATGTTTCATCACTAACCTGTTATGTATTCATGTATATTTTGACCCTTACCGATTACTGTCAAGTTTCCCTGTGTGTTACCTACTGAATGTACTATGAGGGGGTATCCTGCGTAGATGACTTACAAGGAAAATAAACAAATGTGCGTTTGTTCCTCGCCTCTCCATCTCTTGTATGTTATTTACGGTCACCCAACTTCTCAGTACAACAAACATCACACAACTATTCTTGGCAGAATTTCAGGTGGAGACGAGGAGATGTACAGAACCATGACAGTTTAACTGGTCGAAACAACAACCTTGCACTCAATGTCAGTAAGACCAAGGAACTGATTGTGGACTTCTGGAAGGGGAAGTCAAGGAAACACACACCAGTCCTCATCGAGATATCAGCAGTGGAAAAGGTGATCAGTTTCAAGTTTCTGGATGTCAACACCTCTGAAGATCTATCCAGGGCTCAAGCTATTGATACAATTACAACAAAGGCACAACAGTGGCTATATTTCATTAGTAATTTGAGGAGACTTGCCATGATGTCAAAGACTCTCACAAATTTCTGCAGCTGTAGTGTGGAGAGTACTTGAACTGGTTGCACCACCATCTAGTATGGAGGAGTGACTGCACAGGATCAGAAAAGCTGCAGAAGGTTGCAAACTCAGCCAGCTCCATCATGGGCAATAGCCTCCCCAGCAACAAGAAAATCTTCAAAAGGCGATGCCTCACAAGTGCATCTGTCATTAAGAACCCCCATCACCTAGGCCATGCTCTCTTCACCATCAAGGTGGAGGTACAGGAGCATGAAGACACACACTCAATTTTTCAGGAACATCAGATTTTGAATGGACATTGAACCCATGTACACTACATCACTGTTTTGTCTTTGTTCTCTTTTTGCACTAATTAATTAATTTAATTATATAGACGGACAAGGAGATAGATTCTGGAGAGGAGTAATAATAACAGGGTTGTTGTGGTGGGAGATTTTAATTTCCCAAATATTGATTGGCATCTCCCTAGATGGGGTAGAGTTTGTTAGATGTATTCAGGAAGGTTTCTTGACATAATATGTAGCTAAGCCTACAACGGGAGAGGCTGTACTTGATCTGGTACTGGGAAATGAACCTGATCAAGTGTCAGATCTCTCAGTGGGAGAGCATTTTGGAGATAGTGAACACAATTTTATCTCCTTTACCACAGCATTGGAGAGGGATAGGAACAGACAAGATAGGGAAACGTTTAATTGGGGTAGGGGGAAATATGAGACTATCAGGCAGGAACTTGGAAGCATAAATTGGAAACAGATGTTCCCAGAGAAACGTGCGGAAGAAATGTGGCAAATGTTCAAGGGATATTTGTGTGGGTTTCTGTGGTTCAAATGACATATGGAAAGGATGGTAGGGTACAAGATCGGTGGTGTACCAAGGCTGTTGTAAATCCAGTCAAGAAGAAAAGAAGAACTTACAAAAGGTTCAAAAAAACTAGGTAATGATAGGAATCTAGAAGATTATAAGGCTACCGGAAGGAGCTTAAGAATGAAATTAGGAGAGCCAGAAGGGTCCATGGGAAGGCCTTGGCAGACAGGATTAAGGAAAACCCCAAGGCATTCTACAAGTACGTGAAGAGCAAGAGGATAAGACGTGAGAGAATAGGACCGATCAAGTGTGACAGTGGAAAACTGTGTTTGGCACCGGAGGAAATAGCAGAGGTACTTAATGAAAACTTTGCTTCAGTATTCACGACAGAAAAGGATCTTGGCGATTGTAGGGACGACTTGCAGTGGACTGAAAAGCTTGAGCATGTAGATATTAAGGAAGAAAATGTACTGGAGCTTTTGGAAAGCTTCAAGTTGGGTAAGTACCCGAGACCAGACAGGATGTACCCCAGGCTACTGTGGGAGGTGAGGGAGGAGATTGCTGAGCCTCTGGCGATGATCTTTGCATCATCAATGAGGACAGGAGAGGTTCCGGAGGATTGGAGGGTTGCCGATGTTGTTCACTTATTCAAGAAAGGGAGTAGAGATAGCCCAGGAAATTATAGGCAAGTGAGTTTTTCTTCAGTGGTTGGTAAGTTGATGGAGAAGATCCTGAGAGGCAGGATTGTTGAACAGTTGGAGAGGCATAATATGATTAGGAATAGTCAGCATGGCTTTGCTTAAGGCAGGTTGTGCCTTATGAGCCTGCTTGTAGGTCAGAACCCACCGGGAGTACTGTGCTGAATTCTGGTCGCCTCTACAGGAAGGACGTGGAAACCATAGAAAGGGTGCAGAGGAGATTTACAAGGATGTTACCTGTATTGGGGAGCGTGCCATATTAGAATAGGTTGAGTGAACTTGGCCTTTTCTCCTTGGAGAGACGGAGGATGAGAGGTGACCTGATAGAGGTGTACAAGATAATGAGAGGCATTGATCGTGTGGATAGTCAGAGGCTTTTCCCCAGGGCTGAAATGGCTAGCACAAGAGGGCATAGTTTTAAGGTGCTTGGAAGTAGGTACAGAGGAGATATCAGAGGTAAGTTTTTTACGCAGAGAGTGGTGAGTGCATGGAATGGGCTGCCGGCTGCAGTGGTGGAGGCGGGAACGATAGGGTCTTTTAAGATGCTGCTGGATGGCTACATGGAGCTTAGAAAAATAGAGGGCTATGGGTAAAGCCTAGGTAGTTCAAAGGTAGGGACATGGTCGGCACAGCTTTGTGGGCCAAAGGGCCTTTATTGTGCTGTAGGTTTTCTATGTTTCTATATATTTCTTATTATAATGTATAGTTTTTTAATTATGTATTGCAATGTACTACTGCCACAAAGCAACATATTTCACGGCATATGCCAGCGATATTAAACCTGACTCTGATTCTGATTCAGAAACAGTGTTAATTTAAAAACTATTCTGGAACACATCTTTAAATCAAAATAGTCTTCCAACATGTCTAATTATGGGATATTTGGACCAATTTTGTTCTTATTCCATCAATGTTTGTGCCACCATTTTCTTAGAATCACATCTGTCCCAGAAGTCACCCATTCCATCAAGAGATGTTCTACTGAGGTAAACATTTGGTGCAAATCAAATTTATTATCTCACTTACCATAGCTCAGTCAGTCACAGTTCTGGAAAAGGTTCAATAATTGTCTACTCATAATTTTGCCTAATCTATTTAATGTTCTGATAATTATGTCTTGAAGTCCAGTTTTCCCTTGTTGATTAAACTTCAAGATAAACTGGGAATAAATTGACACAACAAATTGCATTGACTGATATCTTTTTGATTGTCTGGTTCAATCAATTAATAATGAGAATTACCTCTGACATGTGATTAGCATCACTGATTTGTCTATCCTGAAATAAAATCAGCCTGATTACTCAAATGAGACCAATACACTTTTCCTTGCTGCCACTGTGTAATTATGCATATGTGCATGATAGAGGGGAACAAATCCAAGAAAAAACTAAGAGAAATCTATTGATAAGAGAAAGGAAAAGGCCATTGTGTCCAAAGGTAAAGTATGTTGCCAGAACAATCTCTTACTCAATATCGGCAAGACCAAGGAGCTGGTTATTGACTTCAGAAGAATGAAACCAGAGGTCCATGAGGCAGGCCTCAATGGAGGATCAGAAGTGGAGAGGGTCATCAACTTTAAATTCCTTGGTGGTATCATTTCGGACAACCTGTCCTGGGCCCAGCACTTTAGTGAAATTACAAAAAAAGCTCGGCAGCACTTCTGCTTCCTCAGGAGGTTGCAAAGATTCAGGATGTCACCTAAAACTTTACATGTGTAGTGGAGTACTGAGAGTATATCACAGGCTTGAATGGAAAAAGAAAATACGATTACGATTATGAAAAGTGATTACGGCTCACTTTATCACACGTAAAGCCCACCCCCCCACCACTGAGCACATCTACATGAAATGTTGTGCAAGAAAGCAACATCCATCATCAGAGACCCCCACCAGCCAGGACTTTTTCTTGTCTCGCTGCTGCCACCAGGAAGAAGATATAGGAGACTCAGGACTCACACCATCAGGTTCAGGGACAGACATTACCCCTCAACCATCAGGGCCTTGAAACAAAGAGGATAACTTCACTCAACTTCACTTGCCCCATCATCGAAATATTTCACAACCTATGGATTCACTTTTAAGGACTATTTATCTCATGATATCAATATTTATTGCTTATTTATTTATTATTATTATTTCTCTCTTTTTGTATTTGCAGCTTGTTGTCTTATGCACATTGGTTGAACACGCAAGTCCGTGCAATTTTTCATTAATTCTGTTATGGTTATTATTCTATTATGGATTTATTGAGTATGCCCCCAAGAAAATGAATCTCAGGGTTGTATATGTTGTCATACAGTATATGTACTTTGATAATAAATTTACTTTGAACTTTGGATAAGTTATAAATGCTGATCTCCTTTCAGTATTCTAATACCTTTCAATCTCCATCTTGGATCTATTTAACCACTGAATATGCACAGACGATTGAGCTGCAGAATTGCAAAGATTTACAACTGATGACACCGGAAATTTTTTTATCTCAGTCTTAAGTGGTAGGTCCCTTAGAGTGAAAGTATGCACCTTGATTATGAAGACTTCCCCCTCAGAACCAGTGTCTAAGTATTTGCTTTACAATGCCTCTCAGAGTCTTTTCTGTTACGTTCCATTGCCTACCCTGCATAACTCTGCATATGATTTGCACATAATCAGATAATTCAGTTTGGCAAGTGGGTCCTGCTAAAATGTTCAGATTGAAATTTATGTTAAAATTCCACACAAACCAAGATCAATAGCAATAAAATTGTGGCTAAATTGTCCAATTACTGGGGCTATCTTTCCTTCCCTTCTCTATCTCTATCTTGACCTCGTCTCACATTGTACTCAATACAACATAAACAAATTTATTTGGCAACATGACAACTTTAATATTGTTACAAGTAGGTGATAGTCTGGAAAATTATTTCTATTTCTGCTCCCTTAAATCTTTAGGACAATCAAAAATGTTTACTTCCTTTCAAGGAGAACTATTATTAGATGGGTATTAACCAGTTAACAACAGTACATTTTGCACCTTTACCAAGTAAAAGACAAATGACTAACCTCAGAGATGGAAGTGACCCCCGGAATGCATCTGGGTGACTGAGAGTGATGACAGCAGTCATCGCAAATGTACAAACAATCTTCTGCAGGAACATCAGAAAACCACAGGAATTGAATTGATGAAATCACTTAGGTAATCCTTTATAATTTAGGTATGTGCCATTGCTCAAAATGCTTGCAAACAACAAGTTGCTGTTTGAATAAGATCCAAGTAAAAATGTGATTTATTTGTTTGCACTGGGATATATCAAAAAGGAGAAAGTCAAATATTTCTTTGTTTTCCAACACTCCATGTATACAGAGAAATACATGCACTATTGTTTTCCGTATTTTAAGAGGATCTGGTGATCAGCATCCACTTGAGAGTTGTCTGAATCAAATTTCAGGAAAGCATTGAAAACTCTCCTTTTACAACCACAGCCTGTTAAGATTATCCTTGGGGAATACGTTGTATTTGCACAATGGAAAGGAATTTAACCTTTACGGAACTGCTCTACTTAAAAATGCAAATTGATTTCCATACATAGGGGCTTTGAGTGGAAGGGGACATCATATCTGAACTCAACCTATCTTCAACCACCGCACTGATGTCAGGATGCTATTTGTTGACTTTAGCTCAGTATGTAACACTATCATTCCCACAGTCCTGATCGATAAGCTACAGAACCTGAGCCTCTGTAGCTCCCTCTGCAATTGGACCTCAGCTTCCTAACCAGAAGACCACAATCTGTTCACATTGGTGATAATATCTCCTCCTCGCTGACAATCAACATTGGCGCACCTCAGGGGCATGTGCTTTGCCCATTGCTCTACTCCCTCTGTACCCATAACTGTGTGGATAGGTATAGCTCAAATACCATCCATAAATTTGCTGATGATACAGCCATTGCTGGCAGAATCTCGAATGGAGGTGACAGGGTATACAGAAGTGAAATATACCAGCTAGTTGAGTAGTGTCACAGCAACAAATTTGCTTTCAATGCCAGTAAGATGAAAGAGCTGACTGTACACTTCAGAAAGGGAAGGACAAGGGAACATGACCCAATCCTTATAGAGGATCAGAAGTGGATATAGTGAGCAATTTCAAGTTCCTGGGTTTCAAGATCTCTGAGGATTTAACCTGGTCCCAACATATCGATGAAGCTATAAAGAAGGCAAGACAGTGGCTATATTTCATTAGGAGATTTGGTTTGACACCTAAAGCACTCAAAAACTTGTATAGATGAACCATGGAGAGGACTCTGACAGGTTGCATCACTACCTGTTTTGGAGGTGGGGGGTGGGGGAAGGCTACTGCACAGGACCGAAAGAAGCTACGGAAGGTTGTAAAATGATCTGCTCCATCTTGGGTACTAGCCTCTGTAGTATTCAAGACATCTTCAAGGAGCGGTGCCTCAGAAAGGCAACGTTCATTATTTAGGACCCCCAGCACCCAGGACATGCCCTCTTCTCATTGTTACTATCAGGAAGGAGGTACAGAAGCCTGAAGGCACACACTCAGCAATTCAAGAACAACTTCTTCCCCTCTGCCATCCAATTCCTAAATGGACATTGAACCCATGAATGTTACCTCACTTTTTTCTAATATATGTTATTTCTGTTTTTGCACTATTTTCAATCTCTCTCTCTCTCTCTCTCTATATATATATATATACACACACACTTACTGTAATTGATTAACTTATTTATTATTTTTCTTCCTATATTATTATGTATTGCATTGTACTTCCACTGCTAAGTTAACGAACTTCATGACACATGCTAGTGATAATAAACCTGATTCTGATTCTGATAAACTATAGAAAACAAGGACACTAAATTGAAGGATTTCCTTGTAAAATTTAATTTTCTGGTTGGTTGTTGAATTTTTTTTAACCAGAGATAATTTAAAACAGAAGGCCAAGTACTGCATTTATGTCACACCTTTTAAGAATTCCAGACATTCCAAAGTATTTTCATATTTCATATCATTACTACTATAATATAAAAAGCAATGCTGTTTATTTCAAAAAGTAGCATTATAAAAATATCAACACAAAGAAGGCATTTATGTTAATCTAAAACTTTAAAGAATCAAAAATCTATATATTACCCATCACGAATAGTATATTTCCTTGACTCCTCCAAGGATCATCATGTTGTCATGGTGGAGAAACTTGTGAGATCCTGAGATCCCAAGAGCAAAGCCATCTAGAGTTTAGTCATTTGGTGCTTAGCTCCTGGTAAGGTCACCCATGGTGATAGGGGCAAGGGAGAGGATCCAACTAAAGAGCACTCCAAACAAGACCTCAGTGGTGGAGTTAGCGGAAAATGATGACACATCACAATGGCAGTGAAGGCGGAGGAAGTCTTCGGCAGTGAGTGGTCCCCAGTCACCTTGGATTCCATGCCACTGGATCCTGACCCCAACCTGTGCATGACTTTGCTTAATGTGGGGATGGCTGCTCGTGCATCAGCCTCCCCTTGTTAAACAAATTCCCACACAGGCGTTCTCCAGTGCCAAGAATACATCCTCACATCTTGAATATGTGGATCAGTCTCTACGGCCACCAGAAGACCCACCAATAGACAACCCCTTAGAGGAACATCATATGCAACTCAGGTGATCGCACAAAAAAATTCCTTGACTACTTGAAAGTCTGCAGTGTGGCAAAGTAGTACAATCACAAATTCTGAGAGTTGGTTTTATTTCTTTTGATCAATGACATGCTATCAGCAGACTAACAGAATGGGAAGATCTGCTTTGTTGTCTTATAAATGATTTCTTTCAGAAAACCCTCCTGGAAGCTGGATCATGTACTTGGCACATTATTACAAACCACATCTGCCAGTTCCCCCTTATCTCCTCCACTAGTATCAATCACACTACCTCCAGCAAATAGTCAGATTGTGTACCACAAACACAAGAAAATCTGCAAATGCTGGAAATCCATGCATCACACACAAAGTGCTGGACAAACTCAGCGGGCCAGGCAGCATCCATGGAAAAGGCACAGAGAAGGGTTTTGGGCCGAGACCCTTCACCAGGATTTACTGGATTATGTAGTCTGATTCCAGTCTGTTCTCCGGAAAGACACTTTCAGTTGTTTTTCCAGTGTATTCTATCTTTGCCAAATCCCGGTCTGAAATTTCTTTTTTTCCCACACTATAAGTTCCACAATGTTCACATTTTCCTTTTGGTGTTCTTCCTCAGCAATATGAAGTTGACTGTCCTTGACTTACCTCCTGTTCATCAGTTTTGAATCACTCTCTTGCCTCAGCAATAATAGAGTTCACCCTGTGCTCATCTTCCAATGCACCAGATTCAGTGACACAAAGGTTGACAAGAATTAAGAAGCCAGGAAGTAAGTCGTTCCTGTGCAATAGTCAGCCTGTGGCTTTCTCTTGTCATCACCATTTTTTTTTGACTCACCAATTGTTATTTGTTGTTTAGCAGTTTGTGCTTGATTGCTGCCTGTGTCTTATGGGGTATGGGACATTATCTGAGGAACTGTGAATGGGACAGAGCACTGTGCAGTTATTACACAACAACCACTCACCTCTCTTGGGGTGAAAGGTCACTGACTAACCAGCGGAAGATGGACCTATCACATGTCCAAGAGACTCGAGCTTCAGTCTAGCTCTACTTCATATCCTTTCATAACAGTTAGCTTCATTGGAACAACAATCGTTGCCAGATCTGAAAACAATGTATAATAGATATGCATTTGTCTCAGTTAAATGGGGGAAGGGGGCAGGGGCATTGGTAATAGATTGTACCATTTCCTCAGTTGGGTCTGACCTTTTAACTTTCTACAGTGTCTTGTGTACTATACTCTATTTGACATGAAAGTACATTACTTCTCTTTAAACTTAGGCCTCCCTTTGATTAGTCAGCTCAACACATTTTTTTTCAGATTCCACAGCCGTTCACTACCTGAGGCTTTAATAACCAGAATATCATCAAAGTATAATCGTTCCTGTGAAAGAGCTAATGCAATCCCTCAATGGTTCTCTGAAAGATGGCAGGTGCAGATGAAACTCTGAAGGGTAATTGGTAATATGGAAACAAACTCTTTGACAATCACAATCTCCTTAACCTCTCCTCTTTCATTGCTAGGAAAATCACTTGGTGAACTTTTGGTATACCCTCAGTATATCCTTCTCCAGGAAGGACAACCAAACCTGTACACAACTTTCCAGATACTGTCTCATGAAAATTAAACATAATTGGAAAAATGCAATTCCATTCCATTCCTCCATGCAAATGTTCCTGCTGTAAAGGCTAACATACCTTGTCTTCCTAATTTTATGCTGCCCTTATAGATTAACTTGTAGTGAGCCATGTGTAAGCATGCCCAAGACCTTCTGAAAACTGGCATTTTTAAATCTCCCAACATTTAAAATGTGTTTCACCTTTTATTTTTTTTCTGCCAATGTCTATTTTCTATAGGAGCACAACTGAGAGCATCCTGACTGGCTGCATCACTGCCTGGTATGGAACTGTACTTCCCTCAGTCGCAGGACTCTGCAGAGAGTGGTGTGGACAGCCCAGCACATCTGTAGATATGAACGTCCCACTGTTCAGGAAATTTACAAAGAGAGGTGTGTAAAAAGGGCCCAAAGGATCATTGGGGACCTGAGTCACCTCAACCACAAACTGTTCCAGCTGCTAGCATCCGGGAAAATGGTACTGCAGCATAAAAACCAGGACCAACAAGATACGGGACAGCTTCTTCCACCAGGCCATCAGACTGCTTAATTCATGCTGACACAACTGTATTTCTATGTTACATTGACTATCCTACATAACATTTATTGTAAATTACTATAAATTGCACATTGCACATTTAGACGGAAATGTAACATAAAGATTTTTACTCCTCATGTATGTGAAAGATGTAAGTAATAAAGTCTATACAATTCAAATCATTTCAGTTCACATTATATTCCATTTGCCGTGCCCTTACCCGTTTACTTAGTTTGTCTGTTCCCTGAAGACTATATTCACTATTCTCACAACCAACACTGTCATCCAGCTTTGTGCCAACAAACCTCCCTGGTTATGATTTCATATTACTTATGGGTTCAGCTCTCTGGAAGCCCAAGGTTTTATTGATTCAAAAGCAAGGATCATTTGTCCTTCAACTGGATCTCAGTGGATTCTAAACAAATAGATAAAGACAAACATTTCAAAAACTAACTTCAGGATGAAAGCTCTTCTTGAAGTGTTTCGAACACTGCTGTTAAGAAAGGTATTATAAGACTTTGACTCAGCCACAATGAAGAAATGTTATATGATTTATCTTCCTCTATGGATGAGGTATTCCTTGTGGGGTGACATGGTAGTGTCTTAGTTAGTGTAACGCTGTTACAGCATCAGCAACCCAGGTTCAATCACCACTACTGTCTGTAAGCAGCTTGTATGTTCTCCCCGTGACCGTATGGGTTTCCTCCAGGAGCTCAGGTTTCCTCCCATAGTCCAAAGACGGATGGGTTAATAGCTTCATTGAACACATAGATGTAATCAAGCGGTGCAGGTTTGTCAGCCAGAAGAGTCTGTAACCACACTGTATATCTAATTTAAATAGAACAGAAAAGGAATTAATCTAATAGAGTTTCTGCTAGTCATTTAAAATAAAATAGGAAAGAAATTAATCAAATAGACTTATCTCACAAGAGAAGGGAAATCAATAATAGACTGGATGTATCCCAGCATTCTACCTATCTTCAAAAAATAGGAAAGTAAAATAGACACTGGAAATGACAGGTCCATTCATCACACTTCGTTTATACACAATGAAGCCTTGAGAAGGAGTATGGTCTTGGTATGGTTGCAAAACCCTACTAGAGCTGCTTAAAAATGCGGTGCAGCATGAGAAGCATGAGAGGGTTATTTTGATCAAGGAGTGAAAGCAGGTCCTAAAATAACATGGTGTTCGTCACGTACAAGAGAGATACTAGTTTTGTTCACCGCACAGAAGTTGCGAGTATCTGCTCCTATTTGTGGTCATAGTGAATATTCAAATCCTTTAGAGCATAAGATCATAAGACCATAAAACACAGGAACAGAATTAAGCCATTTGGCCCATCAAGTCTGCTCCACCATTTCATCATGGCTGAACTCTATTCTCCTGCCTGCTCCCTGTAACCTTTCATGCCCTGACTAATCAGTGCTCTGCCTTAAAACACCTGGCATCCACTGCCACCTGAGGCAACAAATTTCACAGATTCAGTGCCCTCTGGCTAAAGAAATTCCTCCTCACCTCCATTCTAAATGGATGTCCATCTATTTGTAGGCTGTGCCTTCTGATGCTAGACTCCTCCACCATTGGAAAGAACTCTCCACAACCCTTCTATCTAGGCCTTTCAATATTCAATAGGTTTCAATGAGATGCCCCTGTTCTTATAAATTCCAGCAAGTAAAGGCCCAGAGCCATCAATCAATCCTCAAAGATAAGCCTTTCATTCTTGGAATCATTCTTGTGAACCTCCTCTGAAACTTCTCCAATGTCAGCACATCCTTTCTTAAATAAGGGGCCCAAAGCTGCTCACAATAATCTAAATGAGGCCTCACCAGTGCCTTACAAAGCCTCAGCAATACACCTTTGCTTTTATATTCTCAAAATGAATGCCAGCATTGCATTTGCCTTCCTCACCAACGATTCAACCTGCAAATTAACCTTTAGGGAATCCTGCACAAGGAATCCCAACCCCTCAAGCATTAATTCCCATTCTTTTCTCTTCTCAATCTCAGACTTTACTTTTGCCGTGTTTCATTAAGCTATCAATTATCTATTCCCTTTCTACCCTGAATTAATCAATTATATTTTTTCCATTAAAATATTAAAGTATTTCATTATTAACATTTGCCCGATAGCAAAATTTGCAGACAGATCCCTGGAAATAGAGTTATAGAATCCCTTAAACAACACAAAAGATTTTTCTTATTATATCAATGAAGTTGTAGGGATGATTTACAGCGGATTGAAAAGCTTGAACATATAGACATTAAGAAAGAGGATGTGCTGGAGCTTTTGGAAAGCATCAATTTGCATTAAGTCTCCAGGACCGGACGAGATGTACCCCAGGCTACTGTGGGAGGAAAGGGAGATTGCTGAGCCTCTGGCAATGATCTTTGCATCATCATTGAGTACAGGAGAGGTTCCAGAGGATTGGAGGGTTGCAGATGTTGTTCCATTATTCAAGAAAGGGAGTTGAGATAGCCCAGGAAATTATAGACCACTGAGTCTTACTTCAGTGTTTGGTAAGTTGATGGAGAAGATCCTCAGAGGCAGGACTTATGATCATTTGGAGAGGTATAATATGATTAGGAATAGTCAATATGGCTTTGTCAAAGGCAGTTTGTGCCTTACGAGTGTGATTGAATATCTGAGGATGTGACTAAACATGTTGATGAAGGTACAGCAGTAGATGTAGTGTATATGGATTTTAGCAAGGCATTTCATAAGGTACCCCATGCAAGGCTTATTGAGAAAGTAAGGAGGCATGGGATCCAAGGGGACCTTGCTTTGT
The DNA here is from genome assembly GCF_030028105.1 of Mobula birostris. Taxonomy (NCBI): domain Eukaryota; kingdom Metazoa; phylum Chordata; class Chondrichthyes; order Myliobatiformes; family Myliobatidae; genus Mobula; species Mobula birostris. Next base: position 49,074,772 of record NC_092373.1, read on the forward strand.
GGATCCAGGATTGGCTTGCCCACAGAAGGCAAAGAGTGGTTATAGACCGGTCACATTCTGCATGGAGGTTGGTGACCAGTGGGCTGCCTCAGGGAGCTGTTCCGTGACCCCTACTCTTCGTGATTTTTATAAATGACCTGGATGAAGAAGTGGAGGGATGGATTAGTAAACTTGCTGATGACACAAAGGTTGGAGGTGTTGTGGATAGTATGGACGGCTGTCAAAGGTTACAGCGGGACATGCAAAGCTGGTCTGAGAAGTGGCAGATAGCGTTCAACCCAGATAAGTGTGAAGTGGCTCATTTTGGTAGGTCAAATATGATGACAGAATATAGTATTATTGGCAAGACTCTTGGCAGTGTGGAGGATCAGAGGGATCCTGGGGTCCAAGTCTATAGGACTCTCAAAGCTGCTGCACAGTTTGACTCTGTAGTTAAGAAAGCATACAGTGCATTGTTCTTCATTAAATGTGGGTTTGAGTTTAAGAGCCAAGAGGTATTTTTCAACTATATAGGACTCTGTTCAGACCCCACTTGGAGTACTGTGCTCAGTTCTGGTCAGCTCACTACAAGAAGGATGTGGAAACTATAGAAAAGGTCCAGAGGAGATTTACAAGGATGTTGCCTGTATTGGGGAGCATGCTTTATGAGAATAGGTTGAGTGAATTCAGCCTTTTCTCCTTGGAGCGACAGCAGATGAGGTGACCTGATAGAGGTGTATAAGATGATGAAAGACATTGATCGTGGGGATAGTCAGAGGCTTTTTCCCTGGACTGAAATGGCTAACATGAGGGGGCACAGTTTTAAGGTGCTTGGAAGTAGGTACAGAGGAGATGTCAGGGGTAAGTTATTTTATACAGAGTGTGGTGAGTGCATGGAATGGGCTGCTGGCTACTGTCGTGGAGGCAGATACAATAGGGCATTTTAAGAGACTCCTGGATAGGTTCAGTATAAGGAGCTCAGAAAAATAGAGGGCTATGGGTAACCCTAGATAATTTCTAAGGTAAGGACATGTTTGGCACAGTATTGTAGAAAGCATTCTTCTAGGGTGCATCACAACCTGGTATGGAAGTTGTCCTGTCCAAGACTGAAAGAAGCTGCAGAAGATCATGAACACGGCGCAGCACATCACACAAACCAATCTTCCATCCGTGGACTCACTTTACACCGCACGCTATCGGAGCACTGCTGCCAGGATGATCAAGGACATGATCCACCCAGCCAACAGACTTTTCATCCCTCTTCCCTCCGGGAGAAGGTTCAGGAGCTTGAAGACTCATACGGCCAGATTTGGGAACAGCTTCTTTCCAACTGTGGTAAGACTGCTGAATGGATCCTGACCCGGATCTGGGCCACACCCTCCAAGTATCCAGACCCGCCTCTCGGGTTTTTTGCACTACCTTACTTCCCATTTTTTTATTTTTTATTTATGATTTATAATTTAAATTTTTAATATTTACTAATTTAACTATTTTAATATCTTTAATATTTAATATTTGTAATCCAAGGAGTGAAGCGTAGAATCAAATATCACTGTGATGATTGTACGTTCTAGTACCAATTGTTTGGTGACAATAAAGTATAAAGTATTGTGGGCAGAAGGGCCCGTATTGTGCTGTAGGTTTTCTATGTTTCTAAATTTAAATTTAAATTTCTTCAACGAGATTTGCAGGAAGATCACAAACAAGAGAAAATCTGCAGATGCTGGAAACCCAGGCAACACACACAGAATGCTGGAGTAACTCAGCAGTCCAGGCAGCATCTATGGAAAAGAGTACAATTGATGTTTCGGGCCAAGAGCCTTCATCCGGACTGAAATGTCGACTGTACTCTTTTCCAAAGACGCTGCCTGGGCTGCTGAGCTCCTCCAAAATTTTGTGTGCGTTATTTACAGGAAGGTGCTTCTTGCTTGGCATTGCTGTCTGCCGCACCTCCAACGCTGCCATTAGGTCAGCTGCAGGGTCATCAGCCAGGGACCATCGCTCAGTGATGTTTCACCCCCTTAGCCCTGGTACATCTCCTGGTGACGGAGCAGCCACAGGGACATCTCCCTGCCACTCCCCGCAGTTTCCAATGGGGTCAGTCAGCTCCCCATTTTCTGACTTCCCTCCTCAGCCACTGCCAAAAGCTGCCCTTTACTGCCTCCTCAGCCAACTTTCTGGTGGCCCTCCTGAGCCTCACTCGAGTCACGGCCATATCACAGGGTACCCCTGTCGTCGATGCGCCGATGAAGCCCCAGCACCAGACCTTCACAAGGCAGATGATGGTCCTCCAGCCAACTTCCTTCCACTCAGCTGTCAGGTCTGAGAACTTCAGCCTCTTCCGTTCGTGGGCAGCCTCCACTCCTTCCTCCTATGGGATGGTGAAAATGAGATGGACTGTCTTGGCCAATATGGACCACAGTACTATGCCTGAGCAGAGAGATGTGGTGGTAATTTCGGTGCGGAAATGTAACTGTCTGTTGAGATCTACCCTCATTTTCCACTCCTTGCCTGCGGAGAGGAGTCCTAAAGGATTTTTTACCAGCCTTAACAAATGGGATGAGTTGTCATCCATAGAACATAGAGCATAGAAATCTACAGCACATTACAGGCCTTTCAGCCCACAACGTTGTGCCAACCATGTCACCTACTCTAGAAACTGCCTAGAATTACCCTATCACACAGACCCCTATTTTTCTAAGCACTATGTACCTATCTGAGTCTCTTAAAAGACCCTATCGTATCTGCCTCCACCACCGTCGTTAGCAGTGCATTCCACGCACCCACTACTCTCTGTGTGAAGGACTTATCTCTGACATCTCCCCGTACCTGTTTCCAAGCATTTTGAATCTATGTCCCCTCCTGTTAGCCATTTCAGCCCTGGGAAAAAGCCTCTGGCTATCCATGTGGTCAATGCCTCTCTTCATCTTGTACACCTCTATCAGGTCACCTCTCATTCTCCGTCGCCCCAAGGAGAAAAGGCCCAGTTCACTCAACCTATTCTCATAAGGCATGCTCCCCAATCCAGACAACATACTTGTAAATCTCATCTGCACCCTTTCTATAGTATCCACATCCTTCCTGTAGTGAGGTGACCAGAAATGAACATAGTACTCCAAGGTGTCTGACCAAGCTGTTAAATAACTGTAACATTACCTCACAGCTCTTGAACTTATTTCCAAGGTTCCACTTCTCAGCCCAGTTCTGCATCCTATCACTGTCCTGCTGTAACCTCTGACAGTCCTCTAAACTATCCACAACACCCCAAACCTTTGCGTCATCAGCAAATTTACTAAACACCCCCCCCCCATTCTACGTCTTCAACCAGGTCACTTATAAAAATCACGAGGAGGAGGGGTCCCAGAATACAAAGTAGATCCCTGGGGAACACCACTTGTCACCGGCCTCCATGCAGAATATGACCCATCTACAACCACCCCTTGCCTTCTGTGGGCAAGTCTATTCTGGATCCACATAGCAAGGTCTCCTTGGATTCCTTGCCTCCTTTCTTTCTGAACGAGCCACACATCGGGAACCTTATCAAATACCTTACTGAAATTCACATACACTACATCCATTGCTCTACCTTCATCAATGTGTTTTGTTACATCCTCAAAGAATTCAATCAGGCTCCCAAGGCATGACTTGCTCTTGACAAAGCCATGCTGAATATCCCTAACCAGATTATTTCTCTCCAAATGCCAATAAATCCTACCTCTCAGGATCTTCTCCAACAACTTGCCCACCACTGAAGTAGGACTCATTGGTCTATAATTTCCTGGGTTATCTCTATTCCCTTTCTTGAACAAGGGAACAACATCTGCGTCCTCCAATCCTCCGGTACTTCTCCCATCCCTATTAATGATGCAAAGATTATCGTCAGAGGTTCAGCATCTCCTCCCTCGCTTCCCATGGTAACCTTGGGTATAGGCTACTTTTTGCATCCCACCTGCAGGTCTCTAGGATCTCCATCAGCTTCTTTAGGACCTGAGTTTTGCTGCCATCTGTCATGCCCGTGGGACAGCACAGTCTTGCATCCTTCCAGGTTGTGTTGGAGGTTGGCATTGGTGGTATCACACAGGGGCTGTCTGTCCTCACTGCTGAACCACTGGTGAAGATTTCCAGGACAGGTCAAAGTGTCAGTCATAGTCTGTCCCTGATGAGGAAGCTGAGTCTGGCTTGTGGGACCTTCCACAGGTCAGACCAGCTAAGTGTCCTGTTGATAGTGCCCTCCCATGTTGTCCATTTCCCATGGTGGCCCTGTGCCATTGCCTTCAACCTGTAGCTCTCCTGCTCTGTTCTTGTCACCTCCTCCACTAACATGGCTTCCCTCTCTTTCTTCAAGACCTTGGACCAGAAATTTGTTACCTTCCCCCAACCAAGTCCTGCATGTCCAGCCTGGACTCTGCCTGCAACCTCTTGGTGTTGCAGCCTGCAGATGGCCCTGTCTAATTCATTTTGAGCTCTCCATTTACAGCCGATATGGATTGTGGCATTGGTGCTCTTCACCAGCAGGTTGATGGACTTCCTCAGCTCAATAACCAGTCAGGTTTTCTCCTGCTTGTACCCCAGGCTGATGGACCTTAGTGGCAGCTGCAACTTGTTCTTCCCAAAGAGGCCAGTGTCTGAGAAACACCAAGGCAGCCCTAGCCATTTCCGGATGTACGAGTCGGCTATCTCATCCATCCTGCTGGCTGTTGATGAGGGAATTCTACATGTTTTCAGGGGCCACATCACCTTTTAGTACCATGTGAACTGGTAGCACCAAACTTTATAGTTCCCAGGTAGTTGGCTCTGGTCACTTCTAGCCAGGCCCTCTGCATGTCAGAGAGCTCTGTAGTCTACTGTCTTCCAAGACTTTGCCTGGCCAACAAAGAGATTTCCTCACCCCTTACAACAAAGGTACTGTTGTCAATTCTGACCCCTTTTCGGAGGGATAGGCTCGTGACGTGGCGGGCTTGATCTTCATCCTTGCCCAGGTCACTAGCTCCTTTTTGTACATGCAGCCTCTGAAGGATGTTTGTAACATCATCCATGTAGCTTCTTGGTGGAGGAAGACTGTCCTGACCGTCACTTTACCCCTGCAACCACCTGCCTTGCTCCAATGAGGATGGCTTCAAAGGCTGCCACAAACAGGATGGAAGAAATGGAGCACCACATTGCATTGCCTGCTTTGAGCTGTAGCCAGCCGTTGTAAAGTCTCGTAAAGAGAAGCCCATTGGGAGGTCATTGAAGTAATCAGAAATCAGGCCTCTGATGCAATTGGGAAAGTAAAAGAACTCGATTGCAAAGTTGATGAGCTAGTGAGGCACAGGACCACAGGCATTCGCAGGATCCATCCACAAAACGTGCAGGTCACCTTTCTCACACTTGGCTTGTTGGATCTGGTCCCACGTCAATCGTACATGCTCCACACATCCCGGGAAGCCTGGAACTCTTGCCTTCTGGCATCTGGTGTCAGCGTATCCTTTGCCCATGAGTTAGCTGGTCATCCTTTTCACCACAGCCATGGCACGGAAGAAGAACTTCCCCTCAAAGTTCAGCTCCTGAACTGGTTGATGGAACTGAGTTCTGCTTTTTGGAATTGAACACTGCCACAGTTCTGCCACTTTGATGGGATGTACAGCTTAGTAATTTGTTTATATTATATCCCTTTTTACAGTATGGTTAAAGAAGAATGATGAAAAAAATTGATTATCAAAAAAAAACACTTACAAGATGTGAGCACTGGAGTAAGGGCAGCACTTATTTCCCATCTCTAACTGCGCTACAGGAAGTAAAAGTGAGCCATCTTCTACAATTGAAAAGCTTGCTGGGCTATTTCAAAGAACATAGGAACATGAGAAATCCGAGCAGGAGCTGGCCATCTGGATCGGATGAGCTCTGCCATTCAATAAGATCATAGTTGATGTGGCCATGGACTCATCTCCACCTACCTGCCTTTTCCCCATACTGTAACTTTTAGTTTCCCTACCATGCAGAAATCTAATTGTGTTTTAAATAGCGTTAATGAGGTAGCCACTACTCCAGAGAATTCTGTAGATCGACTCTCCTCTGAGAAGAGCAGCATCTCCTCATCGCCATCCAAAATCTATTCCCCAGAATCTTGAGGCTATGCTGGAAGTTCTGGTTTCATTTACCAATGAGACAACTATCCTGCCTCTATCCTATCTATTCCTTTAATTATGTTTTGTTTCTATAAGATCCCCTTTCATTCTTCTGAATTCCAGTGAATATAGCCCTAGGTGAATCAATCTTTCCTCATAGATTCACCCCTTCATCTCCATAATCAACCTGCTCGGCACCATCTCCAAAGCCAGCATATCTTGCCTCAAATACAGAGACCTGATCTGCATGCATTGCTCCAGGTGTAGCTTCACTAGTCCCCCGTACAACTACAGTATAACTTCCCTGCTCTTAAATTTAATCTATCTGGCAATGAAGGCCAGCATTCCCTTCGAGATAACCTGTTGTACCTGTCACCAATCTTCTGTGATTCACACACAAGCACTGACCCGTACAATGATATTTGATTCACTTGTATATCAAACATACAGGGAAATATGTCATTTCTGTTAACAACTAAGACAAACCAATAATGTGTTGAAGCAGCCGGCAAGTGTCACCACGTATTCCGATGCTAACACAGCATGCCCACAGTGTTCAGCAGAACAACATATAGCCAATTTGCAACAACAATGAAACAAAACAACAGAAGCAAAACAAGCCCCTTTCCCACCCACACACATAATAATAAAGGACCTGCAACCCCATGACAGGCCGTCTCCTGGCCTCTGACTTCCAGCCTTTGGCCCAGGCCCCAGGCTTGCAGACTCACAGATATCAGGCCTCCAATTTCCAGACTGAACAACTTGGGGGATTCCACAAACTTGCCAACCTTGGGCTTCAAGTTCTGGAATTACCGACCTTGAAACCTCAACCTCTAGGTTTCAATCCCTGTACTCACTGACCTCTGGGTTTCACTGCTATGTCCTCAAAGTTGACCTCATTGCTGTGGATCTGAAGTCAAATCTAGAGCAAAAGATATTTTTCACAATGGAGGGCTAAGGAGGTTTTTGAATGGCAGTACAACAGTTTCATAATTATCATGACTGACTTTAATACAATGAAGTGAATTTAAGCTGTCTCGATAAGATTTCAACTGTCCACCGATAGTAGAGAGTAATTGATTACTGGACCAGAAATTTAATCACTACGCCACCACAGAAAGGAAATAGTTGCTTTTCTCATGTTTTCAGCTTGTAGGGAGGTACAACTTTTGCTCTAGGATCTGTATAATTCTGGTGTGTCCAACTTGTTCTTTGTATTAAAAGTTGTTTGAATTTGGAGCTTCTTAGCTCCATATAGCTTAGCATTATGACTCTGCAGTGAAATACATCAGGGCCATACTTAATTCCACAATTATACAAGGTTGATAGGTCTCCAAGAGAAATCTGGGCTACTTTGACAGAAACAATAGTCACTTTTTTTTAGAAATGGAGGAGGAGATCAAACTATCCTCATACAGAAATAAATTGTATGGTTAGCTATAATCACCTTAGAGGGAGGTAGTTAATGGCAATTGAAATCAGAACTACATCGTGTGACAAATCCCTTGGTGTATTGAGTAGAGTGTTACTTATCCTGGTTTATCATTAAGATGGAAAGAGTGCAAAGAAGATTTTTGAGGATGCTGCCCTGAGTTAAAGGTAGAAGTAGGAGAAGCTAGGACTTTATAGGAATAATGCCATCAGAACATAAGACATAGCAACAGAATTAGGCCATTCAGTCCAACAAGTCTGCTCTGCTATTCCATCATGGCTGATCCCGGATCGCACTTAACCCCATACACATACCTTCTCGCCCTGACTGATCAGGAAACTATCAACCTTCACCTTGAATATACCACAGACTTGTCCTCTACTGCAGTCTGTGGCTGAGCATTCCACAGATTCACTACTCCCTGGCTAATAAAATTCTCCTTACCTCTGTTTGAAAAGGTCACCTCTCAATTTTGAGGCTGTGCCCTCTCATTCTGGAAAGCCCCGCCGTAGGAAATATCCTCTCCATATCCACCCTATCTAGTCCTTTCAACATTTGGTAGGTTTCAAAGAGATTCCCCACATTCCAGTGAGTACAGGCCCAAAGCTGCCAAATGCACCTCATATGTTAACCCCTTCATTCCTGGAATCATCCTCATGAACCTCCTCTGGATTCTCTCCAATGACAACACATCCTTTCTGAGATAGGGACCCAAACCTGTTGACAATACTCCAAGGGTGGCCTGACTATTGTCTTATAAAGGCTCAGCATTATCTCCTTACTTTTATATTTTATTCCCCTTGAAATAAATGCCAGCATTGCATTTGCCTTCTTTACCACAGACTCAACTTGTAAATTAACCTCCTGGGAGTCTTGCATGAGGACTACTAAGCCTCTCTGCACCTCTGATGTTTGCACCTTCTTTTCATTTAGATAATAGATAATACTGACCCCGAAGAACACCACTAGTCACCCTTTCTTTTGCCTTCCTCCCTTCTTAAAGAGTGGAGTGACACTTACAACCTTCCTGTCCTCTGGGACCATGCCAGAATCAAGAGATTTTTGAAAGATCATGATCAATGAATCCATTATTTCTTCAGCAACCTCTCTCAGGACTCTGGGATGTATTCCATCTGATCCAGGGTGACTTATGCACCTTAAGATCTTTGAGTTTGCCTAGAACTTTTTCTTTTGAAATAGCAACTGCACTCACTCCTGCTTCTTGTCACTCATGGACACTGCTAGTGTCTTTCACAGTGAAGAAAGATGCAAAGTACCCATTAAGGTCATCTGCCATTTCTTTGTCCCCCATTACTACCTCACCAGCATCATTTTCCAGTGGTCCAATATCAACTCTCAACTCCCATTTACTCTTCATATAACTGAAAAAATTTCTGGTATCCTTCTTTACATTATTGGCTCATCTGGCTTCATAGTTCATCTTTTTCCATCTGATAGCTTTTTTAGTTGACTTTTGTTGGATCTTAAAATCTTCCCAATCATCCAATTTCCCATTCACTTTTGCTACTTTATGTGCCCTTCCCTTGGCTTTTATGCAGTCCTTAGCTTCCTTTGTCAGCCACAGTTGCCTACCCCTGCCACTTGAGAACTTCTTCCACTGTGGGACATATCTATCCTGTGCCTTGTGAATTATTCCCAGAAACTTTAGCCATCTCTGCTCCACCATCACCCCTGCCAGTGTCCTCCTTCAATCCACCTAGGCAAGCTCCTCTCTCATGCCTCTGAAATTCCCTTTATTCCACTGCGATACTGATACATGTAAGCTGGCAGAGGAACTGGTTAAGCAAGTAGAACAACAACAACTGGATACATGCATGGATAGGAAAGGTTTAGCAGCACACAGACCAAATACCAGCAAATGGGACTAGCTTCAAGGGCCTTCTTGGTTGACGTAGCCTGTTTCAGTGCAATGTTACTTTATGACTCTATGACTCTTGTAATTCAGAATCTCATTATTTTTTGATAACGACTGGTCATTCGGTGTGTCCAAATTGGATTTATGGTACTTGATAAAAGAAACTTTCTATGGCTCTGGCCTACATGGTCTTTTAAAAATAGCAAACATTCAAGTGATATTTATTAAATACTGTGAATTAATTTGCTTCTTTTGAGATTGACTACAAAAGCTAATTTTAAGGCCCTAATTTAAACACATAAATCTGAAATCTTCAGAAATAATATATTTACTGCTCTTAATTGACATACCGATTTATTGACTCATAATTGTTCTCATCTTTCACCATAAACATATCTGCTTTGGAACAAAATAGACAATTTACCCTGGTCTAATTTTCAAAATATAATTCAATGGATGCAATTGTTCAGATATGAGAACATTTTATCTTTGTTAAAAGCTCCTGCTATTTGGAAGGTATTTTAAGTATATGAAAATAATTACTTCCTCTTCAAAAAGACTTCCTCCGGATAATCATTTTTGAAACTACTTACAAACCCATTCACTTATATTCCACAGACCACTGACAAGAAACATAGCAATCAATGGTTGCTTAAAATGTTACATCCTTGTGCCCTCAAAGAAACAAGCTTATTGGACTATACTTTTTGCTTTTGTCTTAATAAAACATGAACACAAAATTATATATATTATATATATGTGTGTGTATGTATGTATGTATGTATGTATATATATATATATATATATATACGTGTGTGTGTGTGTGTGTGTGTGTGTGTGTGTGTGTGTGTGTGTATATGTGTATGTGTGTGTGTGTATATAGTAATTAAAATTTTCATTTAATGAAACCAAATATCACTAGCACTTTATGGTTTATTTGAGTTTGTTTGTGTCATTTATACTGGTAAAGTAAGGACCAAAAATTGTTAGATTACCTGATCTTATGGTATTTCAAGCTGAATAAGATTAGGTATTGTCCAGGATTCAATATGCAAGCACAAGAATTTTGAAAGAGAGCTAGATCAATAGTTTAATGAAATGGAAGTTATCTCAATATGTGAATTGTCATACTGATTTTTGCAGTTTGCTTTAAAATAGGGTAGCGCAATAGTTAGAAATTGTAAATTGTCAGTCATTTATTTGTAGTGTAAGTTGGTGCCATACAACTCAAATACAAGAATAGAAGTGCTGCAATAAAATGCAATTTATCTAAAAGAGCATCTTAAAAGATCAGTTATTAAGTTGGCCTGACATAATACCTAAAGCTACAGCGGCAATCAATTGCCACAGGTATTTTTAAGTAGGAAATTACAGCAGATAATTTCCTCCATTTCCAACCATAGCAAAGACACAGAAGGAACTAGAAATGATATTTAAACAATTTCAGCTGGTTTTGACTAAGAGATAAAGTTCATTGAAATATAAAACTGCAGAAAATCTGAAACGAAAGCAGAAAATTAAAAATTGCTGGTAAGATAAACAGTTAATACTTCCAGCCAGAGGCACTTTGATAGACACTTCCATTCCTGCAAAGTGTGCCCATTATTTTTCTTTTTTACTGTGTATCAGAAATAATATTTGTTCAGACAACCAGGACATCTCCTCTTCCTTCCCTCTGGGAAATGGAGAGGAACCAATATCCTTGCTGGGAGGTTTGCTGGTGCTTCTCAGAAGAGTTTAACCTTGTGAAGCAGGGGCTGTTACTCAGATTGACAGTGTAGTAGGCTGATTCATATGTAGAAAATAATACAGATAAATCCAGATCTCTGGCTTCCTTTTTACTCTTAAAGCAAAGTCCTAGACATAGCTCCAGTGTGGTGTCTGAAGATCTTTTAGTGCCACTGAATGTAAAGGCAAATAAAGGTAGAGCTATCAACAAAGCATCATTTATAGAACGCAATAAACTCTTAAGTAAACAGCAGTGGCTGTTTCAACAATGTATCAAAATCATACATGTTATCCACGGAATACTTAAAGACACCCTTCCACCAAAAGTGGGCCGCCAACTCGGCCATAGACCAGGCAGTGAGCTTCCTGCAATTGAGAGACATTATCGGCAACCCATGCCTCCGACAGCAAGGCCTCGGTTCTGCACACTTCCATTGATGGAGGAGTACAAGTGTGAGGGATAGGCGTGACATGGTCCAGGCAGAGGTGCAGAACCGCGAGGACGAAAGGTGGTTATCAACGTTGGGAGTGGAGTTGGGGTCACAGGGTGCCTGGAAAGAGTGGGATCTTTCCAAGCACAAGATAACTTGAGCAACGCAATGGAGAGTTGAGCCCTTATGCACTTCTTTCCTTTTGCAGTCCATGTATGACACTCTCCCTACACCATCACAGCTGCACACCGAGGCTGAGAGAGGACTGTGGTAAACTATATATATGTTGTAAGTGGGTTATCTGTCTGGACACGCCCCTCTGCTGACTGCCTCTGTGGCTCCTCCCACAGACTCCTGTATAAAGGTGATTCCGCCTTGCCCCTCCCCCTCAGTCCAGGGGCAGACACTCAACATGGAGGTCGTATTGTACAGCGAATAAAAGCCTTTCGGTATTTTACCCAGCCTCAGTCTTTTGGAGTTATTGAAGGTGCTTCAATTTTATTCACTGTACATTTTAAAACATGGAACACGCTCTGAGACCCGACAAATTAGACCTTGATCCGCAAACGCCTGACGCTGGAAACGCTTTCGAACTCTGGCTGGCCTGCTTCGAGGCGTACCTAGAGGAGATTAAAGCGACCGACCCCGTAGCGAAGCGCAGAGTTCTACTCTCCAGGGTCAGTCCACGGGTTTATTCGCTGATCAGAGACCAGCCGAGCTACGACGGCCCGATGAGTGCCCTCAAAAGACAATACCTGCGGCCGATAAACAGCGTCTATGCTCGGCATCGCTTAGCAACACGGCAACAACGGTCCGGGGAATCGAGTGCTGAGTTTGTCCGGGCCCTACGGACGCTCGTGCGAGCCTGCAATTGCCAGGAGCTGACGGCGGCGCAGCATGCAGAACTCCTAGTGAGAGACGCCTTCGTCACGGGGACCAGGTCAGCGTACGTGCGCCAGCGGCTGCTGGAAAAAGCCGATCTTACCCTAAGTTCGGCGATCGAGCTGGCTGACACGCTGGAGGGCGCTTTGCATAACTCCGAGTCGCTCCAGGCATGCGATCCCCGACGGCCTCGCGGGCGCCGCAGACCCCGCAACCCGCCGGCGAATCGACCTCAGCTGCCGCCAGTCGCGAGTCCATGAAGTGCTACTTCTGTGGACTCGAGAAGCACCCCCGGAAACACTGCCTAGCCTGACAAGCTACCTGCTCCAGCTGCGGAAAGAAGAGCCACTTTGCCAAGGCCTGTAAGTCCAAAGCGCGAGCGGGATTGAGCAGTGCCACGTGCGAGACGTGAGGGTCGCCATCTTGCCTGCTGCCATCTTCCCTGCATGCCACCACCACGTGCGAGACATGAGAGGGCAGCCATCTTGGTCTGCGCCCCCTCCCACCGCCTACGACCAACGGGTGCTCACGGGGCACCCCACCACGCCGGACCAAGACAGCGACCCCACCCTGGCTTCCGTGACCCTCGACCAAAGCGCTCCCCACCAGCTCGCAAGGTCAATGATGGACATCCTGGTGGAGGGGCGCAGGACAAGCTGCCTGTTTGACACAGGCAGCACGGAGAGTTTTATCCACCCGGACACGGTGCAGCATTGCGGACTCGTGATATGGCCAGTATGTCAGAGGGTCACCATGGCTTCCAGGTCGCATACAACAGACATCCGGCGGGGTTGTGTAGCGACGCTAGTGGTGCAGGGCACAGAACATCGAGACTTTATGTTACTGGTCATGCCTCAACTGTGTGCCCCTGTGCTATTGTGGCTCGACTTCCAGAGCCACCTGAAAAGCGTGACAATGAAGTATGATGGGCCCCTCCCACCAATTACTGTCGTAAATCCCCAGTTTTGTAGGAATACGTCACATACCTCGCTACTGACCACACACACACACCGACCCGCACATCTCACCCAACACCATGCCAACTGCCACACTACCGACACCACTTGCAGCCTCTCCACCCTCAGGATCCCTCCCCTACCGCTGTTCGCCAACCTGACCCCCGACTGTAAACCTGTGGCAACTAAAAGCAGGAGGTACAGCGCGGGGGACAGAGCTTTTATTAAGTCGGAGGTGCAGTGGCTGCTCAGGGAGGGGGTCATTGAGGCAAGCACAAGTTCTTGGAGGGCGCAGGTGGTCGTTGTTCGGAACGGGGAGAAGAATAGGATAGTCGTGGACTATAGCCAGACCATCAATAGGTTCACGCAGCTCGATGCGTACCGTCTACCCTGCATCGCGGATACGGTCAATCAGATAGCACAGTACAAGGTGTACTTGACCATAGACCTAAAATCCGCTTACCATCAGCTCCCCATCCGCTGGGAGGACCACCCTTACACTGCCTTCGAGGCGGACGGCAGGCTTTATCAATTCCTGCATGTCTCCTTCGGTGTCACGAATGGTGTATCTGTCTTCCAGAGGGCATGGACCGGATGGTGGACCAGTGCCAACTGAAGGCCACGTTCCCATATCTGGATAACATCACCATCTGCGGTCACGACAACAACCTCCAAAAATTTCTCCAAGCGGTCAAAGCTTTCAACCTCACGTATAACAAGGACAAGTGTGTCTTTGGGACCACCCGACTTGCTATCCTTGGGTGTGTCATGGAGAATGGAGTCATTGGCCCTGACCCCGACCGTATGCGCCCCCTGTTGGAACTCCCTCTTCCCAATACCCTCAGAGCCCTCAAAAGGTGCCTGGGCTTCTTTTCATACTACGCCCAATGGGTCTCTAACTACGCAGACAAGGCCCGCCCCCGGTCAAGCCCACCACATTCCTCCTCTCAGCCGAGGCCCGCGGGGCCTTCAGCCGCATAAAAGGGGACATTGCCAAAGCAGCAATGCATGCGGTGGATGAGGCCATTCCTTTCCAAGTAGAGAGTGATGCCTCCGACTTTGCGCTGGCTGCTACCCTCAACCAGGCGGGAAGACCAGTGGCGTTCTTCTCCCGTACTCTTCAAGGCCCTGAAATTCAGCACTCCATGGTGGAGAAAGAGGCCCAGGCCGTAGTGGAAGCTATTAGGCACTGGAGGCACTATCTCGCCGGCAAAAAGTTCACCCTGCTAACTGACCAGCGCTCAGTCGCATTCATGTTTAATAACCAACAGCTGGGCAAAATCAAAAATGATAAATTTCTGAGGTGGGGAATCGAACTCTCCACATACAACTATGACATCATGTCCAGGCCTGGGAAGCTCAACGAGCCCTCCGATGCCCTATCCCGGGGAACGTGTGCCAGCGTGCAGATCGACTGGCTATATGCCCTACATGCAGGTCTTTACCACCTGGGGGTCACCCAGCTTTTCCACTTCGTGAAAGTCCGGAACCTGCCTTACTCCCTTGAGGAGATCAGGATGATGACCAGGGACTGCCAAGTCTGCGCAGAGTGCAAACCATACTTCTACTGACCTGAAAAGGCACAACTCATCAAGGCCACCCGCCCCTTTGAGCGACTGAGTGTTGACTTTAAGGGCCCCCTTCCCTCCATTGACCGCAATGTGTACTTTCTTAACATTATCGACGAGTACTCGCGGTTCCCCTTCGCCATCCCCTGCCCCAACACCACCCACGTCAGTTATAAAAGCCCTGCGCAAGCTCTTCACTCTGTTCGGATACCCATGCTATATCCACAGTGACAGAGGGTCCTCGTTTATGAGTGACGAGCTGCGCTAATATCTACTGGCTAGGGGAATTGCAACTAGTAGGACCACGAGCTATAATCCCCGGGGGAATGGATAGGTAGAGAAGGAAAGCCACACTCTTAGCCCTCAGGTCAAAGGGACTGCCAGTCTCTCGCTGGCAGGAGGTCCTTCCCGAGGCACTCCACTCCATCCGCTCCCTGTTATGCATGGCCACCAATTGTCTGCCCCCGGACTGAGGGGGAGGGGCAAGGCGGAATCACCTTTATACAGGAACTGTGGGAGGAGCGTGTCCAGACAGTTAACCCAGTTACAACATATATATGGTTTACCACAAGGACCCTAACTGCAAGCTTTGTGGTCAGTGGGGTTCACTGACACACATACTCTCAGAATGTAAAACAGTGTTAACACAAGGACGGTATAGGTGGTGCCACAACAAGGTCCTGCTGCCCCTTGCTGCCACACTAGAGCGGGAGAGGTGTAAAAAGACACCAGCTGGCAGAGAGGCAAAGAGGGCAGTCATTTTCATCAAGGAGAGGGCCACGCCAGTCATAGCAAAGAGGCCAAAATCCAATCTGCTGCAACCTGCCAAATCATGGGAGTGGAGGGTCAATGTGGGGAGGAAGCTGCAGTTCCCAGAGGTGGTGCAAACCACTCTTTGACTAGACATTGTACAGTGGTTCACCGAAGACAAGAAAATCATCCTGGTGGAGCTCACAGTACCACGGGAGGAAGGATGCGAGGAGGCTCACGAGAGGAAGGCCCTGAAGTACCAGTCCTTAGTCCAGGAGTGCAGGGACAAAGGGTGGTAGACGTGGCTATTCCCCATGGAGATCAGCTGCGAAGGATTCCTGGCAAGGTCAGCATGGAGGTTGCTGACTGCACCAGGCCTTGATGAAAAGAGCAAGAACCAAGCAGCTCACAGGATGGGGGAGGAAGCAGAAAGGGCCTCTTGCTGGATATGTAGCAAGTAAGAGGAGTTGAGCTGGAAGTTAGGAGCAGGTGGGCAGTGACTTGACCGCTGCAGCTGACCCACCAGATCAAGATTGTAGTGGTTAAGGAAGGGTTGAAACACTCTACGAAGATTGGGCACCACCTAACGACATCTGCCCCTGGCCAAAGCTTTGATAAACTCATCAGGTAACTGAAGAGAGCACACTGGTGCATGATGCAAGCAAAAACACCAAATTCCTTAACAATCCTATTAATTTGAATCTGAGAGGATTTAACCTCTGAACTGAAAGAATGACCTTTGGCCAGCACTGAACTGATGCAGATTGAGTTTATGTTGCTTAGTTTCCACAATTCTGATTAGAGCTCACACCCAACTTCTGAGAGATGAGATTTCTATGCCAAAACTAAGGCTGATTTATCAGTGCTACACAAAACTTGCAATGAGCTCTTCGGGCTGATGTGGGAGGAGAGACCATTGGGCTCTGAGGTTTTTAGTGCACCTGAATTAGTTTAATTGTGGTTTAACAAAAGTCATTTATCGTTCAGAGTTCCTTGTGTTTTTTCTCAATGGAATCACATTTTGTAATGTGGTCTCCTGGTGCCCAGTTTGATAAGCTTGGGTGTTCCATGTTAGTAGTATTATTGAAGTGGATGTCCCATTAGCACTAATCATGGGGTCCTAGTTTTGAGAATGTTATGTCTCGTAGTGTGCTTGGCCGAGCCACCAATATTCTGTTGGAATCTGATGAATAAACTTTGGTCACTATCTCTACATCAGAGACTGTCTTTCCTATGCATTTGAGTTCCAACATTGCCAGCACACATGATAACAGTGCTGACAAGCTGATGCACATCTTGAGACAAGATATTGAGCCAGGAAGGAAATAAATTAGGAAGTCACAGGGAAGGAATTTATGAAGGCTTTCACAAAGGGAGGACAGTACATTAAGGAATGAATAATCAATCAATGTGAAACTGGATTAAACTCAGTTAAGGCGCTCACATCATTGGTATTGCTGGGCTTTGCAAGCTGCACAGATTATTGGGGTCAAAGAAACAAAGTATTCATGAGAGGATATCTGAATCACCCTTGTTCTTGCCAGAGCCAGGATGAGTTCATTTGTCTCACCTTGCATCCTACCATCCTCATATTCAACCAATTCTCTGTCACATCCAATACCCTAAATGGGGTACAACTAGCAAAAATATTTTCCCCACCCCTTGTCAAGGTCCGGTCCGTGAAGTCCATGTTCCAGTTCACAGTCTGGTCCATGGTTCCTTGTTCCGGGGTTTCTGGTTTTCCCCAGTTTCTGTTGCAGGCACATGATTCTCGTTTTGGGGCTGAGACATAAATACCTCTGCAAACCAGGCATTCCCTGCTGGACTGTTCTGTCCCCCCTCCTCCCCCCCTCCTTCCCTCCTCTCCTCTCCCCCCCCTCTCTCCCCCCCCTCTCTCCCCCCCCTCTCTCCCCCCCCTCTCTCCCCCCCCTCTCTCCCCCCCCTCTCTCCCCCCCCTCTCTCCCCCCCCTCTCTCCCCCCCCTCTCTCTCCCCTCCTCCCCTGACTCTCTGTCTAGTTCAATTGCCAATGCAGAGATGGAACTGTCTGTTGTTCTTCGGTGTCTGGCTTGTCTTGTCCTTGCCTCTGTGGGGTAAGTCAGGCTGTTCTGCCATTGCCCTGCGGGGGGGATCTGTCTTGTCTCATCTTGTCTTTGCCTCTGTTGGGTAAGTCCAGCCGTTCTGCTGTTACCTGACTGATGGGCCTGTCCCACCTTAGTGTGGAGAAGAAGTTGGGTCCCAGCTGGTCTAAGTATAAGTCCTGGCTGTATATCTATGTACTGTCCTGTCTCATGTTGGTGTCATGTTAAAGATGAGTCCTGGCTTTTTGAAGGATAAGTCCTGGCTCTATGTTGATGTACAGTTCCCAGTTTGTCTCTTGAGCTCCAGCCTCTGAGTTATCAGCCCCTGCATTCTAAGACTCAAACCTGAAGAGCCAAGACACCAGCTTCAAGCCTGAAGAGCCAAGACCCCAGCCACGTCCTGTCCTGTAGCCATGTCATGTCCTTGACTAGTTCTGGGATCTGAACCCAAGACAAAACCCAGGTCCTGGGTCCTTGTCCATTCTCTGGCTCGGGGCCCAAGCCCAGGCTCCTAGTTCGTAGTTCCTTGTCCGGTTTCCCTGTTCCTTGTCCATATCCTAGCCCAAGTCTGCGTTCTTGTCCCTGCTCCTTGTCTGTATCCTGTCACGTCCCTTCTCTAGTCAAGTCTTGCTCCTAGTACTTCAGTGTCTGTGTCTTGCATTTGGGTCCGTTCCCATTCCCAATGCCCCCCCATTGTGACACCTCTCTACTTCACAGATTTTAGAAGAGACTATCCCTCCAGTTCATTCCACCAATGTCCACTCCTCTGCCCAAAGCATGTCCTCTTGTAACTGCAGGAGAAGCAACACGTGTCCATTTAATGTCATCCCTTCCCACTGTCCAGAGCTCCTAAAACCTTTCCAGTTAAAGCAGTGATATATTAATACTCCTTCCCATTCTGTGAACTGTATCCTCTGCTGTACATTGAGAAAACCAAGCACGGCTTGTTTGACAGCTTTGCTAAACAGCTCCATTCAGTCATCAGGCTTGACCTAAAGCTTACAGTTACCCAACACTTCAATTCTCCATTTCTCTTCAGCTATGACCTCTCTATTGTCCTTCTTCACTACTCTAATGAAGTTTATTGTAAGGTTGAGGAACCAGCACCTCAAGCTCAAAATTAAAAAGCACCAATTTAGCTTGAGAACCCCCTCCAGCAAAAGTAAGTTACAAGTGAGGACCAAGGCATCAGGGGACCACTGACCAGATTTTACAATCTGTAAAACCTTTCCTTCTCACCATTGGAATTTAATGAGTGGACGCTAATAGTGACGTGGTTGCAAAGTGACATATGCTGGAATATAAATATTAACTTTCAGAAGAAGAAGGAATATAAGGTGAGGATGGGTAGCCCTTAAAATAATGGATATACCAAAAGTAACAAATTGAAATGGTCACAGATCAGAGTCAAATTGCAGAGTTTGATTGGCACAGAGGCAGAAAGTGGCATCAAACATTGTTGGGAGTTATTGCTGTATTTCTTCTGGACAGTGTCGGTTAAGTCAAGTCAGTATAATCAGAAAACTGGAAGGTAATCATGGGCTGTCTTCATGTGTATTAAACAGGGAAAGCCAAATTAGAAATTATAGTATGGAAGGTGAATTACAGATGTGACGGGGTTTGTTTTGATCTGTATTTTGTGTAGACAGCAGGAAAATAGGTTATTTTAGATCTTGTATTTTGCAATGACAAACAGTAAAATCATCTTCCAAGACTACATAAGTGCTGGAATGAATCCCAAAGGCTTGAAGATAGCAAATATGACCCCACTATAATAAAGAAAAAAAAAGCAAACATTGGTCAGCTAGCCTCAAATCGATACATTGGAAAATGGAAACTTTATATTAAAAAAAAAGATATCATTAGAAATCTACTGGAAATTTCTGAGGCAGTAACGAGCAGAATAGATAAGGGCAAAACAGTGGATGTAGTGTATCTGGGCTTCCAAAAGACCTCCAAGGACAAGAAATCTCCAAGGACAGTACCACAAGTAGATAGTGGTTAAGAAGTCATACAGGATATTGGAACAGTCAGATCCTGGTACTACATGAATCCTAAATTAGGTCATTTCTTAAGTATTGTGCTTAGTTCTAGTTGCCAGATTTTGGGAAAGATCTAATTGGAGTGGAGTTGATGCAGAGGGGATTCATCAGAATGTGGCATGGATGAGATTGAGGGACATGTGTAGAGTAGACAATGAGAGACTTTCCCTGGGTGTCTATGACGAGGGTGTACAAATTTATGCTGAGGAATTGGAGATTTAGAGGGGATTTGAGGAAAAATTATTTTGTTCACTCAGAGTGTGGCTGATATCTGCAACTCATTGCCTGAGGGATGATGGGGGCAGGTACGTTCATAACACTGAGAAAATATTTAGTAGTGCACTTGAGGTACCATGACTTTGAAGGCTTTGGGTTAAGTGCTGGAAATCGGGATCAGATTATACAGGTACCTGAAGACCCGCGTGGATGTGGTTGGCCAAAATATGTAGTATAACACTTTGACTCTTTGGGAGAGGTTGAAATAGGGAAAATACTGAAATCTATCAAAGAAAGACATCATGGCAAAGATATTGGAGATTTTTGAGGCTGTGGCTAGTAGAACAGATAGAGGCAAATTAGTGGGTGTGCAGTATTTGGGAAATGATAGTTCAAGGTGAAAGAGACTGACAAATGGAAAATCAATCAGTCCAGGGAGACAAGAAGAATCATTATATGAAATATAAAGACATTACCATTGATGCTAGAATTGTGAAATTAACAGAAGAATGAGTGCTTTTAGTGTCCATTATCTGGAATGATTAAACTTAATATTAAGTTTAATACACAAGTTAAAAGGCAACTGCACTTTACAAAGAATGATAAAAGATAAGCTTCAAGGGTACTCAGATTAGTTCTTGCCAAATACACCAAGGTGCAAATTCCTAGCTTTTGTGAAGCTCACAGAGAAAGCAGTATACATTGCCATAAGTCCAACAATCAATATGGAAATGTGTGCAAAACAACAGAATTGTGCAAAGGTTGTAGTGCAATCTGAAATACTATAAAAAGAAGTGCTGAAGTGACAATAACAGAATAACCAAGAGATACAGAATTAAGAATCCAAGAACTAAGCTTCTGCTTTAGGAAGTGGACATCGATTTTATCACATGGAAAAGTGAGGTCTGGAGGAAATTGTCACAAGGGGGCGCTGGGAGCAGATCCAAATGCAAGACACAAACATGTCTTGTGAGGTTAACTTAATTGAGATTATTGCTCGTTACAAGGAGAGCAAAGCAGAGGCGGGAATGGCGTAATGGACAAGGACTCAGGCCCTGGACTAGGCTGGGACTAAGTGTCTGGGCCAGGACTTGGAACACGGACCTCAGAGCCAGGACTCGATACTTGAAACCCCCCCCGGAGCCAGGACTCGATACTTGAAACCCTCCCCGGAGCCAGGACTCGATACTTGAAACCCCCCCCCCGGAGCCAGGACTCGATACTTGAAACCCCCCCCCGGAGCCAGGACTCGATACTTGAAACCCCCCCCCCCCCGGAGCCAGGACTCGATACTTGAAACCCCCCCCCCTGGAGCCAGGACTCGATACTTGAGACCCCCCCCGGAGCCAGGACTCGATACTTGAAACCCCCCCGGAGCCAGGACTCGATACTTGAACCCCCCCCCCCCCCGGAGCCAGGACTCGATACTTGAAACCCCCCCCCCGGAGCCAGGACTCGATACTTGAAACCCCCCCCCCCCCCGGAGCCAGGACTCGATACTTGAAACCCCCCCCCCCCCCTCGGAGCCAGGACTCGATACTTGAACCCCCCCCCCCCCCCGGAGCCAGGACTCGATACTTGAAACCCCCCCCCCGGAGCCAGGACTCGATACTTGAAACCCCCCCCCCCCCCTCGGAGCCAGGACTCGATACTTGAAACTCAAACACAGGACATGGAACACTGAGCTGGGACTCCTCCTTTGACACAGGATATCGAGCCGGGACTCTTCTTATTCATTGGACAGACTCAGACACAAAACACTGAGCTGGGAATCCTCCTTAGACACAGGACAGAGTTGGGACTCTTCTTAACACAGGGTCAGGACCCTTCCAGGGTACAGGGCCAGGACGCCTTTTAGACGCAGGACATGGATACAGAGACCACACAACAATAGGCAGTACTATAACCAGGCACAAGTACACTTCAAGCAGCAGCGAGCCCTTGACTCACCACAGCGGGTTAACTTTGGCGGACCGGCTTGTGGCACTTGCTACGGGAGGAGACTTGGCTTGCTCCGGCAAGAAACTTAGTTGACTCCAGTCAGATAACATTGGCTTGCACTAGCTTCAGTGACTTCAATAAACGCTCTCGCGCCGAATGGCTGAAAGCCAGAGACTTATAAGCTTCCGGTTCAGCCGAGAGTAAATTGCCTCCAATCACCAAGCCCAAAGGACACGGGAAAATAGGGAACCAAAGGGAAACAGGGAGTCAATGGTCCAGATCATAACACAAGCAACGTAAATTTAAAGGGAACCAGATCTGGGCCATGACAAAAATAAGATCATAAGACATAGGAGCAAAATTAGGCCATTCAGCCCATTGAGTCTACTCCACCATTCCATAGTCCTAGTCTCTGCCACCATGAGAAACATCTTCTCCACGTTCACTGTATCTAGGCCTTTCAATATTCAATAGGTTTCAATGAGATCCCACCTCAATCTTCTAAACTCCAGCAAGTATAGGTCCAGAGCCATCAAACGCTTTCATTCTGGGATCATTCTCATGACCCTGCTCTGGACCCTCTTCAATGCCAGCATATCTTCTCTTCAATGAGTGGCCCAAAATGAGTAGGCCTACTCCTGCACCTATTTTCTATGTTTCTATGTAAAACTGCTCATAACACTCAAGTGCAGCTGGACCAATGCCTCAGCTTTAGATCCTTGCTTTTGCATTCCAGTCAGAATCGGAATCAGGTTTATTATCATTGGAATGTGTAATGAAATTTGTTAACTTAGCACCAGCAGCTCAATGCAATACATAATATAGAAGAAAAAACATAATAAAATAATAATAATAAATAAGTAAATCAATTACAGTATACATACATTGAATAGATTAAAAATTATGCAAACAACAGAAATAATTAATATAAAAAAGTGAGATTGTGTCCAAGGGTTCAATGTCCATTTAGGAATCGGATGGCAGAGGGGAAGAAGCTGTTCCTGAATCGCTGAGTGTGTGCCTTCAGGCTTCTGTACCTCCTACCTGATGGTAACAATGAGAAAAGGGCATGCCCTGGGTGCTGGAGGTCCTTAATAATGGACGCTGCTTTCCTGAGACACCGCTCCCTAAAGATGTCCTAGGTACTTTGTAGGCTAGTACCCAAGATGGAGCCGACTAAATTTACAACTCTCTGCAGCTTCTTTCGGTCCTGTGCAGTAGCTCCCCACCCCCCACCCCACAGCAGACGGTGGTGCAGCCTGTCAGAATGCTCTCCACTGTACATCTAAAGAAGTTTTTGAATGTACTTATTGACATACCAAATCTCTTCAAACTCCTAATATAGTATAGTCGCTGTCTTACCTTCTTTATAACTGCATCGATATGTTTGGACCAGGTTAGATCCTCAGAGATCTTGACATCCAGGAACTTGAAACCACTCACTCTCTCCACCTCTGATTGCTCTTTGAGGATTTGTATGTGTTCCTTTGTCATACCCTTCCTGAAGTCCACAATCAGCTCTTTCGTCTTACTGATGTTCCAAGAAGGCATAGCTTGCTCCTGTACACCCTCTTGTTTCCATCTGAGATTCTACTAACAATAGTTGCAACATCAGAAAATTTGTAGATGGTGTTTGAGCTATGCCTAGCCACACAGTCATGTGTATATAGAGAGTAGAGCAGTGGGCTAAGCACACACCCCTGAGGTGCACCAGTGTTGATCGTCAGCAAGGAGGAGATGTTATCACCAATCCGCACAGATTGTGGTCTTCTGCTTAGGAAGTCAATGATCCAATTGCAGACAGAGGTACAAGGGCCCAGGTTCTGCAACTTCTCAATCAGGATTTTAGGAATAATGGTATTAAATGCTGAGCTACAGTCGATGAATGGCATTCTGACATAGGTGTCTGTGTTGTCCAGGTGGTCTAAAGCCGTGTGAAGAGCCATTGAGATTGCATCTGACATTGACTTATTGTGGCGATAGGCAAACTGCAGTGGGTCCAGGTCCTTGCTGAGGCAGGAGTTCAGTCTAGTCATGACCAACCTCTCAAAGCATTTCATCACTGTAGATGTGAGTGCTACTGGGTGATAGTCATTACGGCAGCTCACATTATTCCCCTTAGGCACTGGTATAATTGTTGCCTTTTTGAAGCAAGTGGCAACTTCCACCAGTGGCAGTGAGAGGTTGAAAATGTCCTTGAATACTTCCGCCAGTTGGTTGGCACAGGTCTTCAGAGCCTTACCAGGTACTCCATCAGGACTTTCCGCTTGCGAGGGTTCACTCACTTTAAAGACAGCCTAACATCGACCTCCGAGACAGAGATCACAAGGTCATCAGGTGCAGCAGGGATCTTCACAGCTGTAGTTATATTCTCTCTTTCAAAGCATGCATAGAAGATGTTGAGTTCAGCTAGTAGTGAAGCATCGCTACCATTCATACTATTGGGTATGGCTTTGTAGGAAGTAATATCTTGCAAACTCTGCCAGAGTTGTCGTACATCCGATGTCACCTCCAACCTCGTTCGAAATTGTCTCTTCAGCTTTGAACTAGCCCTCCACAAATCATACCTGGTTTTCTGGCACAGGCCTGGGTTACTAGGCTTGAATTGAATTGAATTGTCTTTATTTCTTACATTCTTCACATACATGAGGAGTAAAAATCTTTACAATATGTCTCCATCTAAATGTGTAATGTGCAATCATAGTAATTAATAATAATTTACAACAAATAGAACAGTCAATGTAATATAGAGTACACTCAAATCAACTTCTTCAACCAGACTGATGGCCTGGTGAAAGAAGCTGTCCCGGAGTCTGTTGGTCCTGGCTTTCATGCTGCGGTACTCTTCCCAGATGGTAACAGCTGGAATAGATTATGGTTGGGATAGCTTGGGTCCCCAATGATCCTATGGGCCCTTTTTACACACCTGTCCTTGTAAATGTCCTGAATCATGGGAAGTTCACAACTACAGATGCACTGGGCTGTCCGCACCACTCTCTGCAGAGTCCCGCGATTAAGGGAGGTACAGTTCCCATACCAGGCAGTGATGCAGCCAGTCAGGATGCTCTCAGTTGTGCCCCTGTAGAAAGTTCTTAGGATATGAGGGCCCATAACAAACTTCCTCAACCGTCTGAGGTGAAAGAGGCACTGTTGTGCTCTTTTCACCACACAGCTGGTGTGTACAGATCACGTGAGGTCCTCGGTGATGTGGATTCAGAGGAACTTGAAGCTGTTTACCCTCTCAACCCCAGATCCATTGATGTCAATAGGGATTAGCCCGTCTCCATTCCTCCTGTAATCCACAATCAGCTCCTTCGTTTTTGTGACAATGAAGTAGAGGTTGTTCTCTTGACACAGATCTAGCCTTCAGCAGACAACATACCTCCTGGTTCACCCATGGCTTTGGTTTGGGAATGTACAGTAAATCTTTGTAGGCACACACTCATCCTCACAAGTTTAATGAAGTCGGGAACAACTGCAGCATACTCATCCAGGTTCGACGATGAATCCCTGAATACAGTCCAGACCACTGATTCAAAGCAGTCCTGTAGCTGCTCCTGTGCTTCCCTTGTCCATACCTTCTTGGTCCTCACTACTGGTGCTGCAGTCTTCAGTCTCTGCCTGTAC
Source organism: Mobula birostris (assembly GCF_030028105.1). NCBI lineage: Eukaryota > Metazoa > Chordata > Chondrichthyes > Myliobatiformes > Myliobatidae > Mobula > Mobula birostris. Next base: position 49,100,389 of record NC_092373.1, read on the forward strand.
TCAGGGAGTGGAAGTACAGCCAGGTGATCAGACTTCCTGAAGTGAGGGTGTGGAATTGTATGATAGGCTCTCAAAATGAATGTTAACATTGCATTTGCCTTCCTTACGATCAACTCAACCTGCAAGTTAACTTTAGAGAATCCTACATGAGGACTCACAAGTCCATTTGCTACTCTGATTTTTGAATTTTCTTCCCATTTAGAAAATAGTCCAAGCTTTTATTCCTTGTGTTAAAGCACACTTCACTACAATATATTCCATATGCCACTTCTTTACCCAATCCCCTATCTGCCTAAGTCCTGCTGCAGACAACCTGCTTTCTCAACACTACTTGCCCGTCCATCTATCTTCATAGCATTCACAAATTTGACCACAAAGTCATCAATTCCTTCAGCCAAATCATTGACATATAATGTGAAAGGAAGCAGTCCAACACCAGCCCCTGAGGCACAATACTAGTCACTAGCAGCCAACCAGAAAAGGTCCGTTTTATTCCCACTCTTTCCCTCCTGCCAGTCAGTCAATCTTCTATTCATGTTAGTACCTTTCCTGTAATGCCATGGTCTCTTATCTTGTTAAGCAGCCTCACGTGCAACTCCTTGTCAAAAGCCTTCTGAAAATCCAAATTAACCACATCCACTGACTCTCCTTTGTCTATCCTGCCTGTTATTTCCTTAAAGAATTCCAACTGATAAGTCAGGCAAGATTCCTCGTTTAGAAAACCGTGCTGACTATGGTCTATTTTATCATGTGCCTCCAAGTACTCTGAAACCTCATCCTTAATAATAGACTCCAACATTTTCCTAATCACTGAAGTCGGACTAACTGGCCTATAATTTCCTTTCTTCTGTTTCTCTCGCTTCTTAAGGAATGGAATGGCATTTGCAGTTTTCCAGTCCTCCTGAGCCATGCCAGACTCTATTGATTCCTGAAAGATCCTTACTAATGCCTACTAATAATCCCCTCAGCTCCCTCTTTCAGAAACCTTGGGTGTAGTCCACCTAGTCCAAGTGACTTGCTGTATCTACCTTCAAACCTTTCAGCTTCCCATGCACATTCTCCTTAGTAATGGTGACAGTCACTTCTGTTTTCTATTTATGAATTATAATTTAAATGTTTAATATTTACTATCGATTTGTAATCTAGGGAGCGGGAAGCGCAGAATCAAATATCACTGTGATGATTGTATGTTCTAGTATCAATTGTTTGGCGACAACGAAGTATAACGTATTACTAGTATTCTGCGAGTGTCTTCCATAGTAAAGACTCATTAAATTTGTCTGCCATTTCTTTGTTCCCCATTATTACCTCTCCAGTGACATTTTCCAGTTGTTCAACATTGACTCTCGTCTCTATTTTACTCTTTATATCTCTGAAAAAAACTTCTGGTATCCTCTGTTATGCCATTCGCTAGCTTACCTTCACATGTGTGCCTTTTTTTGTTGTCTTCTGTCGGTTTTTAAAAGCTTCCCAGTCTTCTACCCTCCCATTAATTTTTGCTATATTATATACCCTCTCCTTAGCTTTTATGCTGTCTTCGACTACCCCTGTGAACCACAGTTACCTCGTCCTCCCTGTAGAATGCTACTTCATCTATGGGATATATCTTTCCTGGGACTTCCAAAATTTCCCACTAGAAACACCAGCCATTTTTGTTCTGCCATCATTCCTGCTAGTGTCCCCTTCCAGTCAACTTTTGCAAGCTCCTTTCTCATTCCTCTGTAATTCCTTTTATTCCTCTATAATACTGATACAAGCAATTTTAGCTTCTCCCTCTCAAATTGCAGGGTGAATTTTATCATATTATGATCACTGTTTCCTAAGGTTCTTTTATCTGATGTTTCCTAATCCAGTCTGTGTCATGATGTAACACCCAATCCAGAATTGCCATTCCCCTATTAAACTTAACCACAAGCCGCTCTAAAAAGCCATCTTGTAGGCATTCTACAAATTTCCTCTCTTGGGATTCAGCACAAACCTGATTTTTTCCAATCTGCCTGCATATTGAAATCCTCTGTGATTATCACAGCATTGCCCTTCTTACATGCCTTTTCTGTCTTCTGTTGTAATTTGTAACTGACGTCCTGGCTACTGTTTGGAGGCCTGTATACAACTACCATCAGAGTCTTTCTCTTCACCATTTACACCTCAGGCTTCAACTACTGCACAGAGTCTTGTCATCTTCAGAAGTTTTCTGATGACTCTGCGTAGTTGGGTGATCAGCAAGGGAGATGAGGCTGAGTACAGAGCTACAGTAGGAAACTTCGTCACATGGTGTGAGCAGAATTATCTGCAACTTAATGTGAAAAAGACTAAGGAACTGGTGGTAGACCTGAGGAGAGCTAAGGTACTGGTGATCCCTGTTTCCATCCGGGGATCAGTGTGGACATGGTGGAGAATTACAAATACCTGGGGATACGAATTGACAATAAACTGGACTGGTCAAAGAACACTGAGGCTGTCTACAAGAAGGGTCAGAGCCATCTCTATTTCCTGAGGAGACTGAGGTCCTTTAACATCTGCTGGACGATGCTGAGGATGTTCTACGAGTCTGTGGTGGCCAGTGCTATCATGTTTGCTGTTGTGTGCTGGGGCAGCAGGCTGAGGGTAGCAGACACCAACAGAATCAACAAACTCATTCATAAGGCCAGTGATGTTGTGGGGATGGAACTGGACTCTCTCACGGTGGTGCCTGAAAAGAGGATGCTGTCTAAGTTGCATGCAATCTTGGTCAATGTCTCCCATCCACTGCATAATGTACTGGGTGGGCACAGGAGTACATTCAGCCAGAGACTTATTCCACCAAGATGCAGCACAGAGCGTCATAGGAAGTCATTCCTGCCTGTGGCCATCAAACTTTACAACTCCTCCCTTGGAGGGTCAGACACCCTAAGCCAATAGGCTGGTCCTGTACTTATTTCATAATTTGCTGGCATAATTTACATTTTACTATTTAACTATTTATGGTTCTATTACTATTTATTATATATGAAAACCAATTTCACCCGGATCAATAAAGTATGACTATGACTATGATTATGACTATGACTTTACCCTTGCAGCTTCTTAACTCTGCCCAAGAGGATTCTACATCTTCTGATCCCATGCCATCTCTTTCTGTGGATTTGTTGTTCGAGTCTGACACACCTCTCCTCTTTCTCTGGAGACAAACTATTGACCAACATCTTTTATAAACCCACTGATTCTCACAGCTATTTTGACTATACCACTTCCCATCCTGTCTTCTGTAAAAATGCAATTTGCTCAGTTCCTTCTTCTCCGCCACATCTGTTCTCAGGACGCGACTCTACTTTCCAGAACATCAAAGATGTCCCCCTTCTTCAAAGAACAGGGTTTCCCTTCCTCCACTATTGATGCTGTCCTCACTTGCATCTCCTCCATTTCCTGAACATCTGCAATCTCCCCATCTACTGGCCACCTTAACAGTGATAGAGTTCTCCTTGTACTTACCTACCACCCCATGAGCCTCTGCATCCAACACATCATCCCCTACAACTTCCACCATCTACAAAGGGATCCTACTACCAAACGTATCTTTACCCACCCCCTCTGCTTTCTGCAGGATCACTCCTTCCATAATTCCCTTGTCCATTCATCCCTCCCCACTAATCACCCTCCTGGCACTTAACTCTGCAAGCGGCCAAAATGCTACACCTGCCCTCACCTCCATTCAGGGCCCCAAACAGGCCTTCCAGGGGAGGCAACGCTTCATCTGCAAATCTGCTGGGGTTGTCCATTGTCTTTGCATTAGTGAGGCCTGTCATAAATTAGGGGATCGCTTCTTTGAGCACCTCCGCTCCATCCACCAAAAGCAGAACTTCCTGGTGGCCCAACATTTTAATTTTCATTCCCATTCTCATTCTGACATGTTGGACCATGACCTCCTCTTGTGCCAGGATGAGCCCACCCTCAAGGTGGAGGAACAAAACCATATATTCCATTTGGGTAGCATCTAACCTGATGGCATAATTATCAATTTCTGCTTCTGGTAAAAATACTTTCCCTTCCCTTCCCTCTTCTATTTGCCACTCTGGCCTCCTGCCTCTTCTCACCTGCCTATCACCTCCCCCTGGTGCCCCTCCTTCCCTTTCTCCTACAGACCACTCTCCTCTTCTATCAGATTCTTTCCTTTCAGCCTTTTAAATTTCCTATCAACTGGCTTCACCTATCGCCTACTTCCCTTCCCACATTTTTTTTATTCTGGCATCTTTCCCCTTCCTTTTCAGTAGCGAAGGAGAGACTCAACTTGAAATGTCGACACTTTATTCATTTCCGTTGATGCTGCCTGACTTGCTCCAGTATTTTCCATGCGTTGCCTTGGATTTCCAGTGTCTGGAAACATTCTCACGTTTATCTATTATCAGTGACTCCATCACCCAGGACATGCTCTCTTCTTACTGCTGCCAAAAGGAAGAAGGTACAAGAGCCTCAGGACTCACATCAGCAGGTTCAGGAACAGTTGTTACCCCTCAATCATCAGGCTCTTAAACCAAAGGGGATAATTTCATTCAACTTCAGATGCCCCATCATTGAAAGGTTGCCACAACATATGAGCTCATTTTCGAGCTTTCTTCAGCTCATGGTCTCATTATTTATTGCTCATTTAGCTTATTTGTTATTATTATTATTTCTTTTGGTATTTGCCCAGTTTGTGTGTCTTGTACAGTGGTTGAATGTCCAAGTTGGGGCAGTCTTTCGATTAAAGTTATTATTCTATTATGGACTTATTGAGTATGCCTCCAAGAAAATAAAACTCAGGGTTGTATATGGTAACCCAGTATACGTACTTTGATAATAAATTTACTTTAAACGTTGAAACCATGAATCACATTCTCAAGGTAAGGATTACCCCTTTCAGGATAGAGATTTAAAGGAATTTCTTCACTTAAAGTTTAGTATATGCTTGCTGTAAAGGCTCAGCTACAGAGTATATTGATGATAGAGAGCAATAGACTTTTAGATGTTAAAAACAAGGGAAAGGAGCAGAGTTCAGGGAAATGGCGCTGAGGTAAAACATCAGTCATGATCTCATTAAGAGATGGTATAGGCACAAGGGTTGCTCCCTCATCTACTTCTCATTCTCTAGTAAACAGAGCATCAGGAAACAGATACTCCTGTCAAAATACACTCAGTGGTCAGTTTATTAGGTACATCTATACACCTGCTCATTAATGCAAATATCTAATTGGCAGCAACTCAATGCATAAAAGCAAGCAGACATGGTCAAGAGGTTCAGTTCTTTTTCAGACCAAACATCAGGATGGGGAAAAGTATGATCTAAGTGACTTTGACTGTGGAATGACAGTTGGTGCCAAATGGGTGGCTCGAGTATCTCAGAAACTGCTGTGCTCCTGGGATTGTCATATGAAACAGTTTCTTGAGTTAACAGAGAATGGAAATAAATAAATAAACAAACAAACAAATAAGTAAGTAAATAGCGTCCAATGAACAGACGTTCTGTGGGTGAAAACACTGTGTTAATGAGACACGTCAGAGAAGAATAGTCAGCCTAGTTCAAGCTGACAGGAAGGAGACGATATCTTAAATAACTACACATTACAACAGTGGTGTGCAGAAGAGCACAACATGTCGATTCTTGAAGTGGATGGGCTCCCACAACAGCAGATCACGTCAGGTTTCACTCCTGTACCTAATAAAGTGGCCACAGAGTGCAAAATACTGTGATACAGCATTGGTAAGTGCATGTCTCTTGCTACAACTTCAGAGCTCTGAAAGAGCTGTTACCGACGTGATGAGTATAAAGGATTCCTGGTTAAAACAACGATGCCAAGTACAGCAGATGTGAGTGCAGAGGAAATGTATCCAGTTTTCCATGCCATAGAATTTTTTGCCCTTTGAAAGGAAAATGCAAGGAACTACCTTTTTAAAAAACAAAATATTCAGCTATATTTACCTTCTTTGAATGTCCTGGAGTGTAGCCTCAGAGTTGTCAGCACATTGACCAACCAATGCAGACTAATAAGAGTTAAGCATCATGGAAATCGGGTCCTCAGCTCATCAAGCCAATTCTGACCATCAAACATCTATTTTTACACTAAGCGTACTCTAACCCATTATTTCTCGCTACATTCTCTTCCAGATACTCCCATTCACCTACAATGACACTTAGTCTTCCTGCTTGTATACTTTCTGGATGTTGGAAGAAACCAGAGCACTCAGATGACAACCACTCAGTCACAGGGAGAACATGCAAACTCTACACGGAGAGCACAAGAGGTCAGGATTGGACCCAGATCGCTGGAGCTATGAGACGGCACCTCCGATAGCTGTGCCACCTTGCTGACCCAATGCAATGTCCATCCGATGTCAGCTGGGAACACAACTGACCAGATGCCAATGTGTGGCCTGGGAACTCGCCCACAGAGGTCCAACAAGGTCCAGCTGGTGTTTGGCCGAAATACAGACCCAGGGATCATACCAGACCCGGAAGTAGACAGTTCGGGAGTAAGTGGGCCGGTTTGGGCCCGGATTAAGGTACTCAACGGGTAAAGGGATGACAGACCAAGACCAGTGACCAAGGATGCAGTAACCTGATACTCGGTGATCTGAGATGAATCTATTGCTGTATTGAATCTATCCCTGAATTAGTACAGGTGTCTTACAGTTCCAAACATCAATTGCAAACAGGTCCCTTAAAGAGCAGCCATGGGCACATTTGGTCACAACATTCTTTGATTTACCCTGGCCCCCTCCCTTACTTTACTTTTTGTTGGGTGCAGGCATATGTTTATGGATTTATAGAATCCTCAGGTAAAGACAATGGTACAAAAGACTTTTCATTATCAATAACAGAAAGGTCAGAGTATGCTCAGCTTCCTGACGTAATGGAGTGGGAACGACTTGTCCTCTGAGTGAAAGGGATGAAAGATAATAAGTTCTATATCTTTTTGCTGGATGATCTGTTTGCCTCGAGAGCAGATGTTCCCAGCCATTAAGCTAGGGGTCCATAGGAACCTCTGCTTCAGAGTTTTTCACAGAATATAATAGTGTGCTCAATAGAAACTACAGTACCCTCTGTCTTGGCCAGGTTCAGGGATGGGTTAGTGGCAGATCCTGTATTGTTTTTTCACTTCAGTTACTGTGTTAAATCTGGGATCTGGGCCGTACCCTCCAAATATCCAGATCTGCCTCTTGGCTTTTTTGCACTACCTTACTTTCCCTTTTCTATTTTCTATTTATGATTTATAATTTAAATCTTTAATATTTACTATCGATTTGTACTCCAGGGAGCGCGAAGCGCAGAAGCAAATGTCGCTGTGATGATTGTATGCTCTAGTATCAATTGTTTGGCGACAATGAAGTAAAGTAAATATCATTTCAGACAATGGACATGGTTTTAGAAGACAGCTCGCTCCATTGCACCTATGCCACTAACAGAATACGTTATTATATAGTGGAACTTGCTGCAGTCCTTGTTGTGGTTATTCAGAAATTACAAAATTATGTGTAGCAGGCATTAATTAAAATAAGAACCAATCTTCAAAATTATAAGAAACTGTTTATGGTTTAGTTGCCTCTGGTAGTTTAAGGCTATCGATATGAGGCATCTGGTGTGGAACACTGACTCTACGCCATTGTAACTGCACAGGGGAAGGAAGACACATCCGCTTTCTAGTTCCAAATGTTCTTTAGACGCTAGTGTGTGCAGTTTGATGACCCCAATATATACAAATATCTCTGTAATGTTTGATGACCCCAATATATATACAAATATCTCTGTAATGTGCTGGAGAGTCAACGGCCATGGCATCTTCTAGAAACCTAATAGCCCAGGTATGTCATGGAAGCCAGTGATTTCACACGTAGTTTTCCTCAAAAATTACAGATGAAACTTTAAAGAAGACTAAACGTACAAAGGTTTGAATTCATGTGAATTCAATATTCCATACTGGACTACTATGTGTGGTTTCTTTATGAATGCTTTAAGCACTGAGCAACAACATTTTCATTCTTAAATATGAATGTGTTCTCATTGCTAATGAATATTTTAATATACATTTTATTGATGTACAATCTTTACCCTATCTGTTATCGCTTTACCAGTGCTGCAATGGCAACATAAATATTGTTTAACACAGCAGATTGATAGAGTCTGGGGTCATTACTTGTACTAGGAAAATGCCAGAAGCAGAAAAACTTATTATAAGAGAAACTTTCACAGTTATGAAATGAGACAAGTCCCAGCCATACTTATATTAATGACAGTCATTACTCTGGGGTGATTCCAATGAGTACCTGCCATTCTGCTTAATGCTAAAAGGCACCTCGTTGGCACAAGCAATGAACTGAAAGAATTAAAGTTCAGTTCTCTCTGCCACATTTCTGTTCTCAATAGGATGCACCAGAAAAATAAGATATCTGATTTGGAGTCACAAATATTTTCTTCTAACATTAAATCAAAAAGACAGTGCACTGGAATAAACTTAATTGAGAAATGTTTGACTAAGTTGAAGAGCAGCTAGGAATCATTGTAGGTACACATAATCTCTAACATGGGAACGATTGGGCATCGAGCATTATTCTTAAATACACAAAATTCTTCAGATGCTGGAAATACAAACCAACACGCATATAATGCTGGAGGAACTCAGCAGGAAGGATCCAGCCCTGAAGAAGGGTCTTGGCCCGAAACATTGACTGTTTATTCATTTATGCAGAAGCTGCCTGACCTGCTGCATCAGGTGTGTGAGTTGATGAGCATTATTCTTGTCAGCAAGATGGAAGCAGAGTTTCATACTTAATTACTTCATATTCCACTTATGCTATAAATGTGCAAAGACACTTAAGGTGTCACACCATCCTTCCGGTTGCTCTTTGGTTAAATATTTTTGTCAAAGTCTATGTAGGAATTTAAATACACTATGACCACTTTGGGAGAATACATTAAATAAATACACATTAAGCAGATTAAGAAACAGACATACAGTATATGTATATTGATTAATGAGAGGGATTGTGTTCCTCTGATCTACACCTTGTGATGTCTTTATTTCACCTAGAGGGTTCTGATGCAACTTATGACCTGTTTCAACCATCTGACCACTACACTCACTTGACTTCATTAATAAGCATGAAGACATGGCCCAATGATGCTGCTGGGTCATTTTCCTAGATCACTGGAGACTAAATCATAAGATATAGCAATGACTATGGATGGCATTTTTGAAATGGTAGAGTCTGGAGAGTTTTATTAGTGACTGCAGTGATACTTTTGCATTTCTCTCTGGGTGTATGCTTGACATGCTTCTAAACTTTCCATCACAGTCAGTTAAAATCCAGCTAAGCTTATCTACCGGCCCTATTCTGCAGGTTAAATACTTAACCTTAATTGTTCTTGCAGAGAAGTATCACAATGATTTCTGCCAAGCTGGAGTTGTTTCATACAAAGCTGAATCTTCCCAGAACTCTTTTTCTGTACCATTTAAATTCTGGATGTGGGGAGAAGGGAGGGCAGTAGGGAGAATGTATGTTGAATCCAACATAGCAGAACATTTGAAGGCAGTAGTCTTTAACCTTCTCATGCCTAAAAAAAGGCAACCAAAGAGAAGTCAGTTCCTCAAATAATCAGCACACCTCCCATGTGTGGACATGTCACCCTGCTCTAGTCTCTTCTCTTATAGTCCATTCAGATTGTAAGTGGGTAGATTTCTCAATATATTATCTGTTGGCTTCTTTCATTAGAGTGGCTTATTGTAAATTTTGATTAAGTCAGCTATTATGATTTTTCATGAATAATAACAAGAAAGTTAAAAAATGGAAGGGAAAAATGTAATTCTAAATGGCAAGGACAGTGACTTCCCTTGAATGTGAAACACTTTTGGATTATAATTTACAATCCAGATTTAATGGGTTTCTATTTCCATTTTGGCAAAATGGAAGTGGAGAACTATAAGTGATTCTAATATCAAAAAATGGCAAATTTGACATCAACTCTTAGAATATCAAATTCCAATTTAAAATAAAAGATGATGTCACTTGTTTCAGTAATTCAGTGGGGAATAACTTCCCTCTGGTGTTTAATAAATTAACATTTGCTTTGTCAACAATTTTCTTCAAGTAGTTTATAAATTCATTAGTGATTGCTCTGAAAGAGCACAAGTTTAGATAAATGATCAAACAATGCTTATTTGCAAAAATTAAATCACATTGGATAATGGCTTCTCATTTCATAGGCTTGTGGAAACTCTTCAGCAAATGTACAGTCTGTACGACAAAACTGTATCACATTTCTTTCAGAGCTTTGGAACTCAATTCAGCACAAAACTCACTGACAATACTTTGGCAAAGTTATTGACTTTGTGCAGTTTTTCCTGAAGCTTTTTCTGACTGTCAGCAGCAGGAACTAGGAAAAGGGAAAGCCTCACCACAGAGACTATTACAAGGAGCTTCGTTCAAAGTTAGACACACAGGATTTTTTCACACTAAACTTAAGTTCTAGAACATAGATATTAAACTTATTTTAGTGAATCCATCCTGAAACATCAAAACATTAAATTTCACTTTACAAATATAATTTAGTTCATTAAAATTTTAATCGGTGGTCTGAAAAAAATAAATGGGTTCATTTAAACAATTTCTTGCAATTTAATCACATTTTATAATTCACACATTTTTATATTTGCAGACTTCAGTAAATTAAGATCAATTAAATTTAGAATGCCATTGGTAAAGTTAGTTTTTAGTTTAATTCTTTAAAAGTTCTGCTCGTAATATGTTCAGTATATAGATAGGTACCATGCTATTAACTGAAAATTCTCAGAAAGTAATTGTCATGGAAAGAAGTTTGCTGAATTTATGGAAACAGTCTGATGAAGTTCCAACACAGAAGGGTGATATACTGCAGTTTGTATATGTAAATATACAAATTCATATGAGATTGATTGGATTTGTTCAGAAAGTTTATTATTTTTGTATTCTTGATTATACTTTTCCTTAATTCAATGTTGCATTGTACACTTTACATACAGAATATTGCTTAATCTAAGAACAGACTAAAATCATCAGTGATAGCATTGAGATAAAATTAAGCAAACTGCAGACTATTTATTGTAAATTCTAATTATTTCATGCAGTGTTTATTGCGTAATATTTCCAAATATCCTAAATATGCCTCAGAAGGTTTGCAACTATAACATTAGTATCCTCTGTGCAGGATTGCATTTATTTATGTTTTATTCCTCCATTATGTGAGGAATGCTTCTGGTAAGATGGTGGCACGTATACAGGCCAAGGCACTTTTATTTTTGTTAAGTGTGCTTTTATACATAATAAGACTATCCTTGACTCCAATAACTACGTGTACAACAGGCCTACCACATGTGAGCTTTCATTGTTCGGAGTAGCAAGCCGGTGTGTCATAGGAGCCGGCCGGCAGTTCGAAGAAGGTGAGTTGGGTTGTCGGGGCGAGGGATTTGAATCAGGCCGTTAGGGCACAGGAAGAGCCAGACTGGGTTCAGAAGAGCTGACCTGGGTGCAGACCAGGCTGCCTGCTACTTGGAGTCATCCGAGTCAGTGCCTTCAAATTGGCACAAAGGCGGTGTATAGTGAAACTGTGAGGGACTCTCTTGGATGTTTCTTTTGCAATCAGGAGACCCTGTTGGACTTTGAGTGCCACAGGCCTGCTTTCTTTGTTTGTTGGTAGGCCAAGCAGTGAGGCAGCAGTGTCGCCTCGGTTCTGGCAAGGTCTAGGCTTTAAGTCAGCGGCTGGCGTCCAGGCTCGGTTAGGGGTGGTCTTTCCCATCGGTGCTGCCCTCCAGTGTTGGACCAGTGAAATTACAGACTGGACTGCTGGGAATTAAACTTGATTTGATTTGATTTGATTTGTTGAGTATTGAATTTACTTAATTAATAAAGGGAATGCCAATTTTAAATTGTAATGGTTTATGACCAAGTCTATATCTAGGTTGATAACTTTTTCAGAACCTGCATCGGGTTTTGATATTTTACCATTGTGCCATGGATGCCAATGGCAGCAATGACTTCATGGAAGTTGCAAATGATAACTACTCCGTTTCAAAGTGGATATCCAGAAACTTTCATGCAAAAGTGCCAATGTTCCCTCTTTTCTATTTTACAGCTGCAACTACCAACCATTGCTCTGGGCAGGAAATTTTTACACAGCCAAAAGCTACGCAGCACATTAAATGTATTTTTTGTAATATGTATACTATGAATATTTAGAATGAAAATCAAAAAATCGTGTACTTTTGATTTTATTTGTTCATCGAAGGATATAATGAAATACAATACAACAAAGAAATCTTTCACGTTTCATAAACTTTTAAGCTTAGACGGCATTGGCTTCAGCATTCCACAGGCCAGCAGTTTATCAACAATGAGCTACCAACTTCCATTTTGTGCTTATTTTTACAATTTGTGACAGTGTTGTAACTTCAAACACTGACGATGTACTGTAAATATGTCAAAGCTCCAAAATTTTTTAAAGTAAAGGTTGTGGTACATTTATTATTTAGAAAATTTATCGATTATAGCCATTAACACATATTTGCAAGATATTGCACAATTATATTAACATAGATATCAATATTATATGAACATTTTGTTAAAAAATTCCAGCAGCACAGCAACAAAGGTTAAGTGCGTGGGAGTATTTCAGTTACAGCATGACCACGCACCCATGCAGCATAGTGGGGACAATCTATAGTGCTATTCAAATGACATCCTATATTTCAAGGCAAACATCTACCACATTGTTATGTTTACTGTATGTGAAGTGGGGCTGAGGAAACTCTGCTGAGAGATTTTTCATTTTTGATTCTCAGTATTACATTGCTATCATCTTCTACCTATTGCAGAATAAAGCCAAGCAAAGTGAATCTTCCTTTTAGATAACTTTGGAATGGTATCAATGTCTCTACTAGTGTGCCTCATTTTCCTATTTTAGCTACTTTTATTTAGATTTTCAGAAAATTGTTAGATCATTTGGGCTTGAGATCTAAGCAATTATAACATCCCAAAGACTGGATGATAAGTGATTGGGAACATTTCCTAACAGCATCCATATATTTGTAACTCCATCCTGTCCCTCAATGCTCCCAGGTGTCTGCGCTCTTTGAATTTAGCCATTTGATCACTCCCAAGCTTTATTCTTCCAGTACTGCATTGAGCCTTTAGCCTGCAAAGTATTCTCTGGAATTGATTCCTTCTAGGTCTCTTGCTCTCTCTCCTCTTTAAAGTGCTCCTTTAAACCTTTTACTCATCAAACTTTGATCACTTTCCCTAACATACCCCTGTATGGTTAGGCACCAACTGTTAACTACATTCTTTAAATGGAAGCATATTGTTAGTCTGCCATGCAACTGAGGCAAAGATGGACAACACGTGAACAACAAAAACCCTACTGACAAAGAAAATATGATCGAGTGCTAAACAATGTCTGCTGCCTCTGACTCAGGAGGAACCCTACAGTATTTGACAAAGATGCTGCAAGATTAATGGTGGAGCAAAATATGTTCAACTATCCTGGCATCATGAAAGCCCAATCCTTTTCAGCACCAGCTACAGAACAGGAAGAGGAGCAGGAGAAGGATCAAGGAAATGAAAGGAGACAATTATCCATTATACATTTTTTCTCAATTTTCAACATGATTGTTCAGTTAAATGTCTAATGAATGGTCAAAATTAACTTCATAAGATGTTTCTTTTATAAAGTTTGACAAGACCCAAAAGATTGTTTTTATATTCATTTCCAGGATCTGGGTATCACTGGCTAGGCCTGCTATAATGGCCCTTCCCTTATTGCCCTTAAGAAGCTGGCAGTGAGCTGCCTCCTTAAACCACTGCTTTGTTTTATGTTAAGGTGCCCCATAGTGGAGTTCCAGCATTTAGAATTGGCAATGATAAAGAACCAGTAACATACAGTATTTCCATGATGTACCACGTGGTGGGATCACCACGGCCCTTGCTCCTGCCCTTGTCCTACTCAGTAGAATAAGTTTGCATGTTAGGGAGATTCTGTTCTAGTAGCCTAGGCAAATAACTGCAGTGCATTTTCTGGATGATACCAACTGCAGCCACTGTGTAGCAGCAAGAGAGTGAATTAATGTTTAGGATTGATGGGCTGCTTAGTTATTGATAGTTTCGTGCTTCCTGTGAGTTGGTGCTGCACTCAACCAAGAAAATATTAATTAGAAGCGAAAGAGTACAGATGCTGGAAATGTGAAGTGCATTATTAGTGTACTTTCAGCACAATAGCATAAAAATTAGACAGAGTCATCAACCAGACAAATAGAGTTCTGAAGAAATTGATTTAAAGTGCAGTCAATGAAAGTAGACTTTAATGGTATAAATCTACAATATTGTAAATAAGCTAAAATTCCGACTACTCATTAAAATCGTAGCTGAGATGAGAACCAGAGGTTAATACTAAATGGGCAGTTGCATCATGTGATATTGGCAGAATTAATTGCAGGTTATGTTCATTTACAAACCTACTTTGCATGACAATTACACATCCAAAACTGGTGAGAAGTTGAAATGGGTTGGTAAGTAGAGTGTGGATTACTGGATGACTGGAAGTACTAATACTTGTCCTGACCTCAAAAGCAGTGTTTATTGCTTCAATGGTTCAACAATTATAAATACTACAAATATCTCTCATCATTTGTTAATCCAATGACTAACATAGGATGCTGTCTAAGACTTTTTACACCTGACCACCCATTGCTTTGATTCTGTACAATGTGCATAGAAATGAACTCTGCAAAACAACACCATATTTCCCACCACGGCACACCAACTGTGACCAAATACTAACAATATAGACCAAACAGATCTTAATTCTCTTACACAAATAGAAAACCACACAAAGTACAGGATGTAGAACTGTGGACAAGGCTGCCTCAGTTAGTCTAACAGTACATAACATTCTAATTAATTAGATAATTATAAAATTTTATGTCTTAACCACAAAGCAGTTATAACATACACACGATTCAGTCTGCATTTGTAACATACTGAGCAGTGCAGGGATGCTGCTATTACTGCTGCCGCACACATCCATTGATCACGATTCATTCCTTATTCCAGTGATGACTGGATCAAGTTTTCTCCTAAATCCCAAAGGGAGGTTAATTGGCCACTTTAAATTATAGGTGGGCGGCAAGAGAATGGAGTGCGGCTTGTGGGAAGGGAGTTGATGGTTTTGAGAAAGAGATTAGGGAAGTATGTAGGAATGATGGGAATGGTTTTAAAGCTGGCATTAACTCAATGGACTAAATGGTCTCCATCTATAAAATAATGAAAAATATACCAAAAATACCAGTGCAAAGGAGAGCATGCCGTATGAGAATAGGTTGAGTGAACTTGGTCTTTTCTCCTTGAAGCAATGGAGGATGAGCGTTAACCTGATAGAGGTGTATAAAACGGTGAGAGGCATTGATCATGTCGATAGCCAGAGGCTTTTTTCCCAGGGCTGATATGGCTAACATGACAGGGCATAGTTTTAAGATGCTTGGAAGTAGGTACAAGGGGGATGTCAGAGGTAAGTTTTTCACACAGAGGATGGTTGGTGTGTGGAATGCACTGCCAGTGACAGTGGTGGAGGTGGATACAATAGGGTCTTTTAAGAGACTCTTGGATAAGCACATGGAGCTTAGAAAAACAAAGGGCTATGTGGTAGGGAAACTCTAGGCAGTTTCTAGAGTAGGTCACTTGGTCAGCACAACATTGTGAGATGAAGGGCCTGTAATGTGCTGTAGATTTCTATGTTTTTATGTAAGTACCAAAATGCCTAACACAAAGAGGTTAAGAAATGGATGGGAGGCAGGGAAAGGCTGAACATCCCTGTCCACATCATTAACAGCAGTGGATGCAATAATAACGTTGACAGAAAATCATTTCTTTCACAAGGATTATCTGAATTCTGGATTAATATCAATGCTGACAGAATTAATATTACTGTAGCCTTAGTGGCATTTGGTACTGATTCACACTCAAGTACCACAACGTTTTTTTCAAAAATAGCTATCTAGGTAGTGAATACAACTCAAGAGTAAAGGCAGAGACCACTCATCTCTTTTGTTGCCGTAAGAAATGTTTATTTACTCGTATTTCTCCACCTTGCACAATATCATAATTATTGCATTGTTAAGAAATCTTTGACAAATATTTATTGGCTTCCATTTTAAAACTATAGTACATTTTATTTATCTCACTTTCTCTTAAATAACTGAATATTTTGATAATCCTTTGTATAAAAATACTTTTAAGCAGTTCTTTCTTTTGAGCTTACCATTAAATATGCCTTTTCTAATGAGCAGGGGAAATAGCTTTACTTCTTCATCACTGAATTTGTAAACAACTTGACCGATCTAATCATTGAGCTTTGAGAGCAGTGACTGTGAATCTTTGCAAACAAATATGGCAAAACAGCCAAGACAAATTTACTATTCATTTCCTAACTACTTAAGTTGTCAAAGTTTAAGATAACAAAACAGTGAAAACCACAGTTTGTTCTGGATCATATTTGCTAATGGGTAATTCTTCAGAATAACTGCTGCTGTAAGGAAAACATAAATATGGAAGTGTGAATAAAGCCTGTGTTGTATAGCATTGACTGGTCTGAGGACAGCTAAGAGAAAAGAAACCTTACTCACATTTCCAGTAACTTTACATTAATGCTGCAAATTTTACTTGGCCAAAAGCCAGTTCTTGGACTACAAGACCCAAAGAGATAGGAGCAGAACTAGGCTATTTGGCACATCAAATCTGCTCTGAGACTAATCCATGGATGTGTCTCATTATATTTCGTCCAGCAGGAATGAGAAGCCAAGCAGTTTGGGCACCCAATGTAGAGAGTTATGGCCTACAATTCATGATTAACCACCCTAATGCCTACCACTTGTGTGCAGGTCCTCCCTGGTTACAACTGTCCTGTAAAGATTATTTGTTCTAATTCTTGAGAACGCTTTGTAGCCAGAGCTGTTCAGAGGTTGGAAATAAACAAAGGCAGTGCATGGGAGAAGACCACAGCTATGATGGTAGAGTAGGTAGCCATGAGAAGGGCAGCCACCAGCCAGCCTCACTGACTCAATGAGTGAGTGAGTGAGCCCATTTTGTGCTTCCAGCTCTGTTCTAACCGGGGGAGAGTGAGAAGGCAAACACGAGAAGATCTGCAGATGTTGGAAATCCAAAGCAACATGCACAAAATGCTGGAGGAACTCAACAGGGCAGGCAGCATCTATGGAAAAGAGTGAGAGGGAAGGCATGAAAAAAAATGCCTCATTCCCACCTGGCAGAAGATGCCTGAATTCCCACAGCAGCCAGAAAACCATCTCTGTCCACTCCTCCAGTCTCCCAAATGCTTGTTCATATGTGGTGTCTGTAAGTCAGACGTTCCTGACACAGAGAGGACCTGCATATAATATAGTGCTCGTGTACCATGAATTGCAATTGGGAATTATAGCAAAGCTGTGTAAAAGCTTTCTATGACAATCATAATAAAACCCTGCTAAAGTTCACAGTATTTCCTGCCTGATTTATTCCTTCCACCTACAGGGTAATTTCACTGTCAGAGACTCTTAAATATTTTACTGCCCACCTCAGCGCCACTCCGACGCACAATCATTGTATCAGTCCTGAGCGATATCGCTTCCACCCCATCTGTCCTGAAATATAATAGCTTCAATGAAAGGTCAACATATACATGACACCCAATACTGCAAGGTCAACAGCTGATGTGGATGCGACTATGCAGACAAATTGATCATGGATTCCAGTAACAATATAATATTGATATTCTCATTCTGATGTGAGCCTAAAGTGACTTTCTCAAATGATTTGTGTGCTCCTCCATGCCTACGTAATGTTTCTCCAGCATCTGACACGTGGAGGTAAAAAGCTGTTACTGAAACTTCAATTGCTGGAACACCCCGTGGCGGATGACTTTTCGATAAAATTTTTATGTGGATGAGATGCAGTAACATCGTTGTACAATTGATGCTGTTTTGTCTGTCCAACATAATTCATTGCATAAAAGGAAGAAGGAACGTATAGTTTATACAGTTGCTTCCAGGCTCTCAGTTACCTTGACGACCTTTCAGAGTGACAAAATGTTAAGAAATACGGCAAAGAATGCATGAGAAATTGGACAGCTGATAAAATAATGCATCTAGAAAGGCTGATGGTTGATCTGGACAATTGGAAAATTTCCCAGCATGTTCAAGTTTATTGTCATTCAGCTATACCACCAAACAAAACAACATTCCGCCGGACCAAGGTGCACAACACAGTACATATACAGTTACTCACACAACAAACAAAAGTAATTTTACTACTAATAAAATAACAAATAATAAAATACCCTCTGGCAGATTGATGTTTTTCACAATTTTTTCAGGTTCTGTGAAATCTTTCATGTCTCTCAGAGAAGCCAAGGCCATTGGTTGTTTAATATATTTGGAAAACAGTAACTCCAGAAGTATCAACCTAAATTATACACTTAGCTTTCAGGAATCAGACTAAAATCATGATCTTTAGGTGTAAAGTAATGGAGGGCAACACTAATATTATGTTCACAGGAAATTTTGCAGGTACTGGAAATCCAAAGCAAAACACACAAGATGCTGGAGGAACTCAGCACATCAGACAACATCAACGGAAATGAATAAACAGTCAGGCTGAGACCCTTCTTCAGAACTGGAAAGGAAGGGGGAAGATGCCAGAATAAAAAGGTGTGAGGAGAGCAAGGAGAATAGCTAGAAGGTGATAGGTGAAGCCAGGGTGTTGGGAAAGGGAAAGGGCTAGAGAGGAAGGAATCTGATAGGAGAGGAGCATGGACTATAGGAGAAAGAGAAGGAGGCGGGGCACCAGGGAGAGGTGATAGGTATGACTATGACTATGATAGGCAGGAGAAAGGAGGAAAGAGGACAGAGTGGGGAATAGAATAAGAGGGGAAGGGGAGGGAAAGCAATTTTCTACCAGAAGGGGAAATCGATATTTGTGCCATCAGGTTGGAGGCCACCCAGAGAGAATATAAGGTGTTGCTCCTCCACCCTGTTGCTCCTTATCCTGACACAAGAGGAGGCCATGGGCTGACATGTTGGAACAAGAATAGGAATCAGAAGTAAATGTTTGGCCACCAGGATTTCCACTTTTGACAGATGGAGAAGTCGTGCTCAGTGAAGCTGTCCCCCAGTTTATGATGGGTCTCATCAATGTAGAGGGAGCACCGAACACAATAGGCGACTCCAGTAGATCCACAGGTGAAGTGTTGCCTCACTTGGAGGGACTGTTTAGGGCACTGAATGGAGGTGAAGGAGGAAGTGAATGGACAGGTGTAGCACTTCTGCAGCTTCTAGGGATAACCACTGTGTGGGATATTAGTGGGTAGGGATGAATGGACAAGGGAATCATGGAGGGAGCAATCCCTGGGGAAAGTGGAAAGTGGAGCAGGGGTGCGAAGTAAAGATGTGTTCGGTGGTAGGATCCCTTTGGAGATGGTGGAAGTTGCAGGGAATGATATGTTGGATGTGGAGGCTCATGGAGTTGTAGGTAAGGACAGGAGGAATTCTATCACTCTTAAGGTGGTGGAAGACAGGGTGAGCACAGATATCCAGGAAATGGAGGAGATGTGGGTGAGGGCAGCCTCAATGGTGGTTAAAAAAAACTAATATTATGTCCTTCACAGTTTCTTTATATTTGATTCTGTAAAGATCACAGTACTTAATCTTTCCTCATGTGTCATTAGTTTTTGGTTCTGGATCACCCACAAATCACATCTTAGTAAACCATCTAATAACAAAGGCCCCACTGGAACATTCCAGCATCCTGGTGGTATGCAGTTGCCACAGAGCCACCCAAACAGCATCAAATATTGACAGTGACATAAGATGCTTGAATCTAGAATGAAATAAAACTGCTGGAGGAACTCAATGGACTCAATGGAGGGTGGGAGGGAGTTAGAGTCAATGCTTTGGAGGGTTTTGAACCTTCATCAGGACTGAGAATGTAAAAAGGAGTCAGTCAATGAAGCAAGGTGGAGGGGTGGTGTGAGGCAGGTTATGGATCTGGGTGAGGAGTAGTTGATGGAGAGGTAGAGCCAAGTGGGCAAGAAAAGAGTGGAGACAAAATATGGAATCTGATAAGAAACAGGTGATGAAAGGAACCAGATAAAGTAAGGAATCTGGGCAGATGGGAAGAGGATGGGTGGACCAGTGTGTTGCATGTGTGGGTGATAGGCAGATAGAATCAGGGAAAGAGGAGAAATAAGCTGGGAAATTGGAGGCTTGGTTTTTGAAAGAGGGGTGGAGTTGAAAAGAAAGGGCTGTATGAGAGTCCCTGAATGAATCTGAAGGAAACAGAGGGGGACAGAGGAGATGCAGGTGACCTGATATTTGTCAATTCAATATTCATGTCATTAGGCCTTGCCAAAGATGGAAATCCTTGATTTCCTTATTTGCAGACCGTTGTCCGTTTGGATTGACAACAACATCTCCATCAACACAGGTGCATTACACGGCTGTGTGCTTAGCCCTCTGCTACTTGTTTTACATTTATAATGACTGTGTGGCTAAGCTCAGCTCCAATGCCATATTTAAGCTGCTGACGGCGTGACTGGTATAAGCTTAATCAAAGATGGTGATTAATCAACATATAGGAGGGAGATTGAAATTCTGGCTGAGTGGTGCCACAACAAAAACCTCTTTCTCAATGTCAGTAAGACCAAGGAGCTGATTATTGACTTCAGAAGGAGGAAACCAAAAGTCCATGAGCCAGTCCTCATTGCAAGATCAGAGGTGGAGAGTGTCAGTAACTTTAAATTCCTTGGTGTTATTGTCTTGGTGCAATTACAAAGAAAGCACAGCAGCACCTCAACTTCCTTAGAATTTTGCAAAGATTCGGCAAGACATCTACAACTTTGACTAATTTCTATAGATGCGTGGTGGAGAGTATGTTGACTGGCTGCATCACAGCCTGGTATGGAGACTCCAATGACATTGAATGAAAATCCTGCAATAAGTACAGGATAGGGCCCTGTCCATCACACATACAGCCCTCCCCACCATTGAGCACATCTACATGGAGCATTGTCGCAGGACTCCCACCACCCAGGTCATGCTCCCTTCTCACTGCTGCCATCAGGAAAAAGGTACAGGAGCCTTAGAACACACACCACTAGGATCAGGAATAGTAATCACCCCTCAACCATTAGGCCCTTAAACCAAAGGGGATAACTTCACTCAAATTCACTTGCCCCATCACTGAACTGTGCCTACAACCTATGGACTAATTTTCAAAGACTCTTCATCTCATGTTCTCGATATTTATTGCTTATTTATTTATTATCATTTTATTATTATTATTATTATCATTTCTTTTTGTATTTGCCAAGTCTGTCCTGTTGATGAGATCTTTCATTGATTCTATTATGGTTATTAGATATATTGAGTATGCCTTGCAAGAAAATTAATCTCAGGGTTGTACGTGGTGACATATATGTACTTTGATGATAAATTTACTTTGAATTTTGAACTTTACACTTCTCTTCCCATTTTGGGGGTCACGGTTAGTGTTTTTGATTCTTCAATAATCCCCAAAATGAAATATATTTTTTGTAATTTTTGTTATATTAATGTGCATTCATGGAGGATAAAATAAAACACTGTAACTCACAAGTTGTCTTCAGATTAAATTTTACAAATATAACTATTGCCTATATGCACCAAAACTCAATTATGCATTCTGATTTGCTTCATGCTTGAAAGCTAGATAAACAAGCAAATGCCAAAATGTTTCTTATCATGGAACTACTCAAGCTGAAGCAAGTTTATGTGTTAATAACTCACTACAAGCTTGTAAGACAATTCAGTAAAATACCTAAAGCCAATTATTATGCATGTTTCTTTTCTCCCATTAACTAAGATGGTTGTTATTATGATCTGTTTTGCTTTACAAGTAATCAAAAGAACTACAATTTAAACTGTAAAAAAAGACAAAACTACAACTAGATTAAGGGTACCTCTGAGAACATTTTGATTGTCTGTCTGAGGGCAATGAGTAACAGGAATTACCATGTTAAATCCCAGATAATTTAGGCACCCTGTGTAAATGAAGTTTCTAGCAGCACGAGAGAAAAGAATAAATGGGAGAAAGGATTACCATTTTATGGGACACTGGCACCAGTACTGGGGAAAGACTCGAAAATATTAAGTATGACTTCATAAGAAATGGGAAATTGACAATACATTGAATTAAGTATCTGTATTATATTCTTCCATTGGGATTGGCTTCATTTCAGTCTAGCTTGACTAAGGGATTATGGATAGATTGTTGAACTGGAGGAAACAGTTACAGTAAATCCAGTAATTCAAAAAAAGTGAAATGTCGGCCCTTGTGATGAAGAAACAGGAGTATAGTGCTTTGGTATACACCATTGGTAAACATATATAAGGAAAGATAATTGTCTTGGAGGCAGTGCGGTAAAAGCTCACTTGAATAATTGTTGCAATAAATATGTTATCTTAGGAGGAAAGATTGAGATGACTGGCATAGACTCTACAAAGCTTAGAAGAACAAGTAGTGACTTCTTTGAGGCATATACATTTTTAAAGACAAGATAGATGTCACAAGGGTGTTTCCATTAAAGAGAAGTAGAGTACTTAGCGTCCAGATAATAGTTAGTCATCTGATATATGGAGAGTTGTGAATATTTGGAATTCTCTAACCCAGAAATGTTAATCATTAAATGTACTTAAGACTGACATGGATAGATTTTGTAATTTGTGTAAAAGAACCTATACAGGCACAGACTATTTTAGATTTGGCCATGTGTTATGGGGAAGAATTATTACAAGAGTTTGTGGTTAAAGATACCCTGGGAGGTAGTGACCATAAATTAATAGAACTCCAGATTTTGTTTAAGGGTGAACAAATCAGGACCAGGACCACCATCGTCAACTTAAATAAGGATAATAATCATGATATGAAGGTGGGGTTAGAACATAGAATAAAAAACCAGTACAACATAGTAAACAACAGGAATTCTGCAGATGCTGGAAATTCAAGCAACACACATCAAAGTTGCTGGTGAACGCAGCAGGCCAGGCAGCATCTGTAGGAAGAGGTGCAGACGACATTTCAGGCCGAGACCCTTCGTCAGGACTAACTGAAGGAAGAGTGAGTAAGGGATTTGAAAGTTGGAGGGGGAGGGGGAGATCCAAAATGATAGGAGAAGACAGGAGGGGGAGGGATAGAGCCAAGAGCTGGACAGGTGATAGGCAAAAGGGATACGAGAGGATCATGGGACAGGAGGTCCGGGAAGAAAGACAAGGGGGTGGGGACCCAGAGGATCGGCAAGGGGTATATTCAGAGGGACAGAGGGAGAAAAAGGAGAGTGAGAGAAAGAATGTGTGTATAAAAATAAGTAACAGATGGGGTACGAGGAGGAGGTGGGGCCTTAGCGGAAGTTAGAGAAGTCGATGTTCATGCCATCAGGTTGGAGGCTACCCAGACGGAATATAAGGTGGTGTTCCTCCAACCTGAGTGTGGCTTCAACTTTACAGTAGAGGAGGCCGTGGATAGACATGTCAGAATGGGAATGGGATGTGGAATTAAAATGTGTGGCCACTGGGAGATCCTGCTTTCTCTGGCGGACAGAGTGTAGGTGTTCAGCAAAGCAGTCTCCCAGTCTGCGTCGGGTCTCGCCAATATATAAAAGGCCACATCGGGAGCACCGGACGCAGTATATCACCCCAGTCGACTCACAGATGAAGTGTTGCCTCACCTGGAAGGACTGTTTGGGGCCCTGAATGGTAGTAAGGGAGGAAGTGTAAGGGCATGTGTAACACTTGTTCCGCTTACACGGATAAGTGCCAGGAGGGAGATCAGTGGGGAGGGTTGGGGGGGACGAATGGACAAGGGAGTTGCGTAGGGAGCGATTCCTGCAGAGTGCAGAGAGGGGGGAGGGAAAGATGTGCTTAGTGGTGGGATCCCGTTGGAGGTGGCGGAAGTTACGGAGAATAATATGTTGGACCCGGAGGCTGGTGGGGTGGTAGGTGAGGACCAGGGGAACCCTATTCCTAGTGGGGTGGCGGGAGGATGGAGTGAGAGCAGATGTACGTGAAATGGGGGAGATGCGTTTAAGAGCAGAGTTGATAGTGGAGGAAGGGAAGCCCTTTTCTTTAAAAAAGGAAGACATCTCCCTCGTCCTAGAATGAAAAGCCTCATCCTGAGAGCAGATGTGGCGGAGACGGAGGAATTGCGAGAAGGGGATGGCGTTTTTACAAGAGACAGGGTGAGAAGAGGAATAGTCCAGATAGCTGTGAGAGTCAGTAGGCTTATAGTAGACATCAGTGGATAAGCTGTCTCCAGAGACAGAGACAAAAAGATCTAGAAAGGGGAGGGAGGTGTCGGAAATGGACCAGGTAAACTTGAGGGCAGGGTGAAAGTTGGAGGCAAAGTTAATACAGTCAACATAGTAAAGGCCCTTTGGCTTACAATGTTGTACTGACTTTTTAAACCTACAGTAAGATCAATCTAACACTTCTCTCTCACATAGCTCTCCATTTTTCTTTCATCCATGTGCCTATCTTAGAGTCACTTAAACGTTCCTATTGCATCTGCCTCTATCATGACCCCACTCACCAGCAAGGTGTAATATGTACCCACAACTCTGTTTAAAAATACTGCTTCTGACATCCCCACTATACTTTCCTCCACTCACCTTAGAATTATGCCCCCTTGTATTAGCCATTTCTGCCTTGGGAAGAGGTCTCTGGCTATCCACTCTATCTATGTCTTTTATCATCTTGTATACCAATATCAAGAAATCTCTCATCCTTCTTCACGCCAAAGAGAAAAGCCCTATTTCCCTCAACCTATCCCATTAAGGCATGCTCTAAAATCCAGGCAGCATTCTGGTAAAACTCCTCTGCACCCTCTCTGAAGCTCTCTAAACCTGAACTGAACTGACTTTGGCCTACTTTATCATGTGCCTTCAAATACCCCAAAACCTCATCCTTAACAATAGACTCTAACACCTCACCAAATACTGAAGTCTAGGCTAAATGGCCTATAATTTCCTCTCTTTTGTCTTTCTCCCTTCCTAAAGTGTGGAGTGACATTTGCAATTTTCCCATCCTCTGGAGCCATTCCAGAATCTAGTTATTCTTGATATATCACTACTAATGCTTCCACAATCGCTTTAGCTACCTCTTTCAGAACCCTGAGGTGTAAACAATCTCATCAAGGTGACTTATCTAACTTCAAACCTTTCAGTTTCCCAAGCACCTTCTCCTTAATAACAGCAACTACACTCACTTCTGCTCCTGACACTCTCAAATTTCTGACATCCTGCTCATATCTTCCACAGTGAAGAATGACACAAAATATAGTTAGTCTGCCATTTCTTTTTTCCCCTTTACTACCTCTCTGATGTCATTTTCCTGTGGCCCGATGCTTCTCTTTTACTCTTTATATATCTGAGAAAACTTTTAATATCTTCTTTTATATTATTGGCTAGCTTACCTTCATATTTCATCTTTTCCCCATTTCTGATTTTTAATTACTTACTGCTGATTTTCAAAAGCTTTCCAATCCTCTAGCTTCCCACTAAATTTTGCAATACTGTATGCCCTCTCTTTTTAATGCTATCTTTGATTTCCCTTGTCAGCCACAGTTATCTTTCCTTCAGAATAATTCTTCTTTGGGATGAATCAAACCTGCAACTACCAAATAGCTCTACCATCATCCCCGCTAGTGTTCCCTGCCAATCAACTTAGACCAAGTCCTCTCCCACTCCTCTGTAATTTTATTTACTACATGTGACACAGATACATCCAATTTTAGCTTCTCCTTCTCAAACTGTACGGTGAATTACATCACATTATGATCACTGTTACCTGAGGGTTCATTTGCCTTAAGCTCCCTACTCAGATTGTGTTATTATTCCCTTGTGGGCTTGACCGCAAGCTGTTCCAAAGACCCATATTGCAGGTATTCTAGGAATTCCTTCTCTTGGGATCCTGCACCAACCTGATTTTCCCAATCTACCTGTTTCATGAAATCCCCGATGACTATTTTCACATTGCTCTTCTTACATGTCTTTTCTATCTCCCATCTTAATTACTACTCCACATCCTGGCTACTGTTCAGAGGCCTGTACACTGTATAATATACATCAGGGTCTTTTTACCCTTACAGTTTCTGAACTCTACCTACAAGGATTCTAGATCTTTTGATCCTATGTCTCTTCTTTCTAAGAATTTGATTTCATATCTTACCAACAGAGTCATCCCAACCCTCTGCCTACCTGCATGCATAGATTTTTTTTTCCTCTCAGAGCATAGTCTATCTCTAGAATTCTTTGCCCCAGAAGATGGTGGAGGCCAGATTATTAGATATATTTAAACATTTGAAAAATCAATGAATTGAGGGTAATGGGGTATTGGCACGGAAAATGAGTTGAGGGCTGCATAGATCAGACAGGATCATGTGGAATAACCGGACAGGCTTCAGGGGCCTGATGTGTTACTCCTGTTCCTAATTTCTTGTGTGATTATCCTCAGGGAACGGAGATATGGAATTCAAGCAACAAGATGGAGTTGAGGCCATAGATCATCAGCCATGATTTTGTTGAATAACAGCGGAAACTCCAGAGGATGTACAAATATTCCCTGTTCCTATTTCTTACAGCTTTATGTTTTTTTTGTTCTAAAATTATCCAGCCATCATTTAACTGCAAGAGAAAATCTGCAGATGCTGGAAATCCAAGCAACACACACAAAATGCTGAGGGGAGCTCAGTAGGCTGGACAGCATCTATGGAAAAAAGTGCAGACAACATTTTGGACCAAGACTCTTTGGTCCTGCCAAAAGGTCTTGGCCCAAAACATCAATTTAACTGCAAGTATGACTTAGGTTTCTGAAAGAAAATAAGAACACAATAATAAATTTACTTAACCATCCATTTAGAAAAACATTAAAACTATCTAATAGAGCAATCATTTTGGTCCTCCTTTTGTAAATCTCTTGAAAGGATACTGATCATATTGCTTGAATCCTGTTAAACACATCATTTTTAATCATACGATGAAATAGGTGGAATTTTTGTAATCAATTCATACTGCTTTCTTAAGAAAAGATATTTGTATTTATAAAATACTGGTGAAGCCATCACAATAATTATTAAGCTTGAGGAAAATTTTATGAACAGTAACATCCAAGGTTCTAATCAATTACTAAGAAAATATCACCAACACTCCCAACATACAGAAAAATGTTATGTCAATGCTAGCTCCTTTTTTCTCTGTATCCAATTAATGAGGAGCATCCACATCAAAGAGTGAACACTACAGTTTTCTTCGCTGCTGAGCACTTTTGTCTCCACCTACTGGCTTAACAGACACTTACAGACGAAGAACAGCCAGAACAACACAAGGAAACAGTTCTCACAGTTTTCACAGATTATGGGTCAGTTCACACCTAGTACCAGAAGGGTTTAGCTCTGATAATAAGCAATGCTTAACTTTCAACAACTATGATAGGTGATGAAATAATGACTCTTGTAACGATATTTTATGTCCATTCTTGGTACAGGGCACTAGAGTTCACTTATGAATTGGCTCATTACAATTATGGCCAGTGTACCTTTACAATCAACATTAATCACATCTCCATTCCCATATTTCCTTGCCAGCCGTCAAGTGTTTAGACCCTTTTAAATATTGTTACCATCTTTAAGTCGAGGCAATAAAAAATATCAGACAACAATGTTAAATACCCGGACAGAATATGTGATGTTGCTCCCCTAACCTGAGTATGGTCTCATCACAGCTAGAGGAGGCCATGGGAATGAGAAGTAGAATTGAAATGGGTGGCCACTGGGAGACCTCACTTCTCCTGGCAGATGGAGCATAAGTGCTCATTGAAGTGGTCTCACCAATATACAGGAGGCCACACTGGGAGCACCAGACACAGTATACGATCCCAACAGACTCACATGTGAAGTGTCGACTGACCCGAAAGGACTGTCTGGGGCCCTGAATGGCCGTGAGGAAGGAGGTGTAAGGGCAGGTGTGGCACTTGTTCCACTACAAGGGTAAGTACCAAGAGGGAGATCAGTGGGGAGGGATGAATGGACAACGGGGTCACGTAAAGAGCGATTCCTGCAGAAAGCAGAAAGTGGGGGGAAGGAAAGATGTGCTTGGTGGTGGGATCCCATTGGAGATGGTTACGGAGAATTATGTGCTGGATGCAGAGGTTGGTGGGGTGGTAGGTGAGAACGAGAGGAACCCTATCTCTGGTGAGGTGGCAGGAGGTTAGGGTGGGGGCAAAATGGAGGAGATGCAGCTGAGGGCAGCATTGGTGGTGGAGGCAGCGAAGACCTTTTCTTTGAAGAAGGAGGCCAGCTCCTTAGTCTGTTGGAAGTCATCTACTGTATCTGGTGCTGCCAGTGAGACCCAACATAGATTGGGAGACTGCTTCACTGAGCACCTACACTCCATCTGCCATAAAAAGCAGGATCTCCCAATGTCCACCCAGTTTAATTCTACTTCCTATTGCCATTCCGACATGTCAGTCCATGGCCTGCCCCACTGCCGCGATGAGGCCACATTTGGGTTGAAGGAGCAATAGCTTATATTCCATCTGGGTGGCCTCCAATGTGATGGCATGAACATCAATTTCTCAAACGTCTGTTAATTGCCCTCCCCCTCCTTCACCATTCCCCATTCCCATTTCCCTCTCTCACCTTATCTCCTTCTCTGGCCATCACCTCCCTCTGGTTCTCCTCCCCTTTCCCTTTCTTCCATAGCCTTCTGTCCTCTCCTATCAGGTTCCCCATTCTCTAGCCCTTTATCTCTTTCGTCAATCGATGTCCCTGCTCATTACTTCACCCCTCCTCATCTCCCAGTTTCACTTATCACCTACTACCTTCCATTTCTTCCTCCCCTCCCCCACCTTCTTACTCTGACTGCCCACCTTTTTCCCTTCAGTCCTGATGAAGAGTCTAGGCCTGAAGCAGCGACCATTTACTCTTTTCCATAAATGTTGCCTGGCCTGCTGAGTTCCTCCAGCATTTGTGTGTGTTGCTTGGGTTTCCAGCATCTGCAGATTTTCTCTTGTTTCTATTTAGTGTTATAATTGCATCAGGAGACCATAAAAAAAATATCTAACTAACTGACCATGCCAAGGAATGACTATATTTTAAAAAATGTCGAATTTTCTTTTTATCATTAATGTCAGTGGGCCAAACAAATGAATACTGTGAAGTACACTGGAAACAGACTGTAAATATTTTAAAGCTGTGGCTGCTGGTCACAAGAATTTCATCACATGACAGAGTGACTGACAGGAACGCTGCTGATAACTTGTAATTTAACACAATTAATTCTTGATTCTGCATGTAAAAGCAGCATCCACACATAATCTTATGCTTGATCTGGTATTTAGTAGCAAGTTTGTACCGGGCTTTCACAGGGTGTTATATCTACACAATAGTGAACACAACATATGGGTTTGACTACTGCCAAAAGCAAACTCACAGAGCACTTAATGTTCATACCAGATTTCAGCAGTTAAAATGCTCTGCTCTGGAATAGATCTATTGATCATTCCAACCAGAAGGTAATCATGGTGATGCAAAATATAAATGGATTTTTTTAAAATTAAAAGCAAGCAGTGGTATGAAACTCCAGAGGTTATGTACCAGAATGGATCAAAAAAATCTCTCTCAAATTAAGTGCATAAGTAGACTGAAAAAATGTGCTAAATGAAAGAAAGGCTACCATAAGAACAATTAATAGAATCGTAGAAAAGTAAACTGGATAAAGGTGGATAATTTTTCCAAGACCTGACCAAGTGCCTCTCAGGACAATGTGATAAGGTAGCAATGAACTTGCTCCAGCCCTTGCAGGGTTGCTTGTACCATTAGGTGAAGTATTAGAAGACTGGAGAGTGGCTAGTGTTGTGCCTTTATCTAAGTAAGGCTGCAAGGACAAATCCAAATCAGATTAAGAATCAGGCTTATTCTCATTGATATATGCTATAAAATTTGTTGGTTTGCACCAGCACTACAGTGTAATACTTACAAAAAGTACTGTAAGTTACAAGAAGAAATATAAAAAATAGCTGGAATTAAAGACAGAAAAATAGTGTGGTAGTATTCATCGACTGTTCAAAAATGTTATTAGATGCAAAGAAATTGTTCCTGAAGCATAGAAACATAGAAAACCTACAGCACAATACAGCCCCTTTGGCCCACAATGCTGTGCCAAACATATACTTAATTTAGAAATAACCTAGGGTTACCCATAGCCTCTATTTTTCTAACTTACATGTACCTATCCAGGAGTCTCTTAAAAGACCCTATCATATCTGCCTCCACCACCGCTGCTGGCAGCCCATTCCACACTTTCACCACTCTCTGCGTAAAAAACATACCCTTGACATCTCCTCTGTACCTACTTCCAAGCACCTTAAAACTGTGCCCTCTTGTGCTAGCCATTTCAGCTCTGACTATCCACACGATCAATGCTTCTCATCATCTCATACACCTCTATCAGGTCACCTCTCATCGTCCATCACTCCAAGGAAAAAAGGCCAAGTTCACTCAACCTATTCTCATAAGGCATGCTCCCCAATCCAGGTAACATCCTTGAAAATCTCCTCTGCACCCTTTCTATGGCTTCCACATCCTTCCTATAGTGAGCCGACCAGAACTGAGCACAGTACTCCAAGTGGGGTCTGACCAGGGTCCTATATCGCTGCAACATTACCTCTCGGCTCTTGAACTCAATCCCATGATTGATGAAGGTCAATGCACCGTAAGCTTTCTTAACCACAGAGACAAACCTGCGCAGCAGCTTTGAGTGTTCTATAGACTTGGACCCCAAGATCCCTCTGATCCTCCACACTGCCAAGAGTCTTACCATTAATACTATATTCTGCCATCATATTTGACCTACCAAAATGAACCACCTCACACTTATCTGGGTTGAACTCCATCTGCCACTTCTCAGCCCAGTTTTGCATCCTATCGACGTCCGCCTGTAACCTCTGACAGCCCTCCACACTATCCACAATAACCCCAACCTTTGTGTCATCAGTAAATTTACTAACCTACCCCTCCACTTCCTCATCCAGATCATTTATAAAAATCACAAAGAGTAAGGGTCCCAGAACAGATCCCTGAGGCACACCACTGGTCACCAACCTCCATGCAGAATATGACCCATCTACAACCACTCTTTGCCTTCTGTGGGCAAGCCAACTCTGGATCCAAAAAGCAATGTCCCCTTGGATCCCATGTCTCTTTGCTTTCTCAATAAGCCTTGCATGGGGTACCTTATCAAATGCTTTGCTGAAATCCATATATACTACATCTACTGCTTTACCTTCATCAATGTGTTTAGTCTGCTGTAAGTCATCCCTACAATCGCCAGGATTCTTTTCCATAGCGAATACTGAAGCAAAGTATTCATTAAGTACCTAGAACATAGAACATGTCCAGAACGAGGGGTCACAGTTTGAGGATGAAGGGGAAGCCTTTTAGGACCGAGATTAGGAAAAACTTCTTCACACAGAGAGTGGTGAATCTGTGGAATTCTCTGCCACAGGAAACAGTTGAGGCCAGTTCATTGGCTATATTTAAGAGGGAGTTAGATATGGCCCTTGTGGCTAAAGGGATCAGGGGATATGGAGGGAAGGCTGGTGCGAGATTCTGAGTTGGATGATCAGCCATGATCATACTGAATGGCGGTGCAGGCTCGAAGGGCCGAATGGCCTACTGCTGCAGCTATTTTCTATGTTTCTATGTAACATAGAAAACATACAACACAATACAGGCACTTCGACCCACAAAGCTGTGCCAAACATGTCCCTACCCTTGAACTATCTAGGCTTTACCCATAGCCCTCTATTTTTCTAAGCTCCATGTAGCCATCCAGGAGTATCTTAAAAGACCCTATCGTTTCCACCGCCGCCAGCACCCCACTCCACGCACTCACAACTCTCTGCAGAAAAAACTTACCCCTGACATCTCCTCTGTACCTACTTCCAAACACTTTAAAACTATGCCTTCTCGTGCCAGCCATTTCAGCCCTGGGGAAAAGCATCTGACTATCTACACGATCAATGCCTCTCATTATCTTGTGCATCTCTATCAAGTCACCTCTCATCCTCCGTCGCTCCAAGGAGAAAAGGCTGAGTTCACTCAACCTATTCTCGTAAGGCATGCCCCCCAATCCAGGCAACATCTTTGTAAAGCTCCTCTGCACCCTTTCTATGGCTTCCACATCCTTCCTATAGTGAGGCGACCAGAATTGTGTACAGTACTCCAAGTGGGGTCTGACGAGGGTCCTATATAGCTGCAACATTACCACTCGGCTCTTAAGCTCAATGCCACGATTGATGAAGGCACCGTAGAAGCTCCAGGACATCCTCTTTCTTAATATCTACCTTCTCAAGCTTTTCAATCCACTATAAGTAATCCCTACAATCGCCAAGATCCTTTTCCGTAGTGAGTACTGAAGCAAAGTATTCATTATGTCATTCACTCAGGTGCCTCGCCGTTCGGCATGGGCGATCATGTCTCTCCATCCATCGAGGTCCCTGATCCTCCGAATTGTAGCTGTTGCCTCCCCTGTTTCTAACAATGATGCTATTCCATCTGTCATTATCATTCTCTGTCTGCCTCTGCTTCTTTTTCCTTCCAGCTTTGCAGTTGTAACTAAATGTTCTAATGTCTCTCTGTGCATGACGTGTCCAAAGAATTTTGATTGCTGTTTTCTGATTTTTTTAAGTAATGTACATTTTGTTTTCGTTCTCTGTAGAACTTCTTCGTGGGTTATCCTGTCCGTATACGATATACATAGCATTCTTCTGAGGAACCACATCTCTGCTGCATTGATTCTTTTTTTCCATTGCATTTGTGATGGTCCATGACTCGCAGCCATACATCAATATAGGAAGAATGTAGCAGCTGAGATTCATTATGTACCTCCGCTATTTCCTCCAGTTCCATACACACTTTTTGACTGTCACACTTGATTGGTCCTATTATCTCATGTCCTATCCTTTTGCTCTTCACATACTTGTAGAATGCCTTGGGGTTTTCCTTAATCCTTCCGCCAATGCCTTCTCATGGCCCCTTCTGGCTCTCCTAATTTCATTCTTAAGCTCTTTCCTGTTAGCCTTATAATCTTCTAGATTCATATCATTATCTAGTTTTTTGAACGTTTCATAAGCTCTTCTTTTCTCCTTGACTGGGTTTAAAACAGCCTTTGTGCACCACGGATCTTGTACCCTGCCATCCTTTCCATGTATCATTAGGATGTACCTACTCAGAACCCCACGCAAATATCCCCCGAACATTTGCCACATTTCTTCGGTACGTTTCCCTGAGAGCATCTGTTTCCAATTTATGCTTCCAAGATTCTGCCTGATAGCCTCATAGTTCCCCTTACTCCAATTAAACATTTCCCTAACTTGTCTGTTCCTATCACTCTCCAATGCTATGGTAAAGGAGATAGAATTGTGATCATTATCTCCAAAATGCTCTCCCACTGAGAGACCTGACACCTGACCAGGTTCATTTCCCAATACCAGATCAAGTACAGCTTCTCCTCTTGTAGGCTTATCTACATATTGTGTCAAGAAACCTTCCTGAACACACCTAACAAACCCCCACCCCATTTAGAACCCTCACTCTACGGAGATGCCAATCAATATTTGGAAAATTAAAATCTCCCACCACAACAACTCTGTTATTATTACTTCTTCCAAGAATCTGTTTCCCTATCTGTTCCTCCATGTCCCTGTTACTATTGGGTGGTCTATCAAAAACACCCAGTGAAGTAATTGACCCCTTCCTATTCCTAACTTCCACCCACACAGACTCAGTAGACAACCCCTCCATGACTTCCTCCTTTTCTGCAGCCGTGACACTATCTCTGATCAGCAGTGCCACTCCCCCACCTCTTTTGCCTCCCTCCCTGTCCTTTCTGAAACATCTAAAGCCTGGTACTTGAAGTAGCCATTCCTGTCCCTGAGCCATCCAAGTCTCTGTAATGGCCACAACATCATGGCTCCAAGTGCTGATATATGCTCTAAGCTCATCCGCTTTATTCATGATACTCCTTGCATTAAAATAGACACACCTCAAACCATCGGACTGAGCGCGTCGCTTCTCTTTCACCTGCCTATCCTCTCTTGCGCACTGTCTCCAAACTTTCTCTATTTGTGAGCCAACCTCCCTTTCCTCCGTTACTTCAGTTCAGTTCTCACCCACCCCCCAGCAATTCTAGTTTAAACTCTCCCCAATAGCCTTTGCAAACCTCCCCACCAGGATATTGGTCCCCCTGGGATTCAAGTGCAACCCGTCCTTTAGTACAGGTCACACCTGCCCCAGAAGAGGTCCCAATGATCCAGAAGTCTGAATCCCTGCCCCCTTCTCCAATCCCTCAGCCACACATTTATCCTCCACCTCATTCTATTCCTATGCTCACTGTCATGTGGCACAGGAATAATCCCAAGATTGCTACCTTTGAGGTCCTGCTTCTCAACTTCCTTCCTAACTCCTTGTTGTCTGTTTTCATAACTTCCTCCCTTGTCCTATCTCTGTCATTGGTACCAATATGTACCACGGCCTCTGGCTGTTCTCCTTCCCACTTCAGGATATCGTGGACGCAATCAGAAACATCCCAGACCCTGGCACCTGGGAGGCAAACTACCATCCGCGTTTCTTTCCTGCATCCACAGAATCTCCTGTCTGACCCCCTAACTATAGAGTCCCCTATCACTGCTGCCATCCTCTTCCTTTCCCTACGCTTCTGAGCCACAGGGCCAGACTCTGTGCCAGAGGCACGGCCACTGTTGCTTCTCCCAGTTAGGTCATCCCCCCCGACAGTACTCAAACAGGAGTACTTATTGTTAAGGGGGACAGCCACAGGGGTATTCTCTAGTATCTGACTCTTGTGCTTCCCTCTTCTAATTGTTACCCGCTTATCTGTCTCCTGAGGCCCCATTGTGACTACTTGCCTATAGCTCCTATCTATCACCTCCTCACTCTCCCTGATCAGACGAAGGTCACCAAGCTGCATCTCCAGTTCCCTAATGCGGTCCCGAAGGAGCTACAGCTCAACACACCTGGTGCAGATATGGCCTTCTGGGAGGCTGGGAGCCTTCCAGACTTTCCACACCTGAAACCTAGTACAGAACACTGGCCTCACAGACATACTTCCTGTTTCTATTCTTCACAAGTAACTGACCTCACCTCGATCCGTTATCACCAAAGCCTTGTTGAGCCAAAGCCCTCCTATTCTGTCTCCCTCTACTCTGTTGCCTGCTCTATAAAGCTGCCTTCTCCTTAAACTCCTCTCGCTGTTCTAACTCGATGCGCTTGCGCAGTCGTGCCTGGATCAAACTGCTGAAGAAAGAACTATCTCCTTATAAACTCTTCTCACTGTTCTAACTCGCTGACGTCCACGCGCTTGCGCAGTCATGCCTCGATCAAAAAAATTGAGTAGGCTTCCCCAGGCTCCTGTATCTCCTCCCTAGTGGTAGTAACAAGAAGAGGGCATGTCCTAGATGGTGAAAGTCTTTAATGATGGATGCCACTTTCTTGATGCATCACTTTTTGAAGATGTCCTAGAGCCCATGGTGGAGGAGCTGGCTGAGTTTACAACCCTCTGAACTTGTTCCAATATGTGCATTGGTGCCAACATACCACATTTGTCCATCGTCGTCGTCGAAGAAGACCTCGACACCATTGACGATGTCGAGACTAGTGCATGATTTGGATTTAAGAGAGGGAGAGTTACGCAGCGTCAGCCTCACTCTCTCTTCTCAGTTCCCATCTGGATCCAGTGGCAAGTCAGAGTTGAGGTGGCTGGAGATGTGACTAGGCGCAGTGGATGACCAGGACATCTTCTGTGTCTTGTCATGCTCTACAAGTTCCACGACGCTTGCAGAGACCGCCCTCTTGACCGTTGGACCTTCCATTCGTCTCGTCCGCTGAATCCGCTGGAGTTTGTCTTCACATGCTGGGATAGACAACTCCCTATCTCACTGAGGGTTTGAGACCCGTCGGCTACCCTCACCTGGTTTAGTTGGCTTGTTGAAGCCGTGGCCCGGGGTGTGGCCGCTGTCGCATGCAAACAGCTATGGGGACCACAGGTAAGAGCTGAGTGCCAGGTGGGGACCAAAGGTGGACTAACCGCCTTGAAAAGGATGCAACATGTTCCCCCACCAGAGGTGCTACCCCTCCCTGACACCCCATACACCCCAACATACCAGACAGTGATGCAACCACTTAGAATGCTCTCTACCCTATATGCATAGATTGTTGCAATGTCATGTATAGGCTTTGGCGACATACCTAATCTTGAACTCCAAGCAGGAAACTACAGGTCAGGGATTCTAACATCAGCAGCAGGAGACATACTAGAGGGGGTTCTGAGAGGTAGGATCTAGTAGCATATGGAGCAGCAAGGACTAATTAAGGATAATCAACATGCCTTGCGAATTTGTGCCTCACAACCTTAATTGTGTTTTTTGAAGTGACGACCAAGAGGACTGGTGAGGTCCGGGCCGTAGCTATTGTCTACTTAAACCGTAGCAAGGCCTTTGTCAGGGTCCTACATGGTAGGCTGGTCCAGAAGGTTAGATATTTGGGTGATTTTGCTGATTGGATACAATGTTTGCCTGAAGGGAAGCCTACAAAGTACCCAGGACATCTTCAGGGAGCGGTGTCTCAGAAAGGCAACGTCCATTATTAAAGACCTCCAGCACCCAGGCCATGCCCTTTTCTCACTGTTACCATCAGGTAGGAGGTACAGAAGCCTGAAGGTACACACTCAGCGATTCAGGAACAGCTTCTTCCCCTCTGCCACCCAATCCCTAAATGGACATTGAAGCTTTGGACACTACCCTATTTTTTTTAATGTACAGTATTTCTGTTTTTGCACATTTTTCAATAATCTATTCAATATAGGTAATTGATTTACATGTTTATTTATGATTATGCTTTATTTTATTTTTTTTTTTTCCCTCTCTGCTAGATTATGTATTGCATTGAACTGCAGTACATTTGACGTAACAAATTTGGCGACACATGCCGGTGATAATAAACCTGATTCTGATTCTGATTGTGACTCTGAAACTGGTACTGGAAGTTTGCTTTTCAGCTGTAGGCTTGTGAACAGTCCTGTGCAGCAGGAGTTGGTCGTGGGTCCAGTATTGTTCTTGTTCACCACCGTTATTAACAATTTGGCATGGATAATTAGTTTGTGGATGACCGCACATGGGTAATATAGTAGACAATGAGGAAAGTTATCTAAGGTAAGAATAGGATCTAAATCAACTGGGAAAGAGGCCAAGGAATGATTGATGAAATGCAGCATAGACAATTGTGAAGTGATGCTTTTTGGTATGTTGCAACAGGGCAGGACTTACACAGCAATAATCTCTGCTGAGGAACAGAGGGACCTAGGGGTACAAGTACATTATTACCTGAGTGTGGTGACATGATTAGACAAGAGACACAAGAAAGGCCGCAGATGCTGGAATGAGCAACACATACAAAATGTTGAAAGAACTCAGCGGGTCAGGCAAAATCTATGGAGGGAAATTAACAGTTCCTCTAAAGGGATAATATCGAGGAATTTAAAAGTTACTGATGTTTTGGGCTGAGATTTTTCATCAGAACTAGAAAGAAAAAGGGAAGAAGCTAGAAGGAGCACTAGCTGGTGGATGATAGGAGGACCCAGGTGAGGTTAACACAAATGACCTGTTTCCATGCTGTATAACAGTATGAGTCTCAATCATAGATAATTCTGGATGTAATAGTGAAGTTTTCCAGTTCCATTCTGCTCACACTCTGCTCCTTGTTGATGGAATGTATTTATATAACAAGGAGGCTGCCATGATGCAAGATTCCCCCAAAGGTTACCATTCAGAAGGTAAGTTTGTATATTTTTAACTGCCAGCATGCCACTATTCTCAAAATCCAGTCAAACATTGCAATGTATTACAATATAGACTGTGTTCACAAATTGCAATTTTATGATAATCGGATGCAAAATATAATAAAAAAAACTTCTGATCGACTTGAAATATTGCACTGTCATTATGCAAAGCAGTGAGACACCAACGATAATCATGTACCTACACATTAGTTTGAGGTTTCCTGGCAATTATAACACATTCTCAATGAAGCCAGCTCCAAATATTTTGGAAGGTCCTTGTGTAACACAGGACTTTCTACTTAAACATCCTACAAAAATGGTTCTACAGCCTGCTAAGCTGCAGGGCGGAGCTGAACTGTCTCTCAAAGCCGTCAAATCCCTTGAATGTTTTGGAAAGTCTCTAATATTCTCAAATGCTCATCAACAATTAAACATTTACTGTTAAAACTCCAATAGCATTATCAAGACATTTAAATAAAACAATTTAATAATTAAGGAAACATAGAAACAATTAAACTCTTAATAAAATCATAAAGTGTAAATGACCAAAAGATGACCTCTCCCTTTTCCAGCTGTACCTCTCCTTTGAAATGAGTAGAGTTACTGGATATTCCTAGATCTAATCTTACAGAGATTAACCAGACAACATGCATATTTCCTGCCAGAATTGCTTTGGAATCTGAAGGAGGTTTACAATCCATTGCTGGACTGTATGAGGATTCCAAAGTCAGAATGCAATCAGAATAACCTTGCCAAACTATAGAAAGATGTACAGGATTTTGAGATTCAAAGTTCAAAATTCAAAGTAAATTTATTACTAAAGTACTTCTGTATCACTAAATACTACCCTGAGATTCATTTCCTTGCAGGCATTCACAGTAGAACGAAGAAATACAATAGAATCAGTGGAAAAAACTGCACAAGAAAAGACTAACAAGCAATCAATGTGCAAAAGGAAAACAAATTGAGCAAGTATTTAAATAAATAAATAAATAAATAAATAAATAGTACTGAGAACCTGAGCCGTAGACTCCTTGGAAGTGAGTTCATAGGTTGTGGTCAGTGATCAATTCAGTGTTCTGCGAGTGAAGTTGTCCACTCTGGCTTAGGAGCTTGATAGTTGACAGTTAATAATAGTTCCTGAACCCGCTGGTGTGGGACCTAACGCTCCTTCACCTCCTTTCTGATGAGAGCACCCAGAAGAAAGCACGGCCTGGCTAGTGGGGGTCCTCAATGATAGATGCTGCTTTCTTGTGGCAGTGCTATTTGTAAGAAGTGCTTGATGGTGGGGAGGGCTTTTCCTGTGATGAACTGGGCTGTGTCCACCACGCTTCGTAGGCTTTTCCGTAGTTTGTCAAAGTTTTAGATGACATGCTGAATCTCTGCAAGTTTCTGTGGAAGTAGAAGTGCTGCCGTGCTTTCTTGGAAATGGACTTACGTGCTGAACCCAGAACAGCTCCTCTGAAAGGATAATGTCGGGGAATTTAAAAGTTACTGACCCTCTCCACCTCAGATCCCCTAATGAGGACTGGCTCAGGGACTCCCGATTTCTTCCTCCAACAATCAGTAATCATCACTTTGGTTATGATGATGTTGAGTGAGAGGTTGTTGTGGCTCCACACAACCAAAATTTCAATCTCCATCCTATATGCCGATTTGTCGCCACCTTTGATTCGGCCAACAGTGGACCCTTATATGGAATTCTTAATTTTCCTGACAATTTCAGAGGTAATTGTGAGTAGTTCTGTGGAGAATGTTTGACACATTGATCCATCTATGTATTGTACATTTACTTGATCCATCCAGGCTATGTTATCTGCTCTTTCATTAATCCACCCTGCCTCCCACCCTATTATAGATCTGTTCTTTCTTTATCTATCCCATCTCTCTACAATTATAACCTTGTTTATCTCTAATTTTCCCCAGTTCTAATAAAAGATCATTGTCAAGAAACATTAACTTTATTTTTCTTTTCACAGAGGCTGCCTGCCTACTGAGTCTTTCCAGCACTTTCAGTTGTTATTGCAGAAAGAAATATTTACAACTGGAGTGGTTCTTTCTTTGGGTCATCATTAGCCCTCTGGCATATTAATAAAACCCTGCATTATCCATTCCACCATATGTTACAAATTTAACCCTTCACCTCAATTCAACTAGGTAAATGTACAAAAATGTTTTTAACAGTGAAAATTCAGAAAACAAAATTAAAGCTTTATTAAATGTAAAGGATTTACGTGTTCTAAAACTTCATTCCATAGAAAGATGGATCGAATAATTGTGACAACTAAGTATCACAATAAATAACTAATTTATGTCTAAAGAAGTGCATATTTTGAGCTTTGCAAAATATATTTGTTTCTTCGGTTACCACTTAATTTTCCCCAAGAACTCCACAGCAAATTCAGCTCACCCAGCTCTCAAGCTTATGTTGGCAAAGCACGCTGATGAAAGCCAACCAATCAGAGTGCAGTATTCCTGTAACGTGCCCCATGAAGATATTTCTACTTTCAATAGTTCTTTCAGATTCAGAATGTTTTCGAGCCAAAAGCAATAAACCTTTCAGCATTCAAAAAAAATTAAATGAAATTATAGCAAATTTGAATGCACTTCCATGGAGAGAAATAAATAGAGAGGCACTGACTGCCTGCCGTTCCTTCACAGGAAGTATGAAAAAAGTCAACATAGAGTAGTCTTTTTTTTAAACGTTACTGAAGTGATATGATCCTGCCGTACATTGTGCTGGAACTGACCTCAGGCGGAATGGTAGTAAACTGCAAGAAGTAAGACCATGTATTGGGGCTAATGTGTTTCACATTTTACACTCACTGACACAAAAGACACAGGCAGAATTGCCAAGTTATCCAAATGGGCTCGTAAATAATGATAAACACAAGAGATTCTGCAGATGCTGAAAATCCATAATAACTCACACAAAATGCTGGAGGAACTCAGCAGGTCAGGCAGCATCTATGGAGAGAAATAAAACGTTGACCACTTCAGCTCGAGACCAATTCATCAGTCTTGGACTGATCAGTTCAGGAGTGCTGAAGTGTGTCTACCCAAAACGTCGACTCTTTATACTTTTCTATGGATACTGCCTAACATGCTGAATTCCTCCAAACTTCTGTGTGTGTTTCTCATAATTAATTAGATAAAAATCAGGATAAGATCTTTGAAATATCTTTCCACTTTGCTCTCAGTAATTGAATATTGGTTTTGGCAGATTGCTTAATTTACTAAATAAATACTTATATCAAAGCTAATTCTTTTGTTTTACCATTTATTAAATTCACCCTTAATGTGCTCATTCAGAATTTTTAAATATATTTTTGCTTTCCATTCTCCTGAGGAAATACGATATCACATTTCAATTAAAACCTCATCACAGATTCACAGGTTCCCAAACTGAGGTCCAGGACCCCTCAGTTAATGTTAAGGGTCCATAGCATAAAGAAGGTTGGGAACACTTGCCATAAGTTTGATTACCTTTAGCTTCTCACTAGATTAAAAGTTCATCTCCAAAATTCATTCAACACCTTTCACCTACGCTTATCTTTATCAAAAATAATATTTGCTAAATGTTGATCAAAATGCATTCAAAAAAATTCCTCTCAGAATTGAACTAACTTCATTAATTAATCTTTTGATGAAATGTAAAGGTAATTGTGATTCAAGTTTGTCCAAGGTTATTGCAGCTGTTTAGAAAAGTAAGTATATTACTCACTTGCTTGGCTCACTAATGATGACATTTTGGCTTCAGGTTAAAATGAGACGATTAGAGCCCACCTAACAGTTACGATAGAAGCCCTGAACTTAAGAATAAAGCAGAAGTAGGCAGATTGTGCCTACTCCAGCATTCAGTCAGATCATGCTGAGCTACATGACCCAGAAATCCCGATTTAACCCTAAACTAATCATGGGACAATTTACAATGAAGGATTAACCTTCCGAGTTTGTCTTTGAACCATGAGCAGAAATAGGAGGGCCCAGAGAAAACCCATGTATTCCACTGGGAGGACAGACAAATACTCCTGGCAGGCGACAGCGCTAGTGAACGCTGAACTCCGGCACCCCGAACTGTAATAGCGTCACGCTAACTGCAACGCTACCATGGCCCCCATTACTTTGAGAATCCACCCTCTCACAATCTGTAGGATTTTGTACGCTCCAGTGAGATTACCTCTCATTCTTCTAGACTCAGAGAAGCAGAGGCTTTAAGTGCTTTGTCGACGTTTCAGGCCGAAACTCTTCTGCAGGACTGGAGAAAAAAAGCTGAGGAGTAATTTAAAAAGTGGGGCGAGGGGAGAGAGAAACACCGGGTGAGAGGTGAAACCTGAAGTGGGAAGGATGAAGTAAAGAGCTGGGAAGTTGAAAGGTGAAAGAGACAGAAGGCCATGGAAGAAAGGGGGCAGGAGCACCAGAGGAGTCGATGGGCAGGCAAGGAGATAAGGTGAGAGAGAGAAAAGAGGATGGGAAATGGTGAAGGAGAGGGGTGGGGGGGGGGCATTACCAGAAGTTCAAGAAATCTATGTTCATAATAATGGAGGAGGCCGTGGATAGACTTATCAGAATGGGAAGTGGTATTAAAATGGGTGGCCACTGGGAGATCATGCTTCTTCTGGCAGATGGAGCGTAGGTGCTTGTAGAAGTGGTCTCCCAATCTACATCGGGTCTCACTGATATACAGGAGGCTACACAGGGAGCACCAGACACTGTGTATGACCTCAACAGACTCACAAGTGAAGTGTTCCCTCACCTGTGTAGGGCCTTGAATTGTAATGAGGGCGGGGGTGAAGGGGTAGGTGTAGAACTTGGTCCGCTTATAAGGATAAATGCCAGGAGCGAAATCAGTGGGGAGGGACGGACAGACAAGGGAGTTACGTAAGGAGTGGGGGGAGGGAAAGTTGTGCTTGGTGGTGGGATCCCATTGGAGATGACTTGGATTGTGGAGATGGTCATGTGTTGATTGGATTTCCAGCATCAGCAGATTTTCTCTAGTTTGTCTTTAAGTGCTTAATCTCTTCCCAGAGAAGAAAACTACCACAAAAGTAATCAGGTTGCTGAATCTTTGATGCGCTCCTTGTATCACTAGACAGGGAGACCAGACTTTTGGACAATATTCCAGATGCAGTTTGATGAGACACCCACATTTTGGAGCAAGATTTCTCAACACATAGGCAATGCAGTAAAAGGGCAGGCATACCTGAGGCCCATGCAGAGAATCATGGGAGGATTCAGAGGGTGTAGGCTCAGCCAGATCTACCCTGGGCATAGGCCTCCCCAATATTCAGGACATCTTTAAAAGGTACTGCCACAGAAAGGTGGCATCCATCATTAGATACTCTCATCATGTAGGACATGCCCGCTTCTCTCATGGAGGAGGCACAACAGCCTGAAGACACAAACTCACAATGTTTTAGGAACAGTTTCTTCCCTTCCACCATCAGATTTCTGTATGGCACACAAACACTACTCACTATTCTTCTTTTGCACAACTTATTTATTTTTATTGGAAATTACAGTCATTTGTTATGCCTGCACTGCCACAAAACAACAAATTTTACAACTTAGGTCAATAAAAATAAATCTGATACTGATATTGATTTTGATTCTGATGTCGATTCTGATTCCGATTCTGATTCTGATTCTGATTCTGATTCTGGGATTCCCTCTATCAACACCACCCTCCACTTGGCAGAACCCGTGCTTACCCTTAGCAACTTCTCTTTTGACTCCTCCCACTTTGTCCAAATCAAAGGAGTAGCCATGGCCATTCCTGGTCTGATAGAAATTCACTAACTTTAATTTTTAGCTCTGTTTCTCTCTGCAATTGCTGCATGAGTTGCTGGGCAACTTCAGTTTTTGCTTTGCATTTCTATTATATTCAGTTTTTGTTTCTACTTTACAGCTAGAAATACTTCACCCATTGTTCTTCAAAAAATTGGAAATGGGTACGTTTACATACATTGAAAAATCTAAACAGCACCTCAGTTTCAGGTACCATACATAGACTGGCACACTTTCAAAGCAACATTATCTCTGTGTTACCCTAGAATGTGCATCATGTCTTTAATATACAAACTGACACAGAGGCAGGTGTGTTAGCACCAGCAAAGGATGGAATGACATCGAAGGAATGTATTATCTCACACACGACACTTCCAGAACTCTATCATTAAAAAAGTAAAAGAAACACTTAAACAACACACACAAAAATGCTGGAGGAATTCAGCAGGTCAGGCAGCTTCTATGGAGAGGAATAAACAGTCAGCGTTTTGAGTCAAGCCTGACCAGCTGAGTTCCAGCATTTTGTGGGTGTCTGGATTTCAGACATCT
The DNA here is from genome assembly GCF_030028105.1 of Mobula birostris. Classification (NCBI taxonomy): domain Eukaryota; kingdom Metazoa; phylum Chordata; class Chondrichthyes; order Myliobatiformes; family Myliobatidae; genus Mobula; species Mobula birostris. Next base: position 49,144,688 of record NC_092373.1, read on the forward strand.
GAAGAATATCTTGTACTTATTAAACGTTTGCTGGATGCATGGTTTTGACATTGAGCTGATGTAACCCTTACCACATAGTAATAGAGGTCTTTCAAAGTTTGCTTTGTACCATCACGTAATCAGTTGACAGAAATGGGCTGTCTGGAGCAGTAAACTATGCAAGCATTCCATGTGGTTTCAGCTTGTATTGTATCAATTTGTATGTGTGTGTATATATATATATATATATATCTATATACACTCCAGGTGTCAGAAAATGTTTGCTCATCACCCAAATATACTAGTATCCAAATGGGAAAATTAATGCCGAGCACCTATGTGTAAAAAACAATTTTAAAAAGGTGCCTGTGCTTTGAGCTGCACTAAGTAATCAAAATATTCAAAAATTATTTCATACCAACTTCCTTCAAACTATCAGAAAAGCAAATGAGCGATGCCCAGAGGCATCAGTGTGGTGGGAGCATTTGAATATGAACACTTCTCTTCAGGGAAACTTGAATCATTCTCCTAGTAACCAGTCACACCCTACCTGAATAGCAGTCTGGATTAAGTTTGAAACAACACAGCAGGTTTATATAACTAGAATCTCCACAATCTACCATATTAATTTAATGTTTAAAATTGTAATATCCTGGCAGGGAGATTAGCGGGGGCTACTGAGGTGACTTTAAACTAGAATGGTTGGGGGGGTGGGAATCAAATTAAAGAGGCTAGGCGTGAGGAGGTTAGTTCACTACAGGGAGATGGGAACCAGTGCAGAGAGACAGAGGGATGTAAAGTGAGGGTAGAAACAAAAAGTACTATGGAGAAAAGTAAAAGTGGCAGGCCGACAAATCCAGGGCAAGCATTAAAAAGGGTCACTTTTCGGCATAATTGTATAAGGGCTAAGAGAGTTGTAAAGGAGCGCCTGAAGGCTTTGTGTGTCAATGCAAGGAGCATTCGTAATAAGGTGGATGAATTGAAAGTGCAGATTGTTATTAATGATTATGATATAGTTGGGATCACAGAGACATGGCTCCAGGGTGACCAGGGATGGGAGCTCAACCTTCAGGGGTATTCAATATTCAGGAGGGATAGACATGAAGGAAGGGGAGGTGGGGTGGCGTTGCTGGTTAAAGAAGAGATTAACGCAATAGAAAGGAAGGACATAAACCGGGAAGATGTGGAATCGATATGGGTAGAGCTGCGTAACACTAAGGGGCAGAAGACGCTGGTGGGAGTTGTGTACAGGCCACCTAACAGTAGTAGTGAGGTCGGAGATGGTATTAAACAGGAAATTAGAAATGTGTGCAATAAAGGAACAGCAGTTATAATGGGTGACTTCAATCTACATGTAGATTGGGTGAACCAAATTGGTAAAGGTGCTGAGGAAGAGGATTTCTTGGAATGTATGCGGGATGGTTTTTTGAACCAACATGTCGAGGAACCAACTAGAGAGCAGGCTATTCTGGACTGGGTTTTGAGCAATGAGGAAGGGTTAATTAGCAATCTTGTCGTGAGAGGCCCCTTGGGTAAGAGTGACCATAATATGGTGGAATTCTTCATTAAGATGGAGAGTGACATAATTAATTCAGAAACAAAGGTTCTGAACTTAAAGGGGGTAACTTTGAAGGTATGAGACGTGAATTAGCTAAGATAGACTGGCAAATGACACTTAAAGGATTGACGGTGGATATGCAATGGCAAGCATTTAAAGGTTGCATGGATGAACTACAACAATTGTTCATCCCAGTTTGGCAAAAGAATAAATCAAGGAAGGTAGTGAACCCGTGGCTGACAAGAGAAATTAGGGATAGTATCAATTCCAAAGAAGAAGCATACAAATTAGCCAGAGAAAGTGGCTCACCTGAGGACTGGGAGAAATTCAGAGTTCAGCAGAGGAGGACAAAGGGCTTAATTAGGAAGGGGGAAAAAGATTATGAGAGAAAACTGGCAGGAAACATAAAAATGGACTGTAAAAGCTTTTATAGATATGTAAAAAGGAAAAGACTGGTAAAGACAAATGTAGGTCCCCTGCAGACAGAAACAGGTGAATTGATTATGGGGAGCAAGGACATGGCAGACCAATTGAATAATTACTTTGGTTCTGTCTTCACTAAGGAGGACATAAATAATCTTCCAGAAATAGTAGGGGACAGAAGGTCCAGTGAGATGGAGGGACTGAGCGAAATACATGTTAGTAGGGAAGTGGTGTTAGGTAAATTGAAGGGATTAAAGGCAGATAAATCCCCAGGGCCAGATGGTCTGCATCCCAGGGTGCTTAAGGAAGTAGCCCAAGAAATAGTGGATGCATTAGTGATAATTTTTCAAAACTCATTAGATTCTGGACTAGTTCCTGAGGATTGGAGGGTGGCTAATGTAACTCCACTTTTTAAAAAAGGAGGGAGAGAGAAACGGGGAATTATAGACCGTTTAGCCTAACGTCGGTGGTGGGGAAACTGCTGGAGTCAGTTATCAAGGATGTGATAACAGCACATTTGGAAAGCGGTGAAATGATCGGACAAAGTCAGCATGGATTTGTGAAAGGAAAATCATGTCTGACGAATCTCATAGAATTTTTTGAGGATGTAACTAGTAGAGTGGATAGGGGAGAACCAGTGGATGTGGTATATTTGGATTTTCAGAAGGCTTTTGACAAGGTCCCACACAGGAGATTAGTGTGCAAACTTAAAGCACACGGTATTGGGGGTAAGGTATTGGTGTGGGTGGAGAGTTGGTTAGCAGACAGGAAGCAAAGAGTGGGAATAAATGGGACCTTTTCAGAATGGCAGGCGGTGACTAGTGGGGTACTGCAAGGCTCAGTGCTGGGACCCCAGTTGTTTACAATATATATTAATGACTTGGATGAGGGAATTAAATGCAGCATCTCCAAGTTTGCGGATGACACGAAGCTGGGCGGCAGTGTTAGCTGTGAGGAGGATGCTAAGAGGATGCAGGGTGACTTGGATAGGTTGGGTGAGTGGGCAAATTCATGGCAGGTGCAATTTAATGTGGATAAATGTGAAGTTATCCACTTTGGTGGCAAAAATAGGAAAACAGATTATTATCTGAATGGTGGCCGATTAGGAAAAGGGGAGGTGCAACGAGACCTGGGTGTCATTATACACCAGTCATTGAAAGTGGGCATGCAGGTACAGCAGGCGGTGAAAAAGGCGAATGGTATGCTGGCATTTATAGCGAGAGGATTCGAGTACAGGAGCAGGGAGGTACTACTGCAGTTGTACAAGGCCTTGGTGAGACCACACCTGGAGTATTGTGTGCAGTTTTGGTCCCCTAATCTGAGGAAAGACATCCTTGCCATAGAGGGAGTACAAAGAAGGTTCACCAGATTGATTCCTGGGATGGCAGGACTTTCATATGAAGAAAGACTGGATGAACTAGGCTTGTACTCATTGGAATTTAGAAGATTGAGGGGGGATCTGATTGAAACGTATAAGATCCTAAAGGGATTGGACAGGCTAGATGCAGGAAGATTGTTCCCAATGTTGGGGAAGTCCAGAACGAGGGGCCACAGTTTGAGGATAGAGGGGAAGCCTTTTAGGACCGAGATTAGGAAAAACTTCTTCACACAGACAGTGGTGAATCTGTGGAATTCTCTGCCACAGGAAACAGTTGAGGCCAGTTCATTGGCTATATTTAAGAGGGAATTAGATATGGCCCTTGTGGCTACGGGGGTCGGGGGTATGGAGGGAAGGCTGGGGCGGGGTTCTGAGTTGGATGATCAGCCATGATCATAATAAATGGCGGTGCAGGCTCGAAGGGCTGAATGGCCTACTCCTGCACCTATTTTCTATGTTTCTATGTTTCTATGTAATAAGTAGCAAAAGCAATGAAATATTTACAATTACATCTTTTCCGATATAGCCAGCTCTCCTATGCTCTTGATTATAGTAAGTCAGTGGGGAACTGTGAGGAAAAAACCCAGAAAAGGTCATTTGGAATGTATGTATATTGTGTTAACATATGTTTATAAGAGTGATGTTCAAAGCCCATACAGTAGACATTTGTAAAAAAAAATCCCCAAAATAAATCAATAGCTCTTTTGTTACTTTAACAGTTAAATTTATATGCATTTGTTACTATGATTGGGCAAGCAAATAGATTTGTGCATGCTCTATGATAGATTATACTACTCGAGGAAGGAAAGAAAAACTGCTCAGAATCACAAGGCAATGGATTATTTTAGCCTGGTGTGGTGATGTTTCTGAGGAATCAGAAAGGAAAACTGTTCAGTTGGTGTACAGCGTTAATAAGTATGCAGGGCTGAGGTACACAAAAACTGCATATCTTAACACCACCTAAGTAAAAACCAGAATGGGGGAGTACATTGAGAATATGTCAGTCACTAGACCATATAATAATATAAGTATATCAAATGGGCACGTGGCCAAGTGGTTAAGACGTTCGACTAGCGATCTGAAGGTCGTGAGTTTGAGCCCCAGCCGAGACAACGTGTTGTGTCCTTGAGCAAGGCACTTAATCACACATTGCTCTGCGATGACACTGGTGCCAAGCTGCTTGGGTCCTAATGCCCTTCCCTTGGACAACATCGGTGTCATGGAGAGGGGACACTTGCAGCATGGGCAACTGCCGGTCTTCCATACAACCTTGCCCAGGCCTGCGCCCTGGAGAGTGAAGACTTTCCAGGCGCAGATCCATGGTCTCGCAAGACTAACGGATGCCTTTCATATCAAATGTACAGTATATTGTTTCTACAATTCTTCCTGCCAAAGTTTATTTCAATAAAAATCAAAACTGTTACTCACAATGGTTTTCTTTAGAAGATGCAGAGGACAAATGGATTTAAAGGCAGAAAATCCTGACACACTTTCGAAGTGGTCAATTTTACTGTTAATTTTGTTATTGGAAGGCACAGTAGTGCAGGTGTCTCACAGTGCCAGAACCCTGGTTTGATCCTGACCTTGACTACTGTCTGTGTGGAGTTTATACATTCGCCTTATGACTGTGTGGGTTCCTCTGGGTGCTCTGCTTTCTTCTGACAGTCCAAAGTCAGTAGGTTAATTACTTGTAGAGTGAGTGTGATGTAGAGTCCAACAGAATGCAGGGAGAGTAAAATGGGAAGAGTGTAAGATTAGTGATGGCCAGTGCACACTTGATGGCCTAGAGGACCTACTTCCATGATGCTTCTCTCTTTAATGCTCATCATTGTAAAATCATGTAACCTACAGCTGTATCAGCCCTTCAAGAGCCATGATCTACTGCTTTCTGCTGGCTTTTAGAAAGCTGACAGTAAATCACTGAGAACACAAACCATGGAGGACTCAGACAGGCACAGGATTGGTTGTTTCATTTAATCTTACTTAGTGCTGATTAACACTCAGTTTAATTAGTTGACAATGGAAGTATGGTATACACTCAGTGGATGGATTATTCAGTATCTCCTATACCTAAAAAAGTAGCCACTGAGTGTATGTTTCTGGTCATCAGCTGCAGTAGCCCATCCACTTCAAGATTTGATGTGTTGTGCATTCAGAGATGCTCTTCTGTTGTAACACGTAGTTATTTGAGTTACTGTCGCCTTCCTGTCAGCTTGAACCACACTAGTCATTCTTCTCTGACCTCTCTCATTAACAAGGCATTAACAGGATATTATTTTGGAGACCTCTGATTTGCACATTTTGGCAAATACTTCCCTTATAGCTAGGAGGGCGATCTTGTTTAAATGGAAGGATGTCGTTCCGCCTACTCACGCTCAGTGGTTACGTGATGTTATGTCATGCTTAAATTTAGAGAAGATCCATTGTTCAATTTCTGAATCTAGACTTTCAAACATTGTGGGGGCCATTTTTGAACTATTTTCAAAACCTTTGACTTGCTGTTAAAGTATAGATGGTGGCTAATAACATATTTCACTTTATGATAAGGATTTTTTTCCTTTTTTCTTTCTTTACCAAACAGCTTTGATCTTGGAAGTGGGTTTAGATTTTTTTTCTGTATCATAAAATTATTACATTTCAATATTACGATTTAATTTACGTGAATATAGAGTAATATGATTGCAAGAGTGATTCTAATATAATGTATCTGGTATTATTTTATCTTTTTTAGATTTATAATTTGTATCTTCTTGTACTCTGTATTCTTATATGTAGAAACTAATAAAAATATTGAAAGAGAGACAAGGCATTTTCATCCACATAACTTCTGCTCACTGGATTTTTTTTGACACCATTCTTTGTAAACTCTAGAGACTGTTGTGCATTAAAATTTTCAGATCAGCAGCTTCTGAGATACTCAAGCCACCCTGTCTGGCACCAATAAACATTCCATGGTCAAAATCACTTACATCACATTTCTTCCCATTCTGGTGCTTTGCTTGTACAACAACTGAACATCTGAACCATGCCTGCACACTTTTATGGATTGAGTTGCTGCCAAATGATTGGCTTATAAGATTTTTTTTAGATTATGAGAACACTCAGTCCTCTTTTATTGCCATTTAGAAATGCGTACATGCATTAAGAAATGACACAATGTTTCTCCGGAGTGATATCATAGAAAACAGGACAAACCAAAGACTAACACTGACAGAACCACATAATTATAACATATAGTTACAGCAGTGCAAAGCAATACCATAATTTAATGAAAAACAAAACATGGGCACAGTAAAAAAAAGTCTTGAAGTCCCCAAGTCGATCAACTCCCAAATTCCCGATAGCAGGCAGCAAAAGGGAGAAGCGCCCTGCCATAAACCTCCAGGCATCATCAACTTGCCGACGCCTTGGAAGCAGCCGACCACAGCCGACACTGAGTCCGTCCGTCGAAAAATTCGCGCCTCCGACCAGCCCCTCCGATACAGCCTCCCAAGCGCCTTCGACCTAGCCCCGGCCGCTGAAACAAGCAAAGTCGAGGATTTCGGGGCCTGCTCCGGAAATTCTGGACCACACAGTAGCAGCGGCAGCGAAGCAGGCATTTCAGAAGTTTTCCATATGTTCCTCCGTACTCTCAAGTCCGTCTCCATCAAACCAGAATTGTGCACGGTACCCTACTTGACACATTACAGATATCATTCACCGGAGAGGCCGCGCGCACTGCCGTCGCGTCGCCATCTTCTCCTCCTCATCTTCTGCATTAACAAATAAGATGAAGTAGCCACTGAATGTATTTTTTCAGCTGTGGTACTTTTCCAGAGTTGACTAATAGTCTGTCAGCCTGACACCAGGTGAAAGCTAATTATACATATTAAGTTAAGAAATATTTACATAGCATAGAATTTGCACAGAATTTGTTAGCTTATAAGAAATAGTACTTGTTTGATTCTATATTATTAAGTATTTATCAGGCAATTGTGGTAATCTCTGACAATAGGTATGATTGTAACAGGAATATAATACAAGAGGCTAGGGCAACAATCCAAACTTGAGGCCCTATGTTGAGCAACCATGGATGTTGTGTCCTAGCTGTCTACGATTATGCAAGCCATGGTAGCATGATATGAAGAGTGAGCTGCTGCCACGTAGCAGGCACTCCCTCTCCATGCTGCTGGTGAATCCAAAGGAACAGCAGAGACTGATACAGTTTGGTACCAGCAGCATCACAGAAGTTGCCAGTCAATGTAGAACTCAATGTAGGACTGCCTTTGGGACTCCAGCTCCATATTTTTTCTTGACGTTTACTCCGAAGCCTCCAAGTAGCTTTAGCTGCAGAGTTTTCCTTCTCCTACTTGAACTGCCAGCCATAGCTGATGAGCCCCATCTGCCCCAACAGACTGGTTTTAAAGTGCCAGTAACATGCCTTTGCCCCTTCTCCTCTTTAATAGGCAGAGAGAGCTTACCCCACCAACTCCCCTAGCTATGACAACCTGAAGGAAATTAGTAAAATTAGTAAAATTAATAATCATCTGGTATCCAACTGCTGAAGATAAAAGGTAATCAGAGCACCTTGAAATCGTAGAGTCTGTCACAGAGTTTGATCCAGTCAAATATGTGTACAACAAAATACATCAAAATACTTGAAGTCCACCACGGGATTTGAACAAATACAGGCGGTGATTGATAAGTTCGTGGTCTAAGGTAGAAGGAGTCAAACTTGGCACATTTAATTTTCAACATAGTCTCCTCCTTCATTTAGACACTTAATCCAGCGGTCGTGGAGCATACGGATCCCTTCTTTGTAGCTGGCATCTTGGACCTCAGGAGATAAGTTATACAGCTCTCGTTACAGGCACGTGCAGTTCAACTCTTTGTGTGATTATGCAGAAAGTTTGAAGTTAATACCTCATCTCCTTCTACCTTAGGCCACGAGCGTATCAATCACCCCTACCGTGGACCACTTTCTAGGGGTCCAAGACACCGACTTCTACAAAGAAGGGATCCGTATGCTCCATGACCGCTGGACTAAGTGTGTAAATGTAGGAGGGGGCTATGTTGAAAAATAAATGTGCTAGGTTTTCTAAAACTGACTCCTTCTACCTTAGGCCACAAACTTATCAATCACCCCTCGTCGAATTGTGGAAGCAACAGTTAAAAAAAGAATCTCGAGCCACACAGGCAGACAAAGACATTTTGGTCATGTACATTTTTCTCATCAACATTTTTGTCTGAAGAAATAAGATTTTAAAAATCAGCATCAGGTTAATTTTATTATTATAATAAATTCAAATGATATCTCATGTAGTTTTCCATCCACCTAAAATGGGATTGCTAAAGAAGCAAAGCAGCAGCTAAGGACTTCGGAGCTCTGATTTATTTTTATTCTGATCAATAGTAGCAAAGCATCTGTTTGTTAGTAATTTTGGTTCCATTTTTAACATTTTTTTCTAATGTTTGTGGAATCTGATATAGTCAAAATTGATCACAGTATTGAATATTGAAAGGCGTAGCTAGAATGGATCAGAAGAGAATGTTTCCCACAGTAAGAAGGCACAGCATCCGAATTGAAGGACTTCCCTTTAGAACAGAAATGAGGAAGAATTTCTTTAGCCAGAGGGTGATGAATCCGTGGAATTCATGCCCAAGTCATGTGGTGTATTTAAAACAGAGGTTGATAAGTTCTTAATTAGCAAGGGCATCAAAAGTTATGGGGAAAAGGTATAGATTGAGAGAGCTAATAAATCAGCCATGATGAAGTGGTAGAGCAAACTCAGGGGGCTGAATGGCCTAATTAGTATCATAGAGTCATAGAAAACTACACACAGAAACCAGTCCTTTAGCCCATCTAGTCTATGCTGAACCATTTAAGCTGCCTGGTCTCATCAACCTGCACCCGGGCCTCAGCCCTCCATCCCCCTCCCATCCATGTACCCATCCAAACTTTTCTTAAACATTGAAATAGAAATCACATCCACCACTTGCACTGGCAACTCATTCCACACTCTCACCACTCTCTGAGTGAAGAAGTTTCTGCTCATGTTCCCCTTAAACATTTAACCCGTCACCCTTAACCCATGACCTCTAGTTTTAGTCTCACCTAACCTCAGTGGAAAAACCTTGCTTGCATTTACCTTATCTATATCCCTCATAATTTGGTACACCTCTATCAAATCTCCTCTTAATCTTCTACATTCTAAGGAATAGAGGCCTAAATGTTGAACTATTCCCTACATGTCCTCAAGTTCTGGCAATATCCTTATAAATTTTGTCTGCACTCTTTCAATCTTATTTACATCTTTCCTGTAGATAGATGACCAAAACTGTATACAATAATCCAAATTAGGCCTCACCAACATCTAATACAACTTCAACATAATATCCCAACAGAACTTTGATCTATGCAGGTCAATGGGCCAAAAGCTTTCTTTACAACTCTACCTACCTGTGACACCATTTTCAATGAATTATGGACCTGTATTCCCAAATCCCTTTGTTCCACTACATTCCTCAGTGCCCTGCCGCTCACCGTTTAAGACCTACCCTGACTGGTCCTCCCAAAGTTTAACACCTCACACTTGTCTACGTTAAATTCCATCTGCCATTTTTCAGCACATTTTTCCTGCTGGTCCAGACACTGCTGCAAGCTCTGATAGACTTCCTACGTCTCCTAATTATGGAGTGATCCACAAATTTGTTGATCCAGTTATCCACATTATCATCCAGATTGTTGATACAGATGACAAACAACCATGGACCCAGCACCGATCCCTGCAGCACTAGTCACGGGCCTTCATTTGGAGAGGCAACCATCTACTACCACTCTCTGGCATCTCTCACAAAGCCAATGTGTAGTAAAATTTACTACTTCATCTTGAATGCCGAGTGACTGAACCTTCATGATCAACCTCCCATGCAGGACCTTGTCAAATGCCTTGCTAAAGTCCATGTAGTCAACATCTCTGCTTTGCTTTCATCCACTATACTGGTGACAACTTCAAAATCCTCTATAAGATTGGTAAGGCATGATCTACCACACACAAAATCATGCTGACAATCTCTAGCTATCCATATACTTATATATGTGATCTCTTAGAATACCTTCCAATAACTTTCCCACTACTGGGCTCAGTGGCCTATAATTTCCTGGTTTATGTTTAGAGCCTTTCTTAAACAATG